>NW_003852412.1:8782925-8868968 GCF_000181295.1 Otolemur garnettii
AAAAAAAAAAAAAAAAAAAGTGTTGTATTTTAAAGAATCACTAGGTAGAAATAGATGTAGAACAAGAAACTCTCTTAAATCTTCTTCTTTTTTCTGGTATAGAAATAATCATCTGTTATTACTAATCTAAAACCTTGATACATTTAGTCCATCTTCGTCAGTAATGCTTTGTTTCTATAAAATCTGTTTCACTCTCTCTGTGTTAAGGTCAAAGGTTACTGAATAAGAAGGGGTTTTTTATTTTTATTTGTTCTTTGCTTTTTGAGACAGAGTTTTACTTTGTCACCCTCGGTAGAGTGCCTGGGCATCATAGCTCACAGCAACTTCAAACTCTCAGGCTCAAGCGATCCTCTTGCTTCAGCAGCTGGGGCTGCAGCTGCCCACCACAACACCTGGCTAATTTTTTCTGTTTTTAGTAGAGATGGGGCTCTCACTCTTGCTCAGGCTGGTTTCAAACTCGTGAGCTCAAACAATCCACCTGCTTCAGCCTCCCAGAAGGCTAGAATTATAGGCGTGAGCCACTGCGCCTAGCAGAATAAAAAGGTTTTGTGAGGGGAAAGAATGCCATTGAGTAAGTTAGCAAAAGATGGAAATAGTCTCCTTCAACTTAAAATAGTTTTGCAACATTTCACATCCATAACATGGCACAGCGGCCACCAAAGGAGCAAATTGTTTCTACTAGACAGTGTTTTCTGGCTGTGACAAGACAGGTCCTATATTTTTTAAATCTTATTGTTACCATAGGTCTCCCATCTAACAAGATGTTCTTTAGCAGCCAGCTCTTATCTCAAGCAAATCCTTGGAGGGAAGGAGCAGAGACGGTTCTATACCTCTAAAAGTCCGTGTAAATGGCATCCTGCTTGCTCTTCACAAATAAAGCAATAGGAAAGGATTAACTCTGATGTAAATTAACTGAATTTTTATTTTATATTAAGAATAAACTTGTTAAACTAAAATAAGTTTTTCTCTTCAGTTGTGCCTGTGAAAGGGTAGTTTGAAGAACAGTGCGCTGGGAGTTACCTCTCTAAGGGGACAGGCTCGAATCAAACACCAAGTCCAGCCAGGCTTCCTGCCTTATCCTTCTGGTCCTCCCCAAAGCTCAGCTCAGAATATTTAATTATCTACAAAGGATGTTCTATGGATTAACTGTCAAGTGTTTGAGGCCATTAACTACTTGATAAATGCTAATGAGATGAGTCAAAGGAAGCTGGTATTGTTTGTTCACCTAATGTATTTTACTCCATCTGTGTAACCACCTTAAGTTTTATTATTATTTACAGAGACCAGTTCTTACATTTTATTGCAACTCTGCATTGTCCTCTAAATACTCATTGTGTTTGAATTATAAACTTTCGAGTTTTCAGCTGAAGTTGCTGAGTCAATCTTCAGGGGCTGTGTTAGGATCAGAAAGGAGGTAATCGGGCTAAGCCTTAGGTTTGGCTGCTAATCACCAAGGCATAATAAGCCTGTGAGTTGTAACAGAGACATTTTAATAGTTACTTTAAGGAAAGCAGATCAGCTGGGAAGAAAAGCCAGGCTGAGTTGGAAAGTATGGATGATGACTATATTTAGTCTTTAAATTAAATCCAGCAATTGGACCAAAAATCCTATAAGTATTTAGGACAAACTTTAGGAAATATAGACATTTCAGTTTCTTTGATTTCTACCTTTCTAACTCTAAATGTATTTAGAACAAGCAAGACAAGAGTCACTGCAAATGTCTCTCTCCTAAAGGGATAGCTGGGGAAGCCCAACTCTAATATTGGGCTACACAATATCTAGTTATTCCTACCTTGGCCTTGACTCATTCAGCGTCCTCAAGCAGGTCCTTGAACCTGTATGTCCATCACATTCCTCAACTCCACCTGTAAAAATAAAATAAAAGCAACTTGGCTAGTTTCTACCTCACAAGGAAGTCATAAAGGTTAGAGTTAGAACACTGAACTTCAAAGATGAAAGGCTCAATATAAATTCCAAGCATTATTGTCAAGACCTCAGTGTGAATTGACAGAAATGTGCTGCTTAAGCAATTGCTACCTGTCGGCAGATCTAAACCACAGTGACCCTGATATGCCCGGGACCGAGAGGCACATTTTCTCAGAGCCTATGTCATTGTCTTAATTTTCCATACTGCTAACCCTCCACGGTCTCTCTTCTGGTTTCTCTGAAAGAGGAAGGCTACGATTTCATGCAAACTTGCTATACCCACCCCACTCCATACCACAAAAAGAAATAAACATTTCTTCTGCACCTATGACTGTGCTAAGGATGGAAAATACAGAAACTAATATACTGCTTTTGCCTCTTCAGAACTCACAATTAAAATGGGGGAACTATGCCTTCCCTATTCAGTCTAGACAGAGAGGTAGGTCTGTCAAAAGCTTAGAACACTCCTAAACAAGATCTTTCACCCAAAAAGTCCAACAATTTTGTAGCTAACTTTTGTTAGTGATGACTGTATTAGGCTATGACATGTGCCAGGACAAATCAAACTCTTGTACATTTTCCCCATGAATAGACTAGTGTTCCAAATTATTACTGAAGATACTTGTTAAAGGACTAAGGAACTAGCTCCCTCTCTCTCAGAATCACTAGCTCCATCGCTCTTAGAATTCTAAATCCCCTCCAGTTCTTTCCATGTTATCTTTTCAAATACAGATTTAAGCTAGCTGGGGAAATGTGGAAATCCATTTCCTCATCCGTACAATGAGACAAGATGATTGCCAAGATTCCTTTTTGCTCAAAGATCTTTTTGTTGTTGTTTTTTGTTTGGTTGGTTGTTTGTTTGGTTGGGTTTTTTTTTTTCTTTTTTCTCTCAAAGATCTTAATTCTTGACACATTACACAATATTCTAAGACAGGGATCGGCAATCTTTCTCTGTAAAAGGGCAGGTAGCTTGATGAAGCTTTATGGCCATGTGGTCTTTCAACTTTGCCACTGTAGGGCAAAGGCGGCCAAAGAGAAACATAAACAGATGATCACAGCTGTGTTCTGATAAGGCTTTATTTACGCATGCACATGGCATGTGCATGGATTTGCCCCATACCAGGCCAATCCTGGTTTTGCCAATCCTGGTTTGCCAATCCCTGGTCTAAGGAAAAAAACCAAGCCCTGTATCTCCACACCACCCTTCCTGTCCTGTGTTCAGCCTCAGATGTTCTGAAATGACTTACAAGCATTCAGCAACTAGTGAACCTGGAAATCCCTCAACTGCCTATGTACACACACTCACTCACGCATGCTAGCACAGGGTGGGAGTGGAAAGCAAACTTCAAAAGCAGAATGTCTTCTGCTTTGTTTTGCTTTTACGTTAACCCATTCCTGATATCCAGGATGAGCGGGGCCCTACATTTTTACTTACAATGTTTATAGTGGTTTTTATTTCCTGGGCCACATTTACCACCAGACAGCTCTGAACAGACAGTAAATGGGGAATGGAAGCAGGGCGCACGGATCAGTAGCCTCAACATCTCATGGGGGCTTGTTAGATATGCAGCATCTTGGCCTTGTCCAGGCTCATAAAACAACACTTTAAAATGAAGGCCTCAGAAGTCAAAGGTTTTTCTGATCCTTCGCCCACCTGTCTCTCAGTCCCCTTGTCCTTGAGGTAAACATAGGAACTAGAATCCTTCTTCCCCAAGACAAGTCATAGAAACCAGAATTCCTTTTCTCCAAAGCCATCCACAAAAGCTAAAAATATAACCCTGTTTGTCTACCTTTCTGTATAAAAACTGGCCATAAAAAATGTATCTGACCAATCGTGTTTGATTGGAAGGTCATAAAGCCTCCATTCCAGAAGGAATGAAGGAATGCTCAGTGAGGCCAAGAAGACTCTAGACAGGCCTTATTGGGTTTCCCCAGTCAGTCTATAACTTTAAATCATATCCTGCTTGTCTAGCCATATTTTTATGTGAGGCTTGGTGAGGGAATTTTGGGAGGCCGAGGTGGGAGGATCACTAAGAAGTCAGGAGTTTAATGCCAGCTTGGGCAACAAAGCGAGATCCTAACTCTACAAAAAAAAATAAAACATTAGCCAGGCCTGGTGGCACGTGCCTGCAGTCCTAGCTACTGGAGAGACTGAGGCGAGAGGATTACTTAAGCCTAGGTGTTGAAGGTTGCAACGAGCCATGGTTACACCACTGCATTCTAGCCCTAGTGACAGAGCACGATCCTATCTCAAAAAAAGAAAAAAAAAATTGCATGGCTGTCTATACTTTGTTAAATCTAAGCATAAAAATAGACACTTTGCCTTGTATTGATGGATCTTCATTCTGAAGAATTTATTTCCATGTATATTAAATAAGTTTGTATGTCTTCTCGCCTATTAACCTGCCTCTTGTCAGCAGTTTTAAGTGAGCCCTCAGAGGGCAAAGGCGAGGGCCTCACCTCACCTTCACAGTATCAGGAATGGGTTAATGTAAAAGCAAAACTGAATCACCATCTCCATTGGAACAGATCTCCTGGCACATGGCATTTACGAAACACTATCAGAGTCCTGGCAAGGAAGAGAAGTCAACCACAATGGAGAGGCGTGGTTGGAAGGACTGCCTAGTGCAGTGCAGCCAGAGTTAGGGCGAACTTTGGACTAGCAACAGCTAAGGCCATTACAGCACCTGGAACTGAAGGGCCATGAATGAGAAATGGTGATACCTGAGTTCATTCTGCACTGGGGTCCCAGACAAGGGTCACCCTGGTGGAGCTGTCTTCAAAGAGAAAGCAACAGACTTTAGAGCCACTTCACCAAAGCAAGGAAGAAGAAATCCCCCAACCTGCCTCCTCTCCTGCCCTCAGGCCCTTGCTAGTACCTCCCATTGGCCAAACCCAGACAGAAGACAGTGCAAGGGGCCCAGAAGATGTGTGGGCTCCCGTGTACCGAGCAGAGAAGGAGGGAAGGGCTGGAGAGTGATCCCAGTTGAAGCCTGGCTCCCCCGAGACCCTGAGCCACATCCCTCCAGCTGGTGGTCACCATCTGCCATTGGCTCTTGCACTGGTAGTTCTGTGTCCTCGGTTAACACAGTGAAGTTGGCTTTTCCTTTTATTCAGAATATAAAATCCTTCAACTTCTATTATTATTCAAACTAAAACACCATTAAAAAAACTTTACATATCTTCCTGCCACCTCAAGAAAACCAGACCCCAAAGTTGTTCCTATTTACTGTCACCCCCTCATCCCAATTAAATGAAAACATGCCTGTTTCGGGCCATCAGAGCAGCCAGGCCTGGAAGGACTGCCCACCTTAGCCAGCCATCAGCTTGGCTCAGAGAAGATGGCTTTTCTTCCTCCTCTACCTGCAGCAAATTCCTTGAGATCATTTTCAAATAAGACTTCCCTTGTTTCCTGGCATGCACAATGGATCAAGTTACTTCTTTGTAAAATGTAAAAATTGACAGCCTTGAGGAGAACAAAAGAAAGAGGCAATAAGGAGACATAGGAATGTAGGGTCTGCCTTAGTCACCCTGTCCTTAGGCAAATAACTTCTTGACCATCAATATTTAAACCAGAGTATTATAATGGTACTCGGGAGACTGTTAGATTGAGCCCTGAGCTCTTATATACGAAAATTGAAACCCAAGTCAGCACAAATAGCCATGGCTAGGAAAGGAAACTTAAGTTTTCCCAGTTAGAAAGCCCCAACTAACCTCTAAATAGGGACTTAGAGGTTATTGCTCCACTTGAACCAGTCAAACATTTTCTTTGCCTTGATTCCTAGTTCAACTTATAAAAACCTCCCCCAAACCTCTCTTCGTTAGAACCCCAAACCACCTGCAGTCTGGAGCTGCCTGAATGATGAATTACTGTTGAATAAACTCTGCGAAATTTTAATGTGCCCCAATTTATCTTTTAATAGAGATACCATGTATATTGCAGATAATAATAATGGTACCTATCTCACATCATGTCTTTAAAAGGAAGAAAAGAGCAGTGCATTAGAAAGAAAAAATGAGAAGATCTATAAAAAACCCTCAGCTGGGCCATTAGCTATAGTTATTATTACTATTACTGGTATTTATTATAGCAACATTTCAAATGTTACTACATACTAGAAGAGTTTTCCATCACCCCAGCCCCACCTTACTTCTGGGTTATTGAGGAAAGGACCAGTCAATATATAGTCTTCACTCAGAGACAGAGGGTCTTCCCCTTACCCCATCATGCCAGTCTGAGTCCTCTGGGCAACTAGAAAGAAAGGAGAGGGTTCTCTTCCCCTCCCTTCTGGGTCTAATAACAACAGAGCTGGGGAGGCAGCTTCCTGCATCTCAGCCTTCAGCCTACTCTGACTGGCTTTTCAGAGGTGAGAAGTCCCCCAGGTAGACCACCGCCCCAGCCCCACCCACACTACCCGCCAGAAAGAACAAGCATGACCCCACTTCCTGTTCCCTTCTTGCCGGTTCCTATCCATTTTCTCCTAAGAGGCTTCTGTGTGCGGGATTTGGGGAGCCACAGTGACAGGAAAGAAAATGCTGGGGGTGGAGGTTACCTCCATGCCCTCCCTGGCTTTCTGTTTTCAGATAACTTTGACCAACCATTTCACTTGCCAACTCCCTACGCTTCCCTGTGCATCTCCCATTAAACATTATATATTCTCAGAGCCACCTATCATCCTGAAGACATGATGGCATGTAAGGACACGCTATTTGGCTTTTGTTCTTTCTTTCTTTCTTTTGGTAGCGTTGAATGACACCAAAAACAGCAAAAATATAGTACTCAGGGTACATGAATTGCAAAACAGAAGCAAAGAAAAACAAAGGAAAGAAGGAAGGAGGGAGGGAGAGAGAGAGGAAGGAAGGAAGGAAGGATTGAAATAATTGTAATTTGGTTTTCAAAATAATTCTGACTTAGTCATCAGGGGAAAAAAAAAGCAGAATCTTGCTGCAGTTCCTTATACAGATTTTATGATTTTATATTGTTTTTATTTTAAATTACACTGGAGGAGGGGCTTCCATTCTCACCATGCCTGCACCCCAAATTATAAGAAGGAATGTAGCCTGGATTGTCCCAGGAAGGCTGGGCAGGGCCACTTCAAACCCCAACTGCATTGCAGGCACAGAAGGGCAAAGTGACTCACTAGAAATCACCCGAGAAGCCCGCCAAGTGCTCAGGGCATCTGGCCGTCAAATCTGTGTTCATTCCACCCAAACTCCCATTCCCAGGGTAGGCAGGTGGTATTTGTTTTTCCAAAGTTCAACACAACTATCACCCACAAAAATTGCCTGAACCAAGAGGAATCCGACTGCTTGCTTTGTTTCAATCAAAGCCCTCTTTCAGAGTGCCTGGTACCTGGAGGTCACATACTTCCTATATGATGTAAGGGAACTCAGGACAAAAAGTTTTATTCAACGTGTGTGCATGGATTGCAAAATCTGGGTTACCCAGTACAACTCCAAGGAGTTGCCACAGTCACCAGGTTTATTTGGTGACTTTCGCAAATACACATTTGACTCATTAAACATGTTCTTTCCCTAGGTTAGCGTGCAAAAGTCATAGAAAAAAAATTACTTAGCAAGAGGGTGTACTTGACTGCTGTTCAAATAAAATTTTCTTACCTTTCCTTGGAGAGGTGGTTACACACCATGAAAACCGCACGGATAGATAACTTCCTGTAACAAGCTCTATGCATCTTTTGTTTGTCATGTGTGCCCTTGACCAAAAAAATGAATGTAAATGGAGAAACTATACCAAACCATGGTTTCCATGGTATACTGTTAATATTTTTTATTGTGGTTAAAAACATAAACTTTACCATTTTAGCCATTTGAAGAATACAATTGAGTGGCATTGAGTACGTTCACATCATCAGGCAACGATCACCAAAATCCATCTCCAGAAACTTTTCATTTTCCTAAACTGAAACTCTGGACCCACAGAACAATAACTCCACATTCTCCCCTCCCCCAGACCCTTAACCACCACTCTAATTTCTGTTTCTATGAATTTGACAATTTCAGATACCTCGTGTGCCACTGTAAGTGGAATCACGCTATATATTTCATGTCTGGCTTTTTTTTTTTGAGACAGTCTCACTATGTCGCCCTCAGTAGGGTGCTGTGGTGTCACAGCAACCTCAAACTCTTGGACTTAAGCAATTCTCTTGCCTCAGCTTCCCAAGTAGCTGGGACTACACATGCCCGTCACAACGCCCGACTATGTTTTGGTTGTAGTTGTCATTATTGTTTGGCAGGCCCAGGCTGGGTTCAAACCCTCTAATTCTGGTGTATGCAGCTGGTGCCCTAGCCGCTGAGCTGCAGGAGCTGAGCCTGGCTCTTAATTCTTCTGGGAATATGCCCTCTGTGTTATTTTCTTTTTCTTTTTCTTTTTTTTTCTTTTCTTTTTTTTTTTTTTTTTGCAATTTTTGGCCGGGGCTGGGTTTGAACCCACCACCTCCAGCATGTGGGGCCAGTGCCTTTCTCCTTTGAGCCACAGGCGCCGCCCCTCTCTCTGTTATTTTCCTTATCTTTATTGAAATTCCTTCCCCTATCAGAGAAAAACCATGTAGTGTTTCTGAGAGCTGTGAGCAGCTAGCTCCCCATCTCCATCAGCTGACTCCACCAACAATCAGCAAAGTGACAGAGCTGTAGCCAGAACATGAGCATGTTCTTTCTTTAGTACTTTTTAATTTTATAAATTTTTAAATCTCTAGGGACTTCTGTGAAAAAGATGGAGGTTGTCCTCACCATAAAAATGCATTGTGCAAACTCCCAAACAGCAATTCAGTACCAGAAGAAGAGATGGCCAGGCTGGGTAGAGAAGTCTCAGACCACCTGAGAACAGCCAAAATTATCGCACTTACAGTGCAGTGATTTTCAACCGGTGTGCCATGGCACATGGTGTGCCTTGAGAGGATCTTAGGGGTGCTACAAAAATGTTTAAAGATCATTAATTAAATTATTTTCAAAAGAAGTTCAAAGCAAAAGTATATTCTCTCTCTCTCTTTTCCCCCCCTTTTTTGGATCAACATAATTTTAGTGTGCTACGGAAGTTTAACTATAGGATAAAGGGTGCCATGAGATAAGACAGTTGAAAACTACTGCTCTAGAGAAACTCTGGCTAAGGTCAGAGAGAGAAGACAGGAAGCAGCGTCCCTAGTGAGAAGCCAGCTTCAGTTGATGTCACCTCCTGGGGAGATGACGCTCAGCCAAAACCTCAAGAGAGGTACAACTGGCAGACAAATGGGGAAGAGTCTCCTTGTTCCAGACACTGAGGGTCTGAAGCCTGAATCCAGGCCCAGGACAGGAAAGCCAAAGTTAAATGGAGTCTCCAGAAGGTGGACAGCCCCGGGAGGCCTGAGACCAGAGCATTGGAGGGGAATGAGTGAATGTGGGGATTGTATGGCTCCCAGCAAATACTCAGGCTGTGTGAGCTGAGCAAGACTTGGCAGAGATCTTGCTTGGACTGGTCACTTCAGCAGCCCTTACAGCCCATTCGTGCTCAGTCACCCACACGAGCCAACTGTCGTGCCAGACTTCAGCAGACCACAGTGCAAGGGGAGAAAGGAAAAAAGAAAATAGCGGGATCCAAGGAGTTTTTGAATCACTTCCTCATGTTCCCTCATAAGCCATTTGCACCCAGTGAAAGAGTGACACCCAGATTTTACCAAGCCAGGGACGGCAGACGTGATTCCTTTTGATCCATTTGAAAATGCCGCATCGGGCACTGACCCGACTAGTTCACCCAACTGGTGATATGTTCTTACTCTACACTGGGCACTGCAGCCAGGACTGACACTCAAAAGAGAGTAAGAAAACTCCCTGCCCTCAAGGAGCTCACATCTGGTGAGGAGACAAGTCATTAGAAGGGCATTTACCAAAAAAGAGTGACCAGGGCTAGGAGGGAAAGCAACGGGTGAGTGAAAGGCAAGCAGAACTGTGTGTGATGCAGAAGTGCACAGGGCCACGAGGCAGCCTGCGCTGCGGCCCGTCATCTCACTTCCCAGAAACACACTCCACAGTGTCCTTTCTGATCCACCTGCGCGAGTTTGAACTTGCTGCTTATCAGTGCTGCTGAGAGAGCTTCATTTGTCTCCGTCTGTGCAAATTTCACCTTTCCTGATTTCTGTGTATCTCAAAACTTTTGTAATGACCTATGTATCTAGCCCAAGGAATAAGGATCACTCAAGTTTCTATCAGCTTCCTCATGCTGCTTAAATGACTGACAACAGCACAATGTATCTGAGTGTTCTGAAGGTCAGAAATCGCAAAGTGTATCTCAGGGGTTAAAACCAAAGTGTCTGCAGGACAGCCTTCCTTCCTGAGGCTCCAGCCGAGACTCCTTGCCTCTGGTGTCTAGAGCCCACCTGCTTCTTTGACTTGGGGCCTCCTTCTAGCAATGGCGTTACGGTGACCTCTGCTTCCATGGTCACATCTCCTTCGCTCCCTCTGCTAGCATAAGCTCCTTCTGTCTGATTTTGACACTCCTGCCTTCCTCTTGCAAGAACCCCCAACCACCCCAAATAATCCAGGCTAAATCTCCTATCTCAAGATCCTTAACATAATCACACCTGCCAAGTCCCATTGCCTCATAGGCCAGCACATTCACAAGTTCCAGGGATTAGAACGTGGACATCTTAGGGGAGAGGGAGAGTGGCAGGTGGCATTATTCCGACTCCCATGAAGTTAATTCCTAAAAAACTAAAAGTGAATAGGTCATGTCATTTACAAATACTAATAAATAGTGTCAGGAAAATAGTTCTGAATTCTATGCCTATGCTGAACTTACAAAGTGAAATTGGCTAATGTATGTTTTATCCATGTGTGAAAACTCAAGTCAGCTAGGGGATTCCGCCGAAGGGAAAAGGGATCATATCATGCATGAAGAGGTCACGTCATTATTATCCTCGTGAAAAGCTTCTCTTTTTTTCCAGTGGAGAAAGGGGAAACTCACATAAATATTCTTCTATTTGAAAATATGCCTCAAATCATCTACATGACATGTTAAAATCATTGTGGATAACATCAAAGATCTTCTACTAAGCCTATGCTTCTTTTACTATTTCCATTTTCTCTAAAATGTTCTTCTGGCAAACCATTTGAGTCCTCACTTGCCCATTGTCTCATATTCTAGTCCCTTTTCCCCTATGGTGGAATCCCCTGAGCAGACTGACAAAACGAAAACACACATTAGTCAATTCCACTCGATACGTTAGGCATGGGAATAGAATTCACAACTGTTTCCTGAAATTGTTTATTTGTGTCTTTAAGTCATGTGTTGAAAGTCTAAAGTCTTCTATTATATTTACAATCATATTTATATCATTGTGGTGTTGAAGGGGGAGGAAAAATTGTAACACAAACTGAAACCAAGAAGGTTCACCCAAAGTTACGCAGATTATTAATGGTATGACCTGGCCAAGCACAGTCTACAGACCCCAGACGCACTGTCTTTGCTCTGTCATTCTTCTTAAGGTGAAAAATTTGGTGGGAATTCACTTTTAGACACACATTAATGAGTTCAAATACTTGTCCTGTTTTCCGTCTTTACTAAAAAGCTCCCCCCAGTAGTAATGGTTGGTGTTTTATAGAAAGTTCTTCCTGTTGGCTGATGTTTGACTCTGTGAAATATAAACAAGCTTCAACAAGAGGACAGAGAATAAGTAATCAATACACTTTGGCTCCTGTTCAGAACGGCCCTGCCTGGCACTTGATATCTTTTGCAGAAAATGGATATTGGGAAGTAAGATGACACTTGGTTTAAAAGCAGAACAGCAGATGTAGGGGTGATGGTATCAGCGAGAATCAGTTACCTATCTGATGAAAGTCTTTGTGAATCTCAAATAATGACAGTATGGCAATCCTTTTATTTCTCTCTGCAATTCCCAGGGAACCTCTTCCAGGCCCCTCCCCACTCCCAGTGCCTCCCTCACAGGCAGATGGCCTCAGAAATTACCCTGAGGAGGAAACCGCCCTCCCCACCTCCCATGGCATCCTCCCCTCTACCTCTACCTCTTACCTTCACACAGCTTCTCTTCCTATTCCTTCAGCATCTCCTCTGGCTGGGATGTTCTATCTTTGCTTAGCTGGCTGTTTGCCTTTGATCTACTGACACACCAAAATCCAAAATCCTCGGCACAGTCTGCCACTCGTGAGTTGCCTCCTGCCTCAGTACGACATTCCTTGTGTCCTCCACTCGAGTCACACAGCCCACTAAGATCCCTCCCTTCCTTTAAGCCCACTGGTTCCTCTGCCTGGAAAGCTATTCCTCCATTTCTTTCCCTACAGAGCTCCTAATCACCCTTCAAAGCCCAGTTCAGCACTGACCCCTGTGATGCTGCTCCCAACCACTGTCCCTCCCCAGTAAAGGTTCATCCTTCTTGCCCCAGGTAGCAAGAGGCCCAGGCTTTTCTCCCCCGACTCCCACCCAGACTTCTTAACATAACATCAGCCAAAATCTGTTTACCTGTCTCCCTCATAAAATTCACAGCCTGAGAGCTCTTTAAGAGCAGAGACTACCCATTTTAACTCTAAATCCTCAGCGTTTATCACAATCCTCCTTCTTAGTAGATACCCAATAAATGTTTATTGAATGGCTAAAAGAATGTCAAAACCTTCCATTAAAGAAAGGGGAAAAAACCCTGCCTATCACTCTGCTGCCTTCTGGAACTGCTGTCCACATCCCTGCCTCCAGGTCTCACTAAAGCTCTCAGAGCCAGTCTTCCCCGCAAGCTGATTTCTGCTGCCAGCCCAGCCCTGGACCTCTCTTATCAATGCTGGACTGGCTCCTAATCACTCAGCCTACTGGCTGTTTCTCACTCCCCATTCTCCCTTCTCCTCTGTAGCATCTGATGGCTTTTACACTCCTGCATTTTGAGTCATTGCTTTCTCCTATTTTATTTTTAAATTTTGAGTTGATCCCCCTTCCTCTTCCAGCTTCCTGTCCACCCTCTTTGTCTGAGCAACACTCTCCTTTCCCAAGTCTTCAGCTGTCAGCCTCCTCAAAGTGCTGGCCCCAGTGCCTCTCCAGACGTTTAGATGTTAATGGAAATAGGCCTCTTCCAGGCGGGTTTCTGGAAACTAGAAGGAGGTTAGATGAGGGGAGGAGATGTGCCTAAGGCTGAGTGTTGTCCCACCTCTGGCTGGGACACTGGCCTCCAAACTGCCCACTCCTGCTCCCATTTCTCTGCCCTGTAATTCTGAGCACTGAAGCTATAGTAAAGGTTCTAATGTAGAGTGCCAATTCCCGGGTTAAAAGTCATCAGGGCACCACCTCCCCCCTCCCGCTCCATGCAGTTGTGGGCCTCCCCAAGGGTCCAGCCAAAGCAAAAGGGCAAAATTAAGGCAGTGCAGTGAGCGGTCGTCTCCCTACATTTCTTCACCATAAAACTTTGTTCTTTACCGGGATTGTATACTTCTGCTTTCTGTGTTAAGATGCCCTTTCAGTAAGGAAACAATGGCAATTTTGTCTCTGTAGTTCACTATCTTTGTTTGGGAAAACAGAGTTCATATAACTCGAAGTGGCCTAAATTGTGCATTTTGGAAACTATGTTATCTAATCTTATTCTGGATTTCTGCAAAAGACCAGGTGGCTTCTACAGTCTCACGTCGTATGACGAGATTACTACCATTTTGAAAGTAAAATATAGGCAGAGACAAAAAAAAAATGATTTTATAGTAAACGCAGTTACTATATGTTTGCAGTCCTACTTCTTCGCCTTTTATTTATTCACACTTTTCAAGGTCTAAATGATTATTTGCCTTTAGTTTTGTAGACACACACATACTAATAGTGACTGTCATCAGATACATACACACACACACAGGCACATACTTTAAAGCAGGCAATTAATCATTTTCTCCCTCAAGACCATATTTTACAGTCAGAAGCCAATTGTCAGCACACATGGTCCTAAATAAACCTACACACACACCAGCTAATAGATTAATTCGCATGGAGAAGGCGTCCTGGGAAGAAAACCTGTGCTCCCAGATTTCTCAGGCAATGGCTCTGCCTGTTAACAGAAAGATCAACTCGCCTGGCTCCATCCCCTTGGGCGCTCTGCCCAAAATTACTACCACTTCCAACACAGTTGATGCTAATATAGTTCTGCAGACTGGGAGCCTGGTTTATACAACTTAACCTAAGATCAGCTCCGCTCAGGAAGAGTCAATACAAAGTTTTTTATGGAGTTTTGGGAGAGGATCATTTGTTTCTTTCTTTCTTTTTTTTTTACAGTTTTTGGCCAGGGCTGGGTTTGAACCCGCCGTCTCTAGCATATGGGGCCAGCGCCCTGCACCTTTGAGCCACAGGCGCTGCCCCATTTGTTTCTTTTGTCTCACATCTGACTTTTCTGCTAGACAAGCCTGCCATAATTGTTTGTACTTCCATATTTCTTTGCTGTGACCACCCATTGTTCTTCCCGACACTCTTGTGAGTGGGTGACATTGTGGTCCTGGGGAAATGCATACCTGGTGGGATTCATCTGTTGGGAAGAGCAAAGGCTTGCACACGCGTGTGCACATTCACCCAGGCACACACTCACCCACACCCCTTAGCCCAGAGCAATGCTAGGATCTCTTTCCCTTTCCGGCCTTTGGATCCCCTGGGCTGGTCTCTCATCCCACGCAGTCTGCCCCGGAATTGGAAAGTTTAGCTTCTCTGCAAAACACCTTATTGACAACGAGATCTTGATAGAGCTCCAGAAAAAGAGAACTTACCATCTGTTACTGCCCTTCTCCCAGCACCAATGCCAAGAAGAGTGTGGGAGGAGCTGGGAGAACATTTACATAAAAAAATCTTAGACTTCCAAAGTCCTGTAAAGGAAATCTCCCAACTGTATTCTGTATTTAGTTCTAGTTTTTATAAACAAGAATTACCCATACCCTTTCCGAACAGGATTCACAACAATGCCAAATGCAGCTGCAGCCAACCTGTTCTGGGTCCTCAAGTGAAGACAGGACAGGAGTCAGGTAGAGGCCAGAGGCATGGGGGGGGTTGCTTTCCCCTACACCAGCCTGGAGGCCCAGGATGTGGCCGCTTCCATGCAGGGAGCTGACCCTTTGTTTTACCTATTCCTCTGTTGTAATCCTTTGGTAATCCCACGTGTTTTCAAAGACACCACCCTCATTGTTCTTAACTCCCATCAAGAAAAAAGATTCAGGCTTCCACTAGGCAAGTCTCCTGCTCTGGCACCTTCCCTAACTGAAGCAAAGCCTCTCCTCCGCAGGGGCCGTGCTCCCGCTGCTCCGAGTTTCCTCCAGAGACTGGGCTTCGCTGAACAATGAGCTGACTGTCTGTGCAGTATGGGAAACTATCTCCTGCCGGAGCTCAGTGTACACCCTCCTACAGACCCAGACATGCACAAAAGTTCTGCATTTCACCGCAGGAAGTAAGACGGGTGGCTGCAGGCATCATTAATCATTTTGAAGCAATTACTCTTAAAATAGAAAAAAGAGAGGGAAAAAACAGGGATGCAGCTTAAGTTAAGTCATGCCTCATAAAAATCAGCACTTCTCCTCCTCAAAAGTACATTTCCCTGATTCCATGTGGAACATTAAGAGCTCACCGTCCGGACAAGAGCTAGGGTGAAATAGAGAACCTGTTTCCTCTTTAATTAGAGCTCAGACAAATACTTGGGACCTGACATGGTTGGATGGGGCAGGGGGTGTGGGAAGAGTCTTGCTTCCTGTTTCTTCTGGCCCAGAAATGTGCACATTTAGGAGGAAGAGAGAGCAAGAACCATTTGGGATTTTGCTTCTTCCAAAAATCTTCATTTTTCGTGTTGAAACAAAGCTTGGGACGATCCTGCTTTACGCTATAATTTGGCCATAGGAAATGTGGAGTCCCACTCCTACCCCACGCCATCGCTAGGCCCAACAGCCCAGCAGGCAGGGGCCAGAGGAAGTTCAATATCCCCGGTGGGCTGCCCCATGTGGCAGCTCCTCATAAAGGGAACGCAGGACCAGCTGGTCATGCAAACCCCTCACCCTCCAGGCAACAGCCCCTAGTCTCCGTCTTTGAAGTAAAACTGTTTCTCTAGCACAGGAAAAGTGATCATTAGAACATGAAATCTTCAACTCTATCTTTCCTAAGAGATTACATTTCCTGCTGTCCGGGGTTGAGAGGAAATTCACTTACATGAAATTGGATTTTTTCTGACGTCGCCTGGTCTACCAGAAGCATCTCTTGTCAGTTGCCTCTTTCTCAACCTTTGGCCATGTCCCCAATACGCATTTATTCCTTAATCAGGACATCTGGATCGATGATCAGAAATCATAAAATAAGAGCAGGCAGGAGTCTGCCTCTTTTGTCCTTGTTCTATGTTGCGTCCTGGGCTTGCACAGGCCTTACGCAGATGCCAGCCTAGAAGGGACAGGTTCACGTCCTTCTCCTTCTGTCAACTGTTAAGTCTCCTCGCTAAGTCCTGTCGTTTGTTTCCATCACAAAGGTAAAAGTGGAGGATAGGAGAATAAACAAACTTCATCTTAGCACGCTAATCTACATATTTAAGAATATAAGATACGTTGTTAAATCTGTTTGGGGTTTTTTTCCCCTAAGCTTAATTGCCTTAACTCAAGTTTTATATATACCCACGAGGAGCCCTTTAAAATCTGCTCAGGGTCACACTGAAAATAACTAACAAAAAGCCAGCACAGGGTGAAGAAGGTCTGCAGGTGGTGGGTGGCCTGGCAGGGGCGTTGGAGCCAGGCCAGGCAAGGTGGGTGTCTACATAGGGGCATAAGTCAGAGCCCAGAAAGAACAAGGAAGGAGCTGGGAGGATGGAGTGTCAGAGTCCAGGCAGGGACAGGAGGGCGTCCTGTGGCTGGTGGGATTGCTCCCCAAACGGGGCATCAGAGCCCAAACAGCTAGAGGAGGGTCCTGCAGGGGACAGGGCAGCAGTAGAGACGGAAGCTGGTGACTTAGAAGAGGACTAATCAGAGAAGCCAATATTTTAAGGAGAACAGCCAGGGAGAAAACTGGAATGAATCCTGTGTATTGTTGGATTAGAATTGGATATGGATGTGAATAATTTGCTTCTAATATACATACAGAAATACAGAAATGAACAAAGCTCTGTCCACGGCTAGGGTTGGGGGCAAGGACCTCACAATGGCCATGAGCACAGCCAGTGCCCACAAATTCATTTATACCATCCTGCACTGAAGGAGAGCAGGGGTCCTTGGAGAACCAACTGATTTCAATGCTGAAGCAGAGAAAGTACAAGATGAGTGGAATATCACAGCAAGCCAAAAACCAAGGAAGAGCTCAGAGATTGCGGCAGAAACATCAGAAGGACACAGAGATCAGCTTGGCTCGTCTCCCCGCAGCTGAACAATTTGAACAACAAAAAATTATCATCGCAACAAATTATAACCCATTGGACAAAATAGGAAGCTCTGAGTCCACTCTGAAATAATAGACAAACCAGATGAAACCTTGATGAGGGATAATATTTGTGTTGTTTAAAAGAACATCTTCCACAAAATGCTGATAAATTACAAAAGAGAACAGAATACTGTCACAAGGTTGAAGCCTGGCAGAAGCCTGGCAGATACCTTCCTAAGCAAAGGATCACCATGGACATCGTGTGTCGTGAACAATTTGAAACCTCGGACTACCCGATAGGTCACAATGCAAAAGAAACATTCTGTATTATTTGTGCCAGAAAGACGTAACTTAAATCATGAAGGAACATCAGACAAATCCAAATTGAAGAATACTCTATAAAATAACTGGCCAGGAACCTTCAAAAGTGACAAGGTCATGAAAATCAAGAGAAGACTGAGGACGTGATATTCTAGACCAAATGAGGCCATGACAACAAATTCCACACTTAGCTTCAACCTCGATCCTTTTGCTGTAGAAAATATGAGTAGGACAAGGGGTGAAATTTGAAGGGATCTGAGAATTAGATGGCAATAATGCGTCACTGTCACAGTCCTGATTTTGGTGACTGTATTGTGGTTAGGGAGGATAATATTCTTATTTGCAGGAAGGACAAAAGTCATCTGCAGGGGTGGCCATTATGTGACAACTTACTTTCAAATGAATCTGGGGAAAAAAGGTTGTTTATATTTCCATTCCGACTTTTTTGTAAAATTACCATTGTCTCAAAGCATTTGTAAAATTTAAATTAAAAAAGGAAGACTGTTAGCTGAGAGCACCTAGAAAGCCAGACACCAGGGAAATGTGTTCTTACCTAGGACCTGCCCTCCTGCCCAGTCCAGTGACTGCTCAGCTACCCTTCTCTGGGCCAATCTCCAACCACAAACAAGTATTATTTCTGTAACAAGTGAGTAAATATCAACATTTAATATATATCTGTGCATATAGAAGTGTGTGTGTCCTCACTGTGCTATCCCCACTTCAAGTTCCTTTCAACGACAAATATTTGCTGAACTTAAATGTTTGGAAAATTCACTGAGATACATGAAGGAACGAAAAGAGCTCTGTCAAGGTCAAGGTGAAGGATACATGAAGGAACATGATGAAAGGTCTCCCATTAATGTTGGTGTATTTCATTTCACACACGTTTGTTTGGTTTATTAAGTGCCCGAGACATTGTTCTAAATATTTGACAAATAGCTCTATGGGATAGCTACAATGTAATATTCTCATTGTACCCAGAGGAGAACAAAGGGATAGAGAGATTTTAGGATCTGCTCAAAGTCACACAGCCAGTGAGTAGCGGAACTGAGAGCTGAGCCCAAAAAGGGGGGCTGCAGCGTCAAGGCTACTAACCACGCTTTTCTAGGCTGCCTGTCCAAGATCCCACTGTCAGAAAATTTAAAGTTTGAAAGGGTTTTTTTCCATTCAAAATATTTGGTTCTCAGTTATATAACTGTATGCTGTATATTCTAAATTTACAAAAAGAGTGTCATATTCTTTATTTCATCAGTGGCTGGAAACAACTCAGAAAGAAGCCTCCAGAGATCGGCATTCATATCTGTGAGCCAAGCTCGTCATCACCTTTGATCTTCATGTAAGTCTTGGTCACTCAAGCAGATCTCTAGTTCTTAATTATATCAACCGTAGCTTACGTGGCTCCAGTTTTTCAGAGTTTTTATTGACTATGCACTTCCCTTTCTTCTGTTTGCATCGGGATCTTAACATGGAGTAGGTGCGTCCTGGGCCTATCAGGGTGCATTGGCTGTCGACCCAGGTCCTCCACCGTGACTCTCACCATCCCATTTCCCTCCAGGAGGGAAGCAGGCCATAGACTCAAACACACCTCCTAACAGAATGGAAATTTCCGTAGCCCCAAAGAAAAAAAAGTGAAAGTCCTCTGCCCCACGCAGCTTCCTCTGCTTCATTTTCTCCCTCCTGTGAAGGGTGAAAATACATTGTTTTATATCCATTTATGTTCTTCTGGGGAAAAGAGCTCTGTCAAGGCCAAGGTGAAACATGCATTAGACTCTCCTTTATAGAAAATGGCTCGTAAAGTAAAACCAATAAATAAATACTCTCCTTTGTAATACAGTGTAGCAGGTCACCTAATAAAACTATAATGGGCATGACACAATGCATTCTATTTCCTGAGAATGGTTTCATGATTTTTGTAGCCTATGATGTTATCACAAAGCATATCAGAGGTTTCAGGTAGGCTGAGAGCAAGCTCCATGTTGACAAATAATTTTTGTTAGCATTTTTATCTTTGAGCCATAAGAACCAGACCTCCCTTTTGCTGTGGCCCGTCACCAAAAGAGTGAAAGCAGCCCACATGAAACACAGAAAGCTTTTATTCCGTTTTAAGTGCTATTTTTTTCCTTGATCTGTAATTTTTCCTACACTTCTCTGTGCCAATCTCCAACCGCAGAGAAGTATTATTTTTTTAACAAATAAGTAAATATGTACATTTATTATATTTCTGTGCATATATTTCTCTATCCTATCCTCACTTCAAATTCCTTTCAACTGCAAAGTCACAGTTGCTAACGCCATCAGCACACAGTCTGTTTTCCCCACACCCTCCTCCCCTCGGTGCACCTCTGCCCAGGTGCACCTCTGCCCAGCTGCACCTGCGGCTTCGGCCTCTCTTGGCATAAGAGTGTTTTCTTGTTGCCTAAGCCCACTCTTCTGCTTTGCAGGACAGAAAAGCATTGTGGAATTAAGGTCCTCACAAGCAGTCCCCACTTAAGTAAGTGCCTAAATCCCTTGGCTCCCTCGCCCCTTGAATAGAATGACTTTGAGACAAAGCCATAGTTTTCCGACTATGGTGTCCAGAGCTTCCCTGGAGGGTTGAGCTCCAGTCACTGGGGGTGGAGACTGGCTTGATGACACGCTTCTTACTGTTCATCTTCTCACCTTCCTGTCTCCCTTCCCCACTCTCCCACCAGCATTCCCTAAATTGACCTCCACTTTCATTCTTCCCCCTCTCCTGGGAAAACCAAACTAAGGGCGATCACTCTGCAGAGAATACGGAAAGAGACCAAAGCCACCACACAAGCAGCCCTCTTGCTGCTGTTGTTACTGACAATTCCCCCACAGAAGACCTTCCAAACCCAGTTCCTAGCCAGTCCTTGCTTTCTCCCTGCCTCCTACTATAGATCACTGCTTTTCTTCTCCACCTTAGGCCAAAGTTCAGAATCCCAGTGACGGGTTTCTTCTTACCTGGTTCTCAACAGTCCTTAACCAAAGTTTTACTTTCCTGCTAATCTGTTGTCAGCAGTGTCCACTGTTTGTGGCATTGACTCCTGTTTAATTGGCTCTTATGAGCAGTGTACTTGTCCCTCCTCTGTGAGCGACAGATAGAGCCTACCATATGTCTGTTTCCACCAGGGTCACCCTGCCATCTGGATGATGGAAGCTTATGCCCCAGGGAGACATAGCCATGAGCCAATTTACATTAAGACTCAGATTCTAGACATCAGTCTGAGTTGGGACACAGAGCTCACTCCAGCTGACAGTGCCCCCAGACCCTGATGAATCTCACCCACAATACACGCAGGTCGCAGGTCTGGTACTCAGAGGCCAAAACACGATTTAGGCTGCATGGCTAATCTGACTGTTTTCTCCCTTGCTGTACTCATCTTTATGTGATCTGAGGACACGAGTCCAGGATCACAGTTTCAACTCCCCCATCCCCCAAGCCCTATCCAGTTCCCTCAAGTTTGGCCTGGAAGGGACCCAAGGGCGTCACCTACCACTCGGCATTTTCACTATGGCTCTTCTTGGCATTTCTGTAACCATTCATCCTTTCAAAAAGATTCAAAGGGCTGGTTACAATAACAAAACTCAAAAATGCTTAGCACTGGTTTCTCACAATCTACCTTGCTCCCAGAACACAGTGGAGTATGTGCAGACTTGATTTTAGTGACCTGTTCACTGTTTGTTGTCCAGAGCAAAATTTCTGCTTTTTCTTTTTTTAATGACATAGAGGATAGAAAGAATTTTTCAATCTTTTTAGTCAGTGATCATCTGTCTTCACCACCCTAGTGATTTGCACAATATGATGGAAATTTTTCCTTTGGAAGGGAAAAGCTTCCGCGTACCGGCTGCACTTTAGAACTGTCTCTGCTGAGGAGTTGGAGATCTGCGTGAGGACCACTGGTATTCCTCATGCCCTGGTGCACACAAATGCCATTTTCTTTTTTTTTTTTTTTTTATTAGCCTGCAAAGTTTCACAAAACATTTTCAAATCTAATCTTAACAAGAACCCCTTGTTCTTGTTCTGTAAGATTAAATGCATTTCTAGTATCTAGCTTCGTCCCTGGTCCACATAAAGGTATTTCTTTATCTATTAGTTTACAGAGGGTGCCCCCAAGTATGCACTTTTTTTTTTTTTTGAGACAGAGTTTCACTTATTAACCATTGGTAGAGTGCTATGGTGTCACAGCTCACAGCAATCTTCAACTCCTTGGTCTTAGGCGATTCTCTTGCCTCAGCCTCCTAAGTACCTGGGACCACAGGCACCTGCTACAATACCCAGCTATTTTTTATTGCAGTTCAGCCGGGGTTGGGTTTGAACCCACCACCCTCAGTATATGGGGCCAGCACCCTACTCACTGAGCCACAGGTGCCATCCACGTATGCACATTTTAAGAAAGGCAAAAACTATATTGAAATTGTAATACTCAATATATATCAACAACAAGAGAAGAATACAAGTCATACTTAACTTCAGCAATGACAAGAAGTGATCAAAGTATATACAATTAAGAAGTACCCCTCCCCAAAAGAGCCACTCTTACAAATTTGAAAAGAGACTATCACTTCATGGAATTGGTTCACTGAATAAATACAGAACCGATGTCATCTTTTTTCCTTAAAGCTTGATTTCTTGGAGAACTTGTTCTTCAAGGCTTAGGCTAATTTAAGTGTGTAAGATACAATTATAAAAGAATGTAGGAAAGAGAAGACTTTATTCCGTGCTGTTCTGTGGCATGGTTGGCTTGGTGCACACCATGCTGGATTTTCGTACTAAGATGGGCATCTTTCTCTCACAATCTTTAATTTTAAGAATTGGGGATTTCTTTGCCTCAATTACTTGGAAAACAGGACTATGTTGGGTTGTTTTTGCCTCCCCAGGGCCTGGCACAATTCTCAAGCATAGTAGGTATTTGATGAAAGTTTGTTGAATGAATAGATTGGTATATCAAAGGAAATAACTGTGTAATCTGTGTCAACAGTTTTTAAAGGCCTGAGCACCGACTTGGGCCAGGTGGTCTGTTCATAGAGAAGGTTTCTCTGATTCTAGGGCTGAACTGAAGCCCAGCTGGTAGTCGGTGGGGGAAGCCCTTAGCCAGTGACTGAGGGTTTAGGAGTGTGGAGGCCAAAATCCCTTGTGTTGGGCACACACTGCGGTCTGAACAACTTACCTGCAGCTGTTGGCGGAATCAGGTTGAAGCTGCTCTCTGAAGAACTCTTCCCGAAATCATCCTCTCACCTGCCTTTCTCTTCCTTAGCACGCTTCTCCCACTCCTGCACCTTTTTTCCTTCAGTACACTCCCTTAACAAATTCATAATGCATGGGAGAAAAATAAGCTGGAATCAAAGGATGGATTCTATGCTCAGGGATCCACGCGCAGACAACGCCATTGGCGGGAAGCACCTGCCCGACGCGTCCCCTTCCTGGTTCAGAGAATGCAGGTGCTGCCCAACTGCATCTTCCAAGCCTCCTCTCTGACCCCGCTCATTCTCTGTTTCCACTTATTCTCCCCACAACACAACCATTTCCTGCTTCCTACACACATTGCCAATGACCACCGGCAAACTTCTGCCCTGGTCTGATGGATCCGGCCTCCCAGGATGGGCGAGTCTTGGCGCTGTTCTGTCTCTAGAGAAAAGTGGGAGAATAAAAGTTACCTCTTGGGTGCTGCAGCAGCCTGTATGAGCAGACAGACGAATAGGGACACCTGTCAAATGTACAATTAAAAACCTGTAAAAAGAGAGGCTAATGTTTTGAAATGAGAAAGTATGATGAGGCTGTTTCCACTCATTTACTGAAAAAGGCAAATTCACCTGGACAGATTCTAAGTTATAAAACAACTTGCCTACGAGAAACTTCTCTACCAGGAGCTCTGAAAGCAGTACTTTGGCTGCCAATGAGTCACCTGACCTTGTGTGGCCACATTAAGCAGATTCAGTAGGTTCTTTGAAAGCTTTGCAGGTGACTGAAGTGTCAGTGTGGGTAGAGACAGGTGTGAGTCCATTCTTTCTAGAGTCACCCGATGCAGCCGGGCAGATCCTTCCTGATTCTCTCCGTCTGTTTTGGCTCCTGGGGTAGAAAGCAAAGCAGGGATAGAATCTGTTTTTCTTTCCCATCAGTGTTCGATGTTCATATCACTTGGCACCTCCTCCACTTTACACTGCAGCTGTAACATTTACAGGGAAGTGCGGGGAGATGACTGTTGATCAGTTTGCCTGCCCTGCCTTGTCTCTTTTAGAGTGTATGATCACCGCACCCCTCTGATTAAATGGCTGGCCCCAGGACTCTGGCCCTGGGCCACGTCAATAAATCAGACCTGAGCATCCAAGTCAAAAAAAAAAATGAGCAGTATCTGAGGAGATCTCAGAGGTCAGGCCAGGCTCTGCTGGGTGTTTATACTAGGAAAAGATGTAAAGTTGTGGTTAGGGCAAAAGAAAATAAAGGGGAGTTTGCTAGTCAGAGAGAGGGGGAGCAGGTACAGAGAGAAGCAGAGCAAGAAGGAAACGAGTCCCAGCGAGACACCGTCACTGTCCAGCGGCGCCTGTCCTTCCAGCTGCCTGGCTGGACTTCCCATCCTCAGCTTCCATGACACTCTGGGTCCTTGTAATAAATTTTCCTCTTTGTTACAATTTAAGTAGGTTTAATCTGAGGAAAGAAAGAAAAAGAAAGAGAGGAAAAAAGGAAGGAAGGAAGGAGAAAGAGAGAAAAAGGAAGGAAGGAAGGAAGGAAGGAAGCCTACGGTAGAAACAGTAATGATGTATGGAGCCTTGGTTAGAGTTTGTTGGACTAGCACCTCAAAAACAGGAAAATAGTCAATTGACCATTTTCCCCCTGATTTCTCAGCATTACAGTATCATCCTTTCTTTATAGGTCAGGAAAACTGTCACCTACACTTAAAGTAGTTTCTTGATATTTCAGGAAATATTTTCAGATTAGATAACAGAATTACTGACTTTCCAGACAACTCAGCAGGATCACATAGACTCTTGCATCAATGTATCTAGTAATCATAACTGTTCCACGTCAGGAGCTGATAAATTCACAGAGCCTAAAAAACATTACAGAAGAGGCAGGGAGTGGAGAAATGTGCTTATCTTCCTTGTGAGTTAGCCTCAATTTCAGAACAAACTTAGCAGTGCCAAGAATAACTGATTATTCTCCCTATGATGAAATGTACTTTCCAGCAATATTGAGTCCTTCCCACCGGTACTAGGTTACGATGTCAACATGCCTTAGTTAGTCTCTTGCCAACATCGAGGATTGGCCTAATTATTCAGGTGCCAGCATGAGAGCTGAGTCCTCAGTTTCTCTTCCAGAAGTGAGAGCATGACCACCCTCATAAACAAGTTGCCCCTTCCTGCCAAATATCCCGCCCAGGAGACTACCAACCAGTGCCATGTGAGCTATTTAATGCTTTCTCTTCAGGAACTCTATGTCACATTTCACACATGCATTTGAGCTGGTCACCAACCTTTGGCAATTTCCAAGTTTCCCACAGATTAATGAAAAATCCAGCTGTTTCCAACTATTTGGAACAAAACAAAACGTGATAAAATGAGGAGAAAAGGGAATCTTTATCCAATTTCTCCAGCAGTCAGAGAAATTTGGAGCGTATTGGGAAGAAAAAGTAAAAGCTCAATTGTTTAAAGATTTAAAAAAGAAAGCAAGCTTTGCATCAGATTTCTGAGAATGCCTTTTATTTGCCCATCCAGAGAGAACTAAAAAGCTATTCTTTGATTAATCAGGTATGAGCTCATGGTCTTCCTAAGCGCAGCCTGGGAATAATTTTAGTGAAAGGTACACAGCTATGGTTCACACGAAGGACATTGGGACATCTTGGCCATAATCTCAGTGAGAGTGGAACTCAGGGCAACAGTTAGGTTGGTGTGAAGTTGGGACAGTCTGTCCTCCTCAAACTTTCCTTGCCAAAGGACCACGTTGTTTGATAATTTAAAATCATTCACAGAATCTCTTCAACAAATAATACGCAAACAATTGGATATCTCATATGCAAAAAAAAAAAAAAGAAAGAAAGAAAGAAAATATACACTTTCTTCCCTTTACAAAAATCAAATCAAAATAGATCATAGGCATAAATGCAAAATCTAAAGTTAAAAAACTAACTAAAAGATTCACTGACACAAAAGCATGATGCCTAAAAAGAAAAATTAATAAATTACAGTTTGTTAACATAGAGAACTTCTACTCTTAGAAAGACATCGGTAAGTGGATAAAAAGAGAAGATAGACTGGGAGAAAATATTTACAAAGCACGTTTCTGATGAAAGACTTGTATCCAGCATACATAAAGAACTCTCTCAGGTGGTGCCTGTGGCTCAAAAGGGTGGGGTGCTGGCCCCATATGCCGGAGGTGGTGGGTTCAAACCCAGCCCTGGCCAAAAAAGAAAAAGAACTCTCACAATTTAACAATAAGAAAACAAGCTAATTTCATGATTTGAACAGACACTTTATCCAAGAAGATATATACATAGCAAATAATCACATACAAAGATGCTCAAATTAAAACCGTAGCTAGGCTCGGCACCTATAGCTCAACCAGCTAAGACACTAGCCACGTACACCTAAGGTGGCAGGTTCGAATCCCCAGCCCAGACCCGCCAAACAACAATGATGGCTGCAACCAAAAAATAGCCAGGCATTGTGGCAGGCACCTGTGGTCCCAGCTACTTGGGAGGTGGAGGCAGGAGACTCGCTTGAGCCCAGGAGTTGGAGGTTGCTGTGAGCTGTAATGCCATGGCACTCTACCCAGGGGGACAGCTTGAGGCTCTGTCTCAAAAAAAAAAAAAAACCCATAGCTAAAGGCAAGGCACGGTGGCTCACACCTATATTCTTAGTTCTCTGGGAGGCTGAGGGGAGTAGACTGTGTGAGTTCAGGAGTTCAAGACCAGCCTGAGTAAGAGTGAGACTCCATCTCTTAAAAAAAAATCTGAGCATTGTGGTGGGCACCTGTAGTCCTATATACTCAGGAGGCTGAGACGAGAGGATCACTTGAGCCCAGAAGTTTGTGGTTGCTGTGAGCTATGATGCCATGACACTCAACCCAGGGCAAGAGAGTGAGACTCTGTCTCTCCTCACAAAAAAGAAAAACCATGATTAAATACAAGTCAAATACAAATTGAAACTATAATGAGATATCTCTACAAATTTATCACAAAGACTGAAATTTTAAAAAACAGCAATACCCAGTGCTGGGAAGGATGTGGAGTAACCAGAGCTCTGGTACACTGGGGGTTGGAATGCAGATGGCACAGTCACTTTCAAAAATAGTTCTGGGCGTTTCTTACAAATTTAAACACAGACTGGTCATGTGACAATCTATCTCCAGGTATTTACTCAAGTAAAATAAAAGCTTATTTTCACATATACACACACACAAAGAAAAATGTGAACAAATATTTATAGTAGCTTTATTCATGATTGCAAAGAACTGGAAACAATCCAAATTCACCTCAACCAAAGGATTGATTAAAAATTTTTTCAAAAGGGCATCACCTGTAGCTCAAAGGAGTAGAGCACAGGCCCCATATACCAGAGGTGGTAGGTTCAAACACAGCCCTGGCCAAAAACTGCAAAAAAAATAAAATAAAATAAGAAAACATAGTATATCCATGGACCAGAACACCAGAACATAGCAATGGAAAGGAACAAACTCATAATACACACAGAACACTGATGAGTCTCAGATGTATTATGCCAAGTACGAGAAGGCAGACTCAAAAGGCTACCCCACGGATGGTTCCGTTTGTACGTCCTACTTGCATGGGTGGACTATAGGGACAAAAAACAAATCCGTGTCTTCCAGGGGCAGGGATGATGGGGAGGGGGGTTGAGTACAAAAGGACAGAGGGGAATTTGGGGGAGTTATAGAACTCTCTTATATCTTCATTGCGGTAGGGGGCTACAAAACTATATACACTTGGTAAAACTCACACACAAAACGGTGACTTTCATTGTATGTAAATTAGAATTTAATTTGAAAAAGGAGAAAAACTCTTCATAGACTGATACTATCATAAAATACAACAAAAATGAACTTCTAAAGAAATGATACAAAAGAGACCTATATAATGCAAGCCCAAATTCTGTATTATTTGAGTCAACGAATATAAAATTTCTTTTGTCA
Organism: Otolemur garnettii; assembly: GCF_000181295.1. NCBI lineage: Eukaryota > Metazoa > Chordata > Mammalia > Primates > Galagidae > Otolemur > Otolemur garnettii. The sequence continues at coordinate 8,810,645 of NW_003852412.1, forward strand.
AAGTGCCACTTCTCAAAGTCTCAATTTCTGAATGTGTTGCATCACAAACTGGCTAACACTTTGCAGACCTGTTCCAGCCTGAGGACCGCACTTTGAGTAGCACTGAAATAGGGGACATGAGCTGATGGCCTTCTTGGGATTCATGTCCACTTCCCAGGAGCACCCCTGTTTCCCTTTGAGTAATTACCTCCCCTCTGCAGATGCTCTAGTAGGACTAACTAGCAGAGTATCTAGAAGATAAGACCCAGCCCTCCCTTGGCCAAGGGACCAGCACGTGATCCAGTCTACGCCCCAGACGCTTACCTCATGTAGTTAAACTTTGGGAAGAGGGACAAGAAGACAGGAGACAATGGCCATCCCATTCCATCCCTGCAGTGTGTCCAGCCCAGACGTGAGCTGCTACGAGGCTCTTTGTGGTTTCTGCTCTTGGCCTCGAGCTCCTTTGTTTGTGAGTATGTCTTTGCCTGTGCCATCTCTGTGGCTGACTCACAGAGATGAATCCTGTTCTTAGATGAATCCCTGAGGAGAAAGGACCCCGTTTCCTGGGGGACCCTCGTGCTACATGAACAACTTCTACCACTTCATTCTCCACCTCAGTCTGTGCAGACCCTACTGGGAGCAAAGAGCTGCAGTAACTGCCCATCCACCCCTTTCTCTCTCAAAAAAGTCTGTCAAGATTATTGCCTCAATAGAAACTCAAAATGGGTGCCATTTGAGATTCAGCACACACCTGGGCTGGTTAGAATGCTATTAGCTCTAACTGACAGAATTCCCAACTGGCTTAAACATTGGAGGCTTTTGTTCTCTCCTGTAACAAGAAGTTAAGAATGTGCATCATTCACGCGCTGGCTCAGGGTAAGCTCAGTGGCTTGGCTGCTGGGGACCCCAAGTCTTTGCAACTTTCCATTCAGCTATTCTCGGAGGGCAGGCCAGCCTCCCCCTACAGCTGTCAGATGGCTATGGCAGCAAGGCCTCCCTTGTCAGTATCAAAATGAGGATAGGAAGCAGAGAGGAGTTTCTGCTCAAGACTCTTTTTTTCATCCTGAAAGAACTATTTCACCGAAGCTCTCAGCAACATCTCCTCAGGTCACCTCAGTTTCAAGCAACTTTCCTGTCCGTGCCTCACTGCAAAGCAGGCTGGGAAAGAGGCCAACATTACTCACCATGGAAGGTGGCCCTGCCAGTATGGAACCTGGGGGACACAGTCTATCTCTTTGTAGATGCCTACTGACAGTATGGATGGCAACCTGCTTTCCTCCAAGTTCATCAATTTAAATGTAAATCTCACCCCCAAACCTTGCACAAACACCCAGAATAATGTTGTACCAAATATCTGGGCACCATGGCTCAGCCAAGCTGGCACATAAAACTAATCATCACAGGTGGGTTTTAATCCCAATAAAAGAAGAAACTGAAGCTCAGAGAGGTTAAGTAACTTACCAAACAGCAGAGAGGGAAATGAAACCAAGAGCTGTCTGAATTCAGTCATGTGTTTCCATGATGTGTTGTTCTAGGTCTATGGATGTTTGAATGGGACATCTTGAAATAGAAGGAGGACCTGGAATAGAATGTGCTTGTGTGTCTTCCATACTTACCACAGTGTCTTGCCATAGAAATGCTTGAGATGGCTCAATGCCTATAGCATAATGGTTGTGGTGCCAGCCACATACACCAAAGTTGGTGGGTTCCAACCTGACCCAGGCCCGCTACCAACAATGACAACTGCAACAAAAAATATCCAGGCATTGTGGCAGGTGCCTATAGTCCTAGCTACTTGGAAGGCTGAGGCAAGAGAATTGCTTGATCCCAAGAGTTTGAGGTTGCTGTGAGCTGTGACACCACAGCATTCTACCAAGGGTGACAACGTGAGACTCTCTCTCAAAAAAGAAAAACAGAAATGCTTAAGGTATACTTCGGACATGAGTGGATGGGTGGAGGAGTGGATCAAATAAAATATCATCGCTGGGGTAACTATAGGTGCAAGAACCAATTCCAGTTCTTTCTTCACCTCTGACTTGGCTTTATAGCTGGGCTAGTCAAGCCAGTAGCCACATTGCCTATTAAAAATTTTTAACGAATTAATAGTAACTCAAACAAAAATTCAGTTCCCCCATTGCACTAACCACATTTCAAATGCTGTACATGGTTAGTGGGTCCCTACTGGACAGTACAGATAAGAATAGTCTATCTTCGCAGAACGTTCTAATGGACAGCGCTAATTCAGAGAGACTAGGCTGGTCCTCCCATCATAGAATCTCTTGTGTGTGTCTCTGTGAGCACATCCCTTGTGCCTTGGGGCTGAATTATGAGAAAACATAACTATACACCCAACGATCCCCGCTAGCCAAAGTCTTTCTTCCACAGTCCAAATCAGTAGGAGCCTGGGCCCTCTGGTGCCTGTTCCCACCTGCCAGAGGCAGAGTAACTGTTTGTTCCACTGGGTCTCTCCATAGACTAACGGTGCCGTTGACATTTGGCTTTACTGAAACTGTACACATCTAACAAGCTCCAGATGCACGAGTAGTAGATTTAAAGTCCTGTCAATATGGACACCGGGGCCTGAAATGAAACACTTGGCATTCGATTTGACTAAAATGTGCAACTCACAATTTATTGGTTCAATAAAATGCAAACACTAAGAGCCAATTTTTAGGTTGAAACCTCCACACGTGTGCAAATGTGTGTGAATGTGCAAATGCAGTTTTTCAAGGCGAAGCTAACAGCACAGTTAAAAACCCAGCCTTCAAACTACGGCTCCGGTGATAATAATCATGTTTAATGGACTTAAAATGCTATTCATGATAAACATGTGGCCCAGCCAAATACTTTCCTGTGTCGAGTGATAAAGCACCATTGCTGATAAAACCAAACTGTCTAGGAAGAGTGAAGACGCACCCCGCGGAAGAAATTAGAGCTGTCAGAAAATACAAACCTTCCCATGGGCTGTGACATTATCTTCCAGTGCTTTCCCCTGCAAGGGCTAACTGAAATGCGGGAAGCTGTAAATGACAAACCTCGGTGAAAAGTGAAACATGGCAAGCTTTGTAGTTGCGCGGGGAGTTTAGAAAGCAATAACAGTTATAGGAAATGTTTGACTCCAGTATGACAATTAAAATAAAACTTACCTTTCCCAATCCATAGGAATCAAAAAATTGCATTTTTCTCCGACATTTATTTCATCTCTCCCCTTCTGTTTAAAATGTAAGCATGGAAGGTGGAATAAATGTACTTTTCCCCTATTCCTCCCGCTCAGTATAATAAAAAAGTCTGGATGTTATGGACAAAACAAACATAGAAGACTCAGAAAGGTGGAAAGGAGGCAGAGCTGTGAAGAACTGTCGGGAGACTCAAGGAACAAAAAGGTAGGAAGTTTGCTGGGCTGCCTTTGACTTCAAATATCCCGAGAGGTGGAGCTGAAGAAGCAGGCAACCTACGTGCCATTTACCACCAGAAAGTAAAGGCCCCAACGAAAGCTTCCTCTCATTAACCAAACAACCAGGAACCCGGCAGCCTAGTGAAAAAGAAAACTTTTAGACAACAAACGCCCTATCAGGGGGTCCAATGTTTTGCTTTTCTGTACCATGCTGGAAGAAGTGTCTTGGGCCATACACTAAACACGTAAACACTAAGGAAAGTTGATGAGCAAACAAAAAAAAAAAGTGCCGCACATAATTTTTGTGATATCCAGCACCGCAGGGAAGCAAATCTGCGTGCAGCCCACTGGTCATAGGTTGGACACCCCTGTGGGCCTACACCAACCACACACCACAGGAAAAGGCTTCCCACCCAGGCCAGTAAAGGCTGAGTGGTAAGGCTAGATCTTTACCTTCTAGAGCAGTGGTTCTCCACTTTCCTAATGCTGCAGCCCGATAATACAGTTCCTGTGGGTCGGGACCCACAGGTTGAGAACCGCTGCCCTAGCGACTGTTGTGAAGTGCTGCTCCAGAGGCTGTTATGAACCACTGCTCTAGAGGCTATTATGAAATACTGCTATAGTATGAATGTTTTCTCCAGTTGCATGCATTGGAAATCCACACTGCAACAATGCTGGGAAGTGAAACCCAGTGGGTATTTAGGTCATGAGGGCCCCACCCTCATAAATAGATCAAGGCCAATTGTAAATGCACTTAGACTGTGAGTCTGATCTCTTGCTCTCCTCTGCTGTCTCTTTGCCTTTCCATCATGTGATGACGCTGCAAGAAGGCCCTCACCAGATACTGGCTCCTCAAGGTCCCCTCCAAGCACTTCCTGGTATCCAGAACTAGGAGAAAGAAATCTCTTTCCTTTATAAAGTACCCAATCTGTGCTATTCTATTATAGCAACACAAGACAGGCTAACACAACCATGAAATAGAGAGCCAGGATCTTCATCCCTGACAATGTTTTATAAGTCTCACCGTCACTCTTAGATAAAGAGACCTGGGAGGAACCTGGACTATAACCCTCAATCAGCAGTAATAAGGCATCCTCTTTCCTCTGCTAGACTTGTATCATAGAAGACCTGGTGGAGAATGAGGGAGTTCACCAGCACCATTGTCACTAGTGGTGAAAAGCCACCTCCCGTCTTGTGCTGTCAGTGGAAGCCACATAGGACACAACAACAAGGTGCTCCTGCTTCCCCTTCCAGCAGTGGGGTGTCAGTGAAGCCAGGTGGGGTGCCAGAGCTCCTATGCCTACCCAGCAGTTATGAGGAGACCCCCTAAGTGCCAACAGAAGCCTAGTGAGGAGCCTGGACTTCTGTCTCAGTCTCTTTAGTGTTGCCATAAAAGAACACCTGTGGATGGGCAATTAATACAGAGAAGAGCAGGCGGTGCCCATGGCTTAGTGTGTAGGGCACCGGCCACATGCTCCGAAGCTGGCAGGTTGTAACCCAGCCCAGGCCTAGTAAACAGCAATGGCAACTGCAACAAAAAAATAGCCAGGTGTTGTGGTGGGTGCCTATAGTCCCAGCTACTCGGGAGGCTAAGGCAAGAGAATTGCTTAAGCCCAATTGCTGTGAGTTGTGATGCCACAGCACTCTACTGAGGGTGACATAGTGAAATTCTGTCTCAAAAAAAAAGAAATACAAAGAAGAGCTTTATTCAGCTCATGGTTTTGCAGGCTGTACAATTACGGCATTAGCATTTGTGAAAGCTTCAGGCTGCCTCCACTCATAGCAAAAGCCAGCATGTGGAGAGATCACATGGGGAGAGAGAAAACATGAAAAGGGAGAGGTGCCAGGCTCTTTTTTAAAAACCAGCTTGCAGGAGAACTAACAGAGCAAGAACTCACTCACCTGTCCCCCAAGGCATTAATCTATTCATGAGGGACATCCCCAGGGCCTAAACACCTCCCATTAAACCCCACCTCCAACACTGGGATCAAATTTCAACATGAAGTTTGGGGGACAAACATCCAAACTGTAGCGGTTTCTTTTCCCACCTGCTAGTTGTGAGGGGCTGCTTCTCCTGTCCCTGCTAGTGCTGAAGCAGAGGGAGCCAGCCAGAGCAAAAGGTTTAAATAAGATTCACAGCCCCATAATCCTAAAACACAAAACGACCAGGTTTCAATCAAAAATCACTCATCATACAAGAATCAGGAAGTTCTCAAACTGAACGAAAAAAGACAATGAAAAGAAGTTAACACTGAGATGACAAAAATATTAGGATGACCTAACACACATTCTAAAACAGTCATCATAAAATGCTTTAACAAGCAATTACAAACACGCTTAAGACACAGTAAAGACATAGATGATATTAAGATGAACTCAATGGGAATTTTAGAGCCGAAAAATACAATAATCAAAAGTTAAAACTCAAAGAATGGCCTCAACAGCAGAATGAAAAAAAAAAAGGAAACACTCCAAGCAGAAAATGGGTAAAAGGATGCATAGATCACAAAAATAAGTACATGAAACTATGTTCTATATCATTAGCCATTAAAGAAAGGCACATTAAAACCACAATAAGATATTACTGCACATGTACTAGGGTGGCTAAAATTAAAAATGGTAATAACACCAAAGACTGGTAAGGATGTGGAGAAACTGGATCACTCATACCTTGAAATGGCATAGTCACTCTGAAAAACAGTTTGGCAAGTTTTTAAATAATCTAAGCATGCAACTACTGTAAAACCAGCAATTGCACTCTTAAACATGGTAATAATGGGTTTCCTCCCTCTGCTTGCTGTAATGATGACATAGGAAGCCAATTGCAACAAAAGTTTAAATACAATTCACAATCTCATAAGACCCAAGATGTTCAACTTTCCATTGAAATTCACTCATCATACCAAGAACCAGAAAGATCTCAAATTCAACAACCACCACCAAGACAATTATTCAAGGTTCTTCAGAAAAGCAGAACCAATAAGAAAAAAAAAATTTTATATATATATATACACACACACATATATATATAATATATATAATGTGTGTATGTATATACATCCTCCATGATCACATAAGCCAATATCTTATAATAAATCTCTCACAATTTTGTAAGTTTGGCTCACATTATTATTATGGCATTGGCTCAAGTGATCACTGCTTTACAAGGAGATATATATATATGTATAAATATAGATATAAATAGATATGTATGGACTTATTTTAAAATATTAATTCACATGGTTGTAAGAGCTGAGAAGTCCCATGATCTGGTGTCTACAAGTCAGAGACCCAGGAAAACTAATGGTGTAGTCCAAAAACTCAAGAGCCAGGGATACAATGGTAAGGAATCCAGTCTCAGTCTGAAGGCCTAAAAACCAAAGGCACCAGAGCAGAAGATCAATGTTCCAGCTCCAGTCATCAGGTGGGGAGGGAATTCAGCCTTCCTCCATCTTTTTGTATGGGTCCTCAAGTGCCTGGTTGATGCCTCCCCACATAGAGGAGGGCCATCTGCTTTATTCAGCTTGGCAATATGAATGTGAATCTTTTCTAGAACTCACTCAAAGACATATCAAGAAAAAATGCTTAGCCAGATTTCTGGGCATCCCACAGCCCAGTCAAGTTGATACATAAGATTAACCATCACAAGTATTCCAGAGAAATAAAAACTTAATGCTTGCACAAGAACCTATGCAGAAATGGTTAAGTCAGTTTTAATTGTAAGACCCCCCAAACTGAAAACAACCCATTCACAATGTGAAATATTACTTACCAATAAAAAGTAATATACTTTGATACATGCAGCAACATGAATGAATCTTCAAAACATTGTGCTGAATGGGAAAAAAGTCAATTCCAAAAAGTTAGATACTGGTTTTTTTTTTTTTGTTTGTTTGTTTGTTTGTTTGTTTGTTGCAGTTTTTGGCCAGGGCTGGGTTTGAACCTGCTACCTCCGGCATATGGGGCCAGTGCCCTACCTACTCCTTTGAGTCACAGGTGCCACCCCAAAAGGTTAGATACTGTATTTATCCATTTATATAACATTTTTAGAACAACGCAATTATAAAAGTGGAGGACAACTAGTGGTTGCAAAGGGTTAAGGAAGAGATGAAGATTGGAAGAAAATGGGGGTGGTGTTAAAAAGGCCACATGAGTGATGACTGTATGAAAATGTTCTGAACCTTGACTACCTCAATGTCCTAGTTGTGACATTGTACTATAGTTTTCCAAGATGTTACCAATGGAGGAAACTGGATGAAGGATACATAGGATCTCTCTCTCTTATTTCTTCTTTTTATTGACCTGTAAAATTAGTGTTTTTTAACTTGACACATCAAAGTTGTATGTATTTAGGGGTAAAGAGTGATACCCATAATTCAATACCTGTATACGTGTATAACAGCGGAACAACTAACATATTTATATTCTTAAATATTTACCATTTCTTTGTGTTGGGAACCATAAAATCTTCTCTTCTATCTACTTGAAAATATACAATAAACTGCTGTGAACTATAATCCCCCTACAGTGCTCCACAACACTGGAACTTATTCCTCCAATCAAACATAATTTTGTACTTCATTAACCAATCTCTCCTTACACTTTCTCCTCCATTAGCCCTCCCAAACACTAATGGCCATAATTCTGCTCTCTATTTCCATGAGCTCAACTATTTCAAATCCCATGTATGAATGAGAACATGCGGTATTTATCTTTCTCTGCCTGACTTATTTCACTTAACATAATGTCTTCCAGGCTTGTCCATGTTTCTGTAAGTGACAGAATTTTATTCTTTTTTTGTCTGAATAGTATTCTATTGCATATATTATGCATATATATATCATATTATATTATGCATATATATACCATATTTTCTTTTTGTTATGATAACTTTTTTAATTTCAGGTTAATGTGAGGGTACAAACAACTATAGTATTTGCATTTGTTAAGTAGAGTCACTCTTGTAGTTGTGTCCCGCACCCAAAAGGAGTGCCATATACCCTTACATTGTGCCCATCAAGTGACAGAACACCCATCCCTTCTCCTCCTCCATCCTCCCATGTTCCCCCTCGTCCCCAACTTAAATTGAATTGAGTTTTTCTCTTACGTGGGCATGTGATAGACCATCTACTGGCTTCATATTAGTATTGAGTACATAGCAAATGCTTTTCCATTCTTGTGATACATTACTAAGGAGAATGTGTTTCAACTCCATTCAGGTTAATACAAAAGATGCAAAGTCTCCACCTTTTATGGCTAAAAAATATTCCATGGTATACATATACCACAGCTTGTTAATCCCTTCCTGGGTTGATGGGCATTTAGATTGTTTCTACATCTTGACAATTGTAAATTGAGCTGCAGTAAACAATCTAGTGCAAATGTCTTTATGATAGAATGACTTTTTTTTTTCTTCTGGGTAGATGCTTAGTAATAGGATTTCAAGATCAAATGGGAGGTCTAATTTGAGTTCTTTGAAGATTCTTCATACTTCTTTCCAAAGAGGCTGGATTAGTTTGCAGTCCCATCAACCATGTAAAAATGTTCCCTTCTCTCCACATCAATGCCAGCATCTGCAACTTTGAGATTTTATGATGTGGGCTATTCTCACTGGGGTTAGGTGATAGATATCTCAGGGTGGTTTTGATTTTCATTTCTCTGATGATTAGGGATAAGGAGCACTTTTTCATATGTTCGTTAGTCATTCCTCTGTCTTCCCCATAGAAGGTTCTATTCATGTCTCTCACCCAGTGATGTATGGGATTCGTGGGTCTTTTTTTTTATTATTAATTTGAGTTCACTATAGATCCTAGTTATCAAGCCTTTGTTAGATTTGTAATCTGCAAAGATCTTTTCCCATTCTGAGGATTGTCTTTTTGCTTTACTTGTTCTGTCCTTAGTTGTGCAGAAGCTTTTTGGTTTAATTAAGTCCCATTTGCTTATTTTTATTATTTTTGCCATTGTCCCTGAAGACTTCTTCATAAAATCTTTTCCCAAGCTGACATCCTTGAGAGTTTTTCCCACACTTTCTTCTAGGATTTTTATTGTTTCATGTCATAGATTTAAATCTTTTACCCATCTTGAGTCAATTTTTGTAAGTGGTGAAAGATGAGAGTCTAGTTTCAGTCTTTTACATGTGGTTATCGAGTTCTCCCAGAACCGTTTATTTAATAGGGATTCTTTTCCCCCATTTATGTTTTTGTTTGGTTTGTCAAAATCACATGGCAATACGAGACTGGTTTTACTAATTCTTGTTTTGCTATTCAGTTCCATATGTCTATGTCTCTATTTTTGTGCCAATACCATGCTGTTTTGAGCACTGTAGTCTTGTAATATAGATTAAAGCCTGGCAGGCTGATGCTCCCAGCTTTGTGTTTATTATTAAGAATTGCCTTAGCGGCTTGGCACCTGTGGCTCAAGTGGCTAAGGCGCCAGCCACATACACCTAAGGTGGTGGGTTCGAATCCCCAGCCCGGGCCTGCCAAACAACAATAATGGCTACAACCAAAAAATAGCCGGGCGTTGTGGCGGGCACCTGTGGTCCCAGCTACTTGGGAGGCTGAGTCAGGAGACTCGCTTGAGCCCAGGAGTTGGAGATTGCTGTGAGCAGTGAAGCCATGGCACTCTACCTAGGGGGACAGCTTGAGGCTCTGTCTTAAAAAAAAAAAAGAATTGCCTTGGCTATATGGATTTTTTTCTGGTTCCAAACAAAACAAAGAAGTATTTTTTCCAGTTCCTCAAAGCATAATGTTGTTATTTTAATGGAGATTGCATTGAATCTGTAGATTACTTTGGGTAGGAGCAATCTTGATGTTTTGATCAAGTAGCAATGTTGATTCTTTCTAGCCAAGAGCATAGTATGTTCTTCCATTTGTTAATGTCTTCTGCTCTTTTCTTAGGGTTTCATAATTGTCTCTGTACAGGTCCTTCACCTCTTTTGTTGGGTATATTCCCAGGTATTTCATTTTCCTTGAAGCTACTATGAAGGGAATTGTGTCTTTGATTAGCTTCTCTACTTGGCTGTTATTGGCATATACAAAGGTTACTGCTTTGTGGACCATTGATTATATATCCTGAGACATTACTGTATTTTTTGATCACTTCCAGGAGTCTTAAAGTTGAGTCTCTGGAGTTCTCTAAGTATGAGATCATATCATCACCCAAGATGACATCCTTTGCCCCCATTTGGATGCCCTTTATATCCTTCTTTTGCCTGGAAGCATTGGCTAGAACTTCCAGAACTGTATTGAATAGTAGTGGCAATATAGGACATCCTTGTCTGGTTCCAGTTCTAAGTGAAAAACCTTTCAGTTTTATTCCATTCACTATGATATTAATGTGGATTGCCATAGATGGCTTCAATTAGTGTAAGCAGCAATATAGGACATCCTTGTCTGGTTCCAGTTCTAAGTGAAAAACCTTTCAGTTTTATTCCATTCACTATGATATTAGTGTGGATTGCCATAGATGGCTTCAATTAGTGTAAGAAATGTATGTACTTTTTTAAGTAGAGTTAGGGTCTCATTCACCTATAAAAAAATAAAAATAAATGTGTCGCCTATGTCTATGTTTTTAAGTTTTAAGCTTATTAGAAAAAGATACTGAATTTTATCAAATTCTTTTTCTGCATCTATTGAGAGGATAATATGGTCTTTGTTATAGCTTCTATTGAATTGCATGTATGGATTTGTATATGTTAACCAGCCTTGTATCCCTGGGATGAAGCCTACTTGATCATGATGTATAATTTTTATAATGTGTAGCTATAATCTATTAGCTAAAATTTTATTGAATATTTTTGCATCTATATTCATTACTGAAATTGGTCTGACGTTCTCCTTTTTAGTTGGATATTTTCCTGGTTTGAGTATCAGGGTGATGTTTGCTTCATAGAACATGTTGGGGAAGATTCTTTCCTTCTCAATGTTTTGGAATAATTTGGAGTATAGGTACAAGCTCTTCTTTGAAGGTTTGATAGAATTCTGGCATAAAGCCATCTGATCCTGGGCTTTTTCTGTTGTTGTTGTTGGAAGAGTTTTCATTATTTCTTCAGTCTCAGTGATTGATATTCACATTTTCTTTATCCATTTATCTGTTGATGGACTCTTAGGTTGATTCCATGTCTTTGCTGTTATGAATAGTGCCACAATAAACATGGAGGTGGAGATATCCTGATTTCTCTTCAGTTGGATAAATACCCAGCATTGGGATTGCTGCATCATTAGAATACTTCTATTCTGTTCTTTGAAGAACCTTCATCCGTTTTCCATATGGCTGTACTAATTGACATTCTCACCAAAAGTGTATAAGAATTCTTTTTTCCACATCTTTGCCAGCATTTGTTACTTTTTGGATTTTTATAATAACCATTCTAACTGGGTGACATGGTATCTTATTGGTTTGCATTCCCCTGATTATTAGTGATGTTGAGCATTTTTTTATATACTTTTAGCACATTTGTGTATCTTCTTTTAAGGAATGACTGTCAGGTTATTTGTCCATTTTTTAACCACTTGTTTGGGTATTTGCTGTTGTTTAGGTTCCTTTTATGTTCCAGATATTAATTTCTCATCAGATGAATAGTAAGCAAATGCTTTCTCCCGTTCTCCAGCTTATCTTTTCACTCCATTAATTCTCTTTGCTGCACAAAAGCCTTTTAGTTTGAAGTAATCCTATTTGTCTAATTCTGCTTTTGTTGCCTATATTTTTGAAGTCTTCTCCATAAAACCTTTAACCAGATCAGTGCCCTGAAGTATTTTCCAAATCTTTTTCTAGTAGTTTTATAGTTTTGGGATCTTACATTTAAACAATTAAGTCTTTACTTCATTTTGAGTTGATTTTTGTATATGATGAGAGATGGGGGTCTAGTTTCACTCTTCTTCATATGAATATCCAGTTTTCCCAGCACACTTTATTAAACAGGCTGTCTTTTCCACAATGCATGTTCTTGGTACCTTTGTCAAAAATGAATTGGCTATGAACATGTGGATTTATTTCTAGGTTCACTATTCTATTCCATTGGTTCGTGTGTCTGTTATACTGTGTATACAAGTAATGTACTGGGTTTTTGTTTTGTTTTATCTTGTTTTTGAGACAGAGTCTCACTCTTTTGCCATGGTTAGTGTACTGTGGCCTCATAGCTCACAGAAACCTCAAACTCTTGCCTCAGCCTCCTGAGTAGCTGGGACTACAGACATACATGACAATGACCAGCTAGTTTTTTCTTTTTTTTTAGTAGAGTTAGGGTCTCACTCACCAGCTCAGGCTGGTCTCAAACTCCAGAAACAATCCACCTGCCTTGACCTTCCAAAGCACCTGGATTATGCTGTTAGCCATTGCATCCAGTACCATACTGTTTTGATCAGTAATGTAGTACATTTTCATTCAGGTAATGTAATGCTTGTATTTCTATTTCTTTTATTCAAAATTGTTTTAAATGTTTAGGACCTGTTGTAGTTCTATGCAAATTTTAGGAATGTTTTTGCTATTTATTTGAAGAATGTCATTGGCATTTTGGTAGAGATTGCATTGAATCTTTAGATTGCTCTGTGTTGTATGATCATTTAATAGTACTCTTCTAGTCCATGAACATGAGATGTATTTCCATTTTTTGTCTCCTCTATTTTATTCACTAGAGTTTTATAGATTTTATGATAGAAATCTCCCACATTCTTCATTAAATTTATTCCTAGGTATTTTCTGTAGCTGTTGTGAATGAAATTGTTTTCTTGATCTGTTTTCAGCTAGCTAGCAACTGATGTATAGAAACAATACTGATTTTTCTATGCTGGTTTTGTATCTACAGCTCTACTGAATTTAGTTATCTGTTGTAAAATATTTTTGGTGGAGTCTTAATGTTTTTCTATATATAAAGCAATGTCATCTGCAAGAAAGGGCAATTTTATTTCCTCTTTTCCAATTTGGATGCACTTTATTTCTTTCTCTTGCCTAATTGCTCTGGCTAGGACTTTCAGTACTGTGTTGAAGAACAATGGTGAAAGGATGTCCTTGTCTTGATCCTCACTTTAGAAGAAAAGCTTTCAACTTCCCCATTTAGTATGATGTTAGCTGTGGATTTGTTATATGTGGCTTTCATTGTATTAAGATATGCTTCTTCTATACCTAATTTGTTGAGAGTTATTTTTTATCACGAAGAGATACTGAATTTCACCAAATGCTATTTCTATATCTATTGAGATGATCATATAGTTTTTGTTTTTCATTCTGTTGATGGGACATATCACATACATTGATCTGTGTATGTTCAATAATCCTCGCATACCTGAAGTAAATCCCATTTGACTATTCTGGATAATTTTTATGATGCTCTGTTGGATTTAGTTTGCTAGCATTTTGTTGAGGATTTTTACATCTGTGTTCACCAAAGATATTAGCCTACAGTTTTTCTTTTCTTTGTGAAATAGTTTGGGAAGAATTGGTGTTAGTTGTTCTTTATAAGTTTGGCGGATTTCAGCAGTGAAAACATCTTATGTTGAGCTTTTCTCTATTAGGAGCACTTTTATTACTGATTCAATATTGTTAGTGATATTGGAGAGGGGTTATTTTGTTTGGTTTGGTTTGGTATGTTTAGATTTTCTATTTATTCCTGGGTCAATATTAGTTCATTTTACATGTTCAGTAATTTGTCCATTTTCTCTAGGCTTTTCAACTTCTTGATATGTATTTGTTCTTAATATTCACTAATGATGTTTTGTATTTCTGTGCTATCACTTGTAACATCTCCTTTTTCACAGCTGATTTTGTTTAACTAGGTCATGTCTCTTTCTCATTAGTCTAGCTAATATTTGCTTGTCCACCTTTTATCTTTTCTATCTTTTCATTTTTTTGATTATTTGTATTTTTTTTAGTCTAAATTTCATTTAGTCCTGCTCTGATCTTTATTATTTCTTGTCTTCTACTAATTTGGGGTTTGGCAAGTTCTTGCTTTTCTAATTCCTTAAAGTGCATGATTAGGTTGTTTATTTGAAATCAATTTTTTTGATGTAGACATTTATTGCAATAGACTTCCCCCTTCATGCTGATTTGTATGTATCTCATAGGTTTTGGCATGTTGCATGGTTATTTTTATTTGTTTTAGGGAATATTGTGAGTTTCTTAATTTCTTCATTGACCCATTGATCATTCAGGAACACGTCATTTTACTTCCACATATTTGTACAGTTTCCAAAGTTCCTCTTTTTATTGATTTCTCATTGTATTTCAATGAAGTCTGAAAGATACTTGACATGATTTTGATTTGTTTAAATTTATTGACACTTGTTTGTGGCCTAAGATAGGGTCTATCCTGGAAAATGTACAATGTGCTGGTAAGAAGAATATGTTTTCTGCAACTAGAAAGACTACTAGATGGACTATTCTATAAATATCTGTTAGGTCCATTTAGTCTATCATGTAGCTTAAGTACAATTGTTTTAAGCAATTTCATTTTAATTAATTAATTAATTTTAATCTTCATCTTCTCCTGTCCATTGCCAAGAAGCAGGTGTTCAAGTCCCCAACTATTATTATGTTGGGGACTATCTCACTCTTTAACTCTAATGATATTTACTTTATATACCCAGACACTCTAGTACTGGGTGCATATATGTTTATAATTGTTACATCCTCCTGGTCAATTTATCCCATTGTTATTATATTATATAATGACCTTGTTTCTCTCGCTTTATGTTTGTGTGTGTGTGTGTTTTACTTAAAGTCTATTTTTATGTGCTAGAAGTATAGCTATTGGTGTGTGCTTTTGCTTTCCATTTCCATGAAACATCTTTTTCTATTTCTTTGCTTTCAGTCTATTTGTGTCTTTACAGGTAAAATGAGTTTTGAAGGCAGCACATTATTCAGTCTTGCTTTTTTATTCATTTAGCTAGTCTATATCTTTTGATTGGGTAATTTAAACCATTAATATTTAAAGTTGTTAATAGGTGAGGACCTAGTCCTGTCATTTTGTAAGTTGTCCTCTGGTTGTTTTGTATATTATTTGTTCCTTTCTTTGTGGTTTGGTGGTAATTTTCTGTAGTGAAAACATTTGATTCCTTTTTCTTTCTCATTTCTGTACCAGTGAGTTTTATAATTTTGCATGTTGTGGTGATGGTAAATATTACCCTTTCATTTCCAAATGTAGCAAGATATAGAAATATCCTTAGCATTTCTTGTAGGGTCAGGCTAGTGGTGATGAATTCCTCCAGTTTTTGCATATTGGGGAAAGATTTTAGTTAGCCTTCATTTTGAAGGATAGCTTTTCTGGATATAGTATTCTTGGCTGACTGTTTTCTTTCTTCCAGCAATTTGAAAGTGTCCTCCTCTTCTTTCCTGGCCTGTAAGGTTTCTTCTGTGAAACCTGCTATTAATCTAATGGGGATTCTCTTACATGTAGCTTGATGCTTTTTCCTTGTTGTTTTTAGAATTCTCTCTTTGTGTTTGACTTTTGATAAGTTGACTGTAGTGTAACTTAAAGGACATTTTTTGGTTGCATCTACATGAGGATTTTTGAGTTTCTTGTATCTAGATGTCTATATTTCTCCCATGACTTAGGAAGTTTTCAGCTGTTATTTCATTTAATAGATTTTCTATGACTTTTCCCATCTCTCCTCTTTGTAGAATATCAGTAATGCAAAAATGTGTTTGTTTAATGGAGTTGTCGTCTTTTTTTTTAATGTAATCTGTCTTTAAGTTCAGAAATTCTTCTACTTTATCTAGTCTATTGTTGAAGTTCTCAATGTTTTACTTTTTATTTCATTCACTAAATTCCCCAGTTTCAAGATTCCTGTTTAAGTCTTTTTTATGATATCTATCTCTGCTGAATTTCCCATTCAGATCATAAATTATTTTCCTATTTTTGTTGAAGTGTCTCTCTGTGTTCTCTTGAGTTTTTTAAGATTATTATTTTGAAATGTTTTAGGCATCTGATAGATTTTCTTTTGGGGGGAGAATTATTATTCCTCTGGAAGTGTTATGTTTCCCTGTTTTTTCATATTTCTCATGTCACTTTATTGATATTAGTGCATCTGTGGAACAGCTTCTTATTCCAATTTTATGGCATGGTATTGGTAGGGAAAAACTTTTTCCTATAGATATATTCTAAAGTGTCAATTGGCTTTGGTTCTTGGTGAACACAATAGTGTAATATCTGTTTGATTTCTTTGGCTGTTATCAGCATTGTGGTATCTGCAAGTACTTCAGTAGCCTATGCTGCAACTATATGTAGAGGCTATGCCACAGTTTTGCTGGGGTGGTAACACTGGGTACACTGGTTTAGGGGCCCCAGGGAGATCAGTATGAATGCACAGTGACTCTACTGCTGAAGGGGATAGGGGAGCAACCAGTGGTGATAAGTCTCATGCATAGTTTCTGCCATGGGAAGGTTCAGGGTTGCTGACAGTGATGAAAAGCCCCAGGCAAGTCAGTCCTTATGGGACACACCTGGCTGCTCCACTTTAGAGGGAATGAAGTCACAAGGAGTGGCAGTAGTCCCTGGGTAGACATCACTTAGGCTCTGAAAAGCTCACACTTTGGCTCCTTTTCTCCTGAAGGCAGGCTCTCCACTATGCTAGACCATCTACCCCAATGTTGCATGCCAGGGTCATGGCTGCACTACTTGTTATCTGAGCTTTCAGACTTCTGGGTAGATGTGGTAGCACATACGCAGGGCCCCAAAGATGTGGAAATGCAGAGGTTATTCAGCCCCAGGGAAGAATTAACTTTAGTTGTGGCTTCACTCTCAAAATGGTGACACAGCAGCTTGGGACCCAGGGGTGGGAGAAACCAAATGTGAATTCCATCTCTGGAATACTGCAGTTGTATGGACTCTAGGCAGCTCCCTATACTATGCTTAGGGTCTGCAAAGGCTGTGAGACTCTCTGTAGCTAGGATTGAAGGTGTCTATGGTGAGGACAAGGTCTCTCACTTACCTGATCTGTCTCTCACTTTCCTTTTCTCCACAGTGAGAAGTCTCTCTCAACTCTGAGCTGATTCTGGCTGGGTGTTTTGCTTTCATCCCAAGTCTCCATGCCTTAGAGGGTGTTTGTCACTTTGCTGAATGTCAGTATTCTACCCTAGACATCTATTCAAAGTATAATTATCTATCTGTTGTTTTTATCTTTCTCTAGGAGATAAGTGATAGGTACATCTAGATACCAGTCTTGATAACATCCTTTTTCTCTGTATTATTTCTTGTAAGTGCATGTAAATCTATAATTACCAAAAAATTAAAATTCAAAAAAATGTGAACAGTGAACCTCCTAACATAAACAACTTCATAAATTATAACCAAATACCCAGTGATTTTGGATCCATTCTTCACTCTCCAGTTTAATGTCCATTAAAGTACAATATTTGCTGTTTAAATTTTTATTAACTGACAGTGGAATACAAAATTCATTCTCAATTCAAAGAAACAGCAGGAAGGAAAAATCTAGGAATAAATAATTGTAGTTTTTCTGAACATTTGTTTCAATTTACTACTTGTAATATTTTAGGCATAAAAACGCTTAATCTTTAATTTTAATTAATTCAAAAGAATTTGTTATATATCTGTCATATGCTCAGGTATTTATTTGTTTCATCTACTATTTCAAACTCTTTGGTGATAGAGAAGTTTGACTGAACAATTACTAAATCTACTCCCCTCTGATCCCCAGCTATAACATTAGTAACTCCAGATCCTACTCTACCTGTCATCTCAGAATAAACCATTATGAATAGATAATACCTTGTGATCATAACAAAATAGCACCATTATTTTGTCATTAACAAAATAATACCTTTTCCTTTAAATCAATATTGTTAGAATTATTAGTACAGTACAAATCCAAAGACAAATAGGTTATTGGTCAATGAGAAGGTAAGAATTACTTGGAAATTACCATTTTTTGTTCATTTTCTACTGCCCAGAACTAATCTCTGTGCTATAACCTAGAAAAAAAATATGGCCCATAGAGATTGTTTTTCCATGGCTCTGGCAACTATATGTAAGACATAGAGATGAAAAAATATTTTCTAAAAGAACATGTGCTTTCTCAAAAATCCATTTGAGGGGTTTACCAAAATGACTGCCTCAAAGTCAACTGCAATTAACACAGTTAGAACTCAACTTCTTACTGTTCAAACCCCCCAAAAGCATCACAGCTTTGGAATTGGGATCCCATCCTAACCATCCCTAAATCTAAATTTCTTTGTGGGGAGAAAAGGGGTAAAATTGGTATGACATATTATAGAGAAAAATTCTTATATTCTTCAGACTTCTTACTTATCAAAACAGTTCTTACTCAACACAGCTTTTGCATGAATTAAGTGTAAATAAATATAAAAATGGCTATTAAATTTCTATTCAAATTCATACACATGGGTTTAATACTAATAATTAAGGAAGGAAAGCTGGCAAAACACATGTAAAATTTAGCCAAACCCAAAATGCTTGAAAATAATTCAAGACTTTCTGAAGATGTGGAGCACTATTGGGTTTGCCTATCCCTGGTGACAAGAAACTGAGAAATTGAAACTAACTCCATTTAAATAGTCTCTCTGCCCCAACAGATGCTACAGTTTATTCCTGCCAAGAAGCCCAATAGACTGGCTCTTATAGTGCCAAGAACAAAGCACGGGTGTCCACATTCCCCCACACACACTCTTTAGGGGCTCCACTCTCAGATGCCACAAGGACAGAATTTTCTCTCTTCCACCTCCAACCAGGCAACATGTTCAGGCAGAAGTCTTACTTGCTTTTGATTCTAACTTTCCTACCTCTGGTTCTTGAAGAGTATATTATCCCATACTTTGGAGTCAAAATAATTATCACACAATCCTCCAGAATCCTAGGTTTGTACCTGTCCTGACTTCAAGTCCCTTATGTGGTGAGATTGATGCCCCATAAATGCCATCAAATCAACATCCCAGGGCAGAAAAAGAGGGATGGAGCAGACACGCCACCCATCCTTAGGTAAGAATGTAGAGCATAGGAATGAGTGTAGTTAATTCCCATCAAATCTTTGCCATACCCACTTCTAGCAGGGCTAACACAACTGTAGTGCATAAATTGTATGGGATTCCACAATCCGTAAAATATTTTTGTCTACATTATGTCATTTAATCTCAACAATAAGCCTTTGAGTAAAGAATTGCCATTCTCCAGAGGAGGGGACCACAACTCAAAGAGAGGCATTCCCAAGTCAGTGACTAGTAAGAGGCTGTCAGGACTCGAACCTAGGGATTCCACATTCAGTGCTCTGTGCACTGTGTTGAGGGCAGGCAGGGCCATTTGAAAGAGACAGCAGCTGGTTGGACACCCTGATGTGTACTCCACGCTCTAAGCACATACCTTACGTAAATTTAAAAGGCCACATGCTCTCACCTGAAACTCTGTGCTCAGAATCATATTGCTAAGCCAGGAACTCAGCATTTCCATGAAGTTGTTTGTATTTTAGCTCTTAGACAGTATGGACCACAGTGGCTCTATGTAAAGAACTTAACTATTTCCTTGATGTTTTACCCTATTATTCTACCACAAAACATCCTAAATACTCCATAGATACCAACAGCATCTCTGAAAAAATTTAAGTCCAAAGTTTTGAAAAGTCATAGAATCAGAAAAAAACAACTATCTGAAGTTTTCAAGAATTTTTATTGTATGCTCTTTCATTAGTCAAAAGATAAACTGAATCCTCCAATTCAAACTTGTGCAAATAAGTTGAGAGGCCACTATACAGGTGCTATACTTTATGTTTGATGAATGATTAAAGAAAGGTATTTAGTTTGGTACTAATGGAATGAAATAGTTACCTAGAAGTCATTTGAGTGACTGAGCAAACCATGTGATTTTATGGCTATCAGAGACTGGTTTATTTGTATAACTTACAAAAATATGTTTAATTGCCCTTCATTTTTGCATACTTTGGAAATATTTTCTTGAAACTGGAAAACCAAATGTTGAAAGACAACCAAACCTACAATTACTATAAATTCTGACCCAAGCAAAAGCAATCAGATCAGCAAAACTCGTGAGAAAATAAGCTCTGCTGAGATTTTCAGCTCATTAGTCTATCTCCATGACAAAGTAACAGGCCCAGTAGACTGAAGAAAAGCAGATGACGTAATATATCTTGATTCAAGAAAGGTTTTTCAATTTAGTTGCGTGCAATGGAAGAGTAACTAATTAAAAAGATATTCAGAACACGAAACTACTTGGGAGGTACATAGCTGGTTCGACGATTATATTCAAGACGTAGCTATGAGTGGGTTAATGGCAGCAAAACAAAGATGTTTTACACTTTAATCTCGTATTTTAACCTTAGTCTTTTGTCTAAAGGCACACTAAGTTAAAGAATACCACCCCAGAAGATAGTAAAACCAGCAGCCCCTTAGACAAGGATCCCCCAGAGGAGCGACACAGCCTTGGGAGATTTCCTGTAACTACTGGAGAATAGGAAAGGAGGAAGAACGAGAGGAACCAGGCAGGAGAGGTGGGGGGTGGAGGAGGAAGATGCCACTCTTGTTCTCTCTCTCACATGTGGTAGGCATAATAGATGGTACTTCGGCACTTTTTTTAATGATCTGTCTTTGCAAAGAAAAAACGTGAATAACCGATGTTGGTCTCCAACATCATTTCAAATATTTTTGGTTGTTGACATCCAGAGTGAGTTCTAGAACTCACTGGCCAGGTCCATCTTTTGGACCTTTTCATGTAAGTACGTTAGTCTGTTAAGTATGCCGGTCAACTCAGTTTGAAAGTTCTGGCCACTTACACAAAACATCAGTCCATCTCCAAAGGGCTAGCTAAGCCAAGGTTCATCAGTGTCAGGGGAGCCTTTTGCCTGTCCTTCTTCTGATCTGAAAAGGAAGGTGGTGAAAAACAGACACATTCTAGTTGTATCCGAGGACCAGGTTCTGACTCAAGATTGCAAAGGGAAGACATTCACTCACATCTCTGTATCAGAAACCAACAAATTAAAACCAAGAAAGGCCTAGCCCAAAGAGGAAACAGCAGGAAATGATTATTTGAGATTAAGATTCTTATTTCTAGACACGTGTAGTAAAATACTGTCAGAATCAATTTTATTTGCCTCCTTTACAAAACCAAATTAGATTAAACCAACTGTAGAACTGCTGCTTATTGACGCTAATGTCACGTATTCTAAAATATTCACCCTGGAGGCTTCTTGATGAACACATTTTTAAATCCCTTTGACAATTAAGAATCTTTTTAACAATTTAATTCATTAGGAATTACACCTTCGTAGGTCCTACACTGTTACAATGATTACAGAAACTTCAAACTGAAAAGTCTCACCCAATTCTCTCCCGCCCGTTTCCCCAAGGAATCTGCCTCCACTTCCTTGGTTCAGATCAGACAGTGAAGAAAAGTGCTAACCAGGGATTGGGGTCTCACCCAGGCCTGCTTTTCAAAGAGCACAGACTGAGTGTACTTCTCCAGCACTACAGGAGAAAGGAGAGACTCTTGTAATGGTTAATTTTATGTGTCAGTTTGACTGGGCTAAAAAACGCCCAGGTAGCTGGTACAATGTTATTTCTGGATGTGCCTGTGATGGTGTTTCTGGGAGAAATTAGCATTTGAATTGGTTGACTGAGTAAAGAGCATCTGTCCTCAGCAATGTGGGACAGCATCCTCCAATCTGTGGACGGCTTGAGTAGAACAAAAGACAAAGGAAAAGCAAATTTACTCCTTCTCTGGAGCTGGGCATCCACCTTCTCCTGACCTCCGACATTAGCACTTCTGGTTCTTGGGCCTTTGGACTTGGACTGGGATTTACACCCTGGGCTCTCTTCATTTTCAGGCCTCTGGATTTGTACTGGAACAACACTGCTGGCTTTCCTGAGCGTCCAGCCTGCAGACGGCAGGTCTTCTCAGCCTCCATAACTGCATGAGCCAATTCCTCATCTCTTTGAATTTTATATAAATAAAATACAACTCATTAATTTGCTGAGCTAGGTCACGTTCAAGCAAGATTTAGCAAGTTTAGAAACTGCGGAACCCCTTAATATGTACATATGTGTGGACGCAGATGTGCTATTTGCTCCTACACAAGTAGAACCTCTGTAAGTTGACCACACAAGGGACTGTAACAAACTGGTCAACATATAGAGGTGGTCACCATAAGGAACTACTGTGTTTCCCCCAAAATAATATCTACCCCAAAAATAAGCCCTGGCAGGATTTCTATGCATTTGTTAAATCTGCCCCAATAATAAGACCTAGTGATGGGCGTGGCTATGTACCCTATCTGCGCAGCCACACCATGCATTTCGGCATGGAGAGGTAAATAAGACTGAAATATCTTTTATCTGCCACAGCTCCTTTCTCCAAGCCATTCACACTTGCGCAGGTGCACGGGTGGTAACCCCAGTCACAGGCATCCTATTGCGCACGTGCAAATGGCTAGGGGAAAGCAGTTCACGCATCACTAGTGCCAGCCCCACCAACAAGGTCAGCTCCCCCATCAGCTTCCAGAAGAAGATGACTTAACTATATTGGAATAAATGTAGATTGTTGTATTATACTTAATAAAAATAAGACATCCCCTGAAAATAAGCCCTAGTGTGACTTCTTGAGAAAAAATAAATATAAGATAGTGTCTTATTTTCAGGGAAACACAGTAGGTCTAGTGTACTGATACCTACATGTGGTTCATGCCCAGTCTATGAAAATTAGGTCAACTTAAAGAGGTGGTCAGTATGGAAGATGTACGTGTATTGGTTTTGTATTCTCATTTCCCTTATGAGAATTTCCCTGGCCTGTAAAACACATCAGACTACACACACACATACACAGCTGTCAATCACCCACACAAACTGGTGGTCAACAAATGTGTACAACATGTCACTACACTATATCATCCAGTAACAAGGTCCCGTTAAAAAGTAAAGAGCCCTGCCTGGAGAGAAGGGACTCTACCATTCAATTCTGCCAACTAGTAGCTGTATGACCTCAACCAGTTATTTACCTCCTCAGGCCTCTGTTTTCTTGTCTATAAAAAGACTGAAGTAGAATACTGGCACTGTTAAATTCCCTTACAGCCTTAACATTCAAGGTTCTTTACCACTACAAATGACTTTAATAACCACCACCAGCAAAACTGAGTATATATATCCCAGCCAGAGTGCTAGCAGAATCTGTGGCTGACCGTAGCCAAACTTAGACCTTAATGTGGGGTTCTTTTTACAGTTAGTTTTGGAATGCACTCAAAAACCAAAAGGAAGTTGGATCACAATCCCTACATAGTCCAGCCACTATTTTCCAAGCGTATAAGGCAGACCCACAAGCCTGAAGGAGAGAAGGGGAGCTGTGGCTGCCATGTACCAGCAGTCACACTACACAAGTGTCCTAAGGACGAGGAGCCCTGGTGTCAGGCTCCACACTGAAGCTGGCTAGTTGCCCAGCTCAGACTCTGAAAGCAGACAGGACCAGGCGTGGCTTCCTCCTGGGCACCATGGGCTCCCATGCTCCCTGCCTTTCAGCATGAAGGCACACAAGCCTTGAGCCACCCATCCTCACTCACGTGCTATGAAAATCAAGATGCCCTACAGACAAGTAAAAAACATCAGCATTGATCAGAATGCTGATGGGCTTTCAGAAACAGAAAGACTTGCTCCCTGAATGAAAGAAAGCAAGTCTTTGAATAATATGGCACAGCTTGAGGGCCTGCCTGGGGTGAATGGGAATTAAAATAATCAAAATCAATGGTAATAATGTGCTCAAGAAGCAGTTCTGAAATGCAGATTACCCACTCAGTAGTCAACTCACTAATGACATTAGATAATACGAAATACAAACAGGAGAAAAAACAATCTAAGCCAATTACACTGATTATGCTTCTGACATCAAAGGTATGGCAAATGAAGCTGAATTTCCATATATTAATATTTAAGCCAGCACAAAGTAGAAAATACTGCACATAATGAAGACCCACTAGATTTCAGTACACATAGCTAAAATCCCCAATCAAGCAAAAAATAATTTTCTAAATGATAATTAGAAGTAATCATGTTCTTTAAGTGCAGGATATTATGAAGTACAAACTGCGATATTTAAAAAAGATGCAAAAAGCAGCAACATGCTGCTTGTACGAGCAACAATACATCGAATATAATAGACAGAGCATAGGCCAGAGTAGCCCTTTCCAGATCTTATTAGGAAATGCACCACCAGTTAAGGAAACAATCACGTGTGTTATTGGTGTGATCAAAAAAGTAGATTGATATTTACCACGATATTGATGAGGCCGAGTTTCTACACCAGAGAAAGGCTGGAGGACGGCAGGGAGCAAAAGGGAAAGCAACAGGAAAGGGAAGGAGGAAAGTGAAATCTACACATCCTACAATATTTTGGATATAGAACCAAATATAGAACCAATATATAGAATTCTATCCAGGGCATTAGCAGGCTCTTCCTTTTATTTCTCAATTTGTAAGATTGCTTTGCAAATAACCATGCACGTGGGGCAAGGCAGAATTCCTGCCAAGTGAGCAGTGGAGGATGTGAACTTCATTTGTTTTCCTACCTGTGTTCCTGCTAGGAGTTGAGCAAACAGGAGGAAAATGTCTCATTAAAGCAACGACATACATTCTCAAGGACCTTCCATACACAGAGAGAGAGACATACACACCCCATCCAGAAGATAGTGAAGTCTCTTGATGTACAGGATGACTTGTAAGAACAAAGTGGGGTTAGCATATCCGACATCGTAAAAATTCCAATGTGCTAGTCACATAAATCCCCGTTACTCCTTTCAGCTCTCTGGTGTAGCAAAAAATGCTGCTATTATCTGCAGGAGGAACCATGGCACAGAACAGAAGACGACCCTCCTAAAATCCTGCAGTTGGTCCCCAGAACCCCCAGAGAATGTACAATGTGTTTTCACTAGCTGTCTTTAGGGGACACTTCGGGCATGCTGGAAATTGAACCCAGCTCAAGAATGAACACCATTTTGGGAAACCATCTCTGGTGTGTGATTGATACTTGATTCTTGAGGTTCCAAAGACTTTTTTAAAACTAGATCATCATACCCTGAAGTTCCCTTAACATGTTTGATAGCAAAGCCAGGTTTTATTTTTGATCTCACAAGCATCACCACCAGCAGCAACAATGCTCTTTAAAAGTAAAATCCAAATGAAGTTAGTCTAAATTTTTTAAGCACAAATACATATTTCAGGCCAATTCGTATAATGCCAAGTGCCAATCTGTCTGCCCTCCAGTTGCCTCATGGGTCTGAGCCAGAAAATCTTGAGGAGAAAATTTTGGTGTCAAAATTCTAGCAAAGCCACTAATGTATTTGTGAAGGTTCATCTTAGGTGCCAACTTGACTGGGTTGAGGGATGCCTAGGAGGCTTTCAAAGTGTTGTTTCTGGATGTGTCTGTGAGGATGGTTCCACAGGACATGGGTGCATGTGTGTCACTGGACTGAGAAAGGAAGAGCTGCCCTCACTGTGTGTGGCCCGTCCCAATAGTGGGGCCCAGTGGGACGCTCTGGCAGCAGAGAGGGCTTCCCGCTGTCCACTTCCTCTCTCCCTCCTGCAACAGGAGGCTTTTTCTCCTCCTGCTGGGGTATCCGACTCCAGCTTCTTCAACCTTTGGACTCTGGGACCTGCACCAGCAGCCTCTCAGGGGCCCTGGAGCCTAACTGGGCACTGCACTGTCAGCCTCCTCGGTTCCGAGTCTTTGGACTTGGGCTGAGCCAGGCTGCCAGCATCCCTGGTGCCCAGCTTGCAACCTATAGTAGGACTGTGATCATGGGAACCAACTCCCCCTAATCATTCCCCTTCCACATATGCTGCTGCTTCTGTCTCTCTGGAGAAACCTGACTAATGCAACAGAGCAGGTCCTCCAATGATGTCGCTTCATTATAATGTTGCTGAGAAGAAAAAGGGTGGCATCCCAAGCAGTCCAAGTCCCTGTCTGCGTGGACTGTGCACGTTGTCCCCGTGTCCGCATGGGTTTCCTCCCACATCCCAGAGCTGTGCCCATTAAGTGAACTGGGGTGTCTGCATGGTGACACCCATGAGTGAGTGTGGGTGAGTGTGGGTCCACCCCGCCATGGGATGGCATTCTAGCCGGGCTGGGTCCCAACTTACACTCTGAACCTCCAGGATAGACTCCACTCACCTGCAACGGTGACCTGGAATAAGTGGGTTGGAAAATGAATGAGTGAATGAATGCAAATAATTGCAAAATAAAAATGATGATCACACAAATGTGTAATAAAAAATGATGCCGGACAGAAGCACTCAGCCCGCCTGCCCTATTTGTTCTCATTTGTTTTTGAACTATGTGGTGAACCTGACAATTTTCACTTTGCAAACATTTAGTCCTTAACTTACTCCAGCACCATGATGACCACCATCACTTACTCATCCACCAAAAATTGGGTAAATACTTTACTGGTTTTTAATCTTTCTTCAATGAATGCCTTGCTAAATTTATGTCTATGTTTACTATTACAAATGTTTGAGGTGTTAATTTAGAAGTTTGGTAGTGTTATTCAGATCCGAAATATGCCGTGGAAACTTACCTCTTGTTTATATCAATTAACCTATAGTAAAATTCATCTCCTCAGAAGTCATTTCACTTAATGTGAAAAGAGAGTTTCCAAGGACCTATCAGTGGCATTAGCTGAGGACCTACTGTGCTCAGTACTACTGAAATGTACACTTAAAAACAGTTACAATGGGCTCAGCACCTGTGGCTCAAGTGGCTAAGGCACCAGCCACGTACACCCAAGGTGGTGGGTTCGAATCCAACCAGGGCCCGCCAAACAACAATGACGGCTGCAACCAAAAAATTGCCAGGTGTTGTGGTGAGCACCTGTGGTCCCAGCTACTTGGGAGGCTGAGGCAGAAGACTCGCTTGAGCCCAGGATTTAGAGGTTGCTGTGAGCTGTAATGCCATGGCACTCTACCCAGGGGGACAGCTTGAGGCTCTGTCTCTCAAAAAAAAAACCAGTTACAATGGCAAATTTTATGTCACGTGTATTTCACCACAATAAAAGAAATTAGGGGAAAAAATCATGAAAACTATACCTGAGGCTGAAAATAGAAAAAGGGAAAAAACAACAATGATTGGGAAAAGGAAATGACTAGACAGGATGTGAATAGGTAATAATATCTCAGTGGTCTCCACTGGGACCTTATGTTATAGCACATAACTTTCTCTCTTTTTTCATGTAAGTAGCCAACAAAGCCAGTCATTGATTTCACAGTAAAACTTGCTTTTCAAACAATCGCATTGAGTTCCCTGGAACTTCTTCAGACCTGTGGGACTCAGGCCTTTTTCGTACCCCAGCTAGTCACTCAACGCACCACAGAGCTTCCCTCTTAACTGGAGTCTGCACAGTCAAATTGCTTTATTCACACGGTGTTGCCCAATTTTTCCAGCCTATTATAGATGTTCTGCTATCTGCCTCCAGCAGAAAAAAATAGCAAGAAGCAGCACCTATCTAAACCAGTTCTTTTACAGATTTATGGTAAAACAGAGTTGTGTTTCAAGGAAAGAAGAATCTTCTGAACAACTCCTATCTGATTGCGACACAAAACAGCAAAGTAACCAGAAGGTGAAACAAGAATTCACATCTGCCTCTTCTTCCCCCAACCTTGTTCCATCAAAGGTCCAAGCAACTCCCAGGGCCACCTGGGAACACGCCCAGTGTTATTGTGGAAAATCAAGAGGGCATTCAATTGTAACAATGCTTACGGTTATGATTGTTTAAAAATAAATTCCAAATGTTTACAAACAAGGATAATAAAATAAGTATTCAAAATGAGCCTGTAAAGCAGGCACAGTGACTCACACCCGTAATCCCACTCTGGGAGGCCAAGTCAGGTGGAGTGCTGGAACTCAGGAGTTGAAGACCAGCCTGAATAAGAGCGAGACCCCATCTCTGCTACAAATAGAAAAATCAGCCAGGCTTGGCACAACATGCCTGCCTGTAATCCCAGCTACTCAGGCAAGAGGATCATTTGAACTCAAGAGTTTGAGGTTCTGTGAGCACTCACTCTAGCCCAGGTGACAGAACAAGACTCTGTCTCAAAAAATAAATAAATAAAATGAGGCTTTATAAATAAATAGCCTGTATGCGTTACTGAGGTTTAACATCATATTTAGAAGATTTACTCTCAACATGAGTATTAAAAAGCATTAGGTTCAAAACAAAAATGTTCAAAGAGTTTTTTAAGTCCTCCTATTTTACACAAGATTGCTAAAAATAGCAATCTGCAAAAGGAAAGAATACGATAATCCAGTATTTACTGGGCATCTACAATGCAGACAGCAACTTGCCAGCTACTGTAGGTAAGAGGGTGAAATTTACATGGGCAGATTCCTTATGGAATTCACCTTCTCAGAAGACAAGACTAACCCCATGAGCTTTCACTGGCACACAGTTGTACATGTACGGCAGACCATGCGATTAGCTTCTGCTCTTAAGTAATGCAGGAGTTTGGCAATGGACATGTCTAGTGTTTATACATATGCCCCTTTCTTATGGGTAATTTGTCATCGGCAAAGGACATGCACATGCTGGGTAAGCACTGGAAGAGGGATGTATTTAAGGAAGGGCTTGGTGTAAATTCACTGTGCAGTCTCAAATATTCTGACTCTGATTCTGATTCAGTGAGTCTCTACCATAAAATCTGTGTCAGGTCATGCCTGGTGAGAGTTCCTATTTTTAAAATGTATTGTTCTGAAGTCATAGGATGAAGATGTAGCCACCACTCTGGTTGCAACCTCATATCCCCATCTCATGGTCATTCCTGTCACAACCGCATAAAGATTGCGCGAGACACGGATTGACATTACATGCTGCAAGAGGTGAGGCTAACCATCGGTGCAGGATTCCAAGTCACAAGAGATTTCCAGGCTTGCCAGGAGAATGTCTTGTTCTCAGTAATTCCTCAGATGAGTTATGATATTAATGAACTGTTGTAGTAAGCATGATGTTTAATCCTCTACACATTCTCCCTGAAGAGATAGTTTTTTTTCCTCTATTCAACGAAAATCTAATAAGACCTAATACTCACTATGGACTGAGAAATAAAAGGTCCTAATACACAGTCTAGTAGGAAAATAGACATGCTAGTTACAGAAGTATATGAGGCAAGCTAAGAGGGAAGAAATGATTCTTCATGAGAGAGGGCTGGGGAAATGGAAGAGCTTTTTAAATATAAATAAAATAGAAGAAATCTTTAATGAGTAAATATGACTTTAAATTTGTTTTACTTATGAAAAACTTATAGAATTAGCACTTACCTATTCACTATCCATATTTAATAAATAGATATTTGTATTTGACTGCATAAAATGATTTAAACATCTATCATAAAATTTCTAAATAAAATCAAAATCAAATGAGAAAGAGAAAAATCTGTTTTAGACAATATGAAAAGGTTTTGATATTCTTCATATGTAAAGAGTTGCTACAAATTAATAAGAAAAATAATTAACATCTAATACAAAGATAGGCATATGCCTTTAAACAATTCTTGAGAAAATGCAGCTAGTTAATAAATATGTTAGAAAATATGTAGCCTCACTAATTACCAATGACTAATAATCATAGGTATGCAAGTTAAGACAACAGCGACAGGCTCGGCACCTATAGCAACCGGCTAAGGTGCCAGCCACATACACCTAAGGTGGAGGGTTCGAATCCCCAGCCCGGACCCGCCAAACAACAATGATGGCTGCAACCAAAAAATAGCCTGGCATTGTGGCGGGCGCCTGTGGTCCCAGCCACTTGGGAGGCGGAGGCAGGAGACTCGCTTGAGCCCAGGAGTTGGAAGTTGCTGTGAGCTGTAATGCCACGGCACTCTGCCCAGGGGGACAGCTTGAGGCTCTGTCTCAAAAAAAAAAAAAGACAACAGTGACATATCACTCTTAAGCACTGGTAAGAATGTGGAGAGATGTCTGCTCTTATAAATTCCTACCTAGGAAGTTTATCTTTCAAGAAAACAACTTTGAAATATATACTTAAACCATTTAAGTATATATACTTTGACCTAGTACTTTTCATTCCAGGAATCTTTTCTAGTGAAATAATGGTGAATTTGAAAGAATTTATATACCAAAATGTTCATTGTACTACTATTTATAATTGCAAAAATTGGAAACAATTTAAGCACCCAAAATAGAGAAATAGTTTTAAAAAGTTTAGAATAGCAGTGAGCTAGGAATATGTGTATGATTTCTCTCTGAGAAAAAAAATACTGCCCAATGTTACATAGTGGCCCTCTCGGGGTGATGAGATTAAGAGTGACCCTTTTTTTTAACTTTATGTTTTAGGTTTGGGGGGTATTTTTTGAGGCAGAGTCTCGCTCAGTTTCACCAACCTGGAGTGCAATGGCATCATCATAGCTCTCAGCAACCTGGAACTCCTGGGTTCAAGCCATCTTTCTGCTTCAGCTCCTAAGTAGCTGGGACAACAGATGTGTGTCACCAAACTCAGCTAGTTTTTTTCTATTTGTAGTAGAGATGGGATCTCTCTTTGCCAGTCTCG
Source organism: Otolemur garnettii (assembly GCF_000181295.1). Classification (NCBI taxonomy): domain Eukaryota; kingdom Metazoa; phylum Chordata; class Mammalia; order Primates; family Galagidae; genus Otolemur; species Otolemur garnettii. The sequence goes on from NW_003852412.1 coordinate 8,841,530, forward strand.
AACTCCTAAATGCAAGCAACCCACTTGCCTCAGCCTCCCAGAGCACTAAGATTACAGGTGTGAACCACCACACCTGGCTCATTAACTTTACACTGTTCTACATTTTCCAAATTAATACAATGAAAATAAATCTTTTTATGAGGTAAAAATACATTTTTAACTTTTAAAACATTGTATATCCTCTAGCGTAGGAAGGAGGTAATAAACTAATGGCATACTTAGAAAAGACTTCCTGGGAAGGTTATCTGAACTTAATTTCAAGAATGAAATATTCGCAAGATGAAGAGCTAACGGGATTCCAGGTAGAACTACAAGTGTCTCTTTCCCATAATTATAACCTTGTCATATGTTGTAAAGCTCAAGCATGAAAATATGTTTTTTCTCCATGTTCCCACTAGTTGTGGATTAAAATATGTCAGACACAAAACAAGACATTTTCTCATGTTATTTCCTGCTACAGTCCTGTAACACAGAATTTATACAGGCCACTCCTTTTCCGAGGCTCCCTGCCCAGTCCAACCATTTTCCAGCTGGCCCAGCAGCCAGATTTACACTCTGTGTTCTCAACTCTGACACCTGTCACAGCTCAGTGGATGGAGGCTGGGCTTCTGAGCATGACTGGTCAGCAGTTGTGTCCCAAGGGTAAGAGATGAGATGGGCCCCACAGACTTCCTCTTTTGGAAATTTGAGCTAAAAGTTACAAAAGAATATTTTAGTTGGTTAGGGAATAAAGACAGGTCATCATAACTGGATGCTGGCAATGGCAGAACCACAGTGTGAAGGGCAAACACCGATGCTGCTGTTGTCCTTCAAGAACACTGAGCTATTTACTCACCCTTCCCCTCAAGTCCCTTGGAGCCCCTCTTGGCACTGCTTGTTCTTGCTTTCCATTAGTTCCAACACCTTCTCGCCCATCTCCAGGCCCCTGTGTCCAAACATCCACACACCACCCCCATGCAGATAGCCAATAGGCATCTCTATCTGTTGAAAATCAAACTCTTGATCTTCCCCCTACCCCTGCTTCTCCAGACTCTTCCTCATTCTGTAAATGACCACTCTCCCTTCCCAGAGCTCAGACCAAAAACATGGGTGACTTTCCAAGCTCTTCTCTCACACACCCATTTAATTTGTTGGCAAACTGTTGGTTCCTAATGAAACAAACACAGAGCCCCACTACTGTTTACCACCTGCACTACTGCTCCCCTCTTATCCAAACCGTGACCACCATGACCTGTCTCTCACCTGGATTATGTCCATGGTCTCCCAACTGGCTTCCTGCTATAATTCTGGCCTCCAGAACAAATCAGATCATGTCGTTCCTGCTCAAAACCCTCTAATTGCTTTGATCTTTCTCAGAATACCAATTTCTTATCATCACCCACAAGGCCCTATAAGATCTGCCCCACCTCCCACCCCTTCCCACTCCCCATTCCACTCTCAGCTTTCTGTTTTTATTTTATACCAGTCTCCCTGCAGCCACACCAGGTGTTCTCAACCATTCCTTGTACGTGCCAATCACACACTCATCTGCCTGGGATGCTTATCTCTTAAATACCTACAAAGCTCCTTCCTTCCCTTCACACAGATCCCTACTTAAATGCCACTGTATGAGAGCAGCCTTCTCTGACTACTTTATCCAAAACAACACTTCCCCTCCATCTTTCTGTTGCTCCCAGGGCTGCCATGTGTCTTTCTGGATGTGCACTGCACAACTCCAGGAGGCACCATTCACATCACAGGCATCAAAGATTTGTATATTAATTAAGACATTTTCCAGCAGTAAAGTACTTAATTTGCACAAAGATGCTATGCAGGGTAGCAGCTGCCCTGCCCTTGCCCCATCTCATTATCTTCACAGTGCTTGTCACCACCTGGCAGATACCATCCGTCTCCTCTCCACTAAGCTTCAAGAGCGCAGGCACTTTGCCAGTTTTGTTCATGATTCTATTTCCAGTGTCTAGAACAGTGGTTGGGATATCCTGGCGCTAAAGATTTCTGAGTGGATGAATGAATTAGTCAATCAATAAATGAACAATTGATACTATGTTCTCCAAGAAAACTCCCCTTTTCCAGCTCCCTTGAATGAGTTTGTCCTCCTTGCAACCATACAACAAACATCATAATAAGATAAATGATACTTCTGGATGTTCGATAAATCGCCCAAGGTCCAACAGTTAATAAGTGGCTTCTACAGCTCCAGAAACTACATTTCTGCAACACATTTCTGACATATCCTGCCTCTAGAGAGTGGCGTTTCTTAATACTACCACCAAATAATAATGAAGCTTCCCATTTGTTAAATAACAAAGCTTAACAGAGGAGAAAATTACACGCCTTAATGTTTTGTAGCAATGAATCACAATATCTATTAATAATAATTCCTTAATGATGGGGAATTACAGCAATTTGCCTTTTAACATTACATCAGAAAGATAGTGCAATAAACTTTTATTTTAAATGAACTGATGAAAAAATGTCAAGAAGGGCGGTATTTATGGGTAAAGAATAGCCACGGGGAAATTAAAATCTGAAAGCTTTATTTATACATTAAAAAGAAAAAGAAATGGAGGAAATAAGCAATTACAGAAAGTTCAAATGAGATAATGGTAGATGCTTTCTCCAGCTATTTAATTAGAAGAATCTGCAGGCTAGGACAGTTGTTTTGAAGCTCTGCATGAATACAAATGAGCATAGCACATTAGAGCAATGTCAGTCTCAGAGCATAGTATTTTAGTATTACCATTTCTTTTTTCAGGGGGAAAGCGAACGGCTTTCTAAAGACAATGACAAACCGCTTGTTAATATTTAGATGTCGTACACCCTCAGCTTTCCAGGAAAACTGTGAAAGGGCATCTGAGCGTGAGTCACAACCAAAGTAGCCACGATGACAGAAGATAGGCTGCGATCAACAAGTGAGCTAAGGCAAAGAAAGCGACCATCTCACCGGCCTGATTGGAGAAGGATATAAACACCAGCATCAAAACCAGGAAGACAGGTGAGAACCAACTGGAGTATTTTGTAAAGAGACGAGTAGTCCTGCCTGCCCCAGCTTTCTCTGAGTACACACCACAGCACACACAGAGGATTAGCACAATAGTGTAGAGGAATTTTCCCCAAATCCATGCCTGATTTCTTAAAAGTTAAAATGGGAGTCTAGATGCTGTGGTTCATGCCTATAATCCTAGTACTTTGGGAGGCTGAGGCAGGAGGATTGGTTGAGGCCAGAAATTTGAGACCAGCCTGGACAAATAGCAAGACCCTGTCTGTACAAAAATAAGAAAAATTAGCTGGGCATGGAGGTATGCATCTGTAGTTCTAGCTACTTTGGAAGCTGAGGCAGGAGGATTGCTTGAGCCCACGAGTTTGAGAGTACAGTGAGCTATGATTGTGCCATTGTACTCCAGCCTGGGCAACAGAAAGAGACCTTGGAATCTCATAGAAAAATTAGTTCGGGAAACATGATATATGTCTTCTTGGAGAGTTAGAATAATAAAGTCCTGTAACAAAGAAATGTCTTAATCTGTTTCATACTCAGTTGTTATGTAGGGACTGACTCGCAACTTACAAATTTTTTTGATTAAAGCACTAATTCCCATTGTGACTATTTGGAGACAGGACCTTTAAGGAGGTAATGAAGGTTAAAGGAAAGTTATAGGCTGGGGCTCTAGTCCAGTAGAACTGGCATCCAGATAAGAAAAGGAAGAGACACCAGGAGTCTGCACGCACAGAGGAAAGATTCCACAAAGACACAGCAAGAAGGCAACCGTCTGCAAGACAGGGAGAAAGGTCTCCCCACGAACCAGCCCTGCCTGCACCTTGAGCTTGGATTTTCCACCTCCAGAACTGTGAGAAAATAAATTTCTGCTGTTTAGGCCACCCAGTCTGTGATTCTGTTACAGCAAGCCAAGCAGAGGAATATATTGATATCTCCCAAACCTATCTGAACACAGAACACTCAGGTCCTGAAAATCATAGTAACAACTATCAAAATGCCTCAAAAAATGTTGTCCAGGGTAATTGGAAAATTCATTTGCAGCTATCTCTGAGCACCTTAATAGTAAACACCTGGGCCTTCCCTGATTGGCAACCTAGGATAATATTGTTTGCTCAATGTTCACTCTCTTTATTAAGAAGACAAGTGAGAAACAATCTATCAGAACTGTTTGCTTCTTGAAACGATGATTAAAAGGTTAACCTTCACTTATCTGAAAGCCCCCATTATGCAGAAATGCTCATTGACAATAGTATTATTTCCTGGTACTTACTCCAGATACTTACTTAGGTACCGTGCCAAGCATGTCACAGGCATTGGCCATGTGAGCTTCCCAAAGCCACCATCCACGGTGCATACAATCAAGCCTCCACCTCTGCAGGTCCACATCTATAGATTAGACCAATTGCAGATCCAATTTTTTTTAAATAAAAATAAAAAATGCTAACACAACAATAAAACATAATACAAAGAACAATACAATGTAGTGACTGGTTACACAGAGCTTACATGGTACGTAGTATTAGATATTGTAAGTAATCCAGACATAATTTAAAGTATATGGGAGAACATGCTTAGGTTGTAAGCAACTATTATGCCACTTTATATCAGGGACTTGAGCATCTGCAGATTTTGGTACCCACAGGGGTCCTGGAACCAGTTCTCTGCAGAGACTGAGGGATAACTTGTATTTGATAAAGAACTATGAGAAGGAAGAGTGTGTTGACCGAGGCAACACAATCAGCAAGAGGCACATCTGGGACTCAAATACAGGCCCTCCAGGGAGTCACCATCCATGTTCTTGCCCATTCTGTTCTATGTTGCCTCAATTCCTTTCTTGGGGAGCTGATCTAAGATAAACTGGTTCTTTTGGTAAGATAGTGACAGCCATCAGAGGTTCAAGGTGAAAAAGGCTATGGGGTCATGAGGCAGCTACATGTAAATTATGCCATCCTAGAATGTCACCCTTCTTCCAGAAACAGGCTTGTGACCATTTTTGGTGTGTTTAATAATCAATATTATATATGTGGCACAATTTGATGTAAAACTTGTTTTCATTTGAGCCTAAAATGTGCATATCCAAGCCTACTCTGGCCACTGAAGCCCCTGAGCCTGAGGAGGAGCATGGAGAGGTATGTGAGGAGGTTCTACTGGCCAGGCCGGGAGATAACCCACATCACTACAAGATGGATCACTTCCATCAGCTGTGTGCCCAGGAAGAAAGACAGAAGGGCCGGCAGTCTTGCCTTGAATGTGTTAACTCCACATTAGTACATCCTAAGGCCCTATTGTCAGGATCTGGGGATTCGAGGAGATGAGCCTTGTAAAGCACTCAGAACGAAGCATGGCACACCGCAAGCACCCAATGAAAATTTGTTGAAATTAAGGAATGAATGATGTTCTGTCCATGTTGTAAATAAAAACTACAAAACAAGAGCAGTTATGAGAATATCCACAAATGCATGAAATTATCTACGTTTAAATTATATTGAGAAAAAAAATTAAAAGACAGTAGGTGAAACTCTGTACAATATTTTAATGCCATTTCTTTCTATAACCTCTCCATCAGGTGTGGTTCCAACTGCAAAATGAGCAAGAGAAAAACTGTGCAATCGAGAGCCAGGTATTGTCAAAAATATTTATTCTACCCTAATCGTAGATAAATTATTTTATTCTTCCTGGCAAGTACTCAGAAGGGAGCAACAGAGAATTTCATCCCTCTGTGTCTTTCTCAGAAACCTACAAGCTGTGTTTGATTTCTCACAACCTTTCTGGAATTGATGTGACAGACACACAAATAGCAGGGATGCCACTTTGCATTTTCTGCCTCTAAGGCAGTGGTTCTCAACCTACCTAATGCCATGACCCTTTAATACAGTTCCTGTGGGTCGCGACCCCCAGGTTGAGAACCACTGCTCTGAGGTTATTTATATTGATCTCACCAGTGAAGCGAGCTGGCTTTTTCCTTAGAGCCCTGCCTTCATTTTCAGTCCTGTTCACCTTGGGGGTTTATATATCCCAGTGTTGTTACATATTCCGACTATGAAGATGGTATTAAATTAATTTATTCCCCAGGCCACGCAAAGCAACTTTAAAAAAAAAAAAAAACAGCCACTGAAAGAGGTTACCTGCCAACTCGGAGGTGCTGAGGGCATTCTGTATCGGTTTTGCATTCAAATATGCATACAGCCCAAACGGAAGACGGTACAAATACCAGCCTTAAGCAGATCAATCTCCTGAATTAGATGTCAAAGAAACATCCCAGGATGTCATAATTTACATGTAGCCAACTCATCGCCCCTTTTAAGATGGACCACATTAATTCACAGGGGAGAACAACCTTCTCAGAGACACACATTTACATTTACACAAAGCAGAGTGAATAATAATCATCTCCGGGAACAAATGACAGTTACATCAAGGGTATTCTTTTCCCTTTTCTCGTGTCACTCATAACACTGCTTTTAAAATTCCATCTGTGGTAAAGATTCTGGGAAAGGCAGAGCTGTGTGCTACAAGCACGGCTCAAAACCACTCGCAAACGTCTTCACCACTTTTCTTCTCCCAAGTACACCTTGCTTAATTTTACTGTGTGTTGGCCTCTCAAATAAAAATGTATCATGTGGAAAACTTTCACCCTCAAAGAGGCTGCTCAGAACATTTGCCTTCCTCTGAGAGCCTTAAGTAAAAGATTGTACGTTAAAATGGTTTTATGAAAGACCCTGAATAAAGGCTATTATCTGCATGTAACATTTACTTGCAACGTATCTCATGATCTATTGACATAAAGCAGTTTATTGGTCAATATCACTGGCCGAAGGTGGAGACAGAGGTAGGATTCCAGCCATCTGGAAATCTATTATCACAGGGCTAATGCATACACCTTTCGTTTCTACAGATCTAGTTTCAGCTTCATCAGTTAAAAGTGAATTGGGTGGTCTTGTCTTACCCACATTAAAGACCCACTATGCAGTTTAGACTAAGAAAATACCACTGGTCTCGGACATCCATTTAGCAGAACTCAGGTGAAAAGTCCAGTGGTAAATATGCCTCCTTCTCTGGTCACCCATCCCCCTCTCGGAGTAATCCTGGGCAAAATTATGAAGTAGGCAAAGTTAGTTTGGGGTTACTCCTAGACTATCAGTCAAGAATGTAGAGTGGGAGAAATAGACATAAGAATGGAACAAGAGGCAAAAGACGTGCCTCTAGTCCCAACTAGCCCTGAGCAAGGCGCTGCGCTCGGGGTTCAGTGTCTTCATCTGTAAATGGGACTAACAACCATCTTCACATCCTGAACGTTCTTGGAATGATCGAAAGAGCTCATACTGGGCAGCGCCTGTGGCTCAGTGAGTAGGGCGCCAGCCCCATATACCAAGGGCGGTGGGTTCAAACCCAGCCCCAGCTGAACTGCAACCAAAAAATAGCCAGGCGTTGTGGCAGGTGCCTGTAGTCTAGGGTGACCAGACGTCCGGATTTTGGCGGGACAGTCCCGCTATTCAACAATTTGTCCTGTGTCCCGAGGCATTTTTAAAAAGTCCCGATTTTTGGAAAGAACGCACAAACGGGCTAGAGAACAAGGAGGGAATATACAGTTTTCGGCCGCCATCTGACTATTTCGCCAGAATATGAGTTTTATACTATTTTTGTTAATTTTATAATGTTAAACTGTAATAAATAATTGCTGAGAAGTGATTATCGAGAGCTGCTTATCAAAGTTTGCCTTGTCGTCAGGCCCTGCCCTGCGCCGTCTCCTGCACCTCGCCCCTGCTCCGCCCCTGCTCCATCCCCCCACCCCCCACCTCCCCACCTTCCCCACGCCCCACCCCACCCCACCCCCCCCACCCCCGGCCATGTTGTCACGCCTTACAGATGTTTAAATCTGGTCACCCTACTGTAGTCCCAGCTACTCAGGAGGCTGAAGCAAGAGAATCCCTTAAGCCCAGGAGTTGGAGGTTGCTGTGAGCTGTGAGGCCACAGCGCTCTACCAAGGGCAATAAAGTGAGATTCTATCTCTACAAAAAAAAAAAAGAGAGAGAGAGAGAGAGTTCATGCTGATGAAAAGTCACAAATCATTTGCAGATGAGCGGATTACTATTATCCTTTCTTTCCCTCATTTTTTTTTTGCAATTTTTGGCCGGGGCTGGGTTTGAACCCTCCACCTCTGACATATGGGGCCGGCGCCCTACTCCTTTGAGCTACAGGCCTGCTCTTTCTCCCTCATTTTTGCTTTCCACATTTTCTATAAGCTCTTTCCCATCTGCAGAAGCCCAACGCCCACCTTCTACCCTCCCCCTAACCAGATTAGACATTGTCTGTTCTACCCCCTGGGCCTCCCCTGCCCCCATGCGTGGGTGATATCCCCTCCTCACTTCCCCTCTCACAAGGAAATGTCTCTGGTAGGAGTTGACCTATCAAGCTGGCAACCCGTTACTCCCTGTGCTATCAGAGATGGGGCTGCTTTGCCAACCACTAATTAGAGATCCAGAATCTTCCAGAGCAATTTCAATTTTAGCACAGGATGGGTAGGAACTCGTGAGAATGAAGGTGTATCTTTTGTGAATTATTATCGAATCTAGAGATATGGGGTAGGGACCTATTTGATACCACTCTAGGCACCAGGCCTAGGAATCTAGGGCCAGCCCCGTCCTGGAGAAAATGACTACCATACACCTGCACCCCAAACTCCTGTGACGCTCTACATCCCCAAACCACAGGAACTCTGTGAACAGCACGTCTCACCTGTGATTCTGAAAGTCGAGCCTCACTTTGGAACTTCGACCAGTGTAAAGGGACTGTTTTCCTCTCCTTGTCACTTCTCTCACATTGCCTCAGATACATCAGGTTGTTAAACTGAAATCAGGCCTTTCGAGCCATCTCAAAATCATCCACTTGTGGACTGTTGGGGAATTTTTTTTAACCCAAATAAGTTTCTCCTTTAATGCTTCTGGGTCACTTTTCTTGAACCACAGATTGGTTTATTCTCAGGAAGTGCAAGCTCGGATTCATATGAACCTACTATAGGAATCATTGTACCGCCCCCAAATCATGGCAAGACAAGTGTCTATATCACTAAATAGAAATGTTTTCATATAAATCTCTGCATGTAATATACCTGACTCCTGCACTTCCACCTCCCCCCAAGACCACCCCAAGGGAGAGCCAGTGTGATCAAGGTCAACCTGTAAGGGCAGAGCTTTGGGGACAAAAGCATAAAACTCTCTAGCTCCCCTATCCTGGTTTATCTTATCTCACCCGCTACACACATCCATTCCTAAACCATGTTTTACAACAGAGATCATTTCTCGAAGGACTTTAAGGAAAAAATTAAAAGGAGCAAGCTGAATGGTTAAAGCCTGGTGAGGAGACAGGTGATGGGCTCAGGTGTCTCAGAAGGACTTGGTGCTCTGACCAGAGGAGGGAAGGACCCGTGTCACAGCCGCTTGTGCATATAGGAGACTGAAGGCCTTTTTGTAGCACCAGGAGAGCCTCCACCCTCAAAATCCCTTAGCTGAAGGATAGTTTTCAACCAAGTTGAGCATTAGAAATAACAATAATAATTGAGGAGCCTACTAAAAATTCAGATTACCATGTCTCCCCCCAAGAAATGGATCAATAGGTCTATGCTTATTTAACAGGTACCCCAGATTATTCTGATGCAGTGGCCAGAGCATCTCACCTTGACCTCTTAAGATGGAGCTCTGGGCCTTATGAATGGGACTCTCTTATGCAGCTGTGATCCCAGGAGAAGGCGTGCATGAAGATACTCAATGAGAAGGGTGTTACTCCAGAGATTTCAGCTGGCATGTGATAGCTACAATGTATGCGTGCAGAAAAGGAGGTGTTACAGTGTTTCATTATCACCGATGGAGCAAATTCTATGATCCTTGATCTCTTATAATTTTGAACCTGGGGAAAACATGTCTGAGGACAATTCCCGTAAGTAACAGCAATGAACAGGTATGAAGAATGATTATATTGGCCTCAAAGTGAGATGATAGAGGCATTGTCCCCGACTTTACAGGAACACTGTTTCCATATTTGTTTTCCTCCTGTAAGATATAAACAGTGTTTATATTGTGTTTTGTGCCTTACAGAAATGGAGTGCTTAACATAGACCTATAACTTTTGAAATACAACACAAATACCTATGTTGTTCATTCTGTTCTGTTGACTATCTCAAACGAGAATATTTCAACAATGGAGGAACTCAATTTTGAGGGTATCCAAAAATAATAATGTAGATCCACTTTTTCTACCTAATATTCCATAAAGGAAATCTTACCTTTCTCTCAGTTAAGATCACACAGACCAATAGCAAATCCTTGTAAGTATTTGAATATGATAATATTTTAGCAAGATATAAGGAATAGTAATAATAGCAGTCCTCGATAGCAAAAATATGGGGAAATTTTATTGCAGAGGAATATCTCATTCTTCAGCTGTAACCTGGTAATGAACATTTCCTTGATCAAGTCAAATGCACTTGGCCATTAAAAGCCTTTACAAATGTTCTGCTCAAGAACTATCTCTGGAAGCACAAATCACTACATCTGCCATGGAGTCACATGCAATGTCAGGTTGAATTTTTGTTTTGTAATGATTTTATTTTGGTCTCCAAAAAAAATAAGGCAAGACAGATAGCACAAGATAGAGAAGCTGTCATAAAAATGAGCACATTCCCAAAACCAAATGAACTGTCTCCCCAAAAAAGCATCACTTTCTGTGTTGTTTATCATGTGCTAAAGTGATTTGCATATTGTCTTTGAAGGTGGAACTTTCTGCTGTATTTCCATCATCTCGAGAGCCGGTGCCTGCCCCCTCTGCATTCTGCCTTGTTGCTATGGAGATGGTTATGTACAGCAGGACAAAGAGAAAAGGTAACACAGGCTTTCAGCAGAAATATTAACAAGAGAATTATCTGGAAAGAACATAGGAATTGTTCTCCATTAGGCAAAATATATATCTAAACCACATTTGTAGTCTATACTCTAAAAATAATATCTAACAATAAAGACACTTTAACCATCTTTGTTCCACCTGATTTTATTTTTAAAACCCAAATAACAATCATTAGAGTACACGTCACATGGCTTGAATTTTACTTACTCACTTGCCCTCGCAAGTGTTAAATGATCTGAAGTTTTTTGACATGAAAAGAGATCGGTTTAAAATGTGCCATGCTAAATTGGTAAAAATCATTTCAGTTCCTCTGCTAGAGACACTTCTATGACTCAAGTCATCACAAGTAGCGCTCATTATACTCTCCTTTGAAATGTGTGTGTGACTTCAGACAAGTACCTTGAACTCTCTAAATCATGTTCTCTCATTCAGAAAATAAGATGATATCACTTATGTCATAAAGTCATATAAAGATTTGTCCTAATAAAAAGTGTGACACTTCTAAATGCTGGCATGGTGGCATTAAAACTGATTTCCTGGACAGACGTGGTGATTCACACCTGTAATCCTAGCATTCTGGGAGACTGAGTGGGGAGGATCACTTTAGCTCAGGAGTTGAGACCAGCCTAGAAAAGCAAGACCTCATCTCTACTCAAAATCAAAAAACTAACTGGGTGTTGTGGTAGGTGCCTGTGGTCCTAGGTACTTGAGAGGCGAAGGCAGGGAGATCACTTGAGCCCAGGAGTTTGAGGCGGCTGTGAGTTACGCTACCATGACACTCTACCCAGAGCAACAGAGTGAGACTCTGTCTAAAAAAATTTAAATAAAAAACCTGATGCCCTTAGCATACCCCAACTGAGTAAATGAGACCATTTAGAGAATCACAGTGGGTGGCAAGACAGTTGGGAGAAAAGCATCTGAGCTTGACCTAAAAATTGCTGTGAATAATCCACAAAGTAGGTTATCCACACAAGCAGATAATCAAGGACTGGCTATGGAAAAGAGCTTTCCCACCCACCCAAGATAAAAGCCCGAGTGGGCATGCTCATTCCAGAGTGGTTTGACACGGAGCACTGGAGATGGTGGCTTCCCCACAAGCTCAACTATTCCGAGCCCAGAAATATCACATTATAGTATCCGCCCTGTGGCAAACCTGCTTTGAAAGCGGTGCAAACTCCTCCCTTCTTCTCCCCGCTAGCATCCAGACTGCTAAATAGTTGGTGCCAGTGGTTACAGTTGATTCCATTTCCAGAAATGCAATGCAGCTGGAAAATATTTTTTCTCATAGTGGAAAAAGGCTGCATGGTTATGTATATCTTCAGCAAACACAGGAAACTGTTACGATACACACAGAAATTAACTATAATGCAATGTAAAGTACACAATTCACGAAACCCAAAAGGGGCAATAAAGTCCATGCTGGTACGGCACATCCCTGCCCCTTATCCGCGGTTTTGCTTTTCGCGGTTTCAGTTACCCACGGTCAACCGCAGTCCAAGAACATTAAATGGAAAATTCCAGAAATAAATAATACATAAGTTTTCAATTTCATACCATTCTGAGCAGTGCGATGGAAGCTCAGCACACTCCTGCTCCATGACCACTGACAGGGGTGCCCTCCCTTTGTCCAGCCGGTCCCCACTGTAGGCACGGCTCACCAGGGGTCACTTGGTAGCCTTGTCCACTCTCAGATCGAACACGAGAACCAGTATTTCTGTTCAAGAAACCCTTATGTTACTTAATAACAGCCCCCCAAGTTGAAGAATAGTGATGCTGGCGATTCAAACAGGACAAGAAGAAACAGCAAAGTGCTTCCTTTAAGTAAAAGGTGAAGGTTCTCCATTTAATGAGGAATGAAAAAAGTAATATGCTGAAGTTGCCTTTTATTGTCATACCTACCATACAATATGATATTGTGAGAGTGAGAAGTCGCATTCACATAACTTTTATTGCCATATATTGTTATCCCCATTCTATTCATTATTAGTTATTCCTGTTAATCTCTTGCTGTCCCTAATTGATAAGTTAAGCGTTATCATAGGTACGTATGTATAGGAAAACACATAGTGCATACAGGGCTCACTACTGTCTGTGGCTTCACACATGCACTGGGGGTCTTGGGATGTGACCCCCCCACAAAGAAGGGGGGAACTATTGTACTAGCCGATAAATTTGTCCACATTTCATATTTTCATTTGCGCCAACTGGCTATGGGGAAAACTGGTTCTTTTTTCTCCAAATGTAGCTGGGTGAATTTAGAAATGTTGGGGTTACATAAAATCCATTTGTTAGTGTAAGTTCTGTCTATTCGATTCCTTTATTTATTTTATGAAAAGAAGAGCTGACATTGACCCTTTTGCTTCTGTTGCTTCTATTTTTGCCATGTAAGCGAGCTGGACACCTAAACACTTGAAATTCATGCCAAAGGTTTAAATAAGCCACACCTGGCTCCATTGTTTTTCTTTCAGGCTCAAGAAATCTACTTACAATTTAATTTATATTTGGAAGGAAACCTCCCCTTATGGCACCTAAAATGTGTCATGAAAAGTGGTAGGTATTTTATTATATTATCTTGTTCATTCCTCACAACAAGCTGGTCCAGTAGGTATGTTTGCTATTTTACAAAGGGAATAAACCCAGGCTGGAACAGGCTAAATCACCTACCTAAGGCCATAAAAAACTAGAAATGGCTGAAGCCGACACAGATCTTTTGATTCCAAGCCAAGTGCTTTTTCCTCTAGCACCAGGACATCTAAGTGAACTCTTAAAGTCAGAAGCCATACTATTGAGTCATCCTTAGTTGCCCTTTAATTGCTATAATGATGCATTAAATTTCCTTTCACTAAAGCCTATGACAATGGTTCCAACTCTGGGGAGATTTTTTTTTAATACAGATGCATAGTCTCCCATCCCAACCAATGTAGTAGATTCTCTGGGGTGAGAACCAAGCATCTGAGTTTCTTTAATGCACCAGATGGTTCTAATGGTGGAAACATCAGCCAGGGTTGAAAACCAAAGCTTTAAGATACCATATTTTATTGACCCTAAGCAGTCATCGGCTATAAGTCACATCCCAATTTCAGAGATGTTAAGATGGAAATATTTGTTGAAGGAGATTACACAATAACAGGGATTATATTTTTATGGAATTATGGTTACTTGCACACATTCGACAAAACTCTATTCTCTTTGAAACAGGACACAATTGGAAACACTGGGTATATCACCAACGTGTTGACAGGGATGCCATCTGTTCAGAGTGAAGGAATTAAGGTTGACTTTATGGAGCCAATAAAGCCTCTTGAGGAGAAAATATGCCATATACATGGTTCCCTCGTGTAGATGCCTTATAGGAAAGTAAGGGGTGTCACTTCCTGGCAGGCTCAGGAACATCAGGAGACCTCGAGAAGGGAAGAATTCACCCAAAACTGTAGGTCTTGCAGGAGAATTCTGATGGCCAAGAACTTGGCATGGATTCCTAGCCTCAGGAGCTTTTTAATATCCAGTTTGAGGTTCCTTATGAAAAATTCCAGCAAAGCACACTTCATAGAGGCTATGTGGTCAATCGCTACTCTTTATTAGCCTTACATAAATAACCAGACTAATGAGACTAAATTGATTTGCAAACAGATTAGTCTTACTTTGATTATCTTTGGTAAAATAGGGATGACTGTAGAGAAATAAATTATGTTTCAAAAGAAAATTATAGTGTACTTATTATTCTATTCTAGCCCTATTCTTTTTTCTTTTTTTTTTTTGTTGTTGTTATTTACCTATAAACTGGATTGGATCATTAATCTTTATAGTTTCCACTAATATCTGGCTATAACTCTCCCAGAGATATCTAATATGTCCCTAGAAATATTAGAATCACTGACTTAGAATCACTGAAATTAAAACTGCCCTTTACCTGGATCCCTAGGAGCTGAAGCCCAATGACTTGATACAGACTTCAAAGAGATCACAACAACAGCTTGTGTATGAACAACCTTCATGATGTTCTGTCCACAAACCGGGAAAATCCATCAGATTGCCACTGCCCGCTCACACTCCATCTTGAAGATGCTTCAAGCTCAAATTTAGAAACTTCTCAACTGGCTGACCTCTGGACTCAAAAATTAAATTTATAGTTTGCTCTAACCATTAGCTTTTATTTTTGTTTTCATAGAAATGCCTCTTATTAAGTACCTGACTGATCAGACCACACAGAGATCAAATGTTGGTGGCAGTCCACCTACAACACTGCCTCCTGGAATGAGACACAACTTTTAACCATTTCACTGAACTGTCCTAATCCCAGAACCAAGAGACAAGAGGATGACATGTAGGACAATCCACCACCCAGTTTCTGGACTGTGAAACTTCTTGGAGAAGTTTCAGATAAAGAAATGACAAGGTTTAAGACACACTAATCCCCAAATATGGCAGATTGGCATTTGAGGAAACAGTACAGGCAAGTTCTCTCTGACTTCCATGAGCCATTTTCTAGAACCAGGCCACAAAAGAACTCTCTGACCTTTCTCTAAAGTAAGTCCTAAGACCTTCATTACAGACAAGTTCTCCCTATATCCAGAGAAAAAGAAGACACAGAAATAAGTCTGAATAAACAGATCTTGCTACATTCCTCTCAGTTTATTCACTCTGTTAAATGAATTTGTCCTCCAATCATACTTCCACATAACTATACGTAAGATTACACAGATGACTGTGCTTCTTTCAGTCTTCATTTCTGAAGGCTCCCTTCTCACATAAAACTTACATTCAATACATGTATATGCTTTTCTCTTGCTAATCTTTCTTTTATCCAAGGAGTCTCAGCCACAAACCTAGTGATGAGTGAGAAAAGAAAACTTTTCTTCCCCGCAGTTATTGCTTGTTCCCTTATATAGAAGTGAACACCACACAGTGTGTTGCCCCCTAAACTTTACCCTGCAAGTCAACAGGTCATATACCCGAAGTCCAGAAAACGGTGGAGGTAGAAGAAGACAAGCAGCCGCTTCTAACTCACACGGAACGCTTTTTAGGTGAGAATGGGACGACACCCTTCCCACCCATTCCTCAGAGCTCGGGGGTCTTTCCCTCAGCATTCTTGGATTTTGCTGCTCCCTCCCGGGGCCCACAGAGGTTGGCGATGAATCGTTCAGTTTTCTATTCACGCTAACAGACTTGAACAGAGTGAACATGAACAGTGATGTGATGTGATACATTAAATGAGCACTTATATTTCTTAATCCATATGTGATAGAATAATATGGAGCCATTTAAAGTCACGTTTTAGGACACCAAGAATGGGGAAATTCTCCCAATACATTACCAAGCAAAAAAAGATACAAAACAACAATCAAGACTGGAGAAATACACATAGGTCATTGCATCAAAGGGCTGCAATGATGTAATTTCCATTTTCTTTATACTTTATTTTACAAAAGTTTATAGCAAAATATGTTTAAAATCAGAAAAATTGCTATACATATATGAAGTATAGATGGTTATTATAAAATTAGAATAACTACATAGAAAATCCTTAAGAGCCAACCTTAAAGAAAAAGAATATAAAATTATAATTACTGTGTAACTTTAAAAAATTAAGTCTATAGTTAAATGTATTTTTTCCTTAGGATTAGGGGGGCAAAGCCTCAAAAAAAAAATACCAAAAGATGATTAGTAATTACATTCAGGTAGTGGGATTGTAGATCACTTTTAATATTTAATTATTTGGTTATTTATTACTATTCTTTATATTCATATTTTTCAATGCAAAGATATAGCTTTTAGGTTTTTTTAATAAAATTATCACATTCGCATACCTACTACTCATATTTCATAGATATTAACATTGTGTCATGTTTAATTCCAGTCCCTTTAATTTTAAGGAATAAAACATAACTATAGCTAAAATCCATCCCCTCTTTCATTTCTCCCCCTTCCTCCTTTTTTAGAGGTAACCACTATTCTGTAATTAGAATTATCTTTCATATGCATGTTTTAGAGTTTTGGCTACTTGTATTTGTATCTTTAAACTACATATACTATTTTTTATGTACAAAGTAGTATCACACTATCCATGTCCATTTGCACTTCAAGATTTAATCATGATGATATACGTCGATCTAATTCATTTCACTACTCTAGCATGCATCAGAATCAAGGTCTTTGCAGGATAATGCTTATATGAATGAGTGTGGTTGTATTCCAATAAAATTTTACTGTGAACACTAAAAGGTGAATTTCATCCAAGTTTTACATGATATAAAACATTATTTGTCTTTGATATTGTCAAGCGCTTAAAAATGTAAAAATTACTCACAAGCTACACATAAAAAAGGCAGTTGTCTGGATTTGACCTGGGGAGCAGGGGCAGGGTTGTAATTCACTAAGCCCCTGCTGTAGTCAGTGGAGGGTTGGGTCATTTCCACTGTTCTGCTATTACAGACAGTATTTGTGATCGACTCTTAGAGTAAATACAATCTTGTGCCACAAAATAACAACATTTTGGTCCATGACAAACCACATGTTCCCTGGTGGTCCCATGATATTATAGAACCATATTTTTACTGTACCTTTTCTATGTTTAGATACACAAATGCTTACCATTGTGCTACAGTTACCTACAGAATCAACATAGTAACATGCTGCTTAGGTCTGTAGCCTAAGAGCAAGGGGCTTTACCATATAACCTGGGTGTGTAACAGGCTATACCACCACACAGCTTTGTGTAAGTACACTCTATGCTGTCTGCACAATGACAAAATAGCATTTCTTAGCACGTCTCCCCATCATTAGGTGATGCATGACTGTACTTAGATGCAAAATAACAAGTTCCAGAGGAGATGCATCTCCAGCTTTTTGGCTATTATTAATTTGGTCTACAAAGTAACAGCACAAAATCTTTCCCCCACCAACAATGGATATGAGTTTCTGTTTTCCCCAATCCTGCAAACACTTGGCCTTAGCAGGTCTTTTGAAGTTTGTCAACCTGGTCATGTGAAATGCTATGTCACTCCTGTTTTAATTTGCATGTCCTTGGTCATTCACAAAGCCGAGGACCTTCTCAGCTGTTGACCATCCACCTTTCCTCTCCTTAGAATTGCCTCTTCAGACTTTTTCCCATTTTTAGAACATTTACTGTGAAAACACTTTTACATATTCTGGATACCTATTGTGTGCTGACTTTTAGGAATTGAGAAAAATTCCCAGTCTGAGATTTTTTTTTTAGTTCTATTTATGTATATTACTTCATCCTGCAGAAGTTCCCTCATTTTAACATAGTCCAATGTATAAACCTTTTCCTTAATGAAATATTTCTTATGTTTTATTTAAGAAATTGCTTTCTGTTCCAAAGCCTTAAAATGTTAGTCTCTGCCTTTTTCTCCCTAAGTTTCTAAGTTCTGATTTTCATAGTCAGCTCTTTTACATACTTGGATTTTATTTTTGTGCTGGTGAAATGTGGACCTTTGTGAGGTGCCCAATACAGTTACACCAGTGTCTGTGTTGATTTGTAAGGCCTCCTCTGTTACATGCAAAGTTTAATGTAAATGAGGACCTTTTTTTACCTCTACCTAAGTTTATCCTAGAGTTACAGATGTAGAAACAAAGTCCGTGGGCGGCTACATAAATAATAAATAATACAAGTAGGAGTGATAAGACATCCAAGATATGTATCAGCAACGCCAGAGAATATCTCTGGAAGCAAAAAAATTAGCCACATTAGTTTTTTACACGCAATTTCTTGATGATGCTGAAACAAAATGTGAGCAAAATCATCATAAAAGAAATCCCCCCCCCAAAAAAGAACAAGAGATAAAGAAAATCATGATGACCTCTTCAAAAACAAGAGGGTAAAGCCTGGACAGTTCTCTTTGTTAATGACAGTAGATGCAGACGTGCTGCAAATGCATAATTGATGAACCTGAGGTTGGCCACCCAAACAGAGAAGCAGAAAATCAAATTCAGCAGACACAGCCCATGACAGACATGGGCCACAGCAGTCACTAAAGACTGACAGTGCTACACAACTGGGCAGAGCTGGGGCCCCATCCGTGTGAAACCAGGGCAAGCAACCACACTCAGCTTCACTGTGGCTTATTTCGGAGAGCTCAGCCCAACAGGAAGTGAAAATAATGGGCATTATATGGCTTCACAGAGAATATAGCCTCCATAAATGTCACACCACTCTATGAAACTGTCATTTCTGAAGTTTTTTTTTAAAAAAGATTGACTAACTTTGTTTTCATGTAACTCGGTATAATGGGGGGGGGGGAGAATAGTGCCCAGGTAACAAATATTCAGGCATCACTTGCTCAAAATCTAGTCAATATAATGGAATTTCCTACTCCAATCCAAAGAAATTCACTGGTGCTGGAATGATTGACTCTTCTCCCATGTCATTAGCATACTAGCAAAAATGGAAGTCAAGTATTCTCAGCCTAAACAGAAGTCTCCTGACTTAGACGGTGAGTTCTTTCTCCACCAGATGAGGAGTATGGTCTCAAGAGCGTGGTTCCAGGTGTTCCTTCCCCTACAGCTCTGCTTTCCAGCGACATGAAAAATGCTTTTCTCAGCAATGACATCCTGGCCTGACTCCTCACACTCAGCCACTAGATCACCCAGGAAATGAGACAAAACTACTGAAATTAATTAAAAGCATCTGTCACACTACACAAAGAATCTTGGGTCTTTCAGAAAGAATCAGAAGATCGCATTATTTCCTCCCATGACACCCGGTGAGGCCACCTACCAAAACACCCTTCTTCAGTCTGGTTCTTCTAACTACTTTATGCCAATCCTGGGACTCAAAACTCATATTAGTTTATCTTTCTCGCCTTCAGATGGGCAACCATCTTACACTTGGTCACATTCCAGCTTCTCTAAACATCTGTGTCTCTGATGCTACACTGATTTCCAAAACTAGGAAATCAGATAATGTTAGTGTTCCAAAGAAATGTAAGGGGACCCCATGAGCTGTGAATCCCTTCGACTAGAGTCACAAAATACATGTGTCAGATTAGCTACAATCAGTCTCAGATTTTCTTGTTTCCTTTTGTTTCCCGTATTTTCAACACTGTCTCAGGCTGCTCCCTTTGGGTCATGGCTAATTAAATAAGAATATCCTAGATGAAGGAAATTGAATTGGAAGCATTTAGAATTCTCTTCTCATCATCTAATTACATGAATAGCATTTATGGGCAGCCTGACTCTCAGCTAATTCCCTCTCCGAATCTTTACCGATCATACAATTTGAACTTCAAACCCATAAACCGCAGGGTGGGTATTTTCCACTGGTGTGGTGACATGCTTTTTTCCAAATTTTTCTGAAGTGCATTTTGCCAGAAGACGGCTTAAAGGCTACCTCTAGTAGCCAGGAAGTCTTTGAAAACCACATTTAAACAATTGCTATTGCCCCCACCACTTTGAGCATTCCAAGATTTTCATCACTCTATGGCTCCAGGGACAGTTATTCAAATTAGACACAACCGAGAAGAGAAAGTTAAAACGGGAAATTATGGCTTCTTCTGTAACCCCTCCCAATGAATGACACCCTTCTACAGCTTTTCCCAGCACACTGGGCATTACCACCTCACCAGCAACTGTCCTGCTGACCACCAGCCATCTCATCAGCAAAAGAAAGATGCTCTTATTTCTCCATAAACTCCAAGGATTTGAGGGACTATATATCAGGAAACTGGACAAAGACCAAATGTGTATTTCAGAATATCATAGTCCACCCCCTGATCTTCAAACACAGATTCCCTACATTAAAACACTAATCAACTACAAAAGATGCTGGCCCATTACTAGAGTCCCATTTAATCATTAGTAATTAATCTAATCAGTCCATTCATATCATATGAAAACGCCCCCCAGAGTGAAGTCACTCAAGTTTGCAGGATTCCATATCACACGAGTAGAACTAGATTCAGACAGCGCTAGACTCAAAGGTCAAATGATGCCCAGCGTGGTGGCTCACACCTGTAATCCTGGCACTCTGGGAGGCCGAGGTGGATGGATTGCTTGAGCCCAGGAGTTTGAGACCAGCCTGGGCAAGAGTGAAACCCCATCTCTACCAAAAATAGAAACCCTAGTCAAAGAAGGTGGCACATGCCTGTAGTCCCAGCTACTCTGGAGGCTGAGGCAAGAGGATCACTCAAAACCAGGAGTTTGAGGTTGCTGTGAGCTATGAAGGCACAGTACTCTACCCAGAATGACAGAGTAAAACTCTGTCTCAAAAAAAAAAGAAAAAAAAAAGTCAAATGATATCAGCAGCATGTCTCAACTCTCCCCAGGGAGGGGCTTCATTCCCAGCTTCATCTAAAAGACCCCAAGGTGGTAGGTCTTTGGCACCATAAGCCAAGCCCCCAACCTCAAGGTTTGTCATCAGGAAACCACTGAGGCACTCCCTGTCTGTCCTGGGTCCCTGCTCCCACCAAGTCCCTCACTTTCCCCAGGCAGGCACATAGCTACCAGCAAAATAGCCTAGAAGGAATGACAGCCCTGGGCAGTGAGTGGTCTGGGATTGCAATCTCAGCTCTGTTACTCCCCTGTCCTGTGTTCTGGGACAATTTATGTCACCTCTCTGGGCCTCTGCAGACTGTCACTTCCTTTGTGAAACGTTACCCAAGTGCCTGTGTCTCTACCTGCTCTTCACTTCCTGTGACACCCACGGCATGCTGTACCCAACTTCCTCGGACATACAGGTCCTGGGTCAGTAGCCCCTGGAGAGCAGCAATTGCTTTTTTTGCTCACTGTAGCCCAGAACCAGGACAAAATGGATACAAAATATTCATTCATTGGGAGGATCAGAAGATCCCCATTGCTTTTCTAACCTTTAAAATCGCATGATTAATCTGATCATTCCATCCCAATATGGATTAACCCCAGCTGGTTGTACCAACCCTCTCTATGTCCTTCCTTTCTGTGGAGCAGCTCCCCAAATCTGATTGCCACTTTTGAGATTTTTCTAGACTAACTAACCTCTATCCATCTCTGCACTCAATTCTCATTCCTCTGAATTACTCAGTGTGCTCCATATGATCCCAAGTATTCCCTCCCTTTGAGGCTGTGCAATGGAAATGCCTTCACTGTGACCTGATCTGGCCAGTATATCAATTTTTAAACCTTTGTGCCTGGTAATTGCAGATCCATCTTGTCTTGTAAAGTGTCAGAAATCAAGGGCTGTGGATCCATCTAGACACTGCCTCAAGCATATAGCTGTCTGAGAACGCTTTTAAAGCTAATGAATGGTAAGGACATTTGGACTGACTAAGTCCCCAGGTCTGCAGTGCACACTCCCACTCCTGAGGAGCACCACAGGGGCCGTTTTAAGTCTAATTCAGTGATTCTTAATGGGAGGGGAAAAGGGGTACCTCACAAAGGTCTGAGGAGCACATGGTTTGAAAGAATGCATTCCATGTGACCACGTAACTTAACTTACTTGGAAATATTTTTTAACTATCATTGTTTAAAACACACTATAGAAACAGCAGAGAGAGTATCTGAACTCAGGGTCGCTCTTTCTACCAAATAAGTTCTCAATTAAAGAGGCCAGGTGCTATGGCTCACGCCTATAATCCTAGACCTGTGGGAAGCGGAGGCGGGAAGATTGCCTGAGTTCACAAGTTCAAGACTAGCCTGAGCCAGATCAAGACCTCATCTCTAAAAATAGCTGGGCACTGTAGCGGGCGCCTGTAGTCCTAGCTACTCGGGAGGGTAAGACAAGAGAATCGCTTGAGCCCAAGAGTTGGAGGTAGCTGCGAGCTATGACGCCAAGCACTCTACCAAGAGTGACAAAGTGAGACTGTGTCTCAAAAAAAATAAAAATAAGAAAAATAAAGAGGCAGCCAGTACACAGGCCTGAGCCATCCCTGGTTTTGTGCTGTGTCATTCTGCCTCCACACACATTCTGAATGGTCAGCAGCACTGTGTCTTTTACCAGAAAACCTTTGTCCCCCATGATGAAGTCAGCAAAGCGTTCTCGCCACTAATCACCCTCAAATTCTCCAGGCTCCAGGATTTGGCTAACATGGACTCACAGAGTAAGAACCAATGTCCCATTTCCTTCCTATGTCAACATGTCCCCTGGGCTCTTTCCTGAACAAGGTGTTCAGTTGATGCTCACAGGTCCAGTAGCCTTGCTGGTCATACAGGCCTATGACAAGCCACCAGATACCAATGAGTACTTCTGAACATCCCCTCTGTGCCAGGAATGTTCCAGACAAAGGTTGCTACTTGGGGCAGCGCCTGTGGCTCAAAGGAGTAGGGCGCTGGCCCCATATGCCAGAGAGGTGGTGGGTTCAAACCCAGCCCTGGCCAAAAACTGCAAAAAAACCCAAAGGTTGCTACTTGGTTTTTCTTTACAGTGGAGTTATTAGAGATCTGAGTGGCACACCCAGTGGCTGGAAATACAGCAGGAATACCACGTTGTTTGACCCCCAGTGGTGGTCTGGTAGTGGTTATTATCTTTGAATCAACAAAGCCTCAGTTTTTATAAATCCTGGCACTCTGCTCCTCCCTCTGTAGCCGGGGTTGATGTCTCCTCTCCTACTACACTTTGTGTAATGATTTTTGAAGAGTGACTGAAATCATTCCTCAAGGTTAGGAATCACTTTCAAGAAAAAGGCTTTGGGGTGAGATTTCACACTTGGCAAAGTTAAAAACCACAGTGGAGGCGTAGAAAACAGAAACAAAAATAGTTTTCAGGGCAAATTAGGTCATGAATTTTGGTCAGATATAGAACTGGCCTCAATAAAGAACTTGCTGAGAAAGTTGTAAACAAAGAAACAAACAAACAAACAAAAACCTAGCACATCATGGTGGTTTTAAAGAGTATGTCATGTGCTGAATAAAACACAAGATTCTATTAGGTAGTTCCACTTCTAATAAGGCAAAGAGTGTATTTTTGAAACATCTACTGATGAGCTTTTGTTCTCAGAGAATTTTTCTAATCACCACCCCATTCACTTTCCTTCCCTTATAACCTGCCCCGCCACACCCTATTTTTCTGCCCTTAAAACTATATTTCCAGGCTGAAGTTTATGGCCAAGAAGAGGGCACATGAGCACACTAAAAGTAACCACATTTCTAGGAAACAATTTTTTAAACTCATAGCACAACTGCAGTCTTAAAAACCATGACTCAATGATGTGCAAAAGCCAAGCTTTTTAACAGATAAAGGTTTCTTGAGACTCAAAAGCTTGCCTGTGACTATCAAGAACCAAAGCCTTGAAAGAATCTCTATATAAAACCTATCCATTGATACCAGTTTGGAAAAATGTTTTCTCTCCAGTGGAGAGGGAGGAGTTTGAAACCCTTTCTGAGTGGGAGTAGAACATTGAAGAATGGGAGAAGGGAGCAAGGGTGCTAGCTGCTGAGCCCCCCCACCCCAAGCCTGTGCCTCACCCTGGGATTCCCAGTATGGCAAGCAGTTCAAACACCCTGTCCCTAGGGTGGAGCAGTAGGAGCCAGAGAGGTGTCTATGGGGCATCCCACACACACTACCAGGGCAGAGAAAGGGCCACAGATCTGAAGGGGTCCCCAGATTCAAACAGGAGGGTGCACGGTGTTCAGGGTTGGTAAGGAGAGGCTACGCATGCTGTGGTCTGAATGTCTGTGTCACCCCAAAATGTGTCGGAATCCTAACCCCCGAGGTGATGGAATTAGAAGGTGAGGCTTTTCAGAGGTGATTAAGTCATAAGGATGGAGCCCACGTGAATGGAATGAATGCCCTAATAAAAGAGGTGCCCTCCCTACCCCTTCTTCCTTGGGAGGACGTAGCAAGAAGTCACTGTGTAGGAACCGGGAGGACGGCCCTCCCCAGATACCGAATTTTCTGACACCTTGATCATAGATGTCTCAGCCTCCAGAACAGTGAGAAATAAACTACTTCTGTTATTTATAAGCCCCCCAGTTCATGGCATTTTGTTACAGCAGCGTGAACAGACTGAGACAGGCCATGTGGCCCTAGCAGCAGAATCTAAGAGGGATGGCAGCCAATATTGCCCTTATAGTGCAGAAGGCCAAAGACGTCTCCTAGAGTAGCAGGGCTCGGCCAGAGGATCCCCCAAACCCATTCTGCAATCCATGAACCTAGACACTAGCCCCTAAAAAGAAGAAGAGTGTATAGAACCCTTCAAATTTCCTGCCAGACTGGATCTAGGCAGGAAATGACTGGGTCATCCCTATCAGGACTATTTCCCTTGAGACTGCAATGTTGAATTTTCAGTTACAAAAGAGAATAGTGTCTAAGATAAAGGTTAAGTTCAACTTCTTGTACAGCCTTACCCATTATGGAACTATTAATTAAACCAGTAAAATTTTTAGCCTTCACCAGAGCAATAAATAGGAGTAAAAGAACAGAGGGGGGAAGTACCTATAGTATTATGCTTTTTTAATTTTGACAATACACAATAATAATATAAGCTACAGAAAGCGTCTCAGAAACTTAATCCATGGTCTCATCATTGAATATGATGAGTACATGCCACTTTTTAAGTTTTCCTAATATTAAAAAGTTCTTTTGGCTTGGCGCCCATAGCTCAGCTGTTAGGGCCCAGGCCACATCACCAAGGGTTGATGGGTTCGAACCCCATCTGAGCCTGCTAAACAAACAAACAAAACAAACAAAAAAATAGCTGGGCATTGTGGTGGCGACTGTAGTCCCTGCTACTTGGGAGGCTGAGGCAAGAGAATCACTTGAGCCCAAGAGTTTGAGATTGCTGTGAGCTGTGACAGCACAGCACTCTACCAAGGGCAGCATAATGAGACTCTCAAAATAAATAAATAAATTAAATAAAATAGTTAGTTTCTAGAAGTTTACTTAAATTCTATAATTACTTCTAAATTTCAAAGTAAATGAAGCTGAGGTTTTTCAAAGTGCGTATCTGATCATGTCAATTTCCCCAACATTCACCCGTAATGTAATGCCGGTGCTGAGCAGGGAGGCTGGCACACAGTATGTCCCCATTTGTTGAATGAATGCCAAAATGAATGAATGAATGTGATCTGACTGGTGAACTCTTAAGTCTCCTCTGCCTTTGACAGTCTGCGGCTATATGAGTTGCATTTATTTAAGAATGACAAAGAACCTCTTGAATTTCTAAGAATGCTGATGAATTTCTTGCAGTAACTGAAAAATAGTTTCAATGTTTCCATTCCAGTAATTGCAGTTCTAGTACCAAATGTATATTTATACATCTGCATCAGTTGAGCTCATTTTTTTTAAGAGACAGAGTCTCACTTTGTCACCCTTGGTAGAGTGCCTTGGAGTCACAACTCACAGCAACTTCTAGCTCTTGGGCTTAGGCACTTCTCTTGCCTCAGCCTCCCGAGTAGCTGGGACTATAGGCTCCTGCCACAACACCCAGCTATTTTTTGTTGCAGTTTGGCCAGCGCCAAGTTCAAACCCACCACCCTCGGTATATGGGGCTGGCGCTCTACCCACTAAGCCACAGATGCCATCCAGTTGAGCTTATTTAATACAGTCCTTGACCCCTAAAACCTAATTAACAAAGGCATTAAGTTATGCAAAACATGAATATTTTCACTCTAAGTAAATTAGAGGAGGATTGGGTATAATTCTTTCATACTGCAATTAAAATTTAAATTAACATATAGAACTGATCATTTTTTGTTTCTTAAGAAAAAACATGTATGGAAATAACATCCTAATAAAATAGGGTGATGCAAGTGAACATACTTTCTTCTTCCCAGAAAAAGCAATCTGTTGAGGAACTAATTTAAGTCTATGATGAAACTTTTTCTCTGAAAACAGTAGCTAAAACACAGGCGTTTGGTTTTTCTCATCCGATCCTTTGTTCATCTCTGCATACCTTTTGCGCACATAAACATTTTGACAGATTTATGGCTATCTCCATACACATCTCTTACTCTAGCAGCTCCCACATTTTCAGCAATTATAGGAATTTAAGAGTCTTAATTCTCCACAAAATATGAGCAAAAACACCACAAATTCCTCTGCCCCTCCACCAATATCTCTCCCGCAGTAATTAAAGTCCTTATCAGCCTCACTGTGTGCTCCACAACAATCTAGTCTTCCTAAAAATAAATTCACAAGGGGGAAATTCCTCTCAATGATAAGCAAACAGCAATTATTATTCCCTGTTATTAAAATGCTCTCAGCTAATTGCACAGATACCAGCAGAGAGATTACCTTAAAAGGCCAGATACCAAAGGAGAGTGAGTTAGAGTTTTGAACCTTCTGGTCTAATTTAGAAGACAGTTTACATAGAGATTCAGTAAATATTTTTGATGAACCATTAACATTGAATAAACAATTCAATGCCTGCAAAGAAAAATGTATTTGAATAATTGTAAAAGAACCTCCCTTGGTACACGCTGAAAATGAATTATTGCAAAATAAAAACAGCCTAGCTTGAACACATTCACAGAAGAATACTACCAACCAAGCACGTTTTCTAAGCATTCTTTTTTGTTTTTGTTTTTGTTTTTTTTGAGACAGAGCCTCAAGCTGTCCCCCTGGGCAGAGTGCCGTGGCATTACAGCTCACAGCAACCTCCAACTCCTGGGCTCAAG
>NW_003852412.1:8869151-8872673 GCF_000181295.1 Otolemur garnettii
CGCCACAACGCCCGGCTATTTTTTGGTTGCAGCCGTCATTGTTGTTTGGCGGGTCCGGGCTGGGGATTCGAACCCGCCACCTTAGGTGTACATGGCCGGCGCCTTAGCCGGTCGAGCAATAGGAGCCGAGCCAGCATTCTTTTTTGTATACACAGTTTATCATCCTGTGCTTTATAAGAAGCACATTTTTTTTTTTTTTTAAAAAGCTGCTGTTTTCACTCCAGGGATTATTTTGGGGGAACTCAGAACTCAGGGGGCTCAGCCCTCCCTCCACATTTGTCCTGGTGTAGTCCCAACCCAAATGGGAATTTACTGTTTGTCCCCTGGACTGATACCATGACTAGGTTGATACTGTCTTGCCCTGGCAGGGCGGGGAAGGAAAGAGCAAGTAGTGAGGA
Source organism: Otolemur garnettii (assembly GCF_000181295.1). NCBI lineage: Eukaryota > Metazoa > Chordata > Mammalia > Primates > Galagidae > Otolemur > Otolemur garnettii. The sequence goes on from NW_003852412.1 coordinate 8,869,550, forward strand.
AGTTGTGAACATTCAGTTTAAACTAGCCAGTGAACATGAAATACCCTGGAAGGTGTCCTAGCTCAATTAAAATACAAGTTTGATCAAATGTTTTGTTTAAAGAGAAAAATGGTGTCTCTCCCATGAACACTGTTGAGGACAGCTGCTGTGGGGGAAGCAGGTGGCGGAGTCTACCCCGTGGGCTTCAGAAATATTAATATTTAAACCTCTCACATTTCACTGAAGTTCACAGCAGCTTCCTAATGCCTGGAGGAAGACAGAGCAGGAAACTCTCAAGCCACAAAGTGGGGAATACCTTCTAATTTGGCCAGGGCAGGGTCTGTTTGTCTGAATGCCCAGCTCAGCCTCTCTTATGTGTTGCTAGGGCACAAAGGCAGCGTGTTCGAATTTCAAAGCTGGCTCCTTCCTCTATGCGTTCTAAAGACATAACATGTCATCAGAACTCGGGGTTTGCCAGGGCCTTGATTTGTTTGTCTAGACTCTGGTCATTGAACTCTGTTTATTGCTAAACATCGTGTGGAATGGGCAGCAAATCAAAGGGGTTTCTGAGAGCCTGCGAGGCCCATCTTCTCTGAACACAGCCAGGATTGCACATGGACCATCTTCCTTCTCAGTTTCCACCGTGTTTAGAGGTCTATCTTTCCCAGGACCCGGGGGCTGACCACTAGACTAACGTTTCATCTTTTTCTGACCCGGGACATGACCCTAGGCCATTTGTAACCTCAGATCCCTCGCCTCACCATTGTTTGAGTGAGCAGCCCTTAATAATTATATTCTGGCTGCTGCATGGAAAGGTCATGAGGGATGACTAATGATTAACATTTGAAAATGGATCGTGATAGGGAAACACTAGCAATCATAGCAAAGCAGTCTACCAAAGAGCCAGGACAAAAAAGAAAGAAAGCATTTAAATAATACCCTCTTTGCAAGATGAGGATGTGGCATTTAAAAGAAGTCTTCAGGTTTGTTTTTAGAAAGATAATCAGCAGTACCTCATTATCATTTTTAAGTGTTAGTCTAATTTTTAACAAATATATGTTTTCTACTTTAAAAAACTGATCTACACAATAAAATGAATGAAGACTCATGGTTGGTTGGTTGGTTGGGTTTTTTTGTTTGTTTTGTTTTGTTTTGTATTTTTGGCAGTTTTTGGCTGGAGCTGGGTTTGAACGCACCACCTCCCGTATATGGGGCCCTACTCCTTTGAGCCACAGACACTGCCCAGACTCATGGTTTTTTAAGAAAATAATGTATAACTCCCTTCTGTTAAAGAAAAAGCACCCCTGTTGCCCATAAAAATAGAATTGTTGCTTTAGACAACAACCAATTCTCCCTTGCCACATTTCTGAAACACTTTATGTTAAGATAGGCCTGTGAGACAAAAGAGGTACTGTAAGCTCCAGGGATTGAGAATGAAGAGCTCTAACTGGAGAGACCAAGGCATCAAATCCATATGAATTTTGTATATTATCTCAATGAGTAGATGTTATCTAATCTGTGTTTCTCCTGCCAAATATTGAAAGCTATCATTCCAAATGGATTTTAAGCAAAACAATACAACAGTTCCAAAGGAAGCCTAGCTTCTGTCCTGTGACGATGTAGTGACCTTTCATCAAAGAAGTCAAAAGAATCGAAATCACTCAGAACTTAGAATGATGGTCACGAGTCCTTGGCCCATCCTTCATGGCAGTTTTGAGGAATCCAGCAGAAGATCTGGCCCCAGCCAGTTCACTGTGATCCACCTGCACCCCCAGGCTAGGACTAGAGACCCGTCTAATCCCACAGGGTCGATCACAGGCCCCTATGCTCTGTGCATAGTTCTACAAAAATTCAGGGGAAGGGTGTGGGGAGGGAAACCAGCCTACATTTTCCTGGGGCTCATTCAACCCAAGATCCTTGGGGTGTCTTCCAAACCCCCCAAATGCCAAAAAGGAACTAATGGTGCTGCTGCAGAAGTCTGGGGCAAAGCCAAAATGCACACACGTCCATTAATGGGGTCCTTGGGTTTGGTTTCGGCCCTTAGAGAAACCGCTAGTGAAGTCAGATGCCTTAATATTATTATCGTCTCTGTCAAATACTCCTCAATTAAGAAAATGTTAAGCAAATGAACCATTTATATCTTGGTATAGGCTCCCTTTGCCCAGCTAGACAGGGTCCACTCCTCCAAGTCAGGCAGCTCGTGCCTTCTGCCTATGGTTCTGTCCTCCCCTCCTGTCCTTCAGTCCACCGGGTGGGTGTCTGTCAATGCTGAAACGGCAGATGAATTCAGTTGAATACATTTGAGAACTCTGAAACAGAACAACAACAACAAAAAAAAAAAGACCCAGTCATGTTCATCCAAGTTCACACACCAAATAGTTTTCTTTCAAGGTTGAGCAGGTTGTCGGATGAAAGTAGAAAGAGCAGATGGTATGAGAAGGCCCCCTCACCCACCCAACTTGGGCATTGATTTCTCTGTTGTTTTTTTTCAAGGAGTCTTTATCTTTACACAGAAGGTATGAGTTATAATTTAACTCTCAAGTTAACTATAGGTCCCCTTGTCTTTCAAGTTATACAAACACAAAAGGCTTTAATGATTTTTTTTTTTTTAACTAAAGAAAGAAAAAGCATGGCTGACAAATGTCACTTCTCCCCCTAAGGCCAATACGCCGGCCACTCAGAGATAGGCCTGTCAGACCTTTCTGCACAGGAGCCATTAATCAGAGTAGTACAGGAAACTCTTCACAATTCAGACAAATTTCAGTTGGACAAACACAGGAAGGATACCGGCTTAAGAGGCTCTGGCTAACACAGGGAAAACTCCATTTGAACACTTGAAGAATAATTTCCCTCCTGAAAAAAGGACAGTGGATGTTGGTCAAGTCAGTTCTCAGTGTCAACTAAACCAAACCCAAAGCATAAACATCTTCTTCCACCACAATGAAGACAAGTAAAAGGCCATTCCACAAACTCCTGTAACAATCTAGGTGGAAGCGACACAGAATAATCTTCACAAGGCGCCCTCAGAAAGGCATTCATCTCTTAAGGACTATTCACATATACAGAAGGGGACATTCGACAGGCTAAAGTGACATGAAATTTATATATAAAATCATCCCTTAACCATGCAAGGACTTAACTCCTT
>NW_003852412.1:8872693-8878124 GCF_000181295.1 Otolemur garnettii
AAAAAAAAAAAAAAAAAAAAAAAAAACCTTTAAAAAGAAAGCAGTGATCATTCCTAACTTAGAAGATGATGAATCATTTTCCTTATTCTTTTTTACTTCTTTTAAAGTTTTTGCAAAAAGACTAATTTTTGCCTTTAAAATCAGAAAAATATATACGTTTTTAATGAGGGAAATCCTATGGTAAATCCCAGCTGAAGAAACTCTCTGAGGGCTGTCAGAGAGTCCATCTCTTGCTATTGTGTGACTTTTTGGAAAGCAACACATCCAGGCAGACACATCTCTGGGTGCAGCCTGGATTCTGCCCCGGCACCTCTTCTGACCAGCGCCATGACCCTGGACTCCATCCGGATGGCTCCACTGTCCTGTGACCCAGATTTTTGTTGCATCAAGTTGTGCTTACATGGGCATTTGCCCTTGCGTGGGACATGGGACCATGGCCCTGGATCTCCACATACACACCAGGAATTTGATTCCGGGCACTGGGACATCTAAACCGGCCCTGAAGTTTTACTCAAAAATTCTGTCTAAAGAAGGAACCCCAGAGAGTTATATTTCGAAACACAGAACAGTGTTGTTCACGTGCCAGCATGAAGAAACAACCGCAAGGGCTTCACTACAGAAATCAAAGGTAGAGCAGCACCTGTGGCTCAAAGAGTAGGGTGCCGGCCCCATATACCAGAGGTGGCGGGTTCAAACCCAGCCCTGGCCAAAAGCTACAAAAAAAAAAAAAGAAAGAAAAGAAAAGAAAGAAAAGGTATTCTGATATAGACACGTAACAAGGAAAAAATGCTTGGTTTTGGCTGGGCACAGTGGCCCACGCCTGTAATCCTGCACTCTGGGAGGCCAAGTGGGAGGATCGCTTGAGCTCAGGAGTTCCAGCTTAGCCTGAGCAAGAGCAAGAGCCAGTCTCTACTAAAGATAGAAAAAAATTAGCCAGGTGTTATGGTGGGCCCCTATAGGCCCAGCTACTCAGGAGGCTAAAGCAGGGGGATTACTTGAACCCAGGATTTTGAGGTTGCTGGGAGCGAGGCTGACACCATGGCACTCTAGCCTGGGCAACAGAGTGAAACTCAAAAAAAAAAAAAAAGCTCGGTTTCACATCCCCTGTCTATAAGTGCAACTTAGTAAAAGACAGATCTTTACCCACTGCAGCGTTGGGTCCTCACCAACCTCAACATCCAGACTACTTCCTTTTACTTTCAAAAGTGCCCCGACCTGCCCCCACAACAACATCCACACTTTCCTAATTTGTTGGTACAAATTCTCAGCTCTGTGGGCAACACAGTCACTTCTGTGTTCACTCTAAGGGACATAACGGTACAACCTCTAGCGCCAGGTGTCCATGGTACCTGAGCATCAGAGCATTCTGCCTCCCGGGCAAGCTGGACTGTGCACTCACAGCCCTCGCCTTCCCCAAATGGGGTAAACTTCCGAGAGAGCAAACAGAGGAAGTGAGGCGTGAACCTGCCATCTACATCACCAGAGGGGCACCGAAGTGACACACCTGGATCAAGAAGGGAAAGAGCTGCTACCCAGGCAGGCAGATGAAAGGGTTAAGCCTGGCTATGGGGACCAGTTACACAATTTCCAGGAGCCATGCAAAATGAAAACACAACGTGTTCAAAAAGTATTCTACCTGTCAAGACAGCCACAGCAGTGCATTAAACCAGGTGTAAGTTTCTCAAATGTGGGCCCTGTGATAAAGTCACTGGCTTCTGTGTCTAAATAAGTGGCACATATGCAAGAGAGAAGAAGTAGTGAAATAAACAAGCAAACAAACCAACAAGATCTCAAAAGCTCCAAGTCTTATTTGTAGACAGCCTTAGGCATTTCTCAAGTTAATTTTCTATTTTATAATCTGGAAAATGGAGCGTTCATAGTTACTAACATCACCGTGATATGACTCAAATTTGGCAGCTCCTGATTTTATATGTAATGAGAGTGTTAAGATACCATCTAGCCAATCCGGGAGAACAATTTTTGTTGTAACACAGTGGGGTAGAATTCAAATCACTTTGCAAAGAAAATGATTTTGTCTCCTGGAGTACTCAGGTTCAGATAGCAGTCAGTTACAAATGAAATTTACGTTTATCCAGGCTGCCAAAGTTATCAGTAAGAGCGTTCACTTCCTGGAAAACCCAAAGCAACGTGAGCCAAGCTCCCAGCAGGACCAGCTCTCCCTCAGGGCCCCAGAACTCCCCAATCTAGGCCTCCTAGGAATTCTCCAGGATATTTCCTCTGCAATTCTCCACCCCCACCCCAGGACTCCAGGGATTCCAACATGTAGGTTTATGTAGATATTTTTAAACCAATTTTTTTATACACTCAAAAAGTGGTTGGGGCTTATTTTTTTTAACAAAATGCATAGAATTCAGGATCTCTCCAAGCTAGATTCTCCATCCTTAATAAATAGTTAAAGAAAAAAATGTCCAGGCACCAATACCACAGGCTGCCAAGGCCAGAAACTGTTCTGCAATGTAAACCACTTTTTTAGGAGAAAAGAGAAAACATCAAAATTCTATAACTGCCACTAAAAAAAGTCATGCTTAGCTAGATAAACGGTTTGTGGAGCTGTAAAAACATTCTCAGGTCTTGTATGAACATATCTTTGGCTTTTAAACATCTGAGCCACATCATTATTAATAGCCCAGTGTATACACTGCCCGGTTCTACCTGCTCACACATGGAACCTACATACACCCACAGTTCCTCCTCTGGGAGACTAAGCAAATACATGAAATTCCTAGGGCCTGTGTCTGAAATAGGCACTCCTTTATTTTGAGTAACTGTATTTCACGTGGAAAGGCAGGGAAAGAGAATTAAGATTTATTGGCAGCCTACTGCGTGCTAAGTACTATGTCAAGTGCTTTCGTAAAGGTTAGGTCATCTTTTCTTCCAAAAGAAACTCTGTTCAAAGATGAGTGACCTTCTGAAGGTCACCTGGCTGATCTGCAGGGGAGATGACATTCAAATCCACTTCACCACACCCCGAAGCCTTCGCCTTTCCACTCCACTGCAGCACAGCTCCCACTTGGTGAGCCAGCGGCAGGTTTGGGAGCTGAGCTGAGGACACAGTGGAGCAGCACCCAGCTAACTGAAGGATGAGAGCCAACCATGGAGCCCAGGAGCTCACAACTTGTCCTCCATCCCCACTGGAAGCAGTCCAGCCCTGCAAACAGAATGCAGGACCTGGAGGCTGTGATAATAAGAATATTCCAGTAAAGCAGCTGGACAGAGAGCATCGTGTGCAAGCAGAGCCTGGCTTAGAGGACATGGAAATGGACACAAAGTCAGATGAGCTGTGACCTGGCTGTCTCTACAGAGCAGAGGGTCCCCACACAGCACAGCAACCTGTGGGTCAGAGACCAACTTAACAGTCCAAGGCCCAGCATAAGAAGTAGCATAGCCCAGGCCAAAAGCTCACACCTAGTTCAAAGGCTAGTTCTACCTCTACTAACAGATGACCTTGAGCATGTTATTTAAACCCTTCGTCTCAGTGTCTAAACCAAATGGTGAGGTTTTAAAGATTGAGGGGAATGAACACATATAACACTTGCAACATAGAAAGTGAGTGACAACTGTTAGATATTATCATGTACCAAGAACGTTCTGAAGCAGGCCTGAGACCCCATAAAATTCCTTTGACTCCCAAGAGGCAGAGTCTTCCCTGGGGAGTCTGGAGCCCTAGTACGAGCCCCACCCTGTGTCCAGCAGCCCTTCACACAGAGAGTCTGAGCTCCAAGGGAGGAACGGATCTGCTCTAAGACCCAGGCAGAGCAAGAGTGTGTGACATCCCACATTTCCTGGGCTCAACACAAAGAACTGGCACCATTACAGCAGAAGTGTGGCTCCTTTCCTCATCTGCGCTTCTAGGAAAAGCCATCCAACTGCTGTAACTGAAACCATTTGCTAATTCCACGGGAGTGTTTCCAAGGGGGGCACCATTCATTCCCCTTTGTGATTATAATAAAATGCTTGGGTGCTGCCAGGGGACTTGCCATCCGCCAGACCAATCCCTGGAGCTCCCCCAAGGGAGGGCCACCCTTCTAACCAGAACTTTCCCAGCATGGAGCCTATCAGCATTTCCATCAGCTCCAGAACTGGTTTTCCTTTAAACCATATCACAGAGATTAATGGTTCAATTTGCAGCTGCTTAATGGTGTCCCAGGGAGCCTTGCCCTTCTGCTGCCTGCCCCCGGGTTTGCCTGAGGATTTGCAGTTAATGGTGCAGGTAGGGAAGTCATCTGTTTCTCCTTGACTGGGTGTGTTAGCACTGATCTTTTACTCTATCAGACCTTTATGTCTTAATCTCAGTCTTGCCGCATGGAATATTCGTCTACCTGTCTCCATCAATGCCAGGTATTGAATATCTAGAAACTGATAGCTTCCATGAATGCCCAGCTTGTGTCCTCTAAGCAGTCAGTCTCTGAGGAGGTAGATATCTAAAGTAAGCTTAAAACAACAAAAACCTGAAACAACACTGCGGCTTACCAATACCACTGCTATCTGTCACGGGACTAATAGCTCCATTTGCACCTTACCTAAGGACATGAGAATTCACAAGATTAGACACGTAAGGGTTTTGTATTGCTTGCTGGCCTCCCTGAAGCCTCCCCCACCCCCCTCTTTACACTGATCACTCTCTGTGCACTATACTTTCCAAGACCCCTTTAAAATTTTTTGTCCCTTTCAGTAAAGCACTTTTCAGTAAATGTTATGATCGTATGTTTATATCTGAGTCTACCAAACAGAATCCTGGAAATTCCATACAGAGATCCCAGCTAGCCTTCTTGCCCCATGATATAGCCCATGGAACAAAGGCAGCTTTGCTGGGGCCTGCCCTTGGCCCTGAAGCTTCCTTGGATGAAAGATGGCTGGCTGACTCTGGATTCTCCTTATAGCTATTTCCTGCAAGGGGTGGGGGTGTCCTCCATTTGGGAAGGGGGCAAACCAAAAGTTCCCAGCCAGGGACATCTACCACTTCTACTGAGAGATTTCAGCCAGGTTTGCTCAGAGAGCACAAAGGGCTTGGGACAATTCGGCTCTTTACAGTTTTCATGTTCTTTTGATGAATATTAGTTGCTTCCAGTGATCTGAGATGGTGAAGTGTATAGGCCTCCCCCAACTTGTTAGTAGGGGAGGCTGCTATGGTTGGAATAGTTGTCCCTTCCAACTTAATCCCCAATGTGCCACTAGTAAAAGGAAGGCCTTTAAGAGGTAAGTAGGTCATAAAAGCTCTACCCTTAGGAATGGATTAATTCATTCATGGGTTAATGGATAAATAGGTTATCATGGGAGTAGGACTTTATTAAAAGTCACTTTATAAAAAGAGGAAGAGAGACCTGAGCTAGCACACTCAAACCTCCTACCAGGTGATACCCTTTGCTGCCTTGAGAATCAGCAGAGAGTCCCTACCAGCAAGAAGGCTTTC
>NW_003852412.1:8878382-8894471 GCF_000181295.1 Otolemur garnettii
GGTCCGGGCTGGGGATTCGAACCCGCCACCTTAGGTGTACGTGGCTGGCGCCTTAGCTGGTTGAGCTACAGGCGCCGAGCCTAAATCTCACTTCTTATAAATCACCGTGTTTTAGGTATTCTGAACAAGCAACAGAGAACAGACTAAGACAGAGATAATTCTCCATGGTTCTCTGATGTTCTGCATGTCTTGTTAGCAAGGCCTGGGCTGCCCGTTTTGGGGGACTACCTTTTCAAGGATTTGTGTATAATATATAGTCTTGAAAGATAGAGGGAGTGTCTCTCTCCAGAGTCACTTCCAGTTATAAAAGATTCCGTTTCCCTAAGTGAAGGAGTCATCTCCTATAACACAATCACTCCATGTGTAAGCGTCACCTGGCCTTCCTATCACCATGAGTTGATTGAGGCTCAGAACTAATGAAAGAATACTGATGCTGTGGCTACTGCTTTTACTGTGAGGGATAACCTGCCCTTTACCTCTAACTCAAGAGCCTTATGTCTTCTGTCCACATTCACAAAACTCTGGCAGACTAACTTACTAGCTTGCTCAGAGGGTTAAATCTCAGAGCTTCTTGATGGTACCTTATAAAACAAGGAGCATCATGCTATATTTGGCATACATGGAAACACTGTGGAGGGGAGGGAAAACTTCCCCTTCACCCCAGATAGTTTGTTGAAAGATCAACTTGCAATAAGGCAGATTAATAAGAGAATGATACTTATTTGCCATGCTCACAGGGAGAATAAAGAGTGATTAATTTCCCAATGGAATCTAGAAGTTTATATACCCTCATTTTAGAGAGGAGGAAGATATGAAGGGTATAGATAATTCTGTTGAGTAGCAATAAGCAGTTACTAGGGAAAATGGATAAGGGAAACAAATTGACTTATAAATGCTTGTCTTTGGAAACTAAATGTATCTGAGAGACAGGTGTTATCTTAAAATGGTCTGGGCCAGGTCTGGTTGCATTCTTGATCTTCTTTCCTACAATATATTGAGATAACAGGGAGGAGAAGGGAAGTTATGTTCTTTTCAAGGTCTTGTTTTATGCAGATAGAGGAAAAGCCTGTTGATCCCTGAGGACCTTTAATTCAAAATGTTCTTTATACCAAAGAGTCATAGTTTGGGGTGAAATTCCCTGAGCTCTTTAATTCCCTTTGTCTGAAACATCCCTAGAATTTTCATGCGTTAAAAGCTGAGTCGGTGGCAGTGGGGAGAAAGAACAAGTTAATGGTCAAATAGCAGGAGATCTGAGCAGGGAGACAAGAACATAGATTAGAATGAGAATGAATGAGCAGGAAAGAACAGATTTAAGCACATTTTCCCACACCCCATTAAACCAGTCTCCCATTTGTGGGAATAGGTCAAACCAGTAGAATGGTTTTGCTTCATTAATCTGATGGAGAATATTTATCTTATCTTTTAGGAGATGTAGATCAATCTCTACTTACTGAGTAGTTTACGTGGAAACAGCATTTTTTTCACCAGTAATCTCAGCAAGCTCCTCCCTATTGGACTGTCAGGATGTCCTAAGTCCAAGATGCAGCTGTTTTGAAACACAATAGAGCCGGGGCTGGTGACTTTGGGAACATGCTTACATGGTGATATTGAACCTTTGTTCTATTACTATGGAGAGACTTAAAACAGTCTTTTCAATCTCTTACATTTTAAATGCTGGGGGGGAAAATTCCCAAGCGCCAAAAAGAATTTAGAATTATGATATACAAGTGGGTTTTCTGAAACAGCACATCTAGTACATTTGTATGAACCACTTTATAAATGAAAGAACCCAAGTTTGTAATTTGTTTGGTGTTAAAGTGGGTACCTAAAAAAAAAAAATTAAAAAATAAAGTGGGCACCTGGTAACAGAGAGTGTGAGATAACCAAGTCTACAGCATCCTGACCATCTATGTGGGAACCACTTGTACATTTTATACCATACAAGATAGAAAGACCAACATTATTTACAGATGGGCTCAGGTTGGAACCTGTGACCTCCAGCCTGGAGTTTGCTGGGCCTCTTCTTCCTCGGTGGCACTTCCACATCTCCATGTTCCACATGTCCCTGCCAGCCTGTGGGAACAGAACAGGTTGCAAAATATTTAACGTAAAAGGGCTTTGGTCTAGTCCTGGAAGTTACAGTGCTGTGTTTTGTTGCCTAACCAAATCAGTCCAGACATTCGGTCTGTCCATAGTAATATTTAGTGCCTGGCAATTTAACAAGAGGAACATGTGAGCTACACCAAGTCGCACAGGCCTGGCTTGAGCTGGTTACAACATCTCGTAATTTGACAAGTTTGTTAGTGTGCAAGAATACCATCTGTGGAACCAAACTCTGGAGTGTGATCACAGTATTGCCCTGGTATGTCACTCAGAAAAGACCCTGCATCTTTCTTGTTTTTTTTCTTTTTTTTTAGAGACAGAGTTTCACTTCGTCACCCTTGGTAGAGTGCCATGGCATCACAGCTCACAGCAACCTCCAGCTCTTGCGCTTAGGTGATTCTCTTGCCTCATCCTCCCAAGTACCTGGGACTACAGGGGCCCGCCACAATGCCTGGCTATTTTTTGTTGCAGTTTGGCTGGGGCCGGGTTTGAACTCGCCACCCTCAGTATATGGGGCCAGCGCCCTACCCACTGAGCCACAGGTGCCACCCATATTCCTTGTTTTCAATGCAGAGAGAAATTGTTCTTTCTAGTGACTTTACCTGAGCGAAAGGCAATTCACAGATTTTCCTGTGTCCAGTCGACTCACCAACAGGAGAAAAGGCATGCTGTTTGTTTTTCTCTGGCTGTGGATGCCATATCTTCTCTCACATCCATCTTCTGGACTGGTTCCAGCAGGCACTCATATTGGCAGAAACAAAAATGAGTTCATCTTCTTTTGTTCGACCCAGATGTTGGCATAATCAACAATTAGACTGATTAGTTAATGTGACCAGGTTTGAAATTACAGATAATTTTAAATACAATGGCTTAGAATGAGAACTCTCTAAAATTTTCTTTAAATTAAGGAAACTTTCTAGTTCAAAGGATCCTGACAGAATTCTCAATGGTGTATTTATTCCAAAAGCAACTCAATCCAATAAGCCTCTTCACAGAAAGCCCACATGGTCATTTCCCGGGTTTAGAGTAAGTTTTTACCATATAAGCAAGAAGTATTCCTGGAGGGAGCGGAGAGGAGGCAGTTCCCATGACTCCCAAAAACTCATTCTCAGAAATAGACCTAAGGTAGGCAAAGAGGATGGGACATTTAAAGACAAAGACTCCCCCAGAGCTTGACACGTTTGGTACAAAGAGCGTCTTGCTTAGAATCTTACATATCTTGGACTCCTAATCTTTTCAGACTGGCCACCTGGTGTGATCCCAAAAAAACACACCGCCCCCCTTCCTGGCCCCCACAGGATGACAGAGACTGAGGAGAAAATTCCCACTCAGTCACAAGACAAGCTCAGGGACACACAACAGAGTGGGAGGGGACCTCCTGTGTTTGTTTGTGTGTTTCCCAGCAACCTGCAGCAAGTTTATCTGAATAGCCAGAGGTCAAGTCAGAACTGTAACTGGCCAGCCTGTGAGCCAGAACAACGGGCTGATAGGGTTCCAGGCCCACACGCTACCCTATGGCCAACCAACTACTTTATGACAAAACAACATAGAAAGACATTGACAAAGGAAAGCAACAACCACAACAATCTCTTAATTCTGAGAGGAGAGGAAATCAGGCAGTGTGAATATTCATACCACAAAGTACCCGGCAAATAACACCAGAGTTTCTACACCGAGACTAGGCACTTCAAAACGTCTTCTCTCTCCGCTCTACCTCCTTGCTCAGCGAGTCCCACAGAGATGCTTCTTTGGAGGTGATTTCAGATGCAAGCTGCCTGCTGCTGTCCATGATTTAGAAGATGAGAGCATTGCTCTGTCACCTGCTAAGCCCAGTCAAAGAGTCCGGAAACCCGGACTTCTAGATGAGAATGACAATGACTTCTGACCCTTTGCCAACGGACCTGTGCACTGTAAAGCCCTCAGATTTGTAGATAAATGGGGACAAAGTTTAAGAAGGTACCATGAACTTTGTTCATTCGGCTAGATGGACTCATCATTGCTAAAGCAATATTAGTTTTGCTTTAGCCTCCTGTGTTTGTTTTCCACAAAGCTTAAATAAGAACTGAAGTAAACCCCTAAAAAAAAAAAACTTCTCTAACTAATCTTAAGTTTAGAAAGGCAAAAGGAAGTGGTCTGTACTGTCTGTTCAACCAGACCACACAGAGGAAAAGCACGAATCTGACCCGTAAGGTAAAGTGCAGTGTTTCCCACTGGTCAGAGTCAGATGCTCCTCACTGCGCCTTTCAGAATAATACAGTGACTTTGAAAGACCCTGCCACCTATGCCAAACTGTTACCCCAGGAGATTCACTGAAAGATCAACTCACAATAAGGCAGATTAATAGGAGAATGAGATGTATTTACCCTGCACATGGAGAGAATCACAGAGTGATTGCCCAATTTCCCAGTGGAATCCAGAAGTTTATATACCCTCATTCTGGAGGGGAGGGAGAGATGAAGAATATAGGTAGTTCTATTGGGTGGCAATAAATGGTTACCAGGGAGAGTGAATGGTTGGGGGAAACAGATTGACTTATAATGAACCTGAAAGACAGGTGTTATCTTAAAATGGTCTGGACCAGGTCTGGTTGCATTCTTGATCTTCTTTCCCACAATACATTGTGGTAACAGAGAGGGGAAGGGAAGTCAAATGTTCTTTTTGATGGGTCTGGTTTTATGCAGATAGAGGGAAAGCCCCTTCCAACACCTGTTGATCTCAAAGGGCCTTTAATTCAAACTACTCTTTATACCAAAGAGTCCATAGTTGGAGTCAAATTTCCTGAGGTCCTTCAATACTTCTCAGCCAACATACCTAAACAGCTATGCAACCTGCTCACCTCATGAGGTGAGGTCCTTTAGGCATACCAACAATTACTTCCCATGAAAAGGTTTACCTGAGGTAGATATATGGGACCATATTCTAGCAGCCAGATTGCGCTAATATTCTATTTAGACAAGGTGACAGATTCCTCCATCGAGTGGCAGGTCCCTGGACTGGATTAAAGCACTTAACCTAGAATGTCACTCCAAAGGGTCATATTCTGTCCTTGCAAGCGTACATTTCTATGCAATGCATGTAAATCACATGTCAATCATCTCCCCAGTAAAAAATATTCCTAACACCCCTTGTGATCATTACCAAATAACCTAGGGCAGATCTGGATGGGCTGAGTTGAGATGGACTTGTAATAATGGCCTCTAGGTGTGAATTCCCAATTAGGACCTTTCAAATGCTAATTTACTGCCCTTTGAGTCTGATCTCTGATTGGGAGATAAGTTCAAATGTTTAATCTACCCTGGAATTTGATGAAAACTAATAAATCACACACGGTTCACACTATCTATTCTGAAGTACATCACATTATACACTAATAAAGTCATTTTGTTTGTTACAGGTGTTTGTTTGTTTGTTTGCTTGTTTTGAGTCAGCATCTCACTTTCTTCCCCGATAGAGTGCTATGATGTCACAGCTTACAGCAACTTCAAACTCTTGGGCTCAAATGATTCTCCTGCTACAGCCTCCTGAGTAGGTGGGACTACAGGTGCCCACAACACCTAGCTTTCTATTTAGAGACAGGGTCTCTCTCTAGCACAGGCTGGTCTCAAACTCCTGACCTCCTATGATCCTCCTGCCTTGGCCTCTCAGAATGCTAGGATTAAAGGCATGAACCTCTGTGCCTGACCCATGCCTCTTTTCTTTTCTTTCTTTCTTTTTTTTTTTTTTTTTTTTTGAGACAGAGTCTCAAGCGTTGCCCATGGTAGAGTGCTGTGGCATCACAGCTCACAGCAACCTCAAACTCTTGGGCTCAAGTGATTCTCTTGCTACAGCTTCCTAAGTAGCTGGCACTACAGGTGCCCACCAAAACACCTGGCTACTGTTTTAGAGACAAGATCTCTCTCTTGCACAGGCTGGTCTTGAACTCATGAGCTCAAGTGATCCACCCACCTTGGCCTCCCAGAGTGCTAGGATTACAGACATGAACCACTGCACCTGGCCCGTCATTTTGGTTTTTGAAGACACAACTTCAGGACACGCAATTCTCTCTCCCTTGCTTTGTGCTCTCTCCACTGCAAAAAAACAAACAGCTCTTTTGTGTTTGCAGAGCTGACCCAGGCACTTTGGCACAGATGGCTTATAGTGAATATCACTCAGCTGACATATGCCCTTTAATCCTAGTTTTAAAATCCTAAAAACTCTTCCTCTTTCTCCTTCCCTTCTAGTTATCCAGCTCCCTTTTTAGTCCCAACTTTTGGCACACATTCATTCAATCAACCAATATCCATTTAATCATCTGAGGTCACAATGCTGACTCAAGACCCCACCTTCCTACTAAATCAACCTCTGACTTCTGGCCCACACAGATTCCTGCATCATTTGTTGCACAGAAGTGGAGTGAGTGTCCTTCTCTATTGAAGATTTAAATAACTTTTTAAATCTCTATGATCTTAGCCAGGCATTGTGGCAGATGCCTGTAGTCCCAGCTATTTGGGAGGCTGAGGCAAGAGAATCACTTAAGCCAAAGAGTTGGAGGTTGCTGTGAGCTGTGATGCCATGGCACTCTACCCAGGGTGACAGCTTAAGACTTTGTCTCAAAAATAAATAAATAAATAAATAAATAAATAAATCTCTATGATCTTGTCGTTATGGTGTCCTCCAAAACACTACCAGACAGGGAGTCCCAGGGTCGTGGAACAGATCTAATCACTAATGTTCACGTGCCCTGTCTCTTTCTCTGCCACCCAAGCGATCTCTGCTACTGAGAGGGTTACAAGGACCCACACAGAGATTTGGGCAAGAAGGCCCCGCAGATGAAGGCTCCTGGAGCCAAAGATGCCCTCTTACTCCATAGATACATGAGGGCAAGTCCACCTGGCAATAGCTGCTACTTGTCAAATAGCTAGCTGAACAAACACAGATTTCAGTTGCCTTTTGGGGACCAAGCATACCTGAGTGTGCTCATAGTAAGTATAAGGGACATTTCTACTGGGCGCTAATTTAGGGATGTGCTACAGCTGTCAGCCCAGAAGTGAACAAATCTTAGGACTTAATCTTTCGTTATCTGACAATAACCACCTTGTCTGTCCCATTTTCTATTCCGCTCTATTTTAACCTGTCTCTATGGCAGGTTACTCGCTGCCTATATTTCACGCAGATCGTATGAATGCAGCCTGCGTCTCACAAGCCGCCGTCTTCCTCATTATCTGCATGTCTAACATAGCCAGTGAGTTTTGTCTTATCTCAGGAGCTACTTAGATTGTAGTGTGTGCTGAACACACCTTATGAGTTTCAAACATCCTGTTTCTTTTTCTTATATTATTGAACACTCTCAATAACACAGTCATTACAGATACCCTAAAGCAGTGGTTCTCAACCTGTGGGTCACGACCCACAGGAACTATATTAAAGGGCTGCAGCATTAGGAAGGTTAAGAATCACTGCCATGGAAAATGCGGATTATAAATGGTACATATACTGATTGTGAGTAGATAAGAATATGCATATCCATGGTAATCACTGGAATATATAAAAATAGAAAAAATATGTAGAGACAGTAGAATTATCAGTAACTTTTGTTTCAAAACGTTGATATTGTTTCTACAACATTTCAGTAACACTTATTATTTATGAGAAGGGTGACATTCCATATGTGCCATAAAATACTCTTTTCTGACTAAGAAGTCAAGCGAGGAATAGTCCACTGCAAAACCTATTTTAAGTGTGAAGGATTTTAAGTGTCAACAGAACTGCTGCGGAAGCATAAGAACCTTAAACCATTTACATCCCTAAGAAAAGGCTTTAACGATAAAGGTTCATGGCATATTTTATAGCACAATTTTTAGGCAAAGCTAAATTTTTAGCTTTGCTTTTTGCCTTTATTCAAAATAATCCATGAATACCACCTGCCTAGCAAAACTTCCCCCTTTGATTATAAGTCCTTTCGAAGTTTGAAGATAATAGAGAGAAACTCAAAATTAGGGAATTTGGAGTATAATTCTCCCTTTATTTGATTGACTAAGCAAAAACTAATAGTATTGCTCCGCCACTATGTTTATCGTCTGAGCAATTTTCCAGAATGCCAATAGTCCCGAGTTGTTATGACACAGGCTGATCTCTTTCATGGTGTTGACACTATGAATCACTCTCTCAAAAGAGACAGAGATTTAAAAGGGTCTTGGAGCTGCTAAACTCTTAGAATTTTTTAAAACAAAACTGGATCGTGAATGAAAGAAATGCTGAGTCAGGTTCAGAAGTGGGGTTCAGAAATGAGAGGTCCTTAGTGGTTTGCATCTAAAGAGCTGCCAAACCCACTTCTGGTTTAGTGAGCACAGAGCCGTCCTTTCATCGGACAGCCTGGCACCTGGGCGAAGCCATACCATGAGTAGACGCAGACCCAATCACATCTCATCTTTTGAATTGTGCTGAACTGCCCAAGTTGAAGAGCGTGCCACTTGAACAAGGACAGACATCCTTAGCTTGAAACTGTCGGTGCCAAGGAGTAAAATCAGAATGTTCTTGATACGTCTGAGATGTATCTTTTTTAAAACCACTCAATTGCTTAGGCAGCTAGAAGTTTCGTTACATTTACATGTATAAATAATGTTTCAAGTTAAGTTTGGGCCAGTTCAAATAGAGCCTCTCTCCTGGCGTCTGTCATTAATAGTTAGTGTCCCAGCTAATGTGGATTCTGCTTGCTTTAAATCTCCTCACTTTGGCTCGGCGCCTATAGCTCAACCGGCTAAGGCGCCAGCCACGTACACCTAAGGTGGCGGGTTCGAATCCCCAGCCCGGACCCGCCAAAACAACAATGACGGCGGCAACCAAAAAATAGCCGGGCGTTGTGGCGGGCGCCTGTGGTCCCAGCTACTTGGGAGGCGGAGGCAGGAGACTCGCTTGAGCCCAGGAGTTGGAGGTTGCTGTGAGCTGTAATGCCACGGCACTCTACCCAGGGGGACAGCTTGAGGCTCTGTCTCAAAAAAAAAAAAAAATCTCCTCACTTTATTCACGGGTAGTGAAGAAAAGCTGTTAGTCCCTCAGACTTGTGCAGACAGCAGCATTAATTCTGATAAAATTAAGATGAATTGCTGTTGGTCAGAGCTAATCTTTTTGATCACCTTATGTGTGTAAAGAACCTTAGGAAGAAAGAACTTTGCTTTAGTGACCAACAAAAATCCTCACTGAGGACTGTCAATTTAGAATTAACTGGCAAATGATAGTAGGCATATGAGAGAGAAATAGCGATGACACATCCATTTTATAAACCCCTGGACCTTACACACTGCTGGGAGAGGATCTACTCTGGGAAGATGATTCCAATTGGGTTGCCGTGTCTAGGTATCATTTTTGAATTCCTATGGTAATCACTTTTAGGGCCATTTTACATAAAGGAAAGAATATCAGGGTATTGTAATTGTCCTGTTTGATAATCTACTTTGTTCACTGAGCCTGATGCCCAAGGACTTTGGATGGTTTTTTATTTTATTTTATTTTTGAGACAGAGTTTCACTTTGTTCCCCTCCCTCAAACTCTTAGACTCAAGCGATCCTCTTGCCTCATCCTCCCATATGGCTGGGGCTACAGGTCCCTACTACAATGTCTGGCTATTTTCAGAGACGGGGGCTCACTCTTGCTCAGGCTAGAACTCCGGAGCTCAAGCAGTCCATCCACCCCTGGCCTCCAAGGGTGCTGGGATTACAGGCGTGAGCCTCCACGGGTGCTGGGATTATAAGCGTGAGCCTCCACGCCTGGCCTTGGATAATCTTCAGGAATCAACTCACCTTCCAAGTTACAAAGATTTGCCACTGGACTTAGAGAAAATGTCAGAGGGGCAGAGGACTTTTACTACCCTTTGAAGCTACTTTGGAAAGGCTTTAAAAGTCACTTATGGGCTGGTATGTTGTGCTTACTGAAAAATAAGTTAGTTTCCTTACCTCACAGTTTCCCCATCCATGCTGAGAAGAAGGAAGTTGTCCAAGCAATTGGAGTCCCCCGCAGAGCACCATTGCACAGGACCTCAAACAAGGGACCCGAGGGTTTTCCTGTAGGGGATGTTGCCACTGCGGAGCTAAGGCCCAGCTTTCTGGGTCCCCAGGCCTGCTTCAGAACAGCTTTGTGGGGTACTCCCTACAAAGGGGCTCCTCTAACCCTTCTTTGCTTATTAATTCACCATGCAAAGTTGAGCCTCTGCATGATGGAGGCTGGCATACTCTCACCACCTGCTGGGGGTCCAGGGGAAACTCAGGACCAAGAGCATGAGGTTATCCAGTGCCCTGCAGATGGATCAGCTATAATGTAGGTTAGAGAACATGCTTCTCATTCTCGAGTTAGTTATTTCAGTAACAAAAAAAAAAAAAAAAAAGCCTACAAAAGCTACTAAATAAAATCAGCATGGTCCTTCTTGAGCTAAAGCATCCAACAGGGACCAGGAAAGGGGCAAAATAAGTTTTCTCTGTTTTGAAGCCATGATAGCACTAATGGATAACTGTGCCAAGGACTGAGTAAGCAGGTTAGTTCACAGGATCAATCACACCTTCACACAAGTCTGTCCCTTCATCTCAGGATAAAGGAATCCCAAAGGCAGAATCCTAAAGGCAAACCAACGTCTTCCCTATCAAGTCCTTGATGTTGACTCCTTGACTCATGGCTCCTTGACCCGTTACCACCTGGAAAATAAGAAAAAAAGATTTGTCTGAAGACTTACACCCCAGTCTATCGCTCTCCCCTTCTAGAACTCTATTTCTCCCCTATCCCATTGCCAGTCATGTTAAAAGCATCCCTTTTTATGGTACAGTGGGAGAGCATCTCAGGGTGCAAGGTCACTAGTGAAAACTAAGGGACACTGTCTTCTGCAATTCAGCCTGGACTCAGGCTGTAGCATGACCTAGTGTCCTCCTATGTCCTCTCATACCCACTCTGCTCCTCCTCACCCAAAGGGTCATGCTCCTTTCCAGCAAGTTCATCTACTTCCACTCCAGCCTTTCACTGAGCTCTCTCTGAGCTTCTTTGGTCAAAGAAAGGAAGGCCCTTCCTGCTGGACCACATGGCCACTTGCAGGCCCCCACAGCTCCTGCCCAGCCTCCTTATTCCAAGCTGAACCACATGCCCCGGTCGCTGCCACAGAAATTCCCCCAGGGAGACTGCCAGGGAATAGAACAATTTCCCTGAGCTGCCTCCTACTCCAAACATATTCACCCCTCTATCTACTCATGGTTCCTCTATAAATTTTTCTCCATGGAATAAGCTTTCAACATCCCAAACAGGAGCGCCCCGCACTAACCAGGGATCACTATCTATTCTAGCCAGTAATATCCAATCTACCCAACCCACCCACATAAAAACAAGCACACGTGTAAACTACACCTATTTCCTGGTATATTTTAATTCCCTGGTATGTTGTAATGCCATTGATAAATATTTGTGGAGAAGCAAATCCTGGGATTTCCCTCCTGACCTGACAAGCATACAAAAAAGCTTTAGGATTAAACCCTAACGATGGATACCCCAGCAACTCAGCAAGGTATTCCATAAACATTGGGATTATATTCATTTATTTCTCTGGTTGCCACAAAGGTCATGTTATTCTTTACCTCCCAAAGCTGATTCCTCCACTTCACAAACACACCTGGCCCCCATCCCTCATCCCGAGGCCTGTAGGCTGCTGCACGCTTCCCTGGAACTCTCCTGTGAGATACGGGGAGCTGGCTGTATAATACAGGAATGAAGCCTTTACACCCCACGCTTGGAGCCTACATTTCCCCCCCGACCAAACCCCAGTGTATATCACAATTGTCTGGAGAGCTTGTTTTTTTTTGTTTTGTTTTGTTTTTTGAGACAGAGCCTCAAGCTGTCCCCCTGGGTAGAGTGCCGTGGCACTACAGCTCACAGCAACCTCCAACTCCTGGGCTCAAGCGAGTCTCCTGCCTCCGCCTCCCAAGTAGCTGGGACCACAGGTGCACACCACAACACCCGGCTATTTTTTGGTTGCAGCCGTCATTGTTGTTTGGCGGGTCCGGGCTGGGGATTCGAACCCGCCACCTTAGGTGTACGTGGCTGGCGCCTTAGCCAGTTGAGCTATAGGCGTCAAGCCTGGAGAGCTTGCTTTAAGTGCAGATTCCTGGGTCCCATCTGCTGTGGATTCTGGGAATCTCCTCTTATAACAGAACTGTGATTCTGGGAACTGCTGGTTGAGAAACATTCCTATAGATGTCATGGATGTGTTAACATCTTGCAAATCCCTTGAGGCCAGAGGTCATTCTTTATTCTTCTTTGCCTTTCCCATAGATTTTTGTTTTGTTTTTTTGAGACAGTCTCGCTTTGTTGCCCTCAGTAGAGTGCTGTAGTGTCGTAGCTCACAGCAACCTCAAACTCTTGGGCTCAAGCAATTCTCTTGTCTCAGTCTCCTGAGTAGCTGAGACTACAGGTGCCTGCCACAACGCTTAGCTATTTTTAGAGACGGGGTCTCCCTCTTCCTCAGGCTGGTCTGGAACCTATAAACTCAGGTAATCCACCCGCCTCAGCCTCCCAGAGTGTTAGGATTATAGGCATGAGCCACCACACCTGGCCTCCCATAGGTTTTAGTACAGTTTCCAGTACATAATAGGCTTTCAATAGATTGAATGATACTGAAAAATATCATTACATTGACATTTAGTTCTTTATTATCACAGAGTATGTTACATTGACCCTCTAGTATTATTATGCCTATTTGCAAGAATGACAAACAAGATACTGTTTAAGAAAAAACTGGTGTGTGGGGGTAATAAACCCATCTTCCTCTGCTTGCCACTGTCTCTTCCCTTAATTAAAACACTGTGCGCATCGCATGGTCATTAGCTTCTCTGCTGGTGCTAGTGAAATGTTAACTTTTAGCTAGCCATTAGTTGAAAGAAGGCAGATCACGCATCTACTTTCCCACTATTTAATCTCTGTCCCTAAAGATGCACTTCTCACATTCCTTTAGCATGACCTGGCTCTTTAAAGCACAACCCCCCAGCCACCCACCTGAGGAATTTCTGAATATCCCCTTAATGACCCTCCTCCTCTTCCTCCTGCTCTTCCTCCTCAGAAAGCATGAAAAGAGCCAGTGTGAATTCTCACTCCTGGGTCTCCTGGCTATTCCTGGCCATAGAATGTGAGTGACACAGGTGGGCTGCCCCAGGATCACCAGTGTCCATCCCAGGTTGCAGATGCATCACTCAGGCTTGGAGACATGTTCATAGGTGCATCTGGTTTTTATTTGATCTGGTCATAACTCTTTGATGTCTACTAAAATTCTTAATCTCCAGTACTAAGTGGATATGTTAAGAATGTTAAAATTTTCATTGTTTTTTTAACTTTCGACAGGGTGGTCATAGGACCATTGAGGGCTTCAGAGTTTTAATACACATAGTCAAACATTTTTCAAAGGAATCCTAACACTTCTCTGTACAATGCAATTACATTCTGTATAGGATTAAAGCTAACATCAACTAAATTCACTGTGTACCATTGGAAGCACTCAACATATATAAACTTATTAAAACAATACAACATCCCCGTAAGGTAGGTGCTGTAGTGATCCCCATTTATTTAAAGGAAATAAAGCTTAGAGAAAGCAGTGACGTTGTTGCAGGCTCTGTTTATGCAGTGTCAGAGCTCTCTGTGGGCTACACAGTCCTCTCCTACTACGTCCTAATGCAACAAGGCTCTCCAGATCAAAACCCGTTCTCTTGAGGGCTTGCCTCTGTCCAAAATTCCTGCCATGAAAATCAC
This sequence comes from Otolemur garnettii, assembly GCF_000181295.1. NCBI lineage: Eukaryota > Metazoa > Chordata > Mammalia > Primates > Galagidae > Otolemur > Otolemur garnettii. The sequence continues at coordinate 8,892,234 of NW_003852412.1, forward strand.
AGTCTTTGGGAAGGCATGTCCATTTTAAATGAGTGCAAATGTTTTCCAAATAGAGTACAACTCATATTCTGAGTAGGCCATTTCTTCATTGTACAGAACTGTCCAGAATATTAGAAGATGTTTGGCCTCCTTAGTCGCAGGATATTCCTGCCAGTACTATCACTCGATCATTATACAATCAAAAAGATTGACAAATATTTCCTGGGACAGAAGACAACCCTTGCTTAGAATACCTGGGAGAAACAAAGGCAAAGTTTTTACTTTAGTACTGTGTAAACCACATAATTTGGTTAAAACTCAGGACCTCTCAAGGGTGGAAAAAGAAAGGAACATAGATTGGCCATATTTAGATGGAAGAGGGGCCAGGAAAGGCTTGATGTTGGTTTAATTCATCAGTCATATAAGTAAGGCTGGTGCTGGCCGTTGGTATTGCAAGGTACGGAGGACAGAATATGCTTGTGAAGGTACAAAAACGTGGCTTGGAATCTGCTGAAGATTGCCCCTTTCTCAGCACAAGTTAATTAACCTCTCCAAAATGTCAACTCCCCTCATCGATATGGTGGGTGGCAATACCCACCTTACAGAGCAAAATTAAATAAAATCATGGCTGTACAAATAACTAGAGTACTCTTGCTGAGCACAGAAAGGAATGAATTTGAGCCCCCATGTCCCTTCTCTCTCTTTGGCACTGAACCAGATGTCAAAGACACTCTTCTAGTCCTATCCCACCTGTGACCTTGGCCACCTCCCTTCTCATCTCTGGACCTCAGTTTCCTTGGCTGTAAAAAGAAATCAAACTGTCTGTAAGGAAATTTACAATCTAACTCATGGATCTGATGGGCGAGGGGATGGAGAGAACCCCGAGCCATGGCAGGAAGGCAGGAATTTGGGTGAGCAAGTAAGGTCCCATGCTCCAACCCACTCCAGGCCACCTGATATCCAAGGACAAGACTGGTTCCAGGACTCTCAGAAAATGTCCCTTCAATGTCTGGTTACTTACTTAAACTCATTTCATAGAGCTTCAACGTCCCCACACCTTCAGTAAAAGGAACCCCTTCTAGAATTATTTTTATTCCAGAAAGTAAAACACAGATGTCAGTTTGGCAACCTATTTAAAGGCCCTTAGTTTTCCAATGACTACCCTAAAATGCACTATCCAGTTAAAGAAATTCTCAGTTGCAGCTGATCAGAGGGGGTCTCTAAAACACCACCTTTCTCCACCCCATAGGTACTTAACAGAGAAGAACCTTGCTCTTCAGCCATTATTTTCTCCAGATAATGTCTCTTTCTGAGCCTCTGAATTCCTGCTTAGTGTTTTCTGAATTGTTTCTTGAATGTTCGTGGAGTGACGTGGTTGGAATGTTTGGCCCTCCAGATTTCAGGTGGACATTTGATCCCCATTGTTGAATGCGGGGCCTGGTGAGAGGTGTTTGGGTCATGAGGGGGGGTCCCCCGGACATGGCATGGTGCCATCCCCAATGGCAATGACTGAGTTCTCTCTTTATTAGTGCACTGAGAGCTGGTTGTTTAGGGGAAGTTGGTGCCACCCTCTCCCTCTCCTGCTCCCGCTCTCGCTGTGGGACACCCCTGTTCCTCCTCCTTTGCCTTCCGCCTGGATTAGAAGCTCCCTGAAGCCCTCAGCAGAGGCAGATGCTGGTGCCATGCTCCTTGTGACTGAGTTCTCTGCAGAACTGTGAGCCAAATAAACTTCTCCTTACACATCTCCCACCCTCGGGCATCCAATTGTAGCAGTGCAAGACAGAATAATACATGGAAGATGTGAAATTTAACATAAATGAGGATAAGTCCAGAAAGCCCATGGAAAGAAGTGTTTCCTTTGCTTAAAAAAAAAACAAATGTAACCAGTTTGATGGAGGTGTCTTGGATTGTGTGTGAAAACACCACACTGTACCCCCAAAGTGCATCAATGTACACAGTTACCATTCAATAAAAATAAATAAATAAATAAACAAAAACAAAAACAAAAAAACAAACGAAAACAAAAACAAACAAACAAAAAACCCTACCATCTGCAAAGCAGGTGATGGGCGCTCAGTCTCTTCTAAAGAGTTGGCAAGTTTACTCCTTAAAAACTGCAGGCCATGATGAGGGATCTACACTTTAACACCACACTGGACCTCATGCTGTGGAATTAAGTGAAATTATTTCTTAGTAATAATTCTGACACATATGTTAGTGTTTTCTTTTTTTTTTTTTTTTGAGACAGAGTCTCAAGCT
>NW_003852412.1:8895620-8901997 GCF_000181295.1 Otolemur garnettii
GGAGGTTGCTGTGAGCTGTGATGCCATGGCACTCTACCCAGGGGGACAGCTTGAGGCTCTGTCTCAAAAAAAAAAAAATAAAATAAAATAAAAAAAATAAATAAAAGAAAGATGTGGGCGGGCCTGTTCTCCCCCAGGGGAAGGATGTAAAGTATGTTCCGAAAGGCTGGAGGACGTGTCAGGACTCCCAGTCACACTTCAGATCTGGAAAAGGGGGAAAAGGTGAGGGGTCCCACCTGGGGAGCAACTTCCTGGCCTAAAACAGAGCATGAAGTCTTCATGGCAACTCATTCTTAATATCACCCTCTTACCCCTAATGTCTAAAAATTCTACATTATGCACTGTAATTGCCCATAGAATGACACGCCCCATGGTTATTAATGGACCGTGTCATAGAGTAGGCATGCACCTGCCCTATGCAGTTATACCATGGCTGCTGATGATTTTCCCGGTTTTAATAGTAAATTAACAGCACAGTCATGATAGAAACCCAAGCCCAGGGCCTCTCCAGTGCACTTTCCTCTATTCCTTATGCTCCCATACAAAGTTAAACTTCTCCCCTTCAAGTTCTGATCACTCTGTTCATGTTATTTAGGAGGAAAACTCCAATATCCTGAACCATCACCCTTCAGGAGTTTTGACCTGAAATGCACCAGATCTGGTCCACGTTTGCCTGAGCAGCGTGTCTATTTCCTCACACAGTTATGAACAATAAGCAGAGAGATCTGCTGAGGCACCCGCATGGAGCCTGGCAGGTAGTAGTTGCTCAATTTATAGCTACAGAATGAAAGAAGGAGATCAGTTGCCCTCTAAAAAGAAAAATATTATGTTCTTTGCATCTTACAAGCACCTAACTCTTGTGTATTCTGTAAGGAAAATATTCCCTACAAGGATGAATTTGCCCAGAATGTAGAAAAGAGTGGCGGTGGAAGGCTCGGAAATGGACGTAGCTATATACATGGTTGTAACCACCAGGTGGACCAGGGGTCACTTTGGCATTCTGGGTAATTGATACGTGTGAACACAACATAAAGTCTGCAAAGGCACTTAGTGAAGGGATTAAGAGCCTGGGCTGAAGTTGGATTCATAGCTGTGGGACCTTAGGGCAAGTTCTGAACCTTGTCAAGTCTCAGGCTCTTCATCTGTGAAATGTAAATAACATAACAACCTTGAAAAGTTGTTGGCAGGATTAAGTGAAATCATGCGCTAAAAATGTTGATAAACATGATCTTGATGGAATAAAATAATTCAGGGGGCAAGAAAAAATGAGCCCAGAAAAGTAAGATCTGCGTTGGAAGAAATGAGGACCCCAACCAACATCAGCGTTCACCTGCAGTGTCCTCTCCTGCCAAGATAAGGATTCTTCACTTGGGTTCTAGAGCCTCCCAGCTTCCTAAAATTAAACATAAATATTTATGCATATGTACATTCTTCTAAGATAGGGGTCCATAGTTATCATAGGATTCCCAAGGGGACATTGGCTTCTTGGCCTAGAGATACACTTCTCCCTTTGAGTACCAGATTCTCAAGGAAGTCTGGTACCCCACAAAATTATGAATCACTGTTTTCGGGTATATCAAACTCTTACCATGAATCTTATTTTCAAATCTAAATATATACAAAATTCCTTTTCTTCTTTCTGTTTTGCTTTAGCATCACATGCTGGGCATTCCAAAAGAGTTTTACTTTGATTCCAAGGAGAAATTAGAAAGGGAGATAAAGCACATACAAAACACACAGATGAACATCCACACGGTGCCCACTGCTGATTCTAAGACCATGTGACAGGCTAGCCACACGTTAGCTGGGCCTGCTTCAGGTGTGTGAGCCCAGATTCTCCCTCCCTTTTGTCCCTTGGAAAATCCACTGCTTTCTTCCACTTAAAAGTGTAATTCGTGTGTTTGTTGGCCATTCGTCTGTCATCCTCAGAGAAGTTTCTGTTCAAATCTCTTGCCCACTTATAGAGAGGAGTGTTTGTACTTTTCTTATTGTGTAATTTGAGTTCTCTGTAGATTCTAGTTATCAGGCCTTTGTCAGATTCATAACATGCAAAAAATCTTCACCCATTCTGAAAGCTGTCTGTTTGCTTTGTTTGTGGTACCCTTAGCTGTGCAAAAGCTTTTTAGCTTGATCAAATCCCAGTTATGCAAATCAAAACTACCCTGAGATATCCCCTAACCCCAGTGAGAATAGCCCACATCGCAAAGTCTCAAAGCTACAGATGCTGGAGTAGATGTGGAAAGAAGGGAACACTTTTACACTGCTGGTGGGATTACAAACTAGTACAGCCTTTTGGAAGAGAAGTATGGAGAATCCTCAAGGAAATAAAAGTAGACCTTCCATTTGATCCTGCAATCCCATTACTAGGTGAACAAAACTCATGTTACCACAAAGACATTTGCACCAGAATGCTTATTATGGTTCAATTCATAATTGCCAAGTCATGGAAGCATCCTAAGTGCCCATCAACCCATGAATAGATTAACAAACTGTGGTCTATGTATACAATAGAATACTATTCGGCCATTAAAAAAGATGGAGACTTTACATCTTTTAAATTTACCTGGATGGTACTAAAATCCATTCTTCTTAGTAAAGTATCACAAGAATGGAAAAATAAATATCCAATGTACTCTATACTAATATGAAATCAATATCAATATATAAACAATTCTATGCTCATAAGAACAAAAATACACTAATATAGTCTAGTTCAAGGGTAGAGGAAAGCGGGAGGGGAGGTGAGGGAGGGGGAGGATGATTGGCAGAAGGCAAGAGGGTTTGGGGAGGGATCTCACCTAATGTGCACATTGTGAGGGTGTATAACATGCCCCCAGCTGAGGGGCTCTTTCACAAATAAAACAATGTAACCTAAAAATTTGCACCCTCATATTAATTTGAAATTAAAAAAAAATTCCCCATTCAAAAAAAATAAGAAATAAAATAAAGTGTAATTCTTCGAGAGAATTTGCCCTCTTCTTAGATTTGTTAATATAGATACAGACCTAAAGGAGACTTTGCTAATAACCCAAGGGGCTGGAAGTTATTTAGTTTCTTGATAACTAAATAGAAAGAGATGCAGAGGTGATTAGAAATAAAAAGAAATTGTGGAGAAGAGTAAAAGAGGGGGGAAAAATTTAAGTAAGAGCTCAATATTATCAATAAAAGGGTTTGCGTTAATAAGCAAACAGACCACTATCAGTTATTAAGGTTTTAATGGGTTGCAGAGGCTTTATTGAGCAATAGATTTTTTTCTAAGGGAGGGAGTCAGAGGTAGATAAGGAATGCCAAGATGTTAGATCCCAGAATATGCTCTCTTCCCCTTCCCTGTCGCTGAGGTTGAATAGGTGGAAGGGGAGGGAGGAAAGGAAGCAGGAAAAATAGGGGACTTTCTAACAATTGTTCATGTCTAAGTCTCAATCACTGAGCCATTTTATTTGGTACCAAGCCCTAGAAAGCAAGAAAATTAATGAAACTGAAGTTGTGTCTTCAAGAAGTTCTTACCCTTTAGAAAAAGATATAAATGACATGCAAATATCATTCAAAATAATCCTATTAATGGTGTGATGACAAGTCCAAGGAAAAATGAGAAAACAGCCCAGTGTGAAGACCACATTCCCTACCTTAAAATTATCTTTGCAATCTGCCCATTCCTATCTGCAGCCACTTCATGTTCAAGGTGACCAGATGTCCTGCTTTTGGCGGGACTGTCCCAATTTTTAATAATTTGTCCTGCATCCTGCAGTGTTTTTAAAAAGTCCCAATTTTTGGAAAGAATGCATGACAAGCTAGGGAATGGCAGGAGAACTGGAAAGGAATATATGGTTTTCGGCTGGCATGTGGCTATTTCACCAGGATATGAGTTTTATATTATTTTTGTTAATTTTATAATGTTAAACTTTAGTAATAACAAATAATTATTGAGAACTGATTATCAAGAACTGCTTATCAAAGTTCACATTGTTGATCAGTTCTTAGAATTCAACCACCATTGTTTGGACTTAATGAACAATGACATTTTTTGGCATTGGCAACCACGAAAACATTTTGTAACTGTCTCTCAGATGATACACATCATACTACGTGCTAGTGCTAGTTAAACAAGTGATGTCAACAAATCAGCTTCTCAGATAATTTAGGTAAGTAATTTATTTATTTATATCATGAATTTAGCAGACAGTACTCGTATTATTTATATTTATAGTGGCAGCAAAAAGTCTAGCACTGGCCTTGAAAGTGACACTTACGACTCACAAGGTATTATTATGAAAAAAATATATTAATAAGGAAAAGGTTAAATCTTGGGCATCAGCAAAAATCACAATAGAGAGCAAATGGTTAGAAATATTTCATCATTTTGAAACAAACCATGTTCCATATGATAATGCACTAAAAATTGTGGGATATGCTCTGTCCTTACCAGGAACTAATGCTGTGACTGAACACGTTTTTTCTATGGTAAATAAAGTGTGGACATCAGAAAAATCACAATTAAGTGTTGAGACTTTGAAAGCCATTTTATGTGCGAAATATAATTTAACAAATTCTTGTGAAAAATTTCATGACCTTTTAAACAACAACAGCAATCTACTAAAAGAAATTCACTCCAATGAGAAATATGCCAAAGAATAAAATATACTATACATAATTTTTAATGTATATTTGTAAATTGTACTTATGTTGAAATTAAAATATATATATATTACAATACTATTTTTGCGTTCTATGAAAATTTTTGTTGCTCCATATAGACCAATTTTTTTTTTTTTTTTTTTTGAGACAGAGTCTCAAGCTGTCCCCCTGGGTACAGTGCTGTGGCATCAAAGCTTACAGCAACCTCCAACTCCTGGGCTCAAGCAAGTCTCTTGCCTCTGCCTCCCAAGTAGCTGGGACCACATGCGCCCGCCACAATGCCCAGCTATTTTTTGGTTGCAGCCATCATTGTTGTTTGGCAGGCCTGGGCTGGATTCGAACCCACCACCTTAGGTGTATGTGGCTGACGCCTTAGCCACTTGAGCCACAGGTGCTGAGCCAGATCAAATTTTTAATTAAAAACTCCCCACCCCACCCCCCCTCAATGGTGTCCCACTTTACCAATGTTAAAATCTGGTCACCTTATCCTAGTTCCATAAGCTGAAGTGACATGAAAAAAATTTCCTGAGATGGAAGCATTTCATGGTAAAGTCCAGATACCAGCCCCTCTGAGTGTTTTGGTTATAGACACAGTACCTTCTTTCTACTTCTAAGGAAATAAGGAAGAAGAAAAGGAGAGTTATTCTTTTCTCCCATAGTCTGGGCCCTTGGAGATACAGTTTTTCCCTTTGCTTCCAGAATGTCATATTCTGCAAAACTGATTTTGGCCAGAAACTACTTTGCCAGAGTGTAAAGAAATCTCAGGCCTTGAGTTCCATGAAGGTAGACAGAGTGTAGACACACGGTCTGGTGCCTTAGACCAATTTGGCACCAATAAATTCACTAAACAAGCTCTAACAGGGCATTACATCCTGGCCCTTCTTCTGTTGCCAAGAAAGCCATAAGCTTTTTGTGTGGGCCCCATTCCAATTCTAAACCAAGACAGTTCTCTCCACTGTCACAAGAACCTTTCAGAGAGTCACTGAAAGACAGAAACCTTGGGGCCCAGAAACAGACATAGGTAGAGGGACAGGAACATGACAGGCCAGCCCTGGGGGCTGCCAGAGGGATAAAGAAGAGTGACCACAGGAAGCAGTGTTCCTTTTAGCAGGGGCCTGACTTCTTACACTTGAACTTCCAGGAATTCTCACCACTGCACAGCCCACCATGCCCACCTGTGTCTCTGTTAGGCTCCAGGCCACCTCCCATACTTCTACCAGGCCTGCCCAGCTGGAATCCCCAACCTGGACCAAGTCAGTCAACACCATAGTAGGTAGATGGAGGTTTCCTCATTGCTGCTATAGCAGGAGAGCTATTTCTGGTCCAAAGTTAGCAATGAGAACACAACTGGGCTCTCCAACTGACTAACAGCCCTCCCTACACACACACATACACACGCCTCTCCCTCCTCCTATATTCCCTAGCTCTGGGTGGCTCCACTGTCCCCTGAGCCCCATGAGAACAAGTGCTCACATCTCTCCCTTCCTAACCCTCCTAACCCCCCCCCAACACACACACACACACACACACACACACACGCCTCTCCCTCCTCCTATATTCCCTAGCTGTGGGGTGGCTCCACTGTCCCCTGAGCCCCATGAGAACAAGTGCTCACATCTCTCCCTTCCTAACCCTCCTAACCACCCCCCAACACACACACACACAGATGCCTCTCCCTCCTCCTATACTCCCTAGCTCTGGGTGGCTCCACTGTCCCCTGAGCCCCGTGAGAACAAGTGCTCACA
>NW_003852412.1:8902845-8905545 GCF_000181295.1 Otolemur garnettii
CCATGGCATTACAGCTCACAGCAACTTCCAACTCCTGGGCTCAAGCGAGTCTCCTGCCTCTGCCTCCCAAGTAGCTGGGACCACAGGTGCCCGCCACAATGCCCGGCTATTTTTTTGGTTGCAGCCATTATTGTTGTTTGGCGGGCCTGGGCTGGATTTGAACCCACCACCTCAGGTATATGTGGCTGGTGCCTTAGCCACTTGAGCCACAGGCACTGAGCCCCACTCTTTTCTAAATAATTTAACACAAGGCTGCCACAAAAATAATATGAATCTCCGCATGCCTAAAATTATTCAGAGGGTCCCCAGTGCCTAGAGAACGAAGTTGGAAGGCATCTGTATATCCCATCAGAGACTTTATAATCTGCCCATCTCTCTAGCTTTTCAATGGCCACCTCCTCCCACCTTGCATACTCTGCTCCGCCCATACTGAGTGCCTTGCTTTCCCCCCAAATGAAATAGTTCAATCATATCAGAAAGAACAGGATTTACTGAAGAGGTTCAGGTTTGGGAAGAGGTAGGAAGAATGGATACGGGAGATAAAGTGGGAAGTGCAGCAAGAGTGTTGTAATGGGAACAATCCAGAAAGCAGACCAGTGTCACAGCAAGTCACCTCCAAGTCCTCTGTCCAGCCTTTGACTCAGGGCAAAGTTCCAGGAGAAAGCATCTGAACGTGTCCCTCAGTTTGGTGCCAGGGCTGCACTGAGGTCAGCGAAGGGAGGATGTGATTCATTCAGCTGCCTGGTAGGGACCCCTGCCAGTAACACGTACGATAGGAAAGAGGTGCAGGAACAGGTCATTCTCCCCAAAAGTTGATATAAAGAAGGGGGTACAGATGATGGCCATCTCCCTGTCTTTCTTCATACTGGGATTACAGCATTGCCCCTACTTACCCATCACCACCACCCATTCCACCTGACGCAGTCCCACTTTTCCATGTTAGCTCTGACATTATGCCCTCTCCAAAGGCTTCTGTGGCTTTCATAAACAGTGTTAGGGGCCCCTCTCCTGCATATCTGTATCATATCTCTTATCACGTAAAACTAAAATTCTTCATTTGTCTTTTTCCACAACAATGGGCCAAATGGCCCCTTGTACACCAACAAAGGCTCCTGACTACCAAGTGTAATGCTAGCTACTAGGGAGGCTGAGGCAAGAGGATCTCTTGAACCCAGGAGTTTGAGGTTGCTGTGGGCTATGATGCCACAGCACTCTACTGAGGGCGATAAAGTGAGACTCTGTCTCGGAAAAAAAAAAAAAAGAAAGAAAAGTAGATGAGCTTTAAATAACTCACTTAAAAATAGTGACCTGATAAAAATGATGCTTCAGACTGCTTTAATAAACCATTTTTTAGTGATGGAAATGGAGATTTCTCTGGAAAGTCTTAATATAGTCTTGCATAATTCCTGGCTTTGTGCTAGTGCATGATTTGCATACCGCACTGCTAAGGGGATTCTAGAACTAAATTCCCACATATCCCAGGCTCACCTCTGGGTCCTCACTGGCATAATTCAGCACCATGTCAAGATTATTCTCCCCCAAAGCTAAAGCAAATATGCTCATCAAAATCTTGGTCAGGAAGTTTAATCTGTAGGAATTTTCTATGGCTTGTTTCATTATCAGCAAAAGATCTTAGTTTAATCTGTGGAAAGATAGAAATATATTAAAATATTTCTATGGCCATGTTGTGTGCTTTGGAGAATGATTCACTCATTTTTAAACCATGTTCCCTCCTAAATTAGTCTGGCTCTCCTCCAGATCCATTTCTTTAAAGGATATTACAAATTTATTACAAAAGTACTTGCTAAGTGAATCATTAATGAGCTTAATAAAGTCATCTAAGAGAGAATTAACCTGTATTGAGCGGGCTCTGGCAGGCAAAGGGCCATTTTAGAAGAGTACCCATGTTAGGTGGGAGACAAAGGACAATTTCAATCTATCAGTAGCAGTAATGGTAGATGCCTCAACGCTGGTATCGTGGGAATTACTGCTGTTTTCTTTCCCAGAGCCAGAGTCTGCAGATCAAGACTGCATTGGAAGCTCATGCTTTGAAGTCACTCCCTGCACTCTAAAAGAGTAAGCCACATGTATATCCATATATAAAGAAGAATAAAATATTTATGTGCTAGAAACTGAACAGAAATATAACACGGTAAGTTGCTAAAGCTGCAAGCTCAGGAGGCTCTGGAGGCACACAAAGATAAGAAGGAGAACTCCTCCACTGTACCGGGACCGAGAGGGGCCTGGGAGGCTGGAACCTGGAGCCCAGCTTTTTGCTTGAGACTGAATGGGGTGGGGAATTCCTGATTTTAAAAAGCAGTGACTGTTACATGAGGTTGGGGCTTGCGTGAATGTGAATCTAGAGAAGTAGAAACAAGCAAATACGACCAGGACTTGGCCAAGCTACCTTGTGTCTAAGTGACTAAATTGGCAAGATCCCAATATTATACTGAGATAAGAGTCCACAGCCACCAAATAAAACCATGTTGTGAACTGGGGCCCTACAGCCCAAAGAGAGCTTTTAAAAAACTGTTAGAGGGCTCGGCGCCTGTGGCTCAAGCGGCTGAGGCGCCAGCCACATACACCTAAGGTGGCAGGTTCGAATCCCCAGCCCAGGCCCACCAAACAACAATGATGGCTGCAACCAAAAAATGGCCAGGCGTTGTGGCGGGCGCCTGTGGTCCCAGCTACTTGGGAGGC
>NW_003852412.1:8906666-8945037 GCF_000181295.1 Otolemur garnettii
AAAAAAAAAAAAAAAGTTTTCCTCCAACAAACACAAGAATGATAAGAAAGTGAAACAGACTTATGGCTGATATGGAGATAGTTTGAGCAGTGGATAAAAGATCAGACCAGCCACCACATTCCCAAAACCTGACCCAGAACAAGGCCCTCACTCTCTTCAATTCTATAAAGGCTGACAGAGGTTAAGAAGCTACAGAAAAAACATTGGAAGCTAGCACAGGTTGGTTAATGAGGTTTAAGGAAAGAAACCATCCTCATAGCAGAAAAGCACAGTGAGTGCTGATGAAAAAGCTTCATCCAGACCATCTATTGTAGCTGAGGTAATTAATGAAAGTAGCTACACTAAATGATAGATTTTTCAATGTAGATGAAACAGCCTTCTGTTGGAAGAAGATGCTGTCTAGACTTTCCTAGCTAGAGAGAAGTCAATGCCCGACTTTAAAATTTCAAAGTAGAAGCTCAATTTCTTATTAGATTCTGATGTAGATGGTGACTTTAAGTTGAAGCCAGGGCTTAGTTACCATTCTAAGAGTCCTGGGATCCTTCAGTAGTACACCAAATCTGCACTGTGTGTGCTCTATAAATGGAACAACAGAGCCTGGTTGACAGAACATCTGTTTATAGATCATGGTTTATTGACTATTTTCAGTGCATTGTTGATACCCACTGCTTGGAAAGAAGATTCCTTTCAAAATATACCATGCATTGACAATGGAGTTAGTCACCTCAGTGCTGATGGAGATGTACAAGAAGATAAATGTTGTTTTCATGCCTGGTAATACAACATCCATTCTGCAGTCCGTGAATTAAGGAGTAATTTCAACCTCAAAGTCTTTTTATTCAAGAAATACATTTTATAAAGACATGGCTGCCATAAATAGTGATTCCTCTGCTAGATCTAAGCCAGAATTTCTCAACCTATAGCTTGCAATCCCTTTGTAACAATGAAAATACATCGTGGCATTAGGAAGGTTGAGAACCACTGATCTAAGCAAAGTTAAATTGAAAATCTTCTGGAAATGATTCACTATTCTAGATGCCATTAAGAATATTTGTGGTTTATATGTGGTCAAAATATCAACATTAACAGGAGTTTGGAAGAAGTTGATTCTAGCCCTCATGGGTAGCTTTGAGGGGTTCAAGATTTCAGTGGAAGAAATAACTGCAGATATTGTAGAAATAGCAAAAGAACTTTATAAATGGACCCTGAAGATGTATCTAAATTGCTACAATCTCATGATAAAATTTGAACAGGTAAAAAGTTGTTCCTTCTTATAAATTATCAAAGAAAGCAGTTTCTTGAGACCAAATCTACTCCTGGTGAAGATACTGTGAACATTGTTGAAATGACAACAAGAATATTACATGAACTTGGTTGATAAAACAGTGGCAGGATTTGAGAGAATGGATTCCAATTTTGAAAGAGGCTCTACTGCAGGTAAAATGCTATCAAATAGCATCATATGCTACAAAGAAATATCTCATGAAAGGAAGAGTTAATCAATGCAGAAAATTTTATTGTCTTTATGAAATTTCCACTGCCACCCCAGCCTTCAGCAACCACTACTCTAATCAGTCAGTAGCCATCAACATCAAGACAAGACTACCAGCAAAAAAATAATAATTTTTTGTAATTTTTGAATCTACATTATCTGAGGTATGCCTATGACAGACTCTGAAAATAAATTTAAAATAAGAATAGAATCTTCAGGGCAGCGCCTGTGGTTCAAGGAGTAGGGCACCAGCCCCATATACTAGAGGTGGCAGGTTCAAACCCAGCCCCAGCCAAAAACTGCAAAATAAATAAATAAATAAAACCTAAAAAAAGGAAAAGAAAATGACAATGCAATGGATTGAAAAAAAAAAAGAATAGAATCTTCAAAGAGAAAAACAAAGAATATTCATAATAATTGTCAGTAAATTGTGAAACAAAATAAGTAAAAAATAAAACAAGAATATGTGGACATGAAAAGAAACCAATTAAAAATCCTAGTAATGAAAAAGCACAGTACTTGAGTTAAAAAGCTCAATAGATGGGATTAATTTTGTCTTTAATATAAGAATGAAAAGAACAAATTAGAAAATGATATTTAGGAATTTACCAGAGTACATAAAGAGGCCAGAAAGAAAATAAAAACAACATAAAATATCAGTTAGGAGATATGGAAGACATACTAAGAGGTTCTAACATATGTTTAATAGGAGTTCAAAAATAGAATAGAGGAAAATATCTGTGAACAAATAGTCAAAAAAATAATGACCAGGAACTTTTCAGATGGCAGAAAATGATGTTTTCTAAAAATAAAAATTTATATCAAGTGTCAAACAAAAATGCATAATAATGAACCTGTAATTGCTTAACATTGAAGATAAAGAGAAAATCTTAAAAACTACCAAAGAGAAAAGACAGGTGACCTGCAAAGAAAAGATAATTATACTAAGTCTCATGTGCAATGGATGCCAGAAGATAGTAATCTTTTCACAACCTTGAGGGAAGACAATTATCAACCAAGAATTCTATACCCAGATAAACTATCATTCATAACAGAGTAAAATAAAGCATTTTCTGATAAAAAGACTAAGTACTTGGCTTAGTGCTCATAGCTCAGTGGTTGGGGTGCTGGCCACATGCACCAGGGCTGGTGGGTTTGAACCCAGCCCAGGCCTGCTAAACAACAATGACAACAACAACAACAACAAAATAGCCTGGTAACAACAAAAAATAGCCTAGTATTGTGGCAGACACCTATAGTCCCAGCTACTTGGGAGGTTAAGGCTTAAGCCCAAGAGTTTGAGGTTGCGAGCTGTAACGCCACAGAAGTCTACTGAGGGTGACATAGTATGACTCTATCTCAAAAAAAAAAACAAAAAAACTAAACTAAGTACTAAGTCCAAAAACTGATAAAAATAGGTTGATTAAACGGTGGCGCCCATAGCTCAGTGGGTAGGGCGCCAGCAACATGCATTGTGGCTGGTGAGTTAGAAACTGACTCAGGCCAGCTAAAACACTAATGACAACTGCAACAACAAGAAAAAAAAAAAAAAAAACAGCTGGCCGTTGTGGTGGGCACCTGTAGTCCCAGCTACTTGGAAGGCTAAGGCAAGAGAATTACTTAAGCCCAGGAGTTTGAGGTTGCTATGAACTGTGATACACTCTACCAAGGGCGACAGCTTGAGAGTCTTTCTCAAAAAAAAAATACAATTAACCATTTACTTTAAACAACTGATTTGCATTTTAAAAAGATAAATCTAAAAATTTAGAAGGCAATACTATGAAAGATGAGAGTTGTGATCAATGGGTAGAAAGTGCATACAAAGTTCTGTGACTCACTAAGATAGAGACAGTGAATAATTCTACATTTTGTTAGAGATTTCACAATCGATCAATAAATAAATATGTAATATTAACATTTAGAAGTAATTTCAGACAGTAAAAATTAGGAGCTAGAGTCTTCTAAAGGATGGACTTGAAACATCTGTACATGACTTGAGTAGTGGAGATTACAGTTCATTAAAGGCTGCCAGTGGCCTTAGAAAATGATCTAGTATTTCTGCTTTGCTACTAAAGAGGAACTTAAGCACTAAAAGAATCAAATACCGTGAAATTGAATTCAGATACAAATTTAAAATTTTTGCTTCTTTAGCAATTAAAGGATTTAAAAGAGAAACTCAGCACATCCTCAACTCTGAGTTGCCACTATTAGATATACCATTCATTGAGAAAAACAACTTTTTTCCTGCTACCTTTGTTTATGAGGTAGCGTCTTATTTCCAAAACATTAAGTCCACATTTTGAATTCACAAAATATATTAACCAATTTGACTTCGGACCAGACAAAATGGTTCTGAAGTACATCAGACTCTTCTGGGAAAGCTTATTAAAATGCAGATCCCTAGTAGACTCTCAGAGAGTCTTGCTATGAAGGTTAGGAGAGGGTAGGGATTTGCATTTTTAACAGATAATTTTGACTGAGAAGACTGCAAATTTCTGAAATGTTGATTGAGTAAAATAAAATTAATGGTAAAATTAGCCAGGCAACCCTGAGGGAATCTTAACAGTAAACATACAAATTGAGCCACTTGTTCTGGGAGAAATCCAGGTGGAAACTATGACAATTCTAATTAATGAGTTAAATACTCGTTGGATACTAATTTAGAAACCAAAAGACCTGGTTTCTGCCCTACTTCTGGTGGTAACTAGCTTTGAAACCTGGGGACGGAGTGGGAGAAATTATTTTTTCTCCCTGGGCCTCAGTTTGCTCATCTATGAAATAACATTCAGTGAATTCCTGTCAGCTCTAATAATACTTGGCTTTATGAGTTCAAGTACATACTTTGGCAAAGTGTCTCCCCTTATTTCCCAAGGAGATGGCAGTTGGGGAAGTACAGAGCAGAGAAACAACCAGAGGAGTTTCTGCTTGGGAACTGTTTCACTGTCTGAGGGAAATACCAAATTGTCCCTCAAAATCAGACCTCCAGGAGCCGATGCAGTGGCTCACGCCTGTAATACTAGCATTCTGGGAGGCCACAGTGGGTGGATCCCTTGAGCTCAGGAGTTTGAGACCAGCTTGAACAAGAGCAAGACCCCATTTCCACTAAAGATAGAAAAATTAGCTGGGTGTTGTGTTGGGCACCTATAGTCCCAGCTACTTAGGAGGCTGAGCCAGGAGGATCACTTGAGCTCTGGAGTTTGTGGTTGCTGTGAAGGAAGCTGATGCCACAGCACTCTATCCTGGGCAACAGAATGAGACTCTCTCTCAAAAAAAAAAAAAATCAGATCTCTGCCTTCCTGGTTACAAAAGGTATTCTCTAATAAGAAACTTAGCAAGTGAAGCAACCAAGGATAAGCAAAGAAAATACAACAGACCTCCTCTGATAGCAAATTACCTTGGCAATCTCTCTAGCAATTTAAAATAAAAAGAAGTTGCAACTAGGAACAACAACAAAGATTTTAGTCCAATGCTAACCTCTTTCAGACTCGGCCCAAAGCTACAAATTCTGGGAGATGTAGGCCCCCATGAGAATTGTATAGATGGCAGTAACAGGGGCATGTAACAAAACAATCTTCTGAGCAAACTACACTGTTAACTAGTTCTTCTTTAAAAAAAAAAAAAAAAAAAGAGTTTTTCCTTTAACAGCTGTCTTTTGTGAAGTTTGGATTCCTCCAGCATTTAATGTAGTACCAACCTATTAACCCGAGGATTGAAGCCCCAGCACCTCTCCAGCATTTACTGTGGAAATCTTTATTTGTTCTGAAACCCCTTTTATCAACACTTCAGTTACCCCTACAGTGCAGACTCCCAACAGTCCTGTTTAAGAAACTATCGGCAAATCCCAGAATGGCTAATCCCCAAAATAAGGTGTTAATTGGTCTCTTGGAGATTCCAACCCCAAATACAATAAACTAGTACTTCTTTTTCACTTGTAGAGGCTTTGCCCTCACTGCTAACTGTACTGGGCCCCATACCTGGATTTGTTTTGTTTGTGTTTTCTTTTTCTGCAGCTTTTCCGTTTGTGTTTTAGGTAAGGATACAGGAAAAAGAAAGTAGTAAGAAATATAATGAATCTTTCTCTCTCCTCATCTGACAGTAATTACAGGGTATTAAATCCAAGGTAAATCAGCCCCTAGTGTCTTCAGGAAAACCAAATTAGGAGAGAAGCTTGTCATTCCTAAAGTCTTCCTCATGAGTGCAGGAATCCACCAATTTTTTTTTTCCTTTTGGAGACAGGAGCTCACTATGTTACCCAGGCTGGATTTGAACTTCTGTCTCAAGAGATCTTCTCACTTCCACCTCCCAAAGTGCTGGGCCTACAGGCACCCACCACCATGCCCTGCTTATCAAGAATCCACTACTACAGCCGGGTACAGTGGCTCTTGCCTGTAATCCCAGCACTCCGGAAGGCCGAGGCAGGTAGATCGCCTGAGCTCAGGAGTTAGAGACCAGTCTGAGCAAGAGTAAGACCCCATCTCTGAAAATAGCCGGGTATTGTGGTGGGCACCTATAGTCTCAGCTACTCAGGAGGCTGAGGCAAAAGAATCACTTGAACCCAAGAGTTTGAAATTGCTGTGAGCCATGATGCCATAGCACTCACTGAAGGTGACAAAGTGAGATTCTGTCTCAAAAAAAAAAAAAAATCCACTATTAAATAATAAACACCTCTTAGTACTTCGGGCCCAAATGTCGGGTTAACTGTGGCCCAGTTTCCCTGGGTGTTGGCTGAGTGTTTACTTGGGGCAAAGAGCCAATCAACAAATGATGACATTGATCCTTCATATTGTCTTTGTTCTTATCTCCTGGCTCTGAGGCTGCAGTGCTTCAGCCCTTCCCCTGCCAGTGAGAAAGAACTTTCCTAAGATGAGTGGAGTGTGATGCAACACAGTCAGGTAGTAGGAGAGGGCCACCTGAGTGCCCACCACACAGGGACATATTCTAGATTCCATCCTAACTTCTCCTACATTCACTACCGCCGCCCTTTCAGAGGAAGGTCTTTGCTTTGCCATGAACGGGAATTAGACTTGGAATTTGTGTGTGATATTTGTATTGGGGTTCATTTGAGTAGATGCCCCCAGAACAATGCTGTTTCTAATTTCCTTATGCAGTCTTGCCCTTGGCTTACAAGCAGGATGGGAGCAGAGGATTAGAGGAAAGCATTTCACTGAGTGGTGATGGTCCTTCCCCTAAACTTTCCATAGCAGACACAGTATTGACCTGTACTTCTGAGACCCTCATGGGGCTGCCTGTACTTCCTGAATGGCCTGCCTGCCAAGTTGCCTCTTTTGGGACTGGCCTAGAGCCTCTAGAGCAAGGGTCAGGAGACAGGATGCAGGGTTTATGTTGCTGTCTCATCTGGGAGCAGAGACCGAGCTGGCGCTACTCTGGGAACTGAATGCTCAGACATTACTTCACATCTCATCAGAATGGTGCAACAAGCACTCTGCTGCAAGTTCTGTGAAACAGCCCAGTGTTTGGTTCTACATGCTCAGTGATACTCTTGTCACTGAGCCAACTCCTTTGTCAAAGGAGTTAAATGAGGATCCTATAAGGTTATTGGGCAGTAATAGTCATAATTATGGGCTCCCTATACCAAGCACTGTGCAAAAGCCATGAAAGAAAAAGATGGAACTACCTTAAGGGTCAAATCAAATCAGCTCATCTCCCTAAAGATGATTTTAAGCACTTCTCTATCAACCATTCAATAAATATTCCTTGAGCAGTCATTACGGCAAGGCAATAAGCTGCGCGTTGGTTTTGTTGGTGCATAATGAATTCAATCCATCCCTACCCTCAAGGAGCTTACAAAACAGCCTTGAGACAGATGTGCAGAAAAACTAGACCATCCTAAGTGCCACTGAGGAGACCTGGAGCCAGGTGGAAGGCAAGTGCATTCCCAGCTAGAAAGAGGCCATCAGGAATTGAGCTATGTCAAGTTATCCTTGCATGTGTCCTGTACTCAGGAGTAAGTAATTGATCTCTACCATTATAACTCAACGAGCCTATTGGTGCCATAAACTCTGTCTCCCCTCCAGGATATAGTACAGTTTGTATTTTTTATAAAGTCTCATTTGGTATAGTCTTTATATAATATAAAGAATATACCCATCATAATAGATGGGGGGAAAAAGAAAGTGGTTTAAAATGATCTCTAAGTATATCATGATAGCTAAGAAATCTGATAAAAACCTCACTGGTCATTCAAGACCCAGTGACACCCACTGGAAATCCAAAAAGGATTCCCACCAGAGAATCTAGGTCTGAGGTTGTCTTCATTTCTTTACCATAACTTGCTGGCTTCCCTCTATTAGCAACCCCCCTTCATCACTCCTCCAACTTCCAGCACCTAAACATCATTTCCCAAAGACCTTTCAAGGTGACCCTCCCTGCCCCTCACCTGTCCTCTCTCTCCAAGAGCAGTTGGTCTATTTCATTCATGAAATATATCATTACTTGTAATGTTTCTTTTTTTTATCATCATTTTTCCAGACTAGAGTGTAAGGTCCTCAAGAAGAGGAAGTCCTAGTTTGCAGTTCCACCAGAAGTATAAAAGTGTTCCCTTCTCTCCACAACCACACAAGCATCTGCAGCTTTGAGTCTTTGTAATGTGGGCCATTCTCACTGGGGTTAGGTGATATCTCAGGGTGTTTTGATTTGCATTTCTATGATAATTAGGGACAATGAGCAATCATTCACATGCTTGTCAGCCATTCCTCTATCTTCTTTAGAGAAGGTTCTATTCATCTCACTTGCCCATTGATATAAGGGATTGTTGGCTTTTTGTTGTTGTTGTTTAATTTGCGTTCTCTGTAGATTCTAGTTATCAAGCTTTTGTCTAATTGGTAATATGCAAATATCTTTCCCCATTCCAATGGTTGTCTATTTGCTTTGGTTGCTGTCTCCTTAGCTATACAGAAGATATTCAGTTTAATTAAGTCCCATTTGTTCATTTTTGTTGTTGTTGCAATTACCACTGAAGTCTCTTTCCCCAGGCCGATATCTTCAAGTGTTTTCCCTATACTTCCTTCAAGGATTTTTATTGATTCGTGCCTTAGATTTAGATCTTTTATCCGTCTTGAATCAATCTCGGTGAGTGGAGAAAGGTACAGGTCCAGTTTCAGTCTTTCACATGTGGTTATATACCCTTTTGGAAGGAAAGATGGAGAACCTTCAAAGAACTCAAACTAGACCTCCCATTTGATTCTGCAATCCCATTACTGGGCATCTACCCAGAAGGAAAAAAATCATTTCATCCTAAGGACATTTGCACTAGACTGTTTATTGCAGCTCAATTTACAATTGCCAAATTATAGGAACAACCTAAATGCCATCAACCCAGTAAAGGACTAAAAGCTGAGGTATATGTATACCATGGAATACTATACAGTCACTAAAAAGGATGGTGACTATACATCTTTTGTATTAATTTGGATGGCGTTGAAATACATTCTTCTTGGGTGGTGCCTGTGGCTCTGTGAGTAGAGCACTGACCCCATATATCGAGGGCATGGGTTCCAACCTGACCCTGGCCAAACTGCAACAAAAAATAGCTGGGCATTGTGGTGGGCACCTGTAGTCCCAGCTACTCAGGAGGCTGAGGCAAGAGAGTCGCCTAAGCCGAAGAGCTGGAGGTTGCTGTGAGCTGTGATGCCACAGCACTCTACCAAGGGCGATAAAGTGGAACTCTGTCTCTATAAAATAAATAAATAAAAGAAATACATTCTTCTTAGTAAAGCATCACAAGAATGGAGAAGCAAGAATCCAATTGACTCAATTCTGATATGAAGACAATTGGTGCCAGTACATGGTAGGGGAGAAGGAGTGGGAGAGGACAGAGAGGGAAAGAGGGTGGGGGTATGGGGCCACGGTGTGTGACACGGGGCAGGACACTATTAATAGAGGGACTTCGCCCAGCTAATGCAAGCAGCATAATCTGGCTCATTGTACCCTCAATGATTCCCCAACAATAAAAAGCAAAAGAAGAGGAAGTCCTTTCTCTTGTTCACAATGGTATACCCATTGTGCTTAGCACAATGCCCAGCACACACTAGATGTAGAAAAAAATTATTTCACGCATAAACAAATTGGTAAATAAATGAGCAGTAGCATTACTACTTAGGTCCTCACAGCTCTCCAGACCCCGGTTGCTATACCAGTAAAATAAAAGAATTCAAATCAACAATTCAACTTGAATATTCTACAATTCCAAAACTTGGCAAAATCAAAACTAGTTCTTCATCAAAAAATGTTGATTATCCTTGATTTAATAGCAATTTTCCTAGAAGAAAACAAGTTAATAGAGTGAAGGATGTTGTGCATTCTTTAAAAAAAAAAAAAAGAAAGAAAATGCCTAAATACATTTTGTTCTAGAAAGAAGCCAGGAAACTAAAAACAGTGTCCTCCACCTATGGGAGTGGACTAATCTCAACAGTATCAGCAGTCAGGGGTCCCAGGCTGCTTGCCCAGGAAGACAAAGCAGAAGATACGTGCAAAGTACTTCCTGGTGGAATCAAGATCGCCTCTGTTCTAGCCTACCTAGGACCTTGCTTTAGCCCCTTAGCTCAATCTGACTCTAGCACCGCCTTAAATAGGGTGACCAGATTTTAACATTTATAAAGCAGGACAACATGGCTGGGGGGCGGGGCAGGGGCGGGGCAGGGAACAGGCCAGGGCACAGGCCAAGGCAAGGCCTGACCACAATGCATACTTTGATAAGCAGTTCTCGATAATCACTTCTCAACAATTATTTGTTATTATTACAGTTTAACATTATAAAATTAACAAAAATAATATAAAACTCATATTCTGGCAAAGTAGCAACATGACAGCCAAAAACCGTATATTCCCTTCCTGTTCTCCTGCCTGTTTATGCATTCTTTCCAAAAATCGGGACTTTTTTGAAACGCTGCAGGATGCGGGGCAAATTGTTAAAAAGCGGACGTCTGGTCACCCTAACCTTAAACCTCCTGAAAGTGGGTGGTCTCCACCTCAGCTGCTAGGGGGACTGGCTGGATCAGGAAGGTTGGTAAATACAGTGACTTTTTTCTTTAGTCAGCAAGAAATACAAGCTACTGTTTAGGGCAACATGGGGGCGGGGGGGAAGCCCTGACAATAATTTGTATCTGAAGCTATTTTGTAGCCCATGTGAAATGCCTCTGTGGTGTCATTCTAATTCGTGGTAGACCCAGTGCCAAATTTTTAAAAAAGAAAAATCTGTCTTTTTCTATTTCCTGTTAGCAAAGAGCATGAGGTTATTAAAAAAAAAACCCACTGGATTTTCCCAAGTGTTGATAAGGCTTCGAATGCTGCACGTCTCATGAGAAGAAACCAAAAGTTGTAATTAAAAGTTTTGTTCTCACAGACAAATCTTGAAGCTGTGCCCTTTGGCTCCAGTTCTCATATGGTTAACTCAGTTTGATCTTCTTCCAAAAGGTAAACTGACGATGTGTGGGACCGACTGTTATCAGAAGCTTATTAATTATTATCCTTTCTGGTTTTGAAAGGAAAGTGTTCTGCTGTGACATTATCCCTTGGAGACTGTGTGTTACACATCTCTGTCCCCTCCTCACCCTGGCACCTAACACAAGACCCCGGCTGCACCTGGCTGAGTGCATGCGTGTTGAATTGAGTCGTTCCTGGATTAATCACAATTGTTCATCTCCAGGTAGATAGAAATGGTTTATTAAAAAGGCTATGTTTAGGCTCAGGTTGAACAGAGGGAAGGGAAGCTGAAAACAGACCTGACGTTGTTTGACCTGGTATTTTCATAAATTTAAATGGATAATTCAAGTGTTTTGGAGAACTGCCCACAATCTGCTCTCTATAGAAAACTGTAAACTGCAAACTAGGGCTACTACGAGCTGCCTACTTATTTCTCTGAGGCAGACTCCATACTTCCTAACCAAAATACTTGTCTGACCACGGGCCTGAATATTTGGGATTGAGACTTTCCCAGAAATCTGGGATATACAGTCAGAACCTGAAGCTAGTAGTTAAATTGTAGTTTTCTTAGGTACACTTGAACCCGTTCCTCGATTTCTACTACCCCAGCACGTGCACACACACAGAGTCACACCAAAATCTGGCATAACTGAGAAAAAGAAACATTTATAGAACTGAAGTATTAAAAAGAGCCAATATAAAATTTGAAAGGTAGCTGCCTTTGAATATTTTCAAGTCCAGTCCAATTACAATTAGAAAAGGATCCACTCAAAATTTAAACGTGAATGTAATAGTAGAGTTATCTAACCAGGCAAACTCTTTTTATCAGCAAAGAGGAGAATCTTACTTCTGAGACCTTCAGAGACCACTTGGAAATTTCTGGAGAGGATATGGTGTGGACCTCTTTTCTGCTACCAAGACCAGTAGTTACACCTAATTATATTATCAAAGCCCCATTTTCCTTGTTAACAATTCATCTGTGTATGTGAAGCTTTGGGTTGATGAGTACATAGGTGAGGAAGGCAGCTGCAGGACCCGAGGGCAGGAGAGAAATTTAAACCACAAGTTAACCCTGGACCAATTTCCTGGGCGTCTAGAAAGTTTTGCCTCTGAGAACTGATTGGTTCCCTGAAACAGGAGGAAAGATGATCCGAATAGAAATCCTTGTGGATCGTGAGAAGGGCTTTCCCTATGGTGTATCCATCTCATCAGGGGGTTCCAGGCACCCCACACCTCCTCCAACCCTGGCGTGCCTCCTGGACATTTCTGGCAATGCTCTAACAGAAAACAGACCAGGGGCAGACATAACAGGTGAAACTCAAATAGCCTGACTTTCCCATCTCTTAGAACAGCGGTTCTCAACCTGTGGGTTGCCCTTTAACTGTATTAAAAGGTCTCAGCATTAGGAAGGTTGAAAACCACTGTCTTACAACTAGAATACATATTTTTCTGAGAAAGAAACCTGAAAGCTGTAGCCAGTTAAAGGCCTTTTGAGTAAACTGTCCGTTTAAACACTCCCGGTGTATCTGTTCCTTTTGCCCACACATGACTGACTAAATCTTACTGTGTTTCTTTGCCATTTTATGTTTTTTAAAATTCATATTTTCAGGGTGGCGCCTGTGGTTCAAAGGAATAGGGTGCTGGCCCCACATACCGGAGGTGGCGGGTTTAAACCCAGCCCCAGCGAAAAACTGCAAAAAAAAGTCACGTTTTCAATGTATGTAGGAACTTTTTCCACCAAAGAATAGCATCCTCCAACTGGTGCCCCCTGGTTCTCTATAAAGGAGACTTGAGTTTCAAGAAAAATGTGCTAACTCTCCAGACCCTGATGGTGGGTGGGTGGTCATCTCGCCCTAAGAAGAGGCATGGACGCTGTGGCCAGGGATCTCCCTGGGTGACAGGAGACACAGCCCTACACACATGAATCACCGCAGCCTTCTGCTCCTCCTCCGCACCCTCTCACCCTCATTTCCTCCTCGGATTCATCTGTGAGGCTCTGTGGGGCCTGCAGGCAGGCACATTCCAAAAAGGATCTTGAATATTTCATTGACAGAGGAATCCTAATTAGGCGGTTTCTATAGTCACTCATTTCTCCGGCTCTCCCTTGAAGGCAGAAGTCAGCGTTTTTGTCCCCTTCTAATTTGCCCGCTCCGCCCCCTCGCACCCCAAACCCAGGGCTGCTGGCACCCTGCTGAGAACAATCGATGGAGAAGAAATATTTCCGGGATTAGTCCCATAAATCTTTCACCGGCTTCCCTGAGAATTCTCTACCCTTAAGCGAGTAAGGGGGGGAAGCCCTAGAAAAGCGTTCCTGACTCATTAGCATATTTTCACGGCGTGCCAGCTCGATCACCCCCCCAAAATTTTCAGCTGCCCAGGAGGAAAAGCTTTTTGCCAAACTACAGGCCAATTTAAAGAAGTTAGTGCTGTCCTCAGCCCTGGCATCCAACCACAAAGCCCAGCACGCCTTTCAGAGAGCCATTTCCTGACCCCCTGGAGTGGATTTTTACATACAGATGCTATCCTCACCCGCAAAGCTTTCAAAAGAGGGGATTTGCGGAAGATAATCCATTGTGTTGGTGGCTTTGTGCATGCCTGCAGAGGGAGGAGTGATAAAACCTTCTTGTTCTTGATGTAGTGTGCTGCGGAAAATATCACCTTTCCCTGCAGATCCCGGCGACTCTAATCCGGCCTTCAGATTTCCACGTGTGCATTCACCGCTCCACTCACAGCAATGGGTCCCTCTTCGGCTTTGTCCTCTTTCATGTTCAGAAGATCTTATCATCACGTTGTCATTGTATCTTTCTCTGTTTTCAGTCTCTTATTAATGTTCTATTTGGTATATCCAGTTTTACTATTTATTGAATGCTGACCACCACGCCAGCCTCCCTAATAAGGACACTACATATACTGGCTCATTTGTGATGACCACACTGCAAAGTAGGTGTTTAAAAGCCTATTCACAAATGAGGAAACTGAGGTTCAAAAAAATTAACTGTCACTCGAATCATGAAACTAGAAAATGCCAGTCGGGATTTGGACCGCCTCTGCCTGACTCCTGTGCATTTGCTCACAGACACATCAGGAAAACAGAGAACACCCAGGAGAGGTGCATTGCCTCTGGGTAACACCCGTACCTGGGCACACACTGCAGAGCCTGAACAATGTCCTTACTGTCACCTGCCCAGTCCTAACCCTCTGAAGATGGTGACGAGGACCGACCAGGCCCATCATGAAATTTCTGCAAAGAAGAACAATGCCGCCAGGTACAGGGGCTCACACCTGTAACCCTAGCACTCTGCGGGGCTGGCACTGCTGGAGCTCAGCCTGAGCAGTCTCTATGGAAAATACAAAAATTTGCCAGTTGTGGCTCGGCGCCTATGGCTCAAGCGGCTAAGGTGCCAGCCACATACACCTAAGGTGGCAGGTTCAAATCCAGCCCAGGCTGCCAAACAACAATGATGGCTGCAAGCAAAAAATAGCCGGGCGTTGTGACGGGTGCCTGTGGTCCCAGCTACTTGGGAGGCTGAGGCAGGAGACTCACTTGAGCCCAGGCGTTGGAGGTTGCTGTGAGCTGCGGTGCCACGGCACTCTACCCAGGGGGATAGCTTGAGGCTCTGTCTCAAAATAAAAAAAAAAAAAAATTGCCAGTTGTTGTGGCAGGCATCTGTAGCTCCAGCTACACTCTAGATCAGTGGTTCTCAACCTTCCTAATGCTGTAGCCCTTTAATACAGTTCCTGTGGTTTGTAACCCACAGGTTGAGAACCACTGCTCTAGAAGCTGAGGCAAGAGGATCGCTTGAGCCCAGGAGTTTAAGGTTGCTGTGAATTATGATGCCCCCACACTCTACCCAGGGCACGGAATGAGTCACTGTCTCAAAAAAAAAAGAAAGAAAGAAAGAAAAAATAGAAGAGAAACAATAACAATATCAATGCAAAAGGAATTAAAGATTGGTCAGAAACCTTGAGGTCAGGAACATACCTGGCTTCCTAACCCAGAGCAGGGTACTAAACAGGTGCCCAGTTAAATGCTTTTGATGACAAAAGAGAGCTCCTCAGGCAACGGAGACAGGAAACCAGGCCCGGGAGTAGAGCTGGGGTGCCAACCCAGACCAGGTGACAAGCTAGACAAACACAAAGCTAGCACAATTGTGAATAAAATTAGAAATCTAAGGCTAGGTAAGGGCCAGTAATGATAAGAGGAGACCCCCTGTGATGGATTCCGGGCTCCACACTTTTTTAGGCTCACCTCCTCCTCAGTACTCAGCCTCTGGCAACATGAACTAATAAGTGTTAGAAACTAATGAAGTTTGAGCTTCAAGTATCATCACAGCTGATTGTGAAAGTCTTGTTTTTGACATCTCCAGTGTCTCTGCCCTCAGTTGTGTCGCTAATCACATACAGCAGAACCTGTGTAATTTGATCAGCCAAGAGGCTGTAACAAACTGGTCAACATGCAGAGGAACTAGGCCTCCTGTACTGACATGTATGTGTGGTGTGTGTCTGGTCTATGACAATTAGGTCAACCTAAGAAGGTGGTCAGCTATGGGGGTGCTACTGTCCAACCATTCATTTCAACCTATTGAGGGCCTGCTGTACAGAGGGATTTGTCTGAGCACTGTGACAGAGGCAAGAAATAGTAGACATGACGCTGACCCCAGGTGCCTGCTAAGCTGTAAGGCAGGAAATGCACACATGAAAGGGAACCTGGGTCCCTCAGACACCATCCCCCACCTGGAGACCCACTGGATGCCTTGAGCTTCAGCATGTCCAGAGCAGACCCTGGGTTCTTTCAGGACCTTGACCTGTCCCCTTCATGTCCTCCTAATCCTCCTTCAAGGCTCAGTTTGTCTCTCTCACTCCATGAAACCATCCTGCCCCACAGCCCATATAGACTTTTCTGTCCTTTGGAACACTTTAACCTGGCCTGCCAGGTATCTAGTCCCCTGACCTCGGGAAATAGCAACATCCACTCCGACCCCCAGGCCAGACCAGGACATCACCCATCTTTCACATCACTATGGGGACATCAGTTTCTCCATCAGGACAGCCAACTAAAGCCCCAAACATGTCCCAATCTGCACCATCCACACACTCTCCCCTCCATCACTCCCTTGGACTATTGCGGTAACCTCCTAACTAGCCTCTCTGTTTGGATGTTCCTCCAATATTTCCTCAAACAGTGGAGAGACATTTTTAAAATAAATTGGAGCATATCATTCCTTAGCTTAGAATCCTTAAATGTCTTTCCATCACACCTAAACTTCTACCAGAAGCTTGAAAATGCTGTGCCTGGCCCAGGGTGCTCATGCCCTTGTGACCACCTCTCTTACCCCCACCCCCAGCCTTCCATACCCAACAGGGAATAGGTCTTCTTTCTGCTCCTACAACCACTAAGCTCATTCCATTCTTAGAGCGTTCAACTCCTCCGTATTCTCTTCCCCTAGAAGGTCTTAGCCAGATCTTCCCAGGGTTGACAGAGTAGAGTTGGGTCCAACGCTCAGCTACTAGGGAGGCTGAGGCAAGAGAATCATTTGAGCCCAAGAGTTTGAGGTTGCTGTAAGCTACAATGCCACAGCACTCTACTGAGGGTGACAAACGAAGACTCTGTCTCAAAAAAAAGAGAGAGAGGGTCCCAGTGCCCTTCCCCTCAGCTCCTGCCCTCCAGCATCAGGGAAGGAAGAGCTATCCCTGCTAAAGTTGAAGGTAAACCCCGAGCATCAAGAGTTCAGAAAGTCCCCCCTGCAGAAGTGAGCAGCAAGTTGGAGTTCACGGGAAGTAGCTGTCTAGGCAGGAAAATGACATTCCAAGCACTGGTGCCCAGAGCATGGCACAACTGTCAGACACAAGGAGAAGGGCAGAGCCCAGAGAAGACCAGGTGAGAAGAGGATGAGGTTTTGGCCACTGCTGGGACAGAGAGACCAAGAAAAGGAAGCCACCCAGGACATATGACCTATTGTTAACCCCCAGACTCAACTCGAGCACCACTCTGAGAGTCTGAACATCGCTGCAAAGGCACGAGGAATTTTATTCATTCAAGCTCAGAGCGTGGGCTGCCCTTTAAGAAAAAAGTGAGAACAACCCTTACAGACTATTTAGAAAGTCCCTTTATACCTCTCCCTCTTCCCTCCCATTAGACCATCCCACCCCATCCCTTATTGGTAGGTAAACCATGTCTGTCCTAAACTGACAGGTACAGGGTGGTCGTGTTCAGGGTTGATTGGCTCAGGGACGCGTCTTCTTTGTCTAAGGTGAGCAAATGAGAAGGAAGGGATAAAGGTCGCAAGTGGGGCGAGTGCAGAGTAGAGTGGTGAGTGCAAAAAGGGGAGGAGGTCACAAGTGGGGCGAGTGCAGAGTAGAGTGGCGAGTGCAAAAAGGGGAGGAGGTCAGGATGTGGGCTGAGTGCACAAGGGGGCTATTGGGACAAAGGGGAGGGGTTAGGATGTGGGCTGTAACACCTAGGTATGATAAGGTCCTTGGTATGCTGTGGCCTATTGTTCTGAATAAACAGCAAAAGGAGGTAGTTTGACTTGTGACTTGAGTTAATTAGTTTGGCTCCTACACTATGTGGTCAGAAGGGCATGTGGAGATCTATGTGGCAGAGTCAAGCAGCTGAGAGACGCCACTGTAAGAGAGCAGGTGTGGCCGGAGCGTCTTGTGGTGGGATGTTATAAAGGAGAAAATCATCTGGGACAGAGTCCTCAGGCTTTCCAAACAGTGACTTCACATCCACGATCGGGAACAATTTCAGTCAAGTAGTGGGGCAGGAACAAGCTGACTTGGTTTGGGGTTAGGAAATAAAAACCACAGATGCACAGAATTGGTTCAAAAGAAACAATGACAATAGCTAAGTTTTGTTTCGTTTTTATTGTTCTATGAGGCCATGGGCAGGACCATTGGTGAGTACAAGGAAATGGAAGGGAGGTATCAGAAGAACAGAGAAGTGTTGGCATAGACACTATGGAGACAGCTGTAGAGAAGAAACGGTCAGATGTGATGGTTATTTTAAAAGTGAAAACTGCACCGGGCACCATGGCTCATGCCTGTAACCCCAGCACTCTAGGCCAAGGCAGGTGGATCGCTTCAGCTCAGGAGTTCTAGACCAGCCTGAGCAAGAGCGAGACCCCCATCTCTACTAAAAATAGAAAAAAACTAGCTGGTCATTGTGGTAGGTACCTGTAGTCCCAGCTACTCAGGAGACTGAGGCAAGGGGATCACTTGAACCCAGGAATTTGAGGTTGCTGGGAGCTAGGCTGAGGCCATGGCACTCTACCCAGGGCTCAGAGTGAGACTCTGTCTCCCAAAAAAAAAAAGTGAAAAATGCCATACACAGTCATTTGTTCACTCATCAGATACTTTTTGAGTGCTTTCTTTGTGCTAGGCACTGTCTCAGGCAAAGAGATCTGGCCTTGAACAAGACAGCTAGCCCGTGCCCTGTGCAGTTTGCAGGGAGAGGCCAGAGAGGCATGAGAACTCTTGTCGCTGCTCTTCTATAAAGATTTATAGCTGGCAAAGCACTTCCACTTTCCATTATTCCATTCAAAGCTGACAACATTCCTTTGAGATCACTGCTGGGAAACTCGTTTTTTTCAAAAAAAAAAAAAGAACCCAATCTGAGAGATTTAGAGGACTTGTGGAAGACTCAACAGCTAGTTACGATGAGAGTAAAAATGAGAACCCTGGTGTCTGGACCCAGAGGCAGATATTTCCCATACAAGCAAAAAGCTGGATGGGCAGGAAGTAGCTATTTTTTACATCTCTTTCCTTGATCTCAATTCAGCCCCATCGTGGCAATGACAATTCAAGTCAAATACTTCACTCAACTTTGAATTTGGTTGTAGCCAAAGATAGTAACCACCAATTATTAGGTGATCACTGCAGAGTACACTACTTAGGGCCATTAACTCAAATCCTCATCAACCTGGCTATCCGGTAGGATTTCTTTGTCCCTTGAGCTCTCGTTAACTTGGCTTCAACCTCCCAACTCAAAAAAACTGTGAAAGTTCAAAGCCTTCCTCTCAATTTCCATGAATTCCTAGAGTTTTAGAGTCTAATCTCTTGGAATCTGGTTTCTGCATTCACACAAGCTGCCTTCTCTTTCAGCCCAGAGGGAAATCTAGCCCCCATCCCTTATTTCCACACTAGTCTGTTAAGTTTAATCAAACATACAGATTTGCAAGGGGAGGTGGTTGGGAACATGCAGAAAGAGTCCATCTCCCAGCACAATACCCTCTGCAGCCCACTGTCTCTCCTCCTTCCCCTGCCCTCCCCCTATAAGCTAAATAAAGTCCTCTTCTCATCTCATGCAATTCAAGGTATCAGTCAGTTGCTGCTTCTTGAGTTTGCCCTTCTGGGGGTCTGACCCTTTCGTGGGGTGGCCTATCCAAGTATTTCTTCCAAATAAATATAATAGTCTCTATAAGAGAAACTAAGTCAAATAAGATGTTTTCTATTTCCTGACATTCCTAGTAACCCTCCTAAGGAGATAAAATTATGATTCCCATTTTATAGATGAAGAACCTGAGACAAGGCTCGGCGCTTGTGGCTCAAGCGGCTAAGGCGCCAGCCACATACACCTAAGGTGGCGGGTTCGAATCCCCAGCCCAGGCCCGCCAAACAACAATGATGGCTGCAACTAAAAAATGGCCGGGCGTTGTGGTGGGCGCCTGTAGTCCCAGCTACTTGGGAGGCTGAGGCAGGAGACTCGCTTGAGCCCAGGAGTTGGAGGTTGCTGTGAGCGTAATGCCATGGCACTCTACCCAGGGGTGGATAGCTTGAGGCTCCGTCTCAAAAAAAAAAAAAAAAAAAGAACCTGAGACAAATAAGTCATTCACTTAACATTTTTATATAAGTCGAAAGCCCAGATTTAAGCTGAGATCTGTCTCTAAAGCCAGTGTTTGGTAAGTCACCATGATCTTGAGGTTTTCCCTGGGAAGTGTAAGTCAAGGTTCAATCTTAGTGAAAATGGGGAAAGTGTTGTTTTCTTTCATATTCAGAAAGGAATCTCCAAGCAGAATCTCCAAGAAGCAGAATCTCTATGCTTAAGATGGATAGTTCCCTTGGCAGGTCCGAGTGAGAATAGGCCTAAACATGAGAATAGTATTTTGAAATGATCCAACGGACATGTTTCTTTAACTTTCAAATCTGACAGAGGAAGATATCTTGATGTGATTTTTTTTTTCCAAGTGGCAGGAGTACTCAGACCTCCACATTCTACATTTTCGACACTCCATGCTTTAGAAAGTTACTGCAGACACTGGCCCCAAGGAAAATGAAGTCCTGCTTGAGAGGGTATCCTTCAAAAGATCTGGAGACTATCAGGATGATAAGGGATGACTGGATCTAACTGGGGAAATGAACCAGCTAGCCCCAGGACTCTCTTCCTGCTGACACTGTGGACCTAATAGTGTGTGACTATCTGCCTGACCAGCTGTGTGGGAGCAGAGAGCCCAGCAATGAGGCTTGTACTAGTGGGGGCTGAGAGGGCTAGTGCCTCTAACTTCTGGGCCCATTAACAAAAATTGTGGAGGCAAACCCTAAAAGGGTGCCCTTCACCATCATGTTTTACAAGAAAACATCACTGTCATCACTAGTTATTGTAAGCTGGGCTCTAAGCTAGGCGCCGTAGGTATACAGGGAGTAAACAGAGCTGTTAGTTTCACAGAGCTCCCAGACTAGTGGGGAAGAGATTTCAATTTTTAAAAGCATAGCTATATCATTTCACTAACAAATTTTAAAGAGTTTACTTTCTTTGGCTTATTTGATCCTCATAACCTCAGAAGGTAAGCAGTCTTATCCTCGTTTTATGGAAGAATAAATTGAGATTCAGATAGGTAAAATAACCAGCCTAAGGTTACCTGAGACTGGAATTTGACCAAGTCTAAGTTTAAAGTCCTCCCTCTCTGCATTTTTACACTACTGAAAGCAAGAACCTAAACTGAGCGCTTTGACATTAAATTTTATGGTACATTAAATCATGTTGCTATGTTAAGATGATGTGAGAGATGGGAGGAATGATCTGTCGAGCCCACAGAACCTTCTTGGGAGCCCCTTTATAGTTTCTGCAGTATATTCCACCAAGTTATAAATATGAGCAACTCCTTGGATACTGTCTTATCCTGAATGCTCCCTGAAAGTGAGAGGCTTTTAGTACCCACTTTTGATCAATCCCTTGTATCCACCAGAAAATGACCACAATTCTTAACATGGCCTGACCCTTCTTCACCCCTCACTATCCCTCCAACTTAGAACGCATCATTCTTTCTTCAAGACCGTACCCTCCCACTTAATTGCCTTGGAGAAAGCTTTTTCCCCACTTACCGCAGGCATTTCCCTCTTTGTGCGCTCGTCTTTATTAAAACTCTCGTTCCCACATAAGGTATTTGGACCTCAGCAGATAAACCCTGAGTTTCTCCAGGTAAAAATTGTGCCATATCTGGCTTGGCACCTGTAGCTCAGTGAGTAGGTCACCAGCCACATACACCGAGGCTGGCAGGTTTGAGCCCATCCCAGGCCTGCTAAACAACAATGACAATTGCAACCAAAAAGTAGCCTGGCATTGTGGAGGGTGCCTGTAGTCCCAGCTACTTGGGAGGCTGAGGCAAGAGAATCGCTTAAGCCCCAGAGTTTGAGGTTGCTGTGAGCTGTGACAGCAAGGCACTCTACCGAGGGGGACATAATAAGACTCTGTCTCCAAAAAAAGAAAAAAATTGTGTTATATCCATCTTGACAGTTCTAGCACCTAAGAATAGGCGGGTGGAGAGCACATGATAGACATTCAGTGGCCAGAGGTACGAGTAAGTGAACGAACTGATTGAGTCCCCTGGGACCCCAGGGCTCTAGGATGCCAGGCAGGCGCAATTTAAAAATTTCCAGTAAACCATTTCACTCAGGCAGCTCAATAGGTAGAATCACAGGCTATCAGCTCTAGACAGAGCTTGAAATCACCTCGTCCAACACTTTTATTTCACAGCTAGGGAAGAGAGATTTTAATAGAAGAGACTGCCCAAGGTGGCCTCGGTGTCCCTCTCCACTTTCCCTCCATCACTCTCGGGTGTAGGTGCTACATTCCTTCAACTTTGTGCTCAAATGCAATCCCAAGATTTTGTTTTAATTAAAATTAATGACGGATCTGCAAAGAGGCCTGTTAGTGTCACCATTACCCAGGGACCTTGAGAGACGCTCTGGCGGTGGAGAGAGGCAGAGGGATGACCTCACCACGGTATCTGTAGTTATCAAGAGGGATCTTAGTTCCTTCCCTCCATGAAAACTCTCTGCATTGAATGGGGAATTGTAAAAGCCTGTGGTTGCAATAAGATCCATCACTGTGGCTTCCGTCAGGCCTATTGTTCCTTGCTGCTCACTGCAAGTACAACGTGGGATGCAAATAAACGTGGGTTGATATTGCATAAATATATATATGGCAACAGCTCTGTGCAATTAGCCCACTTAGAGATAGTTCAGCTAATACTCAGCCATGGACTGTAGTTAAGAACTTGGCGAAATCTCACCCCTAAAATAATTAATTGGTTGAATTCTTTATGAAGAGGCTTTACCTAAAAAGAATTTTCCTAAAAGTGTGATTTACCTGCTTACCAAAGAGGAAGCAGCCAGGCCTCACGGCCCCTGCCCACAGCTATTTGCAGATGCTCTTCCTTTTAGAAAGCACGGGTTTTGAGAACAGGTATTCTCTCCTTGTATTTTTGCATCCCCAGTGCCTCAAACACCATAGCAGCTCCACACATGTGTGGTGAAACAAGTCAACCAATAAAAGAATAAGTGCTTGCCTACTGCAAACACTGAGATTAGGTTTAGATGTACATCAGAGAAAACCAAAATGAGAGGTCCAAAAAGACACGGAGTCCTTTCTCTTCCACACAAAAGAGAGATAAGAAGACTGAGCTGATAGGGTGGTTCTACCATCGCCGGGGATGCAGGCTTATTGTATCTTGGTGCTACTACTTCCTTTACCCACTTTTGCCTCCAGGTCAAAGTGGCTGCTAGTGCACCAGACACCCACTCTACGATAAGTGTTAAAAGAAGAGAAGGGCAAAAACCACCTAGTCAAGTAGATCTTTTTTTTCTAACTTGAAATTTTTTAAATCTTTTTTCTTATTTTCACTGTGGCAAAACATACACAGCAAAACTTAGCATTTTAACTCTTTTTAGATGTACAGTTCAGTGGCGTTAAACACATTCCCACTGTTGTGTAGCCATCACCACCATCCATTTCTAGAACTTTTTCATCTCGCCAAACTGAAATTCTGCACCCACGTCCCCTGCCCCGAGCCCACCATTCTACTTTCTGTTTGTATGAATCTGGCTACTTCTCGTGTAAGTGGAATCGCACAAGAGCTGACATCCTGGGCCTGGTACATCACATGTCGTGTAATGACCTCAAGGTTCATCCGCGTCATGGCATGCCTCGGAACTCCCTTTGTAGGACTGAATCATATTCTATTGTATGTGTGAACCCCATTCTGTTTGTCCATTCATCTATTATAGATGCAGGTGTTATTGTTGTGAGTAACGCTGCTATGAACAGTATAGATCTCTTTTAACGAGCTTGATGGAAATTCTCATCTCACTTCTCCTTTTTTTCATGAGCCACTCTGAACTTTAAGTTTGAAGTAGCCCTTTACAGCCACATTTGCCATCACAAATATATAATTTCTCAAACAAAAGAGAGGGGATCCTAGATAAGCAGCTAGCAGACTGTGTCAGTCTGCTGAATAGTCTGAGTCTCATCAAAGTGCCTACTTATTCCAAAGTAATTCCTCCTGAACTTACCTCCCAGATGGTCTGTCTATGGACAAAGGGACAGGATCTCCAGAAAAACCCTCCTTTAAAAGATTGATGTGACCTATTTAGGACTGAATGACAATTCGGCAGTATGTTTTAGGGGCGTTTTCACTGATCTGTTTCTCATCTCCAGACCTGCATTGGCAATGCCCTTTCAACATTTCCTCTTGGAAATTCACTGTCATCTTAACTCAGCAGATAAGAAAATGTGATGTTTCTTCCCAGGCCCTCACCTCCCACCAACTCTTCCCTCTGACTTCCTTATTTCAAGTCAAATGGACTTTCATCATATAACCTTAAAGAACCTTTAAAATGATGATTTATACTGTGACGTTCTAGAAGACAGAGGTATAGACTAGAACACTTCTCAAATGTGTCTGTCTGGGCAGGGCGTGGTGGTTCACGCCTGTTATCATAGCACTCTGAGAGGCCAAGGAGAGCGGATTGCCTGAGCTTATTAGTTTGAGAGCAGCCTGAGCTAGAGCGAGACCTCGTCTCTAAAAATAGCCAGGCATTGTGGTGGGCGCCTGTAGTCTCAGCTACTTGGGAGGCTGAGGCAAGAGGATCCCTTGAGTTTAAGGTTGCTGTGAGCTATGATGCCAAGGGCAACAAAGTGAGACTCCATCTCAAAAAAATAAAAACGTGTTTGCCCATGAAATCCTATTCCTCTTTCTTGGGTGATCTCTGGGGACAGGTATGCTGAGCAACATATTGTAAGGAAATGGCCCAAAAAGTCTGCAAAGACATAATCATCACCAAATTCCTCTTACCTTTCGTCATTTTCCAGCCACCTCAGTTCTGCCTCCAGAGAGTCTCTCATCTCTCTCTCTCCCCTTCTGTTTCTACAGCCACAGTTCCACACTTCCCAGTCTGACTTCCCCGCCTGAGCAAGGGTATGTGGTTGGGGGGGGCGGGGTTGGGGGTTTTTTTTGAGACAGGATCTCATCTCACTTTAGGCTACGTGCTTCACCAATGTGGTGCTAGGCACTAGGGATGCCTGTGAACAAAGGAGCCACAGCCCTGTCCTTGCACTTCACTGGAGCGCTGGCAAACATGGAGAGACAGAGGTACCTCAGGGAACCCCACAATAGGTGCAAGGTGAGTGCAAGCAGGTGCCACAGGTCCCAAGGAGAGAGGTAGGGCGCTGTGCAGGTCTCTGGGAAGGTCCCTGAAGAGTGATGTTTGAGGGGAGGCGGAGGCGTGCACAGCACTTAATTAGGCAGATGGAAGGAAGAGCTCGCCAGGCAGAGACAGCCTGGCAGGAAGGCGAGGAAGGCTAAGAGTTGGCCCCCCAGCTGCAGGACTCAGAGAAAGGCTGCCGTGAACAGGAGCAAAAGGGGGCCAAAGAGCCAGAAATAGCCTTGGTAAGGATTTCTGTCTTTAGCTTCCAAGCCCAGGAGTGATTTGGGGCCATTTCCATTTGGAAAAGTTGGCTCTATCTGCCCATACGTAGCGTGTGGGACTGCAGACAGGTGCGGGGGACACACAGATACCACATCACGGTTATTGCAAACATCCAGGTGAGTGATGACAGTGGCCTGGGCCAGAGAAGGTGACATCTATGCAGAAATATGGACAAACCCTAGTGGAATTTAAGAGGTAAAATCAACAGAACATTCCTTGGGCTATATTAGGTTATCTGTGGCCTTGTCTCACTGTAAGATATTTTCAAATCCTTCACAAGTGAAATTTGTGTCTTGCTTATTTCTTGCTCCCAAGGACCTTGTATTTAATAGGATACGGCCATTTAGTTTGTTGGAATGATTTGCATTGAATTTTTGCAATTACAAGGTAAAAGTCTGGAGAACCCAACTGAGATGGGTACTTTGTGATGCAAAAAAGAGGCAAGTCCCAGACCAGGACAGGCTGAGAGGCTAGCACGGAGGAGCAAGCCAGGGCCTGGCACGCAAAAGGCACCCTGTCCGTCCCTGTCCTCTGCCTGATGACACAGGCATAGAACGACTCAGTGGAGGACCCCTGTTGGACAAAACTGCAAGGGGCCTTCAGTCTAAGCCCAGTTGCTGGCTGCACAAAGATCCACTTGCTGAGACCAGGAGGATCGCCCAGAAGAAAGGACGGAAGACTGGTCAGGAGAACAAGAGGAGCTGCAGCAAATCTGTCTGTCTGGCTAAATCCACCACTTCTGGGGAACTGTTCAAAAAGTCAAGCAATTAGTTAAGAGAGAGGATTACGTGTGGGGAAGTCACTGAAATTTGTCAATGGGGAGGTCAGTTACACACCTATAGAGGGTGACTCAGGGCCTTGCTTCAAATTAACATTTTGTAAAAGGAGCAATTGCTGGGCCATTTCAATTCCTACTTATATTGCTCTTAGACGTCAGTGGCTGAGCTTAAAAATTGGGGAAAAATAATCCCACAATGATCTAAGCTTCTGATTAATTGTTGTAGTTTGACGCAGGGCAGACCACCAGATTACAGTGTGTGTGAAGTCTTCAGATCTCTTGTGAAGACTGGAAATAAGGAAATATTCTGCCCAGCCATAAACAGTTGATTTCTATGAGAGATGCTTAAGAAAGTTCTAGACTCAAGGGTCAGTTGTTGCCATTTTTATCAGGGCTAAAGAGACTCTGTACCAGAAACAAAGGCCTTCTTGTCCCCACCCTTCTCCTTCTTCAGCCCAAGAAATACCAGCTTTCTGCCCAAATCTTTGTCACTGACCCTGTACCAATCTGAAAATCTGTCAGAGTCTAAGTGCATCCAAGTGACACACTTAGAAATAGAAAAAAATTTCTCTGAAATTTTTTTTCAAAGATGACAATGTTGTCAGCAGGGGTGACGCCTTGTAAGAGATGAGATAGCACAGGAAGAGGGCCGGTTTGGGGGGATCATGGAAGTGGGGGAAGAGGAGGGAAAGAGGATGCCCGCGGGGATTGCTGCTGAGACGGGGCTTTTGCTCCTTGCCTTTTTGCACGTGGCTCTGCATTTTCATTAATTGCTGCCTAGATCTGAAAAGGTCATAAGCCTAATTATACCTATGGACACCACATAATAGCAGCCTTGACATGCCACTCATGACCCGGCAGGGAGCCCCTCCCCACCAGCCTGAAAGCCCCCAAATCAATCAGGTCGAAAAGTTCACAAAATGTGGATGACACTAAGGAATTGCTGTTTTTTAGGTGCGATAATGATAATTTCGATTAATTTAGGATTTTTTTAGGTGCCATAATGATATTGTGGGTGTGTTTGCTTTTTTTTTCCTTGTAAACATGCCATTTATTTTTCCTTGGAATTTACCATTGATAGTAACATCACAGCTCAGAGAAGTCCGATAGTAAACAAAAATACTTGGCTTTATTAACTCAGTATTTTCTAAATTTATATGACCATAGGTTTTTTTTTTTTTTTAATGGTATAACATCCATTGACACCCTTGGGTATTCCTTCAACATAATTTACTGTGGGAAATGCTGACTTATATTGCTGTTTGTGGGTGTTTCAAGCAGAGAGAGTAAGAGAGAGAAAGAGTCATAGCTCTTAGAATACCACAGAAGTATTTACAGATGAATAATGCACAGATGATGTCTGGGGAGTCAAGGTAATCCTGTTGGGGTGCGGTGGGGAGAGGGTGGAGAATAGATGTACACTTGCCTCATGTTGGTAATTGCTGACCGGGAGCAGGAATGGGGATCAGTCAGTATACTACACCCTACTTAAGTGTGTTTGAAATTTTCTATGATAGAAAGTTTCAGGCCAGCCTGGTGGCTCATAACTATAATCCTAGCAATCTGGAAGGCCAAGGCAGGTAGCTCGCCTGAGCTCAGGAGTTCCAGACCAGCCTGAGCCAAGAGTGAGATCCTGTCTCTACTAAAAATAGAAAAATTAGCCTGGCGTTGTGGTGAGTGCCTGTTGTCCCAGCTACCAGGGAGGCTAAGCCAAGAGAATGGTTTGAGGCTTAGAGTTTGAGGGGGCTGTGAGCTAGGGCACCCCAGCATTCTACCTAAGGCAACAGACTGAGATTCTGTCTCAAACAAAAATAGTTTCAAAATATCAGAGGCATTTTCTTCTTTGTTTCAGAGACCCATAACAAAGCCAGACTTTGACACCCAGAAATCCTCTTCCTAGAGGCTAGGAAACCAATGTGTTAGGGCTCCTGCAAGATCTTTGTGTTTCTAAAATATTAAATGTTGAACTCTTTGCCTCCAAAGGAAGAAGAGGCAGGCAAGGAAAGAGGTGGAGACCCCCCCTCATTCCATAAAAGCATGAGTTATATCAACATTTCTTCCTCACTTCTAATCCCATATGCCCCCTGGCCTGCCAGATGTGAACCAACTGATGAGTTTCAGGAGAATTTTTAAATTCTACTACGGTCATCATCAGGCACGGGGCCGGTGGAGAATGTACTCTAAACAGGAACAAAGCTGAAATCTGGTTCTAAATTCTATGTTCAAAACAGCTCCCCCTCAGAAGCTCTATCCACAATCTTCCTAGAAAACATCCCTTATTCCTTACTGGGGTTTCCATGCCCATAAATTTGGCTTTTGAGACTCCTCTTAGAGGATTCAATTCTCAGCCCCTTTTTCTCTTTCCCCAGCAAGAGGCTGAAATCACTCTTCTGGAATTCTCCTTCCCCTGCAGAGAAGCGCAGAACAACCTCCTTTACAGCACCTGCTACGGCCGCTATTCAAGAAGAGCCTGTCGCCTTCTGCTCAGACATTCTCTCCAGTCAAGCCAGCAGGAGCAACCTGTATTGATTTAGCGCCTTCTGCATGCCCCCAAATGTCCTGTGTCCTGGAAGAAAGAAGGGGCAAAGAGGAAGGAAGGAAGAGGAAAGGAGATGAAGGGGGAGAGGAGAGAGCAAGCAGAGGAAAGAGAAGAGGGATGAGAAGAAGGAAAAGAAAGGAAATAATGACTTCGTAATAACCATCTTCCTTATCCAAACGTGGGAATATTTTTTTTCCAGAAAATAACTTCCTCAGATTGACTAATACCAAAACTGCAAGAAAAAAAGAACCAGTTGGGGGCAGCGCCTGTGGCTCAAAGGAGTAGGGCACTGGTCCCATATCACCGGAGGTAGTGGGTTCAAACCCAGCCCTGGCCAAAAACTGCAAAAAAAAAAAAAAAAAAAAAGAACTTATTTTTCTTCTTTTTCTCTAATCGCCTTGTGTTCAGAAAGTTCCATCTGCCAGCTTAGACGTACGGTTGGGTGGCAGAGCGGGCATGCTGGAAGAGTCACTAGGCCTCAGTGGGTGACTAGACAGTTTTAAAAGCCTTTTGTGTCAGCCCAAGTCAGACGCACAAAGAAGTGCTGCGGCCACCCGGGGTCACCCTGCAGTGCTCTCCCAAATGAGCCCAGTGAGGGACTCTGTGACTTGTCCAGGAAAACTGAACATTACCTGGTAAAGTTCTTCCTAAACTACGGGTCCAGCTAGATGTCTGCTTGAAAATGTCCCCTGTGCTCGTTTCCGTTTAAGCAGTGGAGTTAAAAGACTTTGGCATGATTCATTTTTTACTCGGCTGTGGTGGAGTAGAGGGAAAGAGGCAAAAATTATACGGCACAATTTAAAATAGATTGTAATAGATTTTGCTTGCCACTCCTTGGTGGGAACTTGAAATCACATACAGTAGCAAAGTCATCTGTCAAGGGCAACTTGCTCTGATGTTGAGAGAATCTCCTTAAAAACCTATAAGTCATCAAGGTAAGAAACAAACAACATTTTCATTCCTTTCATTCTTCACGTCCCAGGGATATAAGACTCGGAGGAATGAGATCTTGAATTGTAAATCATGGTGACTGGCCGCTAAATCCAGGCGGCCCATAGGTTATTCTGTGCGTTCAGCATTGTTCATCTCTAGTTCTCTCTGTTCCCTTCCCTCTCACCTCCTCAGCTACTCAACCCCCCAGGCTTGTTACTCACTTTCATTTATTTTGGTAAGAATGTGACGTAATGGGCAACGGTTGAGGTTTGAAGGAATTGCAAAAAAATGTTCAACTGAAAGATTAAACGAGGTCCTGCCCCCTTTCTTGAACTTGTGATAAAACTTATGATATATGGGAGTGATGGGGGGAAATTGAATGACACCAATGAGTTTTTCTCCAACTAAAAAACTATGGGTTTTGTGCTTTATTCATGTTTTGTCTATGACTTGACATTGACCTCTGCTTGGGAGATCTGAAATAACCTACAACAGACAAGTACAGCTAAGAAGACAAATTCCGTACTGCTAATGTTCTCTGAAGCTAAAAAAGAAGGTCAGGCTTGTGTTCACTTACCTAGGGTACAGAAAGAAGATAAAGTTGCAGTATTTTACATAACATCGGCACAAATATGGCCTTCAGTTTCACTTACAGAGGTGTTGGTCTGTGTGCTTGTACGCATGTGTGTGCACACAGGTGAGGCATGTGTGAATGTATGTATGTGCATGTAGCTGTGTGTGTGCACACATGTAAATGTGGATATTATGTGCATGTGTGTTGGGGGACATAAGTTGTATCACCCTGACCAGAACCCTGGCCTTTTCCATTCTGTGCTACTAGAGCCCTTCTGCCTAGAGTTCAAAGCTTCCACACAGTTCTGAAGAGCTGTCCCCCAGAGGCTGCCAGTGTGGGTCTCTGCTCCACTGAGTCCTGGACACAGTCAAGCACAGAATCCAGGAGGGGCTGAGCTGGGGTGGACGAGCAATTATCTCCTCCCACAGTGTCAAAGGGCACTCTGTACTTCCACCTCCCCAGGGGCGTAAGGATGGTCAGCTGATTCCATCTGCAAACCTCTTTTTGCAGAAGAAAAAAAAAATGTTATTTTAGTCAAGAAGCTGACACTTTGATTTGCACTGGTTCTGGCAGGAAATTGGCAGGCAAGTAAGTTTTTACAAATGAACAGTATATGCTGTGGCCCTTCCAACAGCCTCCAGCCCCCAGTCACTGCCAGACCCCATATCTAAATGTGGCATTCCCAGAAGCAGGAGCCCTGCCGAAAGTTTATTTTTACATGTGATTATTCAGGTCCTCTGAGAGTAGCAAGAGGTCACAGGGAGTTGAAACAATAGAAATGGAAGTAAATTAAGATACGGGGGAGACTGAAGCACAAGCTGGCAGACGAGTGTGGAGTCACCAGACCATCAGCAGCAGGTTCTTCTCTTCAAGGCCAGGAAGACTCTGGACACCAGCTGTCCTATCTCAGGACAAGGAGAAAAGTTGTGCTCTCTGCAGCCCATTCTCCCTTCCCTCCTTGCTCTAAATTCCCTCCATGTCATATTTACTAAGATGGCAAAAGACTGGCCAGCAATCCAAAATTCTGTTATTCCTTATGAATTATAATGGCCATGACTGGCCTCCTTATGTCAACGTCATAGATACGTCTATTCCTAGCAGGAGAATTAGAATAGCAGCAGAAGCCCGCTTGGTGAATAAAATTACTGCTAAGTAATTGTGCTTAAGGAATATTTTTATAGCCTGGGAGACCATGTTTCTTCTCTAAAGGAATTTATCCACTACTTACAGACCCTCAGTTACACCCCAGATCATCATGCTGAGAAGTCAGGAGTCTGGGGTAGAACTCAGAACACCATGAGACAAGAGTGTAGAGAAGTGGAATCATGGCAGTAGTCAAGAGTTCACACTCTGGATACAAAGCCAGAGCTCACCACTGAGCAGCTGTGTGACCTTGACCTGGTTGCACACCCTCTCTGAGCATAAACTCCTTACTCATCAAATGGAATAGTAAGGCTGCTGGGAGGATAAAGGAGCTGTGAAGCAGTTCACAGAGCCTCGCCCATAGAGTGTGATATTATTATTGTGTTTATTGTCTACTGTCTTCATTTTGCTTTTTGCACCTTATACGTTCTCCAACGTGACTTCGATCTCTCTATTATTCAACTATGCTCTATTCTAAAATATGGGACCTGCTGATCTACTACACTGTCAGAAATTTTCTTATCAAAGGTAAAAACAGTCAGTTAGGACTAGGAGCAAGGTGGCTTATGCCTGTAATCCCAGCACTTTGGGAGGCAAAGTGGGAGATCACTTGAACTCAGGAGTTTGAGACCAGACATATAGGAACAAGACCCCATCTCTACTAAACATAGAAAATTTAGCTGGGCATGGTGGTGGGCACCTGGAGTGCCAGCTACTGAGGCAGGAGGATCCCTGGAGCCTAGGAGTGTGAGGTTACCGTGAGCTGTGATGACACCACTGCACTCCAGCCTGAGTGACAGAGCAAGACCCTGTCTCAAAAACAAAGTCATCTGGAAATGACAGAAGGAACCCAAGTTAGCACAGTATTCCTTTTCTCTTGAAGGGGAGGCCTAGAACGGCACTGCTCACTTGGCCAGTGCCCAGGAGACCCTGGGCATCTCCCTCTGGGGCATGGAGGCCACAGAACGCTGTCTTCTGAACAGGGCATGTGATCCTGCCTCTTGTCTCGTAGGCCCCCATTAGCTCCTGGGAAGATTATACATGGCTGGTTCCACCATTCCCTCGTCCTCCGCCACCTCTGCCAACTCAGGACGGGGAGAACAAAACATTCTCTGGCTTTCTCCGAGTCCAGGGCAATCTTATTCAAAGGAGCTTTCTTTCCGAAGGAGCTATTCATGTGGGTTTCCCTCTGCATTGTTTGGTGTCTTTACTGTTCTGTAACCCGGTGCTCCTGGGAGAGAATTATTTTGAGTAATGATGTAGTCTTCAGCTGCAGATGAGCACTTGTATGGCCCCTAAGGGGACCCAGGAGGAAATGAACATGAAAACAGAAACAGAAACCAGAATCTCTTTTATCACAAACAAAATAGAGATGCTATGGCCAACATATAACTTATTACTACCTTTCCCTTGGTTCCAGGAAATAAAATCTTTATGCCCTCCCAAATCTCATGTTGAAATGTGATACCCAATGTTGGATATGGGGCCTAGTTGGAGGTGTTTGGGTTATGGAGTCAGATCGGTTATGAATGGCCCGAGCCTTCCCCTTGGTGATGAATGGGTTCTCCCTCTATTATAATCATTTACACGAGAGCTGATTGTTTAAAAGGAGCGTTGCACCCCACACACTCTTTTTCCTTCTCTTGCCTGTGACACATCGGCCCACATCGGCCCCCTTCACCTTTCACCATCAGGGGAAGCTCCCCGCAGCCCTCACCAGCGGATGCTGGCACCAGGCCTCTTGTAGAGTCTGCAGAGCCATGGACCAAATAAACCTCTTTCCTTTATAAATTTCCCAGCCTCGCGCATTTTCTCTGTAGCAATGCAAACATACTAACTATATCCTTTATCCAAAAATTCCACTTACAAATTTGATATGCATATGGATATTCATTGTAGCATTATCTCTAATGATTAAAAATTGGAAGATGGCTCAGTGCTTGTACTCAGTGGTTAGAGCACTGGCCACACACACTGAGGCTGACAAGTTCAAACCCAGCCAGGCCTCCTAAACAACAATGAACAACTGCAACAACAACAAAAAATAGCCAGGCGTTGTGGTGGGCACCTGTATTCTCAGCTACTTGGGAAGCTGAGGCAAGAGAATCGCTTAAGAATTTGAGGTTGCTGTGAGCTGTAATGCCACATCACTCTACCCAGGGTGACATAGTAAGACTCTGTCTCCAAAAAAAAAAAAAAAATTGGAAGATGTCTAAGTAAACTATAGTATACCACTATAAATTTATATCTTAGAACAGTAGTTCTAGATAGAATATAT
Source organism: Otolemur garnettii (assembly GCF_000181295.1). Classification (NCBI taxonomy): domain Eukaryota; kingdom Metazoa; phylum Chordata; class Mammalia; order Primates; family Galagidae; genus Otolemur; species Otolemur garnettii. Next base: position 8,940,050 of record NW_003852412.1, read on the forward strand.
CACTTTTTAAACTGATAGATCCAGGTTTTAAACCATGATGTAGGTCCTCATGCAGTGATTTGGAAAGATCTCTAAGACACATTCTGGAGGGGAAAAAAAGCAAGTGACTAAATAAATATAACTCCATGGATGTTAAAATATAAGCACCAAACAAAAACAAAAAATGTTTTTCTATACGCACATATGCACATCTAAATGTAATTGCACACAGGAAAAGGGGGGCAGTGGGTCTGAGTCATTGGAGAGAAGGGAATGGGACAATTTGTCAAGAGGGCTTTGATTTTCCTGTATTATTTGAATATTCTATGTATTCATGCATTACTGACATAATAAATAAATATGAATTTATGGTTTAAAAGATTTATTAGGAAATTCAATGCAATAGCATAATCTCAATTAGATGAAAATAATGTGTTTATTTGCAATGTCATTTTATAGAAGGGGAATTATCCTGGTGTTTACCAGCCATTTTAACAACAGAAAGACCATTTTATTTGGCACAGAAGATAAGCCTGAGTCAAAGGTTTAAGGGAATCAGAGGACTACATATTTTAATAAAATTAGGTTTAACCATCTGGGCAAATTAATGCTAACCTGTCTCCTGTTGAGAGTCACAAATCATTTACTGAATTTTGAACCTACCTACCGTTCAGGCAAAGATTAATTTGCCAAGCCCAGCAGTGATTCAACCTAAATCCCAGCTCTCCTACTAACAATGCCTTTACTGAATAATTTTCTAGTTCTCTCGTGTTTATAAAATGGAAGCAAGAAATATAAGTCACATCTTACACACCGGGGTGGCCAATGTGCAGTGAGGAAGACGAACAATTCACATAAGATTTCCACAAACTCTGAACTATTCATCCAATATCCTGCTGTGGAATACAATAAAAGTATCATGAAACCTATAAACATGAAGATAACTATTGAACTATAAAGTTTGTATTGATTAGCTTCTTTTTCAGCCTTTCAGCTGCAAAACCTCAAATATTTAAGGCAAAGTCTGTCTGTGCCCGGGGTAGAGTGCCATGGCATCATAGCTCACCACAACCTCAAACTCTTGGGCTCAAGCGATCCTCTTGCCTCTGCCTCCCGAGTAGCTGCGACTATAGGCACCCACTACCATGAGCAGCTAAAAAATAACTCTGCTTGATAAATAAAATGATAAAGACATTCTATATCAAGTTCACACCAAAGTCTGAAAGACAGAAATTTAAGCTTTATGCCCTTCTACCTTAGCCACCCCCCAAAAGGGTGGAGGGGTACAGAAGTACCACTAATATGGTGAGTAGCATACTTGGAAACTCATTTCCCCAAAGCATTCTCAAGAAAAGGTTGAGGGCAGCGCCTGTGGCTCAGTGGGTAGGGCGCCGGCCACATACACCTAGGCTGGCAGGTTTGTGTCAGCTAAACAACAATGACAACTACAACCAAAACATAGCCAGTGCTGTGGCAGGTACTTGTAGTCCCAGCTACTAGGGAGGCTGAGGCAAGAGAATCGCGGAAGCCCAAGAGTTGGAGGTTGCTGTGAGCTATGACACCACAGCACTCTACCCAGGGCGAAAGCTTGAGACTATGTCTCAAAAAAATAAATTAAAAAAAAAAAAGAAAGAAAAGATTGAAATTCTAAGGACACAATGGACATTATTACTTTCATTATTTCTGAAGCATTTTAACATCTATCATGTGGTTGATACAAAAGCCTTATGAAATGGGCATTCTGATAAAATATCAGTTTCCTAATTAGGAAAGGATACTGAGTTCTCTAAAAATGAAATGAATGGTCTTTTTTCTTTTTCTTTTCTTTTTCTTTTTTTTTCCAGTCAGGCTTGCTCTGCAGCCTCAAGTTATATTCAAATATTTCTGGCAAACAAGCAGCCTGCCATGTTTCTATCCAAACCATTTCAAGCCTCCCCCATCCCCTCCCTTCCCATTCTCTCCTTTATCCTGGGCTATAGTTGTGTTCTATCTTACATAAGAAAATGTGAGTAAATATAAATTGATTACATGAAAGTACTGAGTACACTGAGGTTTAATAGAGGGAGTGTAAATGGTGGGACCACATCTATGGAGCATATTGCAAGGGTACAAGTCAAATCTATCAAGTATAGAACATAAATGTCTTCACACAATAATCAAGTAAATGAGGCAAAAGCTATATTAATTAGTTTCATGTAAGCACTCCAAATTGTATTAAAAAATCAACACATCGTACCCCATATATGCATAAATATATTCATGATCTATGTGTATATGACGTAATAAAAGGAAAAAAAATCATTTCCAGGTCAAAACAGGTGGGCATCAGAGAATGGGTACTGCCTGCTCTCATTTTTTCAGGCCTATGTGCTACTCCCAGGATCTCTGGATAAAAAATTTAGTAAGTGTCAGGATAAGCAGCAACTTACCTTTATCGATTACTCTTTCAAACTTCTCCACCATGATGATGCTCTGCGTCCCTATCAGCAATGCTTCTCCAGGTCGCCCAGACCCTGGAAGTGAGGGCTCCTACTCTTTGTACAATTCAGCAGATACTTTCCCTTCCCTGGAGACCTGACTTGAGGCTGTTATTGCAGGATCAATGACCTGAATATATGGGAGTAAAACTCCCCTAGAGAATTAGATTCAAGAGGCTTGGAGCTTCCCAGGATTCTGAAAGAAATGGCATTTAGGTTTTCATGGCCCGCTAGAGCCAGTTAAAAGGTCAGAAATAAAAGGTTATTGACCTGAGAGATTTTCTTGAGAGGAGGAGGCGCCAGGACTACAGCCCCTGGGTCCCTGCAACCCCAGGATCATAAAGGCGCTCACAGGTCACTGACTCCAGAGAAAATGAATGGGAAACAACAGGAAAATCTAGTTGGTGTTTTGTCCGATTTTATTGAAGTTAGTAGGTGAAGATCTGCTTTCAGAAAGAGTATACTAGCTTTGGAATAAGGTGTACTGGTTTGTGTTGGGTTGTGTAATCTCAATTCATAGTCCTTTAAACACCTACAGTGTGTCTTACAAGGGTACATGTGAAATTTACTAGGTGTAGAATGTAAATGTCTTAACACAATAACTAAGAAAATGCCGTGAAGGCTATGTTGACCAGTTTGATGAAAGCATTTCAAATTGCGTGTAAAACTAGCACATTGTACCCCATGATTGTATTAATGTACACAGCTATGATTTAATAAAAAAAGAAAAATAAATAATTCCTGCACTGGGCCTTCTGAGGTCCATGCAGTTTGGTTCCTGATCTCCACGTGAGTAAAGAACGGTGTTAGTAACTGGCTGTTCCATTACTCTCCCCTAAAGATCACTCCCATTGACTTGCAACCAGGAAACAGAGCACACATAAAATAATCCTCCTTAGCTTTGATCAAGACAAAATGCCAGTCATCCGAAACTGTATTTGACAAGGTGGAAGGGCGATAGGAAGTGAGCTAGTAAACTGGGCCATGAAATTGGAGAAAAGGAAAAAGGAGAAAGTTCACTGATCAAAAAGCAGTCACAGCAGCTAAGAGGAAACATCTCCAGACGTGACATTGGACACCCTTTTGGAAAGATCAGCCTGTGGACAGTGCAGTCATATATCTCCTTAGCATGTTTGAAATGCATTCCATCTCGGAACAATCAGGAGGCTGTGAAAACGCCACTTGCCCTCAGAATCTACAACCTGGAAATGCCCTGTGCTGGGCAACTTATTACACCCAGCCTGGGCCATTAAAGTGCCGCTTCATGCACTTCTTGGAGTTTGACACTGGTTGAGCTTGTTATTCTAGTCCCCTGGGGCAAAAAAACAAGCAATAGCCAAAAGTAATTTCGCATTTTAAAACGCCCTTCCCTCTCCCCCAAGATACCGTGCAATGCCTGGGCTGCCTGCTGAGAAGAGAAATAGAAAAGGAGATTTGACACAGCTCAGCAGTGGAACTGCGGGGCCATTGGTCATGGGCGATTGACCACCAACGACTGGGCTGAGACTGGAAATAGCCTGGCTCGGGCCTCTGGGCAGACTTTAAATAGGGACCACTGGGGCTAGACAAGGCCTCGATCAGGGGATTGGCTAGGACATTTCGGCCTGTCATCAGTCGCAAACATAACAGTCCCCTGTACCTTTCCGTAGTTTCTGATCAACGCTATATGTCCAGGGGGCAAAAAGTAAGTCTATTGTTTGTGTAGCACTACAGCAAGGTATAACCGTCATGCAGGTATAATTCCCACAGTAGCACACCTAGGAGACTGTGAGACAAAAGTCGTTACTGTGCGTGTTCATGGATTCCCTTATTTTTCTATCTATAAGCTTAAAAAGAAGTGGTCTTTGTTCCCCTAGCTCTGGTCCCTGTACTTGTGTGATACAGAATCAGGGAAATGGACAGAGAATTGGAGAGCAGAAAGAAACGAGGAGACAGAAAACAATAGGTAGGCCAGAAAAAAGAGGACATGAAACTGGTCAGAAAAAAAGGAGGTAGGACCAGCCAGATGGGGGAGAGCATTTGTTTGTTGGGGTTTGGGCTGTTTACTAGCAGGAGTGCAGGAGAGAGAGCTGGGGAAGAACGATTCCTTTCCATAAAGAGCCCCCTGAGAGGGTCCAAATAGGAAGACAAAATTTTGAAGATAATTTGGGCTCGCCACCTGTGGCTCAAGCGGCTAAGGCGCCAGCCACATACACCTAAGGTGGCAGGTTCGAATCCAGCCCAGCCCGCCAAAACAACAATGATGGCTGCAACCAAAAAATAGCCGGGCATTGTGGCGGACACCTGTAGTCCCAGCTACTTGGGAGGCTGAGGCAGGAGACTCGCTTAAGCCCAGGAGTTGGAGGTTGCTGTGAACTGTGATGCTATAGCACTGTACCCAGGGGGACGGCTTGAGGCTCTGCCTCAAAAGAAAAAAAAAAGAAGATAATTTGGTATAAGTTAAAGGCATATTTTCTTCTCCCCTTTTGTGGTTTCTCTAGACACACTTTCAAAATGATGTTAGTTATATTTTTCTTTTTTTTTTTTTTTTTT
>NW_003852412.1:8945450-8951892 GCF_000181295.1 Otolemur garnettii
TAAAAGTAACCATTTATTTTTTTTTTTTGGTTGCCGCCGTCATTGTTGTTTGGCGGGTCCGGGCTGGGGATTCGAACCCGCCACCTTGGGTGTATGTGGCTGATGCCTTAGCCGGTTGAGCTATAGGCGCCGAGCCCAAACAATGGTTTCTTTAAAACACCTTGAGACCAGGCTTCATGGGGGCCCTGTTATAATCAAGTCTTTGAAACTAGTAGTATCAAAGGAAGCTTAAATAGTGTCCAATAGCCACGGCTGATTAGAGCCCCATTCAGCAGAGACTCATTCTGCCAACATTGACCATCCTTATCTGCTGATAGGGACGACACCTACCTGACTACCATCCCTTGATGTTGGTGAAAGATAAGAGTATACCAGACTGGCTTTGACCACATCATTCTACTGATAACAGTGTTCAATCAACCAGATGTCCGCCTTTGAGTAAACGAAAGATCTAGATCTTTAACTGGAACTGTTGTTTCATCCAGAGCTTTGCTGTCAGGGAGCTATGGGCACTGACTCTTTCAAGTGAGAAAACTCTAGTAGATTCAGTACAAGGCCTGCTGGTGTCTCAGCAGAGAAATAAGCTAAGAATAAGGGGACTAACAAGATAACGATGGTGATGGGTTAGGATACATTTGAGAAAACAGCAGAAGGTCATTCTCACCATTCCCCTTGCCCGGCTCCCAGAAGCAGGTCTTGAGACCCTACACCCAGAAAAGAGGACACCTTTGTCTCTGAAGACACAGGGACACAGGAGAATCTGAACACCGCAGGGCTCGCTAAGTTCCCAGCAGCTTATTACCATTGGATTGCACCTCTTTTGTCCAATCACACTTTTGCATGATTACCTACTCTTCTTCAAAGCATAAACACACAGGTATCCCTATTTCTCTCATTTCCTTATGAAGTCTCCTGTGTCCACATAAAACTTATATTGAATAAACTTGTATGCTTTTCTCTATTAATCTATCTTTTGTTATAAGGGGCCTCAGCCATGAATGTGGCAATAGGAAAGAAAGATATTTCTTTTCCCCTGCATGAGAATGAATCCCTCAGAGGAAAGGATGGCACAGTCCACAGTGCAGTGTTTAAGAACCATAGTGAACTAAGATGCAGGGCTATATATAGAATGGCTGATATCATGGGTGAATTAATTTTTAATACACACTCCCCATAGGACAAAGTTATTTTTAAAACATTAAATAAACCTAATAAGAGTAGCCAGAAAAGAAACACAGTGAAGGATGGCGCCTGTGGCTCAGTGGGTAGGGCACCAGCCCCATATACCAAGGGTAGTAGGTTCAAAACCAGCCTCAGCCAAATTGCAACAAGAAAATAGCCAGGCATTGTGGCGGGCGCCTGTAGTTCCAGCTACTTGGAAGGCTGAGGCAGAAGAATTGCCTAAGCCCAGGAGTTGGAGGTTGCTGTGAGCTGTGTGATACCAGGGCACTCTACCAAGGGCGATAGAGTAAGACTCTGTCTCCAAAAAGAAAAAAAAAGGAAAGAAAGAAACAGTGAAAATGTTTTTGTACTAAACTGCCTACTTATAATCAGCCTGTTTAAAAATAATAATAATGACAATAAAAAAGACATGTTAGGGTATATACAGAAAGAAATTAACGTAGTAATATTTTCTAATTTACTTCCACATATTTTTTGAAAAGAGAAAAAACTCACAGGTACATGCTGGCCTGTTCCAGTAATTAAGTTCACAGTTCACATTGTTTGACTATTTACAATTTTAAACACACACACAAACTCCAAGTGGTCATGTTTCTTCATGTTTATAATTGCTACACAAATCTTTTATTTTGAATCCACAGTTTAAATGCAGAAATATCTGGTACCACAGGGGCAGGAGACAAACTTGTACCTTGAGCCAGCTCAGATGATTCCAAATCATTACAGTTGTGAGTCTGAGTGAGCCTGTGTTGAGGGTCAACTGTGTAACTAGAAGTCCTCAGAATTAAAATCCATGAAATGTACAATGTGTATTCAAGGACAATAAGCCTGACGCAGTGGCTCACTCCTGTCGTCCTAGCACTCTGGGAGGCTGAAACAGGAGATCCCTTGAGCAAGACCAGTAATAATTGGTCTTTGGGGTGCAGATTTAAAAGAGATAGTTTCCCACGACCAACAAGAACAACATGCAGACAGAGAACAGTTCAAAGGAATTAGTCAGAGCCCAGCTGATAGATACAGGCACACCAGAGTGTGTCAGAGTCAGGAAATACCACAAGGGGAAGAATGTTAGAGGCCAGGGAGGACCATGTACGTAATTACCTACCTTTAACTGAGTGGTGCGTAATCACCTACCTTTAACTGTGTGGAAATGAATCACACAATTCATTTCCATTATTTAAGTTTCTGGCGTAGGCTCTTTGAGTGGCACAAGCATACCACACTTCACTCTGAGGGGCTGGGCGCGTGGCATTCAGTGTGGCCCCACCCCATCCAAATGATCTGTGACACAGGAAGACTCTGACATTGCAAACAAGCCTTCAACTTCTTGGTGGTATGAAGAATTTTGGGAAACAACTGGAAAATCAGCCTTTCTTAGGATGGTATCCTTCACTGGGGTCCTATAAGCGAGGGAACACAGGATTTGGCAACTGGAGATCGGAATTTGAGTCTCCGCTCACACCTAACTGGTTTTGCATTTAGGCAAGGTCACCGCCTGGCAGATTCCTGACTGTGAAGTAGAAACTGTGATGCCGTCCCACTTGTCTGGCAGGGCACTCATGAGGACCAGCTGAGGTGAGGAGGTGGCCATTCACACATCCATCCCACCTTCCACGTCAAGCCTGTGCTCACGACCACAGGTTTTCTGAGCAATAGATAATATCAAATTGAAAACTTAAAATTCAAAACACACTTTATGGTAACAATTATTTCAGGCAAAGCAATCTTCTGATTTTTTTTTTTCAAGCCAGCCTTTGTGAGAAATGGTTTAGTCGTTTTGGTGTCATACAATCTGCTTTGAATCTTTCTCCTGCACTCCACCGAGCCAAACAAAACTGGAAGAAGTTAGCTGAGCGGTGGCAGGATTCTCACGTTGCTTCAGTTCCACAGAGGACTCGAAAATGATGCGGGTTTTAGGGTAGAGAGGGTGGGCATGACGGAAAGCAAAGGAAGGAGGATAGTTCCAGCTCTGAGAAAATATCCCTGGCCAGGAAAAAAAGCCTCAGGGCCTCAGGTTCCAGAAAGGCGTCAGTACAGTGATTGGGGAGCCCACATCATCTCAGTCCCAGCTGTTCTGCTCTTTAGTAAGAGAGCCCCGTGGAAAGTGTGCCCTTCGGGCCACCACACTTGGTGCATTTTGCTGCAGCTCGTGTCCTGGAGGACAGTAACGACATCAGAAGAACAGGCTTACTCAGGTGTGGCAAGACTGGCTTTGAGTATCAGATTAGAAAGCGATTGGCTTGCCCTGCCAGCTACGTGGGCTGTCTTTTTTATTTGGGTGTCTGTGTGCCCTCATGTTTTGTGCTCATTCGTGTGGCTAGAGAGGGTCAGGTGGCAGTGATTATTAGATTATTTAGAATTATCTACAGTCATCCTTTGGTATCTTGGGAGGATTGGTTCCAGGACTCCCACGGATACCAAAAGTCATGGATATTCAAGTCCCTGATATAAAATGGCATAGTATTTGCATATAAGGTACACGCACCCTCCTGTATACTTTAAATCACCTCTGGATTACCTATAATGCCTAATACAATGTAAATACCATGGAAATCATTGTTATACTGTTTTGTTTACAGAATATTAACAAAGAAAAAAGCCTGTACCTCTGCAGTGCAGGTGTAATTTTGTTTTAGTGTTTTTGATCCATGGTAGTTGAATCCTTGGATGTGGAATGCATTGAGTACAGAGAAACAAATGTGTTTCAAATAATAGATCATTTTAATGTAATGTTTTTAATATAAAGTAAACTTTTCCTTTCAAAGGAATAGGTCATTAATGAAGTCATAATTCTGGTCCCACCAAACTTCTGCTTGTGAAACTTTTAAACTACATTTGTATTTTCTGATTTCCACTTTGCTGGGGACCATGAAACCTGCCTCCCTGGGAATAGATATTATGCAAGGAGAAAATAAGTCACGAGGTCGTTGGACAGTAATTTTGGGTTATTATTTTTCCAATGTTATAACATAGACTCCCTACTCCCTTTGTGTACATGCTTGGACAAAGATCCTGTTTTCCCAACCTCTTCACCCTGTTTGTTGGAGGCAAGAGGGAGCCCCCAGACTGCAGATCATGGCCCATGTCCAGAAGCGACATGACTGAGCCCTGTGCCCAGACACCCAGACCAATGTTATCACTACAGTCTTTCTGGACAGTCTTGCTAGAAGGCTGGGCACTTATTTTTTTTTTTTTTTTTTTTGAGACAGAGTCTCACTTTGTCACCCCCAGTAGAGTGCTATGCCGTCACAGTTCACAGCAACCTCAAACTCTTGGGCTCAAGTGATCCTCTTGCATCAGCTTCCCAATTAGCTGGGACTATAGGTACCCACCATGATAGCCTGCTAGTTTTTCTATTTTCAGCAGAGATGGGGTCTTGCTCTTGCTTAGGCTGGTCTTGAACTTCTGAGTTGAAGCAATCTATCCACCTCCATCTTCCAGAGTACTGGGATGACAAGCGTGAGCCACTGCGCCTGGCCAAGGCTGGGCACACTGAAGACATACAAAGTCAGGAAGGACATCAGATTGCCTGTATTTGAATCCCGGCTTTACTGCTTACCAGGTATAACCCTTAGGAAAGTTTCCAGTCGCTCAGCACCTCAGTTTCTATGAAATAGGGATTATATATCCTGATGTGATGGTGAGGTGTCACTGATGGAATACATGTAAGCAATTAAAACAGTACTAGGGTTATAAAAATCCTCAATAACCATTACTTATTACCCAAAACATAAACTACTCTACAATTATTTATACACATATATATAGCTATTTCTTCTTCTAATCTGTCCAGTAAGAGGGACTAAAACCGAAGAGGTAGAAAAATACAATTTCATGCTCACAGAAACATTCAACATAATAGCTACAATCTTAAAACTATATGTCCCAGAAATCAACTTAGCCAGAAGCAGTCTTGTTAAGGGGGGCTCTGCAAAGGGGATCTGCCTCCCTGCGTTCTCCCCCTCCACGTCCTAATATTAACTTTCATCATCTTGGAGAGTCTACCAAGTCAGGCACCTCAATATAAGATTATCTAAGAGTCCTTCAAGTCACAACCATATGGGGACGACAAAAGATTTTGTTAGGAACACAAGAGCCCATTCTCTATAGGAATTGGACACAGTTTTGTATTATGTGTTGTATTTAAAATAAATACAAAGAATATCAAACTGCTTCTGATCTCAGCTCACTTTCTCTTTAGCACGAAACCACTCGGGAACTCTTCCCTAGTGTTGGACGGGAATGCTCTGGAAGGGGACCCTTGGTTGTTTCCGAAGCTGTTGGTGGCGATGCCGGGCTGTGTGCAGCACCTTCGGGGCCATTGCTCCCAGACACATGGAGCTCATGGTCTCTATTCCTAGCTAACACCAGGCTGCACCATGGTATAGCTCCTACTCCCAGACTAAATGCTGTCTGTGCTGTCGCCTCGTCCAGCAAATGGTAGGTGTGGCAGCTAAGCCTCTGTTTTGTCAAAAAGGGTCACTTCCTGCTTAAAGTGGGAGCTGAAAGTGAATCTCTCATTGTGCAAAAATATGGGTGCCATCATTCAGAAGGCTTTCTCGGCAGCTCTGTCCAAGAGCCTTCTAGCCACAGGAATGGGATGTTACTGCTTTATTTTTCTAGGCCTGATATTACGTGGGTGGCTTTCATTTCAGAAAAAGTCCCTCCCAGCTGTTGCCTTTCCACGCTTACTGAAAGAAGAAAACCACTTGTTCCAGATTCACTGCTGGACCAGACCATGCCCAAGCTCTCCAGAGAGCTCTGCAAAGCCCAGCCTTTCCAGGTTAGAGGAATCAGCTTTTCAGTTTGCCCACTGAAAATTGAACTCCACCCTCAAGCCTGAGGCCCCAAGCCAATGGACTGCTCACCCCCACTTTCTTTGTAGGATCTGCGTGTGTTCCCACAGAGAATTCCTGAGTAGCAGAAATGTGGATAAAGTAGTAGTTCTCAGCATTTGGGGTAACATGAAGGTGTTTTTTGTTGTTGTTTGTTGGTTGGTTTTTGAGACAGAGCCTCAAGCTATCCGCCTGGCTAGAGTGCTGTGGCATCACAGCGCACAGCAACCTCCAGCTCCTGGGCTCAAGCAAGTCTCCTGCCTCTGCCTCCCAAGTAGCTGGGACCACAGGCGCCCACCACAACGCCCAGCTATTTTTTGGTTGAAGCCATCATTGTTGTTTGGCAGGCCCGGGCTGGATTTGAACCCACCACCTTAGGTGTATGTGGCTGGCGCCTTAGCCACTTGAGCCACAGGCGCCGAGCC
>NW_003852412.1:8952392-8964461 GCF_000181295.1 Otolemur garnettii
GGAGTTGGAGGTTGCTATGAGCTGTGATGCCATGGCACTCTACCCAGGGGGATAGCTTGAGGCTCCGTCTCAAAAAAAAAAAAAAAAAAAAAAGACCTGAACCTGAGGCAGGAATCAGGGTTGGGACATAGAGACGGGATTCACCTCCCTGGGGAGGATGGGAAGCTAGCCCATGCCTGCTCTCCAAGGAGAATCTGTCCCTCCCTCATTTATACCTGGATGACTCTTCCTGGAATCCAACTATGAAAGAACTTGGCTCAGCAGAAATGGACTTGGGGGCCTGGGAGTCTGGGAGGAAAGTACCACCATGGTCAAGTCATTCTAAGATCATTCTCAAGGACTTGACCTAAGGAGAGGGAGCCTGGAGCATCGTTGCCCAGCACAGCCAGCTTAAACTAAAGTCCTTAGAAACTTTCACTTTCAGGCAATCAGTCGAGTTCTTATGAAACACACACTCTGTCTCCAGTGTGGAACCAGGTTTTATGGGGAATGGGATATTTTCCCAATGTGCTCAGGCACTTAGGTCACTAATCTCAAATAGATCAAAGTCCTCTTGGTGTCTACAAAACAAACACGCATCATTAAAAAAAAAAAAAAAAAACAAGAACAAAACTCTGTGGTCAGGTCTGTATAGTCTAAAAGCAGAATATGCTTTAAAGAGCTCAGGGCTGAGAACGCAGGAAATGATCCCCAGAGGAGGGGGCCGGGGCTGGCTTACTTCATGGTTCCCTTTAACTACTGTTCTCCTCAAAGAACACTTTCCTCTGCCCTAGCTCCACCCTGATCCATTAGAATCCACCTCTCCAATACTGTCTTAGCAACCTGTTTACTGATTAACACTCACAGGCTGAGCAAGCCCGCATCAGCGCTACGCCAAAGCTCAATCTCTGGCTCCGGGCTGCTTTTTACACCATCACAGAGTTTCAGGGTCAGAAGGGACTTTTGAGGTCACCCAGTCCAAACTCCCTTCCGTTGCTTAGGAAAAAGGTATCTGGGGACCCGTTCTACAAACTTCCAAGGGGGATAAATCTGGTGGCTGCCTAAGTCTCCCCAACAGTAAGAAGCAGGAGCCACCAGGACACAATGTGAGTGATCTCTTCTGGCATGAGTAAAACACAGTCACCTCAGAGACAGAGTGGATGATGGCCACACATTGAAATGTCCCTTACACCAACTCAAACTCACCAGGCCAGCCCTATTATAGTCATCGAGCCTGAATCTCAACGCCATCATGCAGGCTGACAGTTTGCACCCAACTTAGAACTCCTCGAGGGCAAAGGTTGGCCACCACTCATTTGTGCCTCTCCCAGCCTAGTACAGCGCCTGGGATTCAGTAGACAGCTCAGAGTGGCTTTGCATAAACTGAACTATACTGAGCAATATTGAATTCAGTACTGTGTGAGACAGCAACACAAAGCATGGCAAATATGACAGTGGCCAGAGAGAAAAAAGATGAGGAAACCAGCTTGGCGCCTGTGGCTCAAGTGGCTAAGGCGCCAGCCACATACACCCAAGGTGGCAGGTTCGAATCCGGCCCGGGCCTGTCAAACAACAATGACAGCTGCAACCAAAAAATAGCCGGGCGTTGTGGCGGGCGCCTGTGGTCCCAGCTATTTGGGAGGCTGAGGCAGGAGACTCGCTTGAGCCCAGGAGTGGGAGGTTGCTATGAGCTGAGATGCCACAGCACTCTACCCAAGGGGACAACTTGAGGCTCCTGTCTAAAAAAAAAAAAAACAAAGATGAGGAAACCAACTCCCTTCCTCACCCCCTACCCCCCAGGATCTCTCAGTCCAGAGAAACAGTCATTCCCAATTATAGCCCTAAAGATATTGATTCCATGTGAAAGTAATTTCTATAATGGCCAAGGTATATCATGACCGTGGCAAATGGCAGACGCTGTGCTAGAGTCCTTCCTCGGAATCCTCGTGGCAATCCTATGGAGTACGTTCTCCGATGATCATCAGCTTACAGCTGAAGCTACTGAGTCTACGAATGATGAAGTTAGGAGGAGTAAGTATAGAAATGGGATTTGATTGTGCGGAAGAAGCAGAGAACGGACTGGGATTCAGAGGACAGACAAGACTTTGGTATCAATGTATAGGTATAAAAAGAGGGAAGAAACGTGAGATGACACTGCCACCTGGGTGGGAAGAGGACCAGGACAGAGTGATGTCGCAGCAGCCTATGGAGGGGCGGCTTCAGAGAGGGGACTCACAGATTTTCAATGACAGCAGAGAGGAAAATTTGGTAAGGACCGAACCTCTATTTCATTTGACAATTCGGAAGTCACAGTGGACTTTGGCAGGAGCCACTGTGAGTGGAATATCCAGGACAGAAGCCAGACTGCAGTGGGCAGCACAGAAACAAGTGTCAGAGACCTCCCTGGGAGACCACTGGGGACACAGCCGGAGTGGCTGGCCCAGAATCAGGCAGGCTTCTGCAGGTTGAGAGAAACTTGTGTTTGTTCACAGGTAAGGAGGCAGGGCCAGTGAAGTGGGAGAGGACGGGATGCAAGAGAAAGAGGAACAGTAGAAAGGAGAGGGGGTCGCCAGCCTTAGACAGAACGAAAAAGGAGCATAAACAGAAAACATCCTGGACCAGGACAACTGTTCTCGTCCCACTTTGTATGCAGAATTTTTTAAAGACTTTTTTTAGGTTGGAGCCTGTAGCTTAGTGGTTAGGGTGCCAGCCAGATACACCAGGACTGCCGGGTTCGGAACCCAGTGGGGGCCTGCTAAACAACAATGACAAGTACAACAACAACAAATATATAGCTGGGCGTTGTGGCAGGCACCTGTAGTCCCAGCTACTTGGGAGGTTGAGGAGAGAGAATCACTTAAGCCCGAAAGTTTGAGGTTGCTGTGAGCTGTGATGCCAGGACACTCTACCAAGGGTGACATAGTGAGACTCAGTGTCAAAAAAAAAAAAAAAAAAGACTTTTTAGACCAGTTTTAGGGTTATAGTGAAATTGAGTGGGACGTATTGAGATTTTCCAAATGCCTTCTGATAGACTCAAAAGGAGGGACCCACCCAAATAGAACTGACCCGCCCAGGAAGAAATGAGCGCCTGGATGTCCCATCCGGGAAATAGTAATGTACCAATCGCTACCCTGTCGACCCTTTAAAATTCCCATCCACCTTAACCCATGTGCAGACTTCCTTCTCAAACTCAGTTCACCCACACCGGGTAGGAATAAAGGTTGATGTTACCCACACAGAACCTGGACTCCGTTTCCTTTCATTCACGTTTCAGAATAATCTTTTATTTTCAGTCTTTGATCTCTTACCTTCCCACCTCTACACATGCAGAACATCCCCTACCAGAATGGTACATGTGTTGCAATGAATGAATTTACACAGACACATCTCATCATCCAGAGTCCGAGGTCTACATTGGGGTTTATACTTGGTGTTGAATAGTCTATAGGTTTGGACAAACGTATAAAAGTATGCATCCATTAATTATAGCACTGCCCTGAAAGTCCTCTGTATGCACAAGTATTCAAGAACAAAAGTAGTTTTGGATTTTTGCTTTATTTGAAAAGTGACAAGACAAGAAATCTCACATTAAAGGCTGAACATTCTGCATCAGGCTTGTACAAGGTAACTTGATGTTTACTTGATCCTTTAAAAGGATAGATGCTTACATATCTATGAGAGGTGAGATGCCAGCCAGGTGACATTCGGTCCCCGTTTTGGGAGACTGGCATTTAGGGCTTGCAAAATACTTGTGCTGAAGGGACAAGAGCAAGCAGCCCACTGCCAACTGCCCACTGAGATTTCCAGGACAGTGAAGGAAGAATGACTAATCACTGTGTCCTCCCACCAGACTCTCCCCCATCAGGCAACTTCTCAATTAGGTAACTTTATCACAAAACATTGCCTTCTTTGCTTTCAGTTTGTCATAGAAAATAAACTACCTTCAGGGATTAACAACTTGCTTATCACTGCACGTTTATTAAGCACCTATTGCATGCCAAACGGAACCAATTTGTTTTCAATGCATAATAGTCCACCCCCAAACAACAAACATTTATTATTGGTCATGATTCTGTACATTCAGGTAAAAACCAAGGATTCAGAGGAAGGGACAGTGGTGGCACAAAGATGCTGCAGAATGGACATTTCTGCTGAAGGAGCTCAGAAAGGCTCTCAGAAGTGAAGCCACTGATGGAAGTCCCAGGCATAGGGTAGAGGCTCATCAGGCCAAGAAGGGAAACAGGGTGCATGAAGAAAAGGAAATATGTGACATGCAGAACAAAGCCAAACAACGGGGTGAGTCTGGGAAACTTTCCAGAAACCAGTGTGAGTAGAGCCAGGGCAAGGGGGCGGGGGGAGGGGGCAGTAGGAACCAACACAGGAGAGGTTGGAAAAATCAGATCAAGGAGGCTGCCAGGCCATAGGAGGGAATCTCCTCCTTTAAACGCATCCCTTTAGCAACAGGGAACTCATGAAGGCTTTTCAGCAAGGATGTTACCTGTCACATTTATTTAAAAGGTTGCTCTGGCAATTAAGGTGGAGATGGTGATTTGGGAGTTGTATACAGAGAAGGTTGGTGAAGGAGATGATTAGATCCAAGCAAGCAAGGCAACAGTCACACAAATTAAGCCAGAGACGATGGAGAAGAGGAAACATTTTTTTGTGAGCTATTTTGAAGTAGATTTTGTTAAATGGACAGCTAGAAATCCTGGCTCTCCTGGGGAAGGAGGACAAGGGCGGGCAGTAGGACACCCACCTTGGTCCTGTCTGGAGTATTGCTTGCACCTGGGAGGAGGGACCATCCTACCAATCTACTAATCAGAACTTAGTGTGCCTACTGCAAAAGCATGCAGAAGTCTCTCTACAGGTACAACAGAGCCTTGAAGGTGACCTAGAACAGACTTCAGACTGATGATTATCACATCATTAGCTTAAATCTACATTGTGGTCCACCCCACCCCACATCCACCCTCGTCACAGGCTCTCAGAGAGGCTCAT
Organism: Otolemur garnettii; assembly: GCF_000181295.1. Classification (NCBI taxonomy): domain Eukaryota; kingdom Metazoa; phylum Chordata; class Mammalia; order Primates; family Galagidae; genus Otolemur; species Otolemur garnettii. Next base: position 8,957,370 of record NW_003852412.1, read on the forward strand.
AGGAGGTCTGCCTGTGCAATAAGTCTCTGGTTCCAAGGCGACCTCTGAGCTACAAGGTAGGCCTAACCCAGATGGGAGAGAAGAAAGCCTTTTTCTTGTTCCAACAATGGTGGTCTGTTTGCGGTCTATGGTGGATGTATCTTGCTCTGTCAATTTACATCTTCCTCTTACCCTGTAAAGCGTTCTCTTCCTCCGTAAACTTTGTTTCATGCTTGCCTTACTTTGGGGTGTCTGGTTATTTTTTGGTCAAGAACTGAGGACCCAGGCATCTGCTTGCAATCCTGACATTTTAGGACACTGCCTTGAAACCCAACAACTTGAGAATTGGATGCAAAGTCAGAGAGAGAGCGAGGGAGAGAGATAAGGATAACTCCCAGATTTTGAGTGGGGTTAGTGGTTGGACAGTATTATCGTTAACTGAGAGAGAAGATTCAAAAAGAAGACAGCAGGGACTGAATTAACAATGATGGACTTGTAGTGTTCAGTGGCTGTTAGAGCCAAATGCAGGGACCCGCCCAAGTAGAACTGTCTGGCCCAGGAAAGAACATCTCGCCCTGGAAGGTATGAGGGCATGAACGTCCCTCCCAGGAAGGAATGAATGCACAAATCCCTATCACTCCGAACTCTTATCTTCCCACCCACCTTAGCCCACGTGCCGACTTCTTTTTCAAACTCAGCCCATTTGCACCCAAGTGAATAAAGGCCACGTTGCCCACACAGAGCCTGGACTCCGCTTCCTTTTGTTCGTGTCTGGGAATAACCTCTCATTTTCAGTCCTTAACCTCTCAGTGGGTCCTTGCATATATTGGTTTGGAGCTCAAAAAGAAAGTTCTAGGGTGTGGAGGTGATTTGCAAGCTCTCAGCATGCGTAATGCTGTAGGGATATTAAAAAGAATAGAGATCTTAATCATGGATCATTGCAGCTGGCAAAAAATAAGAAAAAAGTAATTTCTTTTTACAAACGAACAATCATTTTCAAATTCTTTTTTTCTCCCAACAAAAGAATTAGCCAAGGTTTTGTTTCAAGACCAAACAAAGAGAAGCAATCGGCTTTCTACATGAATGCAATGGGTAATTCATGAGGCTCTGAAAAATACAGCTGCAGTTTTGCCAATAATTTCCCGTGCCTGTGTAAACAGTACCATATTCTCTGAAGCTTTTCCCCCTTCAGAAAGGTAAACTTCGCATCGCCAAGAAGTACAGGCAGAACAATGTACTGAATCTCCCAATTCTTTCTAGTTAAGACCATGTTCTTTAGAAGAACCTGCAGATACTAAATCCATGGAGAACTGGGTGGGGTGGGAGCATGTTACTTACTGGACAGACTCAGTTTCCTGTTATTACTTTGTAGCTAATGCGGACAGAACGGGAGGAAGAGAGAACCTACTGACAGATTTCTCACTGTATCATTTCCCTACGGGGTCAGAACTCTGTGCAGAACATTTTGCTACGCAACCAAAAAGACCAAAAAAATTGGTCTGCCATCAAGTAGATTTGGAGAAGATGTGATGCTAACCCCCTCCCAGACAATAGCAAAGGAACTCACGTGTTTACCTTTATTTAAGTCAGTGTTTCTCCCAGATTTCTTTGGCCAGGGAAACTTTGTTTCATGGAGCTCTTATTAAGGTCTTAAGAAATTCCAAAATGCATTAGCCCTCTAAGCTCTGCAGGATGTTAAGAGAGCTCCCCTTCCTCCAGTCCGCATTTCTATCAGGACTGACTTGGTATTTGTAAAAACAGGCAGCACGTGGTCCCATCCCCACAGACCTGGGGACTGGATCTCAGCTCTGGGCCATCACTCTCAATTTAAATTCTGAATTTAAGTGGCCCCAAACAGCTGCCTCCCCTCCCCAAACCGGTTCTGCTCTGAGAGGGATTCCTATTGAAGAGGAAATCTACCATTTCCTGCCCAAGCTGCGCCTCTGGGCCCAGAGGAGGTTTTCCTGGAGTGGACCTTTGACCTTCTGAATTGGGGGTCTTTCTTTGGGATGCTCTCCCTGCACCCCACACCCCTCCCCACTCCAGCCTACCCCCCACCCCCGCCCCACAGAAAAAACTCCTCTTAGAAAAGATTCTTTGTCCTTGAGCAGCCTACCTCTAGGGAAAAACCTAAAATGAACACACTCAGATTTTTGTAGGCTTATTTTCTATTCTGTTCTGTATATTAGGTCAAAGGAAAGCTCTCTTTTTTTCCCAACAAAATCTAGTTCAGGAGAGGTAAAAGTGTTTAGGACAGCATATTTCTTTTAGATATTGTAGCCTCTGTTCAGTCAGGAAATGCAACATCTGTGCGTGCTCTTAAAGATTCTCTTTATTTCCTCCTCATCAAGGATTTTCTCTTTTGTCTAGAATGTCAGACACTGTAAATCTGCATGCCCCGTAACTGCTGATGGCTGCGTTGCTGCGCATTCCTGCTAACTTTGTGTAAGATGAGGTGCTGAGGCAACAGTGCTTAGAGAGGACAAGAAGGTGGAGGGAATTGGGAAGGAGTACAAGTGGCCCTCAAAGTTCAGCCATGACAAACAAACAAATGAGCAAATCAACCACCGTGTAGCGGCCTCCCTAGGAGACTCCTAAGAGCTGGAGGAGTAGGCAGAGAGAAGCAGAGGGAAAGGAGGTGTCTGAGTCAATCAGAGACTGGGCCTGTTATGGAAAAAGGGGTGTCATACTATATGAAGAGCTGACTTTTCATTCTCACTCACAACGTATAAAGTAGTTCTGCTGGAACATTCTTCTTGCATCACTTCCCACATAGGGAGAGTGGGAGGCAGGGAATAATCTTCTATCTTCCTTCTCAGCTCTTTGACATCTTCCTTCTAACACTATCTCATCCATCTGCTCAGGCCCAAATGCCCTTCCCCAGGCCTGTGCAGATAATCCCACCCATTGGAGACCGCTGGTGCCATAGTGGAGGAGGGAGGTTTGACTGAGGGCACTATGTTCCAGCAGTGCTTTCTCAAGGCACAGGCAAGTCTACAGGGTTTATATCAGCTAAGATAATTCTCAGCTGCAATTAGCCAATAAAGTGATTTAACTAAATAGGAGGAAATCTAGAAGGAGAAAGCTGGTTTCAGTTCACTAGCTCAGCAGAGACAGGCTGATGTCTGCACCTTTTACAGCCTTTCCCTTTCGGTTATAGGATGATTGCCTCTGCTCTAGACATCACATCTACATTCAATCTTTCTTCTCATATCTAAGAAGGGGGGCGCAGGGTCAGTGTAGCCATTACCTTTTATCAGAAAAGAGTAATGTTTCCCAGAAGCCCCAAGTAAGATCTGACTTACAACTCTTTGGTCAAAACCATGTGACTTGGGCATGGCAGTGAACTTCACCAGGCTGTGGAACAGAAGCACAGGAAGACTGAGTAGGTCTACTGGCTAGCATCTGCCACAGGGTTATTATTTTTAGATGACCGTTCCTGAAATTAGATGAGGGGCCCCAGGATGAAGCCAGTAAGGCCACAGGCTGACATCACTGCCCTTGACCACTTATGGTGGAGCTATGGTGTGAGTGAAGTAATGGGACACAATAACTTGATGCAATAACTTTCTTCCTATTGAAATAAAACTGTTTAAATTGGTTTATTTATTTAGGACCACTCATGTCTTCCCAAAATGGTTGTGTTTCTTTGGTTTACATCAAAGTCCTATCTAATTTGCTCCCAAGAGGAAACCCACTACAATAGTAAAGTTGAATATTTCCACGGGGATTTTTCCCTAAACTGTTAATGAGTTGTGACTTCCTTATATGTACATGCAGACGAGACTGGTGCACTCCAAGCAGGTAGACAGAATTTGAACCAGATGGTTCAAGGAAAGAAAACTGGATTAGCAGATCATTTCAAACACCTCCATGTGTTGACTGAAATCCATAAGGAGAATGACAAAACTCGTACCTTATTTTCTCAACAAACTGTGCACCATATTGAATGTAAAACATTAAATTGAGAGAGGAGTAGAGCAAGCTCTGGTTTTTCTTTCTTTGTCATTAGAACCTTAAGCCTAGTTTTGCCTCATTAATGTATCTAAAGAGGAAAAAAACCCCATGGCTCATTCATAAACTCCTCCCGCCCCCAAGGACCCTGTGGGAATCCCATAGCAACAACGTTTGAATAAATGGAAGGTGGCAAGGGTGTGTCTAATTTCCATGAGTTCCTGCATGGAAAACAAATCCTATTTCACTTGATTTTCCAGTTTAAACAATAAACCACAGGAGCTTCTCATCTCCACCCTAAAGCCACCGTCCTTGAAACTGGGGCTGGTGCAAATGAAGCCGCTTCCTAGCTCTCACCCCCACCCCATCCCCAGCCTCCCACCAGATCAAATAAAGCAAAATTTGGTTTGATGGTAAATGGGTATTTAAAAATCAGGAGAAAATCCGGTTCCAATAATTAAAGGGATTTTCTAAATCTTGTCCTCCATGTTAAAACACTCATTTTAATAGTTAATTAAAGACTCTTTAACCATCCTTTGAAAGAAATTTGAAAAAGAAAAGATTAGGGACCTGCCACACAGACAATACTGACAACAGGGACTAAAATTCTTTCTTTCTTTCTTTCTTTTTTTTCTGAAACAGAGTCTCACTATGTCGCCCTCAGTAGAAGGCTGTGGTATCACAGCTCACAGCAACCTCAAACCCATGGGCTTAAGTGATTCTCTTGCCTCAGCCTCCCAAGTAGCTGAGACTACAGGCACCTGCCACAACACCCGGCTATTTTTGGTTACAGTTGTCATTGTTATTTCGTTGGCCCGGGCTGGGTTCGAACCTGCCAGCCTCAGTGTATGTGGCTGGCGCTATAACCACTGTGCTATAGGCACTGAGCCAGGAAGAAACTAAAATTCTTTGTTAAGGGGAAACTAAGGTCTTTCCTTACCTAAAATACTTTTTAAGCATGGACACTTTTTTTTGCAAAAGGTGATACTGTACTTAATTTGCTTTTGTATTGCTAAGGGTAGCCCTGCAAATTTTGTAGCTATTCCACAAGAACCTCTCTGTAAGTTGATCACCCAAGGGATTATAACAAACTGGTCAACATACAGAGGTGGTCAGCAGGAAGAACTAGGCCTACCGTACAGATACATGTTCTGCATGTCTGGTCTATCAAAATTAGGTCAATTTAAAGAGGTGGTCAACCATGGAGGTTCCCTGTCTAATCCAGTTTGTTTTTTTTGTTTTTTTGTTTTTTTTGAGACAGAGCCTCAAGCTGTCCCGCTGGGTAGAGTGCTGTGGCATCAAAGCTCACAGCAACCTCCAACTCTTGGGTTCAAGTGAGTCTCTTGCCTTTGCCTCCCAAGTAGCTGGGACCACAGGCGCCCGCCACAACGCCCGGCTTTTTTTTGGTTGCAGCCATCATTGTTTTTTGGCGGGCCTGGGCTGGATTTGAACCCGCCATCTTAGGTGTATGTGACTGGCGCCTGAGCCACTTGAGCCACAGGCGCCGAGCCTCTAATCCAGTTTGGAAGTCATCTACGTACTACCACCATTGCAGTTAGGGGAGAGTGGGAGCACAGGTGTCTTGTTCCTTTGGTTTCCCAAGCTATGGCTGCTGCCAAAGTCAAATCCCTATGGCAGCAGAGGCCCCCTCCAACATTCCCCTTGGAGATTCCATGTGCCTCTTATATTTGAAATACTGCTAGTAGATTTAAACTAGATACACTGATCAGTCAACCAACATTTAACCGGCACTGTCCTAGGTTCTGGGAGGATACACAGGTGAACACAGCATAGTCATTGCTACTTAGGATTTGAACCTAATTTAGAAGGCACACACATATCCAGGTAACACTAATACATGGCACACAGACAAGGAAGATACATTGCAGGCACAAAGAAAGAATGACGTGAGAACGGGGCACAGGCAGAGAGATCTGAAGGAGAAGCCTTCTTGGAGCCATGAATCAAGCTGTTCCTTCATGGGCTGGAGAAGCAGATGCCTGCAGAATACCGATCTCAGAGAGAACACAGGCATGGTGGCAGGAAAGGGCAGAGCACACTTGCAGAAAGAGTGTGCAGACCCCTGAAATGCGAGCAGAGAGCCCAGGGGGACAGGAGCAGAAGGCTCAAGGCCTGCAAAAGCCGAGCTATAGGGGGGCTTTCCCCCCGGCTGAAAAGTCTGTTTCATCCTACAGAAAAAAGGTTTGGGGGGCATGGACATAACCAATTGGAGGGGCAAAAAGAGACTTCTGTGAGAGACCAGTTGAGGCGACACTGTAGCAGCAGCACCCAGAAGTGAGCTCCCCACAGAGCTCTTCCAATAGAGCCACTCACATCCTGGGGCTCCACAGAGAGGGACCAGCGGGCACGTAAACCAGCTGGGTCGTCTTGAGGGAATCAGTCTCTAGATCCACAATTTCTACTCGGCCTTCTTTGTAAAACTGCTTGAGCACCCTAATCACACTTGAAAAAGTCTTTCTGTGGTGGGCTAAGGAGGCATCGAGGCTCCTTAAACCCAGGGGCTTGCTGCCTTTCCTATCATCTTGCTTCTTTCTTTTAGGATGAAGCTGGACCTTTCAGGGAAATTCTGAATTCAGAATAATCAGCTGCCATATAGATAACTTAATGCATCGATCACTTAATGTTTCTGAACTATTTCCTAAAATTACCAACTTTTTGAAGATAAAGCCCCCAGGTAAAAATTCTATAATGCTTCATTCTTTCTGATTTGAACAGTGTTTCAGAACAAAGGTTCTGTGTTCCACAAGAACCTTTAAACATTTATTTTATTGAATCTATCATAACACATTTATTTCAATTACATCCAATTCTCATCTTATTTCAAATTATCTTATGCTTCATGTTTTCTATCTCCTATTAACAGAGAGTGCATTTCTTTTAATCCATAATGGAAAAGGTTAGTTGTTAAATATTTAAAAGAGAACAGAGTTTTGGAAAATTCCTGTAGAACCCAAGCAAACAAGTTTTAAGGACCACAATTTCCTAGGGAGTCTGGCAGGGAAACAAAATGGGAGGGGTGGAGAGGGAGGGTTCAGTGATAAGTTAAAGAAATGCTAAGTTAAAGTTAAACAAGCCCCATATCTTTTAAGATGCTTGTGGTCTTTAAGATTCTTTCTTTTCTTTTTTTTTTTTTTTTTT
>NW_003852412.1:8964602-8973236 GCF_000181295.1 Otolemur garnettii
CATTGTTGTTTGGCGGGTCCGGGCTGGGGATTCGAACCGGCCACCCCAGGCGTACGTGGCTGGCGCCCTAGCCGGTTGAGCCACAGGTGCCGAGCCAAGATTCTTTCAAGAGGAGGAGCTACAGAGTTCAATATCTCCCAAGTTTTGATCCTAGGAGGGTAACTTGAGAGTATTCCATACCTCTTCTTAATAATCTTCATCACCGCACCCTCCAGCAGCCATTGCCCATAGAATATAAACTGAGTAATCCCATTACTAGGCATCTACCCAGAAGAAAAAAAATCATTTTATCATAAGGACATTTGTACTAGACTGTTTATTGCAGCTCAATTTACAGTCACCAAAATGTGGAAACAGCCTAAATGCCCACCAACCCAGGAATGGATTAACAAGCTGTGGTATAGGTATGCCATGGAATACTAGTCAGCCATTAAAAAAGGTGGAGACTTTACATCGTTTGTATTAATCTGGATGGAGATGGAACACATTCTTCTTAGTAAAGTATCGTGAGAACGGAGAAGAAAGAATCCAATGTACTCAATTCTCATACGAAGCCAGTAGATAATCAAATACATACCCTCGTGAGACAAAAACTCAAATCAATCAAGGTGGGGGGTAGGAGAATGAGCAAGTGGGGAGAAGGGAGAGGGGTGGGAGATCAGGGTATATGGCACACCTCTTGGGGGTGGGACACAATTATAAGAGGGACTTTAACTAACAAAAGCAATCAGTGTAACCTAATTCTCTGTACCCTCAATCAACCCAAACAATAAAAAAGAAAAGCCACACTGTGTTGAAGCAGCTTACTGTGAGTATGAGCTCCAGGTGGTAGTGTGCTAGAGCCTGCTTCTACAGCAGTGGTTCTCAACCTGTGGGTCACGACCCCTTTGTAACAATGAAAATGCATCCTGCATATCAGATATTTACATTACGATTCATAACAGTAGCAAAATTACAGTTATGAAGTAGCAACAAAAATAATTTTGTGGTTGGGGGTCACCACAACATGAGGAACTGTATTAAAGGGTCGCAGCCTTAGGAGGCATTAGGAAGGTTGAGAACTGCTGGTCTACAGGCTCACGGCAACCATGGGGCCACAACTGGCAATCAGAATGTCTTCTGAGAAAAAAGTTCTGGAGCAACAGTTCAAATTGACCCTGACCCTACGTATGTTCATGCGGGAGAAGTAGACAATTAAAGCAATTTTGAGGTAGTGTCAGACCCCTAAAACATCTATGTACTTCTCTCATACTACCTGTATGTGCAAATTGTATATTTTTTTCTATGGAATTATCTGAAAACTTGTTTCCATTCTTGACATCATTTTGTATGAACACACACAGCCACTGTTCATAGAGTATTTAGGTCATTCTTTAGTGGCATATTCTTCATACCATAAAGTGTAGAAGGAAACAGTTAGCTAGAGACATGACCCAGAACTTGAGATAAACCCCCATGATAAAGAACTTCTTCTTCTATCAGCAATTCGTGCTACAGAACAAATCCTATCCCAATGTACATTTCACGGGATGTATCTTTCCAACATGAGACAGAATGCTTTAACTGTTGTCTTTGCTCTTCTTGAGCAAGATTCTAAAAATATATTTTTGTTGTCCATATAATTCCCCCAAACACCTCCAATTTAATTATTCTGGAAAAAAAATACAGATGTCTTTTCAGTTCTAAAGTTAATGAAATTTCTTATTTGATGCCAATTTAACAAGATGACCTATTGATTGACTAAATCTTTGACTTTTCAATTGAGCATTTTTGCCTTTGTGTCTGACAATAACATATGTCATTGTGCAAAATGGAAAGGCCATCTGGCCAGAACCGCTCTGCCAGATAAGGAAGAATGCTGGTATTCTTACAGCGCTGATGCTCAATATTGAACTATGTTGAATGCTATAAAAATGAAAGCTTCTCCAACAAAAAACGTCCTTCAGAGGCAAGCTTCGTATCTCGCTGTCACATCTGCGCTTTCTCTGGGCGATGACGAGTGATTCTGACACAGCCTTCCACTGCCCTCCATGTCCCCGCAGAGCAATGTAAAGGACTTGGTAATTCTCTTATGCAGAGTAAGCAACATATAATTTCAGAAATGAAATGGAAGTTCCTTTTTAAAAGGCAATGCAGTTGCCTATGAACTTTCTTTTATTTTAAAATATCATCACATTATCCTATGATTGCACTTCCAAGCCATCTGTTTACCTGCTTCCCTGAGAGCCCCTCAAAGGCAGGGACTCTCTGTGTCTCATCCTCACACCCCCAATAGCCGCCACCGAGACAGGCACCCAGGGGCCCCTCCACGAATATGTGCCAAACAGGTGAATGAAAAATTGAACGAATGAATCTCTGTCTTCTTCTGGACACAGTATCTTTTGGTCAAACTGGTTGTCACAAGCCATCTGCAGAGAGTGTGACAGGCAAAACCCCACAGTGCCCAATCTTAGACATTTGCTCTGACCTGTATTCTCTGAATAGTTTGACTAAATTTATAGCCTGTTCAATATTGGAGCGATTTCAGGCTCAGTGGTTTTTAATATGTACTTTGATATTGAAGCTCCCTGTTTTTCAGATACTGAATATTTCTAATGAGGATGCCCATCCTTAAATGTACATTTCTCCCCTAGTTACCGTCCCTGCCACTTTTCAAACACACTGATACCTCCTGTCTTTACTGTCTGATAATGTTCTAATTGAATTTCTTCTTTGGGTGGGGGGAGCCATCTTTTTCGTTTCCTTTATTTCTTTTCTGTAATTTGCTCCCAAGGCCTCCTGTTTAAAAGCTCTCCTTAACCTTTGAACTCACACCGAGTTCCCACAGCCAATTCCTCAGCTGGCCTGCCCAGCACTATCTCTAAAACATTCCTAGAATTGCTTCTTGCTGAGCCTGAAACCGGTGGGCGCACTTTAATCTCCACTTATCTTGACTTCCAGTTCCCGTGTATGGTCCACATGCCTCGCTATTGTCTGAAGGTTTACAGAGGAAAGTCCTGGGTCTGTTTCACATCCCAGGAGTACACACATACCTCATTTCTTTCCTTGTTCTCTTCTCCTCTGGCATTTTAGGACTGCTCTGGGCCAGCTTCCAACCTCCAATCGGATAACTGGTCTTCAAGTTATTTCATGTGAGCCGGTGGTCCCATGTAGAGACTTGAGTTTCATGTACTTTTGTGTTTCCAATGGATCTGCTACCAATACGATAAAAAGCTGGAGACAAGATATTGAACTTGACTCAATAAATATAAAGCAGAGATTTAAAAGACTTGGCATATGTCCCACTTTGGAGTGCAGCTCTAAGGCTGAGTCTACAACCAAAGCGCAGAATTTATTATTGTGGCTCTCTATTAGAAGTGCTACAATTTTACTGATGATGGTAATGGAGCTCATAATGATATAAAGAAACACATTAGCAATCGTGGAAGCCAGAAAGGCTCTATTACCATGATCTTTACAAATTATCTGCCCAGAGTCCTCCCTCCTTTTTCTAAACCAGACCGGATATTTTGGCAAATAGCAAACCACCCAGCGACTAAGTGTTCTCTTACCATTTCTCTGTGGATTAGGTTTGTCTCTGATGAGACCCAGGATCCAAAGACACATTTTATCCTGCTCCTGCGCCACTGCAGTCCCAGCTTGAGGACAGGTAGCATTATAAGCTTGCAATAACACTTTCTTTTTGAGACAGAGTCTCACTTTCTCACCCTTGGTAGAGTGCCGTGGCGTCACAGCTCACAGCAGCCACAAACTCTTGGACTTCTGCAGTCCTCTTGCCTCAGCCTCCCAAGTAGCTGGGACTACAGGCGCCTGCCACAATGCCCAACTATTTTTAGGGATGAGGTCTTTCTGTGGCTCAAGCTGGTCTCCAACCTGTGAGCTCAGGCAATCTAGCTGCCTCGGCCTCCCAGAGTGCCAGGATTACAGGAGTGAGCCACCTTGCAAGAACACTTTTTGATTGGCAACATAATTTTGTCCCAATGATTCTCTCTACCACAGGGAATAAAGAATAGTCAATGGTCTCTGATGAGATTGCAAAGTCAAAAAAATCATTACATTCAATTATGTCTCTGGGAAGGAAGTTGTTCCAAGCCGTCCCAAAGCCCCAGACACAGTCCCCAGTGAGCCCTGTGTATCTCCAGCGCACTTCCCAGCCGGGCTGCCTCCCACCACAGCAGCGGGTGGTGAGCACCATCACAGCTCTTTTCTACTCATCCACCTGTCCTGGCCACATTCCAATCTCCTCACGGGTGTAGGTCAAACCCTGAAAATGCCACCTTTATCAGAGATAATCAATTCAAGAGGCATCCTAACCCTCACACCCACACACTGCCGCACCAGCCTCCTGGGCCCGGCTACTCTCCTCTCTGCCGCGCAGAGAAAAGAGAAATTCACATTCACTGAGCACATGCTTTGAGCCCGGCACTCCTCTGCTGGGTTGCTTTACTCTGTGTGTGTGTATGTGTGTTTCTTCCCAAATCTCTCTCTCTCCTTTTTTTTTCTTTACTCTTTTTATTACAGTAGTACCTCTATAAGTTTACCACCCAAGGGACTGTAACAAACTGGTCTACATACAGAACTGGTCACCATAAGGAGCTAGGCCTATGTGCTGAGATGTACACGTGGTGCATGTCCAGTCTGAAAATTAGGTCAACTTAAGGAAGTGGTCAATGTAGGGAGGTGGTCAACTATGAAGGTTCTACTGTATTGTTATTATTACTGTGCTTTTAAAAAATTTCAAAGATTTAAGGCATAAAGATTGAATTTCATTTTACACTGGTAAAGTCTGTGCTTTTAGTGTACCCATCACAGACTCTCTCTCCTTCCTTCCCTCTCTCCCTCTTTCTCCTCTTTCTATTAGAGGTTTGAAGCAGTGATATGCTGGGAATGTGTAACAAGCCAGATTTGCATGATATAATTAGTGCCACCATGGCTGATTTCAAGTTAGAAACATGACATTACTGAATGTGGGGGTGAATGCTCTGGTGAGCGGTGTAGAGCCTGCTCTGGGGTAAGGGTAGGAGTTCTGCAACTCAAAACTCTCTTCCCCAAAGTTTCTGCTAAGCCAGTTCATAAAGAGTAAGTACAAATATGTCTTCTTTGTGGAGGAGGAACATCTTATTTTTAAATTTGACTTGGCTCCCTTATTATACATGGGGGATCAACTATTTACCTCCCACCCATCCCCACCTACCCAAGGTTCATTATAGCCCAAGGTTCATTACAGCCAATGAATAGCATTTCCTCCAGTTTCTACCACCCAAAGCACGCAGGATAGTTTTGATGAAAGGCACTGAATAAAAAATAAAGGGTATCTTAAGACCACTCATGCAGACACACAGTGACTGGAAGTGCCAAGTAGCCCTGAGCTAATTATCCTGTAAATTTCCTTTTCTTCCCCAGTGTGAAGGTGAGATCTAATTTGAAAGATTAAAATCTTTGCATGATTACAGTGTATGGTAATTGTTAAGCTCTGTAGTTACATGCTCAATAGCTACTAAGTGCAAAGAATTAGAAGGTGATTTGTGCTTGCAGGATAAATTCTGAGAATTTTGCTTTTACAATAGGCAAGGAAGTGGAGGTGGCAGGATAACAGATGTGCTAAGTGGAGTAATTTACTGTGAACTTGAGAAAAGAGAGACTTAGGGGGTCTCAGGATTCACAGACAGGCCAAGTCACAGAATGCCTTCTTGAACATTTTTTAGGTTGTGCTAAACTTTACTTACAAGAAAGCAGCAACTAAATGAATAAAGTTATCTAAGGAGTATTTAGATTAGACTTTGGGCGGAGTTCCAAATGTCTGCGATTCTCATAATAGAAGAACCCACCTAAGTATATTTCCAACAATCTCAAGCACAAAAAGCGAAGTCCAATCTTCTTTAACTCAGTGCTAGAGAAATGATAGGAGATCACCAACACACACTTGCATATATCAAGGTAGACCCTCACACTCTCCACATGTTTGCGCAAAGAATAAAAATAACAAAAATTTTTTAAAAGAGAAAAATAAAGCTTTTCATAGTTATGTTTCCAAGCCCACCATTCCTTGGTTTTGTTTTTAGTCGTCCTTTACTGGCCTTAAGAGATCACACTGGAAAACTCTTGCATTTGACAAATATTTATTCAGCACCGAGTGCATACCAGGCTCCTGTTCTTGATCCTGGAGACATGATGATAAATAAGATAGATAAGGTTTCTGCTTTCACTCTGGAGCTCAGAATTGAGTAGGAAAGAAAGGTTTAAAAATAAGTGCTATTGCCACAGAAGTCTTCATAAAATCTTTCCCCAGGCTGATATCTTCAAGTGTTCATCCCAAACTTTCTTCAAGGATTTTTACTGTTTTGTGCCTTAGATTTAAATCTTTTATCCATCTCAAATCAATTTTTGTAAAATTTTATGAAGACAACTTCCATGGCAATTGCAATAGCAATAAAAATAAACAAATGGGACTTAATTAAACTGAAAAGCTTCTGTATAGCTAAAGAGACAACAACCAAAGCAAACAGACAACCTTCAGAATGGGAAACGATATTTACATATTATTAGTCAGACAAAAGCTTGATAACTAGTATGTACAGCTAACTCAAATTAACCAACAAAAAAACCCCAACAATCCCACAAATCACTGGGTGAGAGACATGAATAGAACCTTCTCTAAAGAGTACTAGAAACGCTAACAAACATAAGAAAAAATGCTCATCATTCCTGATCGTTGAAAAATGCAAATCAAAACCACCCTGAGATATCACCTAACCCCAGTGAGAATGACCCACATCCCAGTCTCAAAGCTGCAGATGCTGGCATGGATGTGGAGAGAAGGGAACACTTTTACACTGCTGGTGGGATTGCTAACTAATGCAACCTTTTTGAAGGAAGTATGGAGAATCTTCAAAGAACTCAAATTAGACCTCCCATTTGATCCTGCAATCCCATTACTAGGCATCTACCAGAAGAAAAAAAAAATTTGGGGTGGCACCTGTGACTCAAAGGAGTAAGGCGCTGGCCCCATATGCCGGAGGTGGTGGGTTCAAACCCAGCCCCGGCCAAAAACTGCAAGAGAAAAAAAAATCATTTTATTATAAGGACATTTGCACTAGACTATTTATCACAGCTCAATTTACAATCAACAAAATGTGGAAACAGCCTAAATGCCCAACCCAGGAATGGATTAATAAGCTGTAGTATGTGTATACCATGGAATACTATTCAGCCGTTTAAAAAAATGGAGACTTTACATCTTTTGTATTAATGTGGATTGGGGTGGAACACATTCTTCTTAGTAAAGCATCATGAGATGGAGAAGCAAGAATCCAATGTACTCAGTTCTAATATGGAGCCAGTAGATGATCTAAAGCAAAGTGGGGGGTAGGGGAATGCGAGAGCAAGGAGAGTGGAGGAGGGATAGAGATGTAGGTCATGGTGTATGGCATTCCTCTTGGGGGTGGGACACAACTATAAGAGGGACTTTACCTAACAAATGCAATCAGTGTAACCTAATACTTTGTACCCTCAATGAATCCCAAACAATAAAAATAAATTAAATAAATAAATAAAAAGAGATTCTGGAGCAAGATGGCAGCCAAGTAACAGCTTCTGGGCAACCAGGCACAGTGAGATTGGAGAGAGAGGACCTCAGGCATCTCTGGCTGGTGGGATCTGCCCAGAAACTTCCCTTTGGTGACCAGCAAGAGACTTCTGGACCCCACAAAGAGGACAAAAGCAGTGGAAAACTGGGAAGTGGTAGGTGAGTTTGTTTGGTTGGAGGCTGTCTGCAGCTGTAACCATAGGAACAGTAAGACTGCAAACAGGAAAAGCCTTACCTGTGGACTGTTTTGGGTTTTTTGTTTTTTTTTTCCTTTTGGACTTGGGCACTCAATTGAACTGCCTTGGGAGATCTTGGGCAGGTGTGCGGACAACTTTGGGCGTTGTCTCGGTTTCCCAGACTGCTGAACCAGAAAGGAGTTAATATCATTCAGCTGTGGGCTGCCCACACAGCCTCTGTGGGGGAGCTTCCCCCATGGGTTACAGCACGGGGATTGGCTGGGAGACCTTGGCCAAGTAAGCTAGTGACTGAGCTGCCCAAAGGCAAGGACTGAGACACTGGGGAAGAGTGGAGATCTAAGTGTTCGGCAGATTACAGCCTTGGCCCTCAGGGGCATAGAGTGAGACCAGTTTTGGCCCACTGGATAAGCGGGCAGCCATGCCAGGAGATATCCCAGCCATAAGTGCTTTCCTTGGAAAGCTTATATTTAGCCAAGGTTCACAGTTTGGAGTGTCTTTCAAGCAGGCTGAGGAGACTTTTTGGCTCCCAAGCCTGCAGGGTCTGAGAAATCAGCAGAGGCCTCCAGTCTCCATCTCATACAGCTGTGACTAACATCTCATACCTCAGAAGCTCACCTGCTGCCCAGACAATATTCAGCTAGATATAGCACTGTTTTGGATTTTTGGTTTTGGGGTTTTTGTTTTTTTAGGTTGTTTTGTTGTTGTTGTTTGTTTTGTTTTTTCTTCATTTCAACATTTTTCCTCTACGTTTTTCTTTTTTTCTCTTTTTTCTTCACTATTCTTGTTTAAATACAATCTTACATTTTTGCCTACTTTAACAATTAGAACTTCATTTTTTTTTTTTTTTTTTTT
>NW_003852412.1:8976163-8981119 GCF_000181295.1 Otolemur garnettii
AAAAAAAAAAAAAAATTTACTTGTACCCTTGTAAGATAAACCATAGAAGTGATCCCTCCAATCACCCTCCCTCTATCCATTTCCCCCTCCTGTCTCCCTTCCAGCCCAGAATTCTATATCCCACTAAGCTCAGCTTTAAATTTGATGAAGAAATTAAATCTTTTACTGATATGCAAACATTAACAAATTTGCCACAACAAGACTAGCTTTACAGGAAATACTTCAACCTGTTCTACACACTGACCATCACAATGGACCTTCAGCAAAGTTAACACCCAGAAATTAAAGGACAGAACCTAGCTTCCACAATGATTCAAAAGACAAAACTAAGCAATGGACTTTCACAAAATAGGATGAATAGAACGCTACCACACTTATCGATTATCTCAATAAATATCAATGGCTTGAATTCCCCACTAAAGAGGCATAGATTAGTTGATTGGATTAAAAAACACAAGCCATCTATTTGCAGGAAACACACCTCACGTCAAAAGACAAATTAAAACTGAGAATTAAGAATTGGAAGACAATTTTTCAGGCAAATGGAACTCAGAAGAAAAGAGGGGTTGCATGTATCTTATTTTCAGATACATGTGGATTTAAAGCAACTAAAGTCAAAAAAGACAATTATGGTCACTTCATATTGGCCAAGGGAAAATTACAACAAGAAGACATTTCAATTCTAAATATTTGTGCACCCAATTAAAATGCTCCCAGATTCTTGAAACAGACCTTACTTAGTCTGGGCAATATGATATCCTGTAACACCATGATATCAGTGGACTTTAACACTTCTCTCTCAGAGCTGGACAGATCCTCTAAACAGAAATTAAACAAAGATATAAGAGATTTCAAAGCGACCTTAGAACAACTGTGCTTGATAGACATACACAGAACACCACATCCCATAGATAAAGAATATACAGTCTTCTCATCATCCCATGGAACATTCTCCAAAATTAATCATATCCTAGGACACAAAACAAACCTTAACAGAATCAAAAGAATTGAAACTCTACCTTGCATCTTCTCACATAAATTGGATTTAATTTTGACCAAAGTACATTATTTGAACAATAATTTTTAATTCAACTTGTTAATATGTTGTTTCGGATATTGTGTCCTCATTTATAAGTGAAATATGTTTGTAATTTCCCTTTATAATAACATTTTTTCCAATTTTAGCATCAGGTGTATCCAAATGAAGTAGAATGATTTCGAAGCATTTCTTCTTTTTCTATTGTCTATAAGATCTGGCATGATCTGTTTTTTGAAATTATCTTCTATTTTTATTTATAAATATTAGTTGTCTATTTTTTGAGACTTTGGACAAAAACAAAAGAAGAAGTTAACTGATGACTCCATACTAAATTTCAGAGTCAAAGCATTCTATGATAGACATACTTTTATCTGAGAATGTGAATGTTACTTTTTTGCATTATTATTATTATTATTGCTTAATATTTCTTTGCAGCAATCATCCGATTTCTTTTCCAGATGTATTTATCTTTGTTCGTTCTTTATGAGGGTTTTGTTTCTAGTTCTTATCTTAAACATTGTTATTGTTATTAAATTTTAAGCCTTTTTAATTTTGTGAAAGCAAAAGGTGAAAACCAAATAAACACATGTATATGTATAGAGAAAATTTTTAAATTAAATAAATAAATAAATAAATAAAAATAAGTATAAGCTAATTATACATCCTGGGAAAGAAAAGGACAGATTACCGGAGTCGGGGAAAGCCTAGATGAGAAAGTGATGTATAGTCAGACGGTCAAGATGAGTAGTCACTAGCTAGGACAAGGGGATGGGGGTGGGGGTGGGGAGAAACGGGGCAAAGCCAGGCTTTTCCCTAGTAAAACAATGTGAAAAGAATTTCCCGAAATCACCATCTTTTAATGCCTTTTCTCCCTCCAAACCTTGAAGTTATTCAGACCAGTTAGCTAAGATTTTTCTATTTTTTTCTAGCTGTAACTTCTGATGTTACTGATAGCTGTGGGCATAATTTTATAAGAACAGGAAATAACATAGTCAACAAAATTGGGTCTTTATGTAGGCAGGCAATAATAGGTCACTAGAAATTAATTCTCAGAATGGTCTTGGGTGGCTTGTACTCGAATCCAGTCTGTGGGGGTAACCAGAGTATGGCTTCACTTAACGCATGAGGTAAACTGGGGCTCACTGGGGTTTAGAAAACAGAACCATTTTAGGCAATCAGAAAGGCTATAAAAGGACACACCTAACTAAATCGTTGTCAATTTTACACCTCATGTTTTCCTGTTAGTATAACTGAGCTGTACATACAAGTCTGAGTGCCTTTTATTTTTATTTACCATTCCATCATAAACATTTTTCCCACGTGACATAGCTTAGTAAATATTATGTTACGTGGTTGTTGGTATTTCATCAAGTGGTGATGCCATTATTTACTCTGATAGCCTTCTCTGGTGGGACATTTAGGGCTCCTATTAGCGTTCCTTTTAACTGGAAACATTTTTCCATTGCTGAGGTTACTTTCATACTCAGTACTCTCCCAAGTTGTGTAACTGAGTCAAGGGTATAAACCTTTCAAAGATTCCTAAAACTTATAATCCAAATGTACTTTCAAATGTTGTATTGATTTATACTCTCAATGACAATGAAGGGAAAGCCCTAGCGCTTGTCAGCTTCAAGCTTGCTCGCGCTCTCTCAATCTTTGTTAATTTCTTAGGCAAAAAAAGGGGGGGGGGGAGGAAAGGCATCTTGTCTTAATTTGCAACTTACAAGGCCAACATTACCCTGACCAAAACCAAACTAGAAAACTACAGCCGACATCTTCTGATGGACAAAGATGCAAAAACTCTCAACAAGTGTTAGCAAACCAATCCAACAGTACACCTCACAGATTTTCTGTCTTTCTTTCTTTTTTTTTTTTTTTTTTTGCAGTTTTTGGCTGAGGGTGGGCTTGAACCCACCACCCCTGGTATGTGGGGCTGATGCCCTACTCCTTGAGCCACAGATGCCACCCCTAACAGATTTTCATCATGATCAAGTAGAATTCATCTCAGAGATGCAAGGATGGTTCCCATATGCAAATTTACAAATGTTTTGAGTGTTCTTTGTTTTGAGACAGCATCTCACTCTGTCACACTGGGTAGAGTGCTGTGGTGTCATAGCTCACAGCAACCTCAAACTCTTGGGCTCAACCCATCCTCTTGCCTCAGCTGGGACTACAGGTGCCTGCCATGCCTGGCTATTTTGAGAGATGGGGCCTTGCTCTGGCTCAGGCTAGTCTCAAACTCCTGAACTCAGGCAATCCACCTGCCTCAGCCTCCCAGAGTATTAGAATTACAGACAAGCCACCGCCAAGCCTGACTGAATAATGTGATACATTTCACTAACAAAATTAAGGATGAAAACCATATGATAATCTCAATAGATACAGAAAAAGCATTCAATAGAATTCAACAACTCTTCATGATAAAAACCCTAGACAGATATTTTCTACCTCAAAACAACAAAGACTGGGCTGGGAGCGATTGGCTCAGACCTGTAGTCCTAGCACTCTGAGAGATGGAGGCAAGAGGATCACTTGATCAGGAGTTTGAGACTAGCCTGAGCAAGACTAAAACCTGTCTCCACTAAAAAGAAAAAGTAGCCAGATGCAGTGGCTCCTGCCTGTAGGCCTAGCTACTCGGGAGGCTGAGACCAGAGGATTGTTTAAGCCCAGGAGTTTTCCGGGTTTCTTTTGTTTTTGTTATTTTGCAGTTTTGGCCGGGGTTGGGTTTGAACCTGCCACCTCCAATATAGGGTGCTTGCGCCCTACTCCTCTGAGCCACAGGTGCCACCCAAGCCCAGGAGTTTTGAGGCTGCTGTGAGCTAAGTTGAGGTCCCAATGCCCAGCTAGTTCTTCTATTTTTAGTAAACAGAGTGAGTTCTCCCTTGCTAGGATTACAGGTGCTCACCACAACACCTGGCTATTTTTAGAGATGGAGTCTTGAACTCCTGAGCTCAAGCAATCCGCCTCAGCCTCCCAGAGTGCTCGGATTACATTTTGTGATGCCCGGCCACAAGATGCTTTTTAAAACAACCAACAGCAATAAATTTGTGAAGAAATGATAGCACAAAGGGGAACTGGGTAAGGACGGTAAATTCTAGGGAAGTCTAGTCTCCAGGAGATACGTGGGGGAGTCTAAAGCTAGTGGAAGATAAATGTTACTTTGGGAAGTTTATTTATTCAGGTCCATTGCAGCCCCAATTCCCAGTCTTCCAGTGAGAGGGCTATTTTTTCACCCCGGTGCACAGAAGGCGCTCCTCCTGGAGTAATCTTTATGGCTTGCTACAAGAAGAAAAAGACAGGTCAGATAAACCTTTCGGAAACTAGAATGTCTGCAATGATTTCAGCTTGAAATAATATAACAATTCAGCATAGTTTTGAATGGCAAGTTTTTCACTCCTTCATTAGTAAAGCTGCACCATATCACATGTAACAAGGTTTTGTTCAATTGTCTGTGTGCACACAATTTTGAGCATCACTTTTTGTGATGAAATGTGGATTAGTAAAGTCTAAATACCACCATTTAGAACAGTCTCCCGCTGTGATCTTTTGAATTCAAAGTGGTGCTTATGTCAATATACATTTATTTGAAAATTCCTAAGATGCTCATTTTCTGAGGTGAAATCAGCAAGGTGATTGATTATTTATTAGAAAAGCACTCTTGGGCATCTCAGCAACAACAAACTAATGTCTTCGGTAGATCAATAATCTTTCACTCTAATTACAAGAAGAAACCCAGCGCATCAGAAAAGTCATCAGCAAAAACATGAAAAGATATGTGCCAGCTGTTTCTGCAGCCCCTAGAAGAGGGGACAGCTCAAAACAATAAGACTTGGTGCCTGTGGCTCAAGCGGCTAAGGCGCCAGCCACGTACACCTGAGCTGGTGGGTTCGAATCCAGCCTGGGCCAGCTAAACAACA
>NW_003852412.1:8981312-8985945 GCF_000181295.1 Otolemur garnettii
AAAAAAAAAAAAAAGAAGTGTTTGCCACATGTTGGAAAATAGGTGGTAATAGAAAATATTCATAAGCAAAGGCTAACCCTTGTCTATATGTTATTCAGGGGCACAGACAATGCTTAGCTCTCTCCTTAGCATTGACTCTTCTGAATGCAAATTACTCTAAGGTTCAGGCAGTCAATTCCAGAATCTCCTACTTCCTTATGCAGACTGAACCATCACTGGTGTCAGTTTGCCTGCAGAAGCACTTGAAAATTAAATCCTAATCTCTGATTTAGCATAAGACATCCTATGTAAAGTAATTCACCTTAGTGGCTTTGTCCATCAAATTTTAGAATTGGCACTTTCGTTGTCTTATATTTTAAGACAGTTTAGGAATCTTTCCCTTCTTTAATTCCATTCCCTCGGTTCTCAGCCTGACATCCTCATCATTCCTCTCTGGTGGGTTCCTTCCACTCTGTGTGCGGGAGCCCACGGTGTATTGGAGGTCAGGGGGGAAGGAGTACACTGAATTTGCCCCCATTAAGGAAGCTCAAATCAAGCTCATGAAAAACCAACCATTTCCCCTGCATGTATTTAAATAGACGTGGTAGATTTATTTCCGTAAAATTTGACCATGTGTGACATGCTTGTCTGTACGTTGTTCGGGTGTACGGATAAAATACCTCCATCTCTGCTGAACGAGAATTACTCAGCAAGAGTAAGCTGAGGAAGCTTCGCTCCAGCAAAAAGCAGACGAACGAAATCCCTGCACAGCACAGGCAGCTCGAGATGCACACAGCCCTCCTAGATGCAGGTCTGTGAGTGAGTCAGCTGTCGATAAATCAGATGGTGGATTTGGTAACGTCATTGGTTTGAAATACACTTGAGAGCTACATCCTAGGATTACTCAAGGGCCACAAAGGCCACGCACGGCTCAAGACCATGGGCTTCCAGTGTGACTTGGGGGTTGGCTACGTGGCTGCGTCACACAGGCTCCTTGATTTGAACTGCTTTACTGGAATAGGAACATCATGGAGGTTACCACATCTCTTGTCTCAAAATATCTTGAGAAAAATTCTGTTTAGAAGAGGACTTAAGTTAGAATTGGAGGATTGACGAACTCAATTTTCAAAGGAAGGGGTGTATCTCCAAGAGAAGGATGGAAATTGGTGGGAATATTGCTGACTGTCGCACTGAGGAGGAGACACCACCAGCATTTAGTGGAGAGGTCAGAGGCCATCGACACCCTGCAAAGTGTGGGACATGATTCTCATGACAAAGTTTCCCATATTTTTCCCCGATTTCAAATGTCTAGACAATTATGTAAGTGAAAAGCCATATGATATAGTTATCTGAGCCTAATACCCAACCCTAATTAACATATACATACAAGGTATTTTTTACATAGCTTACGTACACATTGACTTTTTCAAGAATGCAACGTTGGTGCGTATACACTTTGGAATTTTAGCAAGAATTGGCCTTCCTTTTGGGAAGTCTCTGATGACAATGTGTGGGTCTTCAGATGACAGTCACATTTATAGAGATACCAAGATGCTTACTAAGCCCTTATTTCAAAATGTCAAATAAAAAGAGTGTTGACGATATTCAGTTGAGTGTTGACGTACTTCTCTTAAGCCCAAACTCATTCATCATAAATTGGTATAAATACTGGACTACGTCATAATATCTTTTACTTTAATCATGCCAAAACACACATTAATTTATTAGGAATTACTTCCCTTCTCTCGTTCCTTTCTATTAACTTGTGCTGGCCCCAGATCCCGGCTTCAGGACTTCCCCAGTGGTTCTGCAGGAGCACTCACTGCAGCCTGCAGCTGCTGAGGGCTGTCCCCGCTCCCAGAGATTGCACCTGTCTCAAGGGGGCTGCCTCTTCAGAGGTCCTGCCCCGTGACTCCTCTCTGGGAGCAGCCCTCCACTGACTAGCCACTGGGGGACTGTAAGGCTCTAGTTGGGCACAATGCTACAAGATCACCCTTATCTGTTCCTGAGCTCCCTGTGGAACCTAGTGGGTGGCCAGTGGGATTGCACAGCAGCACTGCCCACCTCCACCCTCTGTCCAAGCCTGTGTCCTCAGCTGTGCTGTAGGTACTGATCCTGAGAGCATGTCCCCTGATCCCATCTCAGGTTCTGTTTCCTGGGGAACCTGACCTGTGACACAGTTAAAGCATTATAATAATAGTTGAACATTGGGTGTTATATTATGTAGCAATTTTAATTCAAGATAGCAAAGGGGGGATTACAAAATATTTGTAATAAATGAGAGGCATCAGGTCTGGTGTGGTTGAGAAGCACTGAACTAGGTGAACTCTTTAGGGGCCCTCTGCCTTAAGATCCTCTGGTAGAAACACTGCTTCTCTTAGGTGCTGAAATTAACAAAGACTCAAAATAATGCCTTATGTAACTGTTTCACACCCACTTGAATAACATAAGTGGTCCTGCACAGCGTCAGGGCACATCAGCACTTTTTTCCCAGATTATCCACCCACCATGCAACGCATCCCTGGGGAAATAATTGCTGCTTGTGATGCAGCCAGCAAAACCCAGCGTGTGTGCTGGCAGAGCGGTGTGTCTCACACGGCAGACCACACTACTGAGGCCTCACATTCAAAACGTCCTCCCGTATCTTTAGCTCTGTTTGGGAGACGCTAGGTGCCTAAGAAGATAATGAACTGGTTCAGTAATATCAGGCCTTACTTCCCTCTTTGAAATGTTTTAGACGACATAGTTTTACTCTTAGTATCATTGTGTTGTAGTTCTCCCTGATCTGTCATCTGAAAATGATTCACCAAGAGGGAGCTGAGAAGTGTGTGCACGTTCGTGAGGGTGTATGGGGGACTCCTGTACGGGCTGCTCTGTGCATCTGTGTGTCAGCAACTGCTCGCTAGCCCAAGGGACGGAAGAGGAGGAAAATCTAAAAGCAAGACCGATGAACACCAAGTTCTTTTTTTTTTTTCCAGACAGATTCTCACTTTGTCACCCTTGGTAGAGTGCTATGGCATCTCAGCTCACAGCAACCTCAAACTCTTGGGCTCAAGTGATTCTCTTGCCTCAGTCTCTGCAGTAGCTAGGACTGCAGGCTCCCGGAACAATGCCCAGCTATTTTTAGAGATGAGTCTCTCATTCTAGCTCAGGCTAGTCTTTAACTCCTGAGCTCAGGAATCCACCCTCGTCAGCCTCCCAGAGTGCTAGGATTACAGGCGTGAGCCACCGCTCCCAGCTGATTCTTCTATTTTTAGTAGAAATGGGGGCTCACTCTTACTCAGGCTAGTTCTGAACTCCTGAGCTCAAGCAATCCAGCTGTCTTGGTTTCCCAGAGTGCTAGGCTTATAGGTGTGAGCCACTGTGCCTAGCCTAAGTTCTTACTTTCTAAACAGGCTGCCCCAAATCAATGGTTCAAACCTCTTTGAAGATACTTAACTTCTCCTTATGCTAGAAAGATGTTATTTTATACGCAATAAAGCCAAAATGAGGACTATCTATCCAGGTCTATGACTCCATTCAAATCAGTTGTTAATATAATACTTCAGTGAGCCACAAGCTCATCACCAATCTTGCTCGTTAAACATTCAACACAAACCAGTGTCTGAAAGTTCAAACCCAATTCCTCGGCGCTGACATGCTGCCTCCGGGGTGTCTGGCTATTGCAGAGACTGTTTAGTCACTCAGTATCTCTTTCTTAACTCTTTCCCCTGTAATGCTGGGTTGCTGGTCAGAGTTTCCACCTCTGATTCCTTGTAAGGGTGTGGTGTTGGTTAAAGCCACAGTTTTCAAGCACAGAGATATTGCAGGTTAAAGATTCCGCACCACTGAACCATTCTGCTTAGTGACACGGGTTTATGTAATTGCAAGCTAGGCAAACAAGATTAAGCCTGGTGTCCCTACTACAGTGATACCATTTGCCTCATTCTTCATGACTTGAGCCCCGCCTGGACAGAGGGGGGAAAGCCCTGGTCCCCAGGAAAGACAATAGATTAAAAAAGGAATGCCCTCATTTATCAATTTTCATTTCATCAGTAAGCAAATGCTTACGATTCTGTTCCACATTCATTAGATGAAGGCTAGAAATAGAGTTAATAATAAATGACACATTTACTCATTCGTCACATCATTTATGCTTCAGAGACAGCCTTTGTAAAAATATTAATGTGGCATTTAAAGACAGGAGGCTAAGTAAGGTATACCAGTCAATGTGAGTCATGCTTTGCATGTTCATTTTCTCCCTGAGATAAACAGGTCACCTGCCATCCCATACATAATAAGCATGCTTTCCTGTCACACACCTGCTCCACGGCTCAAGGCATCAGTTCTTACATCTCAAGACAGTGCTGATTTTCACAGATCCTGGCACATCAGGGGGAATTTTGGCTGTGCCTGTAAGCAATGATGGTGGTATCAGATGCATTGCAGAGATATCAGGCTCTGCCAACCAACCCCACTTCTGTAAAATAATGTTTATGGGAGATTTTAAGAAGCTCGGTCCATAGCCAAGCCACTGAGAAGGCACTGCTGATTCCATCCGCTCAAGTATGTTTGAAGTCCTGGTCAAAGAAGGCAGTTAGAAGGGAAGTACAGGCTCGGCACCTATAGCTCAACTGGCTAAGGCGCCAGCCACGTACACCTAAGGTGGCGGGTT
>NW_003852412.1:8986921-8988292 GCF_000181295.1 Otolemur garnettii
CATGTACCCTTGTAAGCTGAACCATAGGCGCGATCTCACCAATCACCCTCCCTCCTAGTACTTTATTCTTAATGTCTAGATTTCTAACTCCCTGGCAAGAGAAAAGAAAGTAGGATTAGAAAAATGTTCACATTGAAAGAACTGAATGTACTAAGAGAAAAAGACAAGTTGCAGAGTAATTAGTCTGACTGATTCTCCCTGCCCCACCCATGACCAAATTCACCTGTTCTCAGAAACTAAGCAAACATGGTATTATGGATCAGCTACCATTGGAACATATAACTTTGAACTCCATCATAGAAACTTCATCCATCAAGGATGACATCTCTCTGGGGAAAAATGGGCCCCAGACCTCAAACAATTCGTTGTTTAACAGCTTTTAAGCCATTCTTAAGGCGGCACCAACTCTAATTGTAAAAATACATTCGTAACTACAATGAGCTCGCACCTCAGTTGTAGATCCTGCCCTGTGCCGCCAGATGATGTATTCCTCAGTAATGAGGGATATGTTTTCTTTCCCCAAAGTAAAAAATAAGAAAGACTTTTAAAAAGTGTACTTCTAGTTCTGTCTTGGCCCAAGATAGGGGAGAATGGAGGATAGAATATATTTTCTCAAATGCCCTCCTAATAAAAATTGGGACTGCACAGCCTTTGAGCTATCACTAGTCCAAAAAACCAGTCCTGAGAGCTATGGTATGGACAGGAACAAAACACAAGGGACCTTCCCCCGTCCCAACTATCAAAGAGAAGATTCTAAATTGTAAATACCTGATGCACCTGCTCCCCAGCAGACACACGCTCATATACACACAAACTTGAACTTTCCACCCATAAACTCAAGTCACCGGCACTATAATTGCCAAAGGTAAGTTTGGACCAGAGAAATTCACTCTCTTCACTCCCCTTTATGATCCTGGTTCTATGTGCTTGGCTAACTTGGGAGAAAAGCACTTAGATTCTCCTAAGAAGCTAAAAAAGCTTACAGAGGCATGCACCTGACCCCAGAGCAATTAAGTCAGAGCCTGGTGGGGGAGCCCATGCTGCAGCTGTGTGTCAATTTTTTAAAGTTCTGTGGGTGATTCTAACAGACATCAGAAGATTGAGAACCTTCTTCTATTGAGAACTACTGGTTGAACAGGTAGCTGATTTGGCCCAGGCCCATTAGCCCATATTACTGATTGCTGATCCATGGTCTGCCTGGAGGTGAAACAGAGCCAGTGAATTAATTAATCTTTTCAATCAGTTAAAGGAGTTTAGTACGTCTCAGGAGCCTATAGGCTTTCAAAAATGTGTTAGACATAAAGCCTTAGCCAAAGGTTTACTTTGATCTTATTTTTCTTTTTTTTTTTTTTTTTAGACAGGAGCCTCAAG
>NW_003852412.1:8988750-9024054 GCF_000181295.1 Otolemur garnettii
CAGTTGTCATTGCTGTTTAGCCGGCCTGGGCCAGGTTTGAACCCTCCAGCCTGGGTATATGTGGCTAGCACCCTACCCACTGAGCTATGGGTTCTGCCCAGAAGCTGGGTTGTTTAAAAAATTACCTTCTGCTAGCAAGCTAACATGTTCTCAGTATTTTTCACACAGGCGTTGGTGCATTTTTGTGCACCCTTTCCAAATAGATGGCACCTGAAGACCCAAATCTCACCTCCAAAAATATTTTTTCAAGTTCTCTAGAAAATTCCCATCTAGGAATACAACTATCAGGTTAAGTAGCAAATTGAGTACTTGTTATCACTCAGTTAAGTCAATACAGAAGACGTAGTAGTTTTTCACCCTACAAAGGGAACAGCCCAATTTACTTAGATATATTTTCATTCTGATAAAAAGATTAAAATTATAGTTATCGGGCTGAAACATGAAAACTGTGCAGTCAACTTTTCCTGGATTTAAAAAACGTATTCTTCATCTACTGTCATTCCTCCTTTCATTAAATTCTAAGGCTGAATTTACAAGAAGCCACATGGCTGTCAGTGGTGCTATTTTAGTTCAGCAGTATTTCATCTGGATGGAGGGCAATGGACTGATTCGGTTTAACTTCATCTTCTTTTAACTTTTCAACAGAAGGGGCTCTTCGTGGAAGTCATTTAATAACTCTCAAATTACAAATAACTTCATGAGATAGAAAGGGAGGCCCCCAACTTTTTTTTTTTCCTATGACTAATAGGGTTTCGGCTCCTCCTTCCTTAAGACTTTTAATTAAATCATAGAGACAAACTAAAGGCTGGAAACAATGTGTCAGCTTTTTAATGAGCTTTAATTGTCACCACAGAAAATTAAGCATAGGCTGAGAGTCAGGATTCAAGGTCAACTACACACCCCAGACAGGTAATCAGTTCTAATCCCATGATGTTGTGAGAGTTTTATCTGCGGGGGAAAGAGAGGGTTCAGAGGAAACCAGCTTGGGGCACCAAAAGGGACCTTTGCTAGAGACAGAACTATACATTTGCTAGGTTGGGTCCCCTTCAGTCATTTCTTATCCTCTTCAAGTTCGGCTAAGGGACCCACAGACAAGACAGGAACCGCAGTCTGCAGTCCTCACCTGCCTCAAACTCTTCTCTCAGGTGTGCTAGATGCCATCATGATAGTGGTGTCAATTTGTGGTCTTTTCCAAGGTATTGTCCTTTGGGCGTCTTCCAAAACTGTATACACATTACATATGCATACTATATACATATAGAACCTCCATGAGTTTGACCACCCAAGGGACTGTGACAAACTGGTCAACATGCGGAGGTGGTCAACATAAGAAACTAGGCCTACTGTACTGAAACACATATGTACTTGACTTTCATGCATAGCTTTTATTAGAGACTATCATACAAAGTCATACGCAATCAAAACAGTAAAATTATACCCACAGAATCATACAAAATTAATACATTTACCGTTTTCTCATGTTTTATTCATTCTTTCTGAAAAAAGATTCAACCTTAATCTGTTTCTTTTTCTTATTTCAAACAAGTGGAGAAACCACTCTCAACGCTGGTTGTAATCCTCAGCACACCTGGGCACTTTTCCATAGTAAATGACCCCAACTGCATTATCAGATGCCTGACATCCTCTTCTTTTGGAGTCTCTACAATTTCTCTGTTAACCTCACTTGTTTCTTTCATTAGCTGCTTCATGAACTTTTATGCTAATCTATATTTCAGTCTCTATCACTTGGAAAATTATTTCTGGGTCAGGTTCATTATCATTTGCCATCTCATCCTCCATTGCAACAAAACCTTCAAAATCTAATCCTTCAAATTCTGCCATGGGAGACTGTCTGATGGGGCCAAAACATTATGCTCTTGGGCTGTGACAAATCCAGCTTTCTTGTAACACTGCTGTATTGCTTTCTGGCTAAACTTTACTCCAAGCAGAACTGACCCAGAGGACAGCATCCAGAGTGTTACCTGATGTAGCAGATGAAGTTGCTTCCACGGGTGACCACAGATTTGTGTTTTAGTGATAACCCACGGCAGGAGCTGGGCTTGGGAGTGCATTTTGATAATGTCTTGGTCAAGAGGTTGGGTTTTAGTTTGGAAGAAGAAATTTCAGTGTCACGTTTGTGAGATGATTCACTTGTGGGTGGCCAGGACAGTTGTCTACTGTCAATAGACCATTTCTCAGTTAATACCCCTTCCCTATCTTCAAATAGGGCACCATGCACATTTGTTCAATCTCCAAGTGACAGGGAGTTCTTCGGCTTCAGGTTCTTGAATGCATGTGGCTTTGCCTATTTATCAATCACCAAGGGCTTTAGTTTCTCTCCCATTGCCCTAGCACAAAGCAGAACTGCAAAACATTCTTTGGAAGGTTTTCTGATCTTACATTTGTCAGCCTGACAGTGAGGCTCCTGTCAGGCATTGCCTTGAAAAAAGTCTGCATTTGTCTACATTAAAGCTGTCTTCATCTTTGAAGCCTCTGGTAAGTCAATTTTGGTGAACTCTTCCACGTCTACTGGGACTTCATTGGATTCACCAGTCAAGACTTTCTGGGAGAGCTCATGTCACACTATACATTTCTCAAGCCAACCGCTGGATGCTTGGAAATCTGGCACCCTGAATTCCTGTGCAAATTTTTTTTTTGAGACAGAGCCTCAAGCTCTCCCCCTGGGTAGAGTGCCGTGGCATTACAGCTCACAGCAACCTCCAACTCCTGGGCTCAAGCGAGTCTCCTGCCTCCGCCTCCCAAGTAGCTGGGACCACAGGCGCCCGCCACAACGCCTGGCTATTTTTTGGTTGCAGCCGTCATTGTTGTTTGGCGGGTCCGGGCTGGGGATTCGAACCCGCCACCTTAGGTGTACGAGGCTGGCGCCTTAGCCGGTTGAGCTATAGGCGCCGAGCCTCCTGTGCAAATTTTTTAGCATCTTTTTGGATGGTCAACTCAGAGATTTGGGTGTAACTGCCCTCATTTGTTTGAACCAGCTTAACGTAGCTTCATTGAGGTTAAGTTCACCAAGTTCCTCCTTTTCTGCTGTAGGTCTCTGCTTTCCCTATCATAACTCTCTAAGTCAGTGGTTCGCAACCTTCCTAATGCTGCCACCCTTTAATTTAGCTCCTCATGTTGTGGTGACCTCCCAACTATAAAATTATTTTTGTTGCTACTTCATAACTATAATTTTGCTACTATTATGAATCATAATGTAAATATCTGATATGCAGGATGTACTTAGGCGACCCCTGTGAAAGGTTTGTTCGGCCCCCAAAGGTTGAGAACCGCTTCTCTAATGCTCACGTTTATGTTTTTGGATGTTGCCAATTGTGGTCTTGCTAACGCCAAAATGTTCCACCATCTTTCTTTGGCGGCTGCTTTCCAGAAAATGTAGATCAATTTTTTCCTTCAAAGTCAGCTGTTGGAACTCTTTCCTTTGGGCCATCATATCTCAATTAACTGTCAAATTTTTCAGTAATTAGGCCAGGCACAGTGACTCTCACCTGTAATCCTAGAACTCTGGGAGGCTGAAGCAAGTGAATTACTTGAGCTCAGGAGTTTAAGACCAGCTCCAACAAGAGTGAATGAGATGCCATCTCTACTAAAAATAGAAAAATTAGCTAGGTGTTATGGTGGGCACCTATAGTCCCAGCAATTTGGGAAGCTGAGGCAGGAGGATCATTTGAGCCCAAGAGTTTGAGGTTGCTCTGAGCATGATGATGCTATGGCACTCTACCCAGGGAGACAGAGGTGAGATTCTGTCTCAAAAATAATAATAAAATAATTTTTTTCTCTAATTGTAGGATATACCTACAATTTAGACCAGTTCTTTTTTTTTTTTTTTTTTTTTTTGAGACAGAGCCTCAAGCTATCCCCCTGGGTAGAGTGCCGTAGCATTACAGCTCACAGCAACCTCCAACTCCTGGGCTCAAGTGAGTCTCCTGCCTCCGCCTCCCAAGTAGCTGGGACCACAGGCGCCCGCCACGCCTGGCCATTTTTTTGGTTGCAGCCGTCATTGTTGTTTGGCGGGTCCAGGCTGGGGATTTGAACCCGCCACCTTAGGTGTACGTGGCTGGCGCCTTAGCCGGTTGAGCTATAGGTGCCGAGCCTAGACCAGTTCTTCATGTTAAAAACATCATCGGCAAGACATGATAACAGAATATTAGGCCTAAGCTAACATATGGTAATAATAAACCATGAAAAAAGAACTTCTACTAAAGGAAAAATAATACAACTAAGAGGCAAAGCCCACCAACTGGTATAAGAGTGGACTCAACCGGTCAAGTTGTAGAGGGTAAATTAATACTGTGTGTCACAGTCCACATGGACAAGATACAACTTACAGAATTTACAGAGGTGGTCAATATACAGAAGTCAGTCTTCCATGGAGTACATTGGTGCATGTCCAGTCTATGAAAATATGGTCAGCTTAAGGAGGTGGTCAACTATTGTACAAGATAGAGAAAACTGACCTTGAAGAAAGACACTTGTTAGCAGATCAGTTGTATAATGAACTGAAAGTACCCGGTATGAGCTTCTGCTACTTCTAAAGCCAGAAGGTCCTTGCAAATGCATTTAGTCGACACATTTTTCCCTGAATAACATGATAGCAGTTTGGAAAAAAATAATGGGAAGAGAAAATACTGTGGAACTCAGCGTGCTTGGTATTGATTTCATAATGATGCTCCAAGGTCCCCTCTGGAAAATCTTGACTAGATGTAGTAGTCATGCTTTTAAAATGATCAGAAAGTGCGGGACCATGATGTTATTACAGAACCACGTTATTTTAAAATGCACATTAAATGGCTCCCAAGTCCTTTTATAAAACCCCTAGGTAAAAGGAGTAGTTTCTTCTCAAAGAGACCAAGACTATTTCCTCCTTGGAGAACAAGCTGTTATAGCTGGTAAGACATTAGCAAATAGCCCATCTGAGCTACAAAGAAAAATAATGGTTTCATTTTATTAATACAGAGAAGCACCATGCCTTCAAGGTTTTGTTACAGATTACCACAGGATGATTGCTGCCCCGTTAACCAGAGTGTTCTAATTGGACATTAGCTTATTTATGGGACAGAGTTAGGAAGGTTTTGCCCAGGTGACTTGTAACAAAATGAAAGAAGCAGATGTTATGTATCCCAAATTCCTGCCAAGTTTTTATGCCTTGCTACATGCTGAGATGCTCTGAAAGTTCTATCTAAAATTGCAGCTTAGTTGCAAGCAGAGCAGTCATATCACTATGCTCTGGCAGATTGTTCCAAATGTCAAGTTTTCAAAAACATTTAGTCATCTCTGCAAATGTAAAGAAGAAAGGGAAGAAGCAATCCCTCTGGGAGTGAGATGTGCGAAGGTGGGTCCCTGGGTGATCTCATCCCCTCCCACAATTTCCCCTCACCTGCCATGCACAAGAATCATGAGGCCATGAGGCCGGGGTGATAGGTGGTGGGTATTTTAGTCTCTGCAGTCGTAG
The DNA here is from genome assembly GCF_000181295.1 of Otolemur garnettii. NCBI lineage: Eukaryota > Metazoa > Chordata > Mammalia > Primates > Galagidae > Otolemur > Otolemur garnettii. The sequence goes on from NW_003852412.1 coordinate 8,994,221, forward strand.
CCCTCCTGGGTTAGTTTGGGTCCTCCAAGAAGCAGTCACCAAGGTGGGATTCAAAGAGCAAGAGGTTTATAGGGAGAAACACCCATGAAGGGGGTAGATCCAGAGAAGGTAGGGAGCGCTTCCATACCACAGTGTAGTCAGCCCTCTGGGAAGGAGGGTAAAGGCTGGAAAAACACTTTTCTAAACACAGGTGCTTCCCATCCGGTAGCCGGGCTCTGCTGTCGGGCAGGAGCTGCTCCATCTACTCCCCCTCTCTCACGTTACTATTTTTTTTAATTGGTCATTATTTTTTTAATTGAATCATAGCTATGTACATTAATGCAATCATGGGGTACAATGTGCTGGGTGTACAGTTTGCAATGTTTTCATCAAACGGTCAACATAGCCTTCACGGCATTTTCTTAGTTATTTATATTCTACACCTAGTAAATTTCACATGTACTCTTGTAAGATGCACTGTAGGTGTGGTCCCACCAACTACTCTCCCTCCACCCATGCTCCCCCCTCCCCCCCTTCTTCTTGGGCTATAATTGGGTTATACCTTTCATAAGAAAGCTATACATTGGTTTCATAGCAAGACTGAGTACATTGGATACTTTTTCTTCCATTCTTGAGATACTTTGCTAAGAAGAATATGTTCCAGCTCCATCCATGTAAACATGAAAGAGATAAAGTCTCCATCTTTCGTTAAGGCTGCATAATATTCCATTCACTTTACTATTCTTGTAGCTTCTCCCTAGTGCTGTGGTTTACAAAGACCAGTGCCATGGCAATCAGAGACCCTCCAATTCCTTTCCAGGCCCAACTGGGAACAAGAGTGAAAGGTGTAAACAGCAGTGCCCAGAGTCGAGACTGAAGCGAAGATGTTCAGGCCGGGTTTATTGAAAGGAGAGGGTGACTCACCTAGGCAGGGCAAAGGTGGCATCTGAGTCTGAGGTCAGTTAGAGACCCTTTTGATATGGCACCGTAGGGAGTGGGCAAATTTCACAGCTTGCCTGGAGGGCTTTGGTGAGTTAGGGTCCTTTGTTGCACACTTCAGGAGTGGAGCTAACCAGGTCCCTTGTGTGTATGTCATAGGAAAGAGAAGGAAGAGGAAGGGTCCATATATGGCTGCATTAGGCCCCACAACAAAGGTTATCCATGAACAGACCAAGTCCGAGAGAGGAAAGATGGTCAGATCATCTCCTGTTTCTGCCTCCTCCTTTTTCTGCTCCCTATTGAAGGCTAACGCCTGGTCCCTGGTCTCAGCTGCAATCAGCAGCCCCTTCTGAGGAGCCTCCTTTCCCCTCTGGTTCTGACATAGAACCCTCAAGAATTTTCAGAGATCCAAATGTAGGAGTCATGCTCCATGCCTTGTTCGCAGAGGTAGAAAAGGGTCTGCTAATGACAGCTCACCACCTGACCTTGAGTAACTCACCAAATGTTGAATGGCCAAGCACAAGCAGTGCCTACCCAGAGAGCTTGTTGATAACTCCCAAATTTAACCTCGTGCTCCCAATGCAAAGCCAAACAGGGTGAGACAGGTGCTTGGAGATAGACAGAGAAAGGCTTATTCGATTTGGCTGAAGCAGATTTGTGTTCCAACAGAGATAGGGAAGAGATAGCAGGGAAGTTTTATTCGGCTAACAGGTGAGGGAGAGGGTCTCAGGGAACCGAGAGTCAAGTCTGTGTTTCTTCAGTCTCAGATAACATCTTGAGTGACCAGACTTCTGAGCATCAGCAGCTAACTTCCTAAAATGCGTGCATTCCTTTTGTAAAGCAAACTCACACTTTTCTTGTGCCCCTGGAGTTGTCTCTTCCTGCTGGACCAAGAGTACGCCAACTGTTAATGCTTATGAGAACAAGCAGCGGTTGGGCAGGGAGCCAGCGGTTATCAGGTGCATGCAAACAAGGGCCTAGTCAGAATTTACATGGTGTCAATCACTAAAAATGCTGGAGTTCTACAGTCCCAGGGGGCCTGGCTACCACCTGGGGGCTCCAGGGTTCTCTGCTTTTGGTTTTGGTTCTTGGTGGGCAGGGTGAGTTGTAAGCACCATTCCAGAGGCTGTTCTCAAAGTCACTGCCAATCACCCAGCCTCCTCACAGCCTTCAGTCTGGTTTGCTGGGTGCAAAGGGCACCAGCAGCAGCTACACCCCTTCACTGTGCCTCTATGCCCACCCCCGCCCTCCAGTCCCCAAATCCCCAGGCTGCCTCTTTAGGGGAAAGTGGACAATCCCTGCCCCCGCACAGGCCAGCAAGGCCAACGCCAGAGGAACACTCTGCTTCCCTCCAGCTATCTCTAATCAGCTCTGGCAGAATGCATTGAAAGAGCCATTGTTCTTCCCAATTGGTTAAGTTTATCTCTTTGAACATTTCCACATTTCTGCCTGTGATTATTATTCCTTCCCTGATTGGTCCTCCCCCGGCCACCTCAGAAATAAATGAAGATATGAATTTCTAGTCACAGAGGGACATTTCTACACTCATACCAGCATTTGTGAAGTTAACTTGCTTCTGCAAGGAAACACCTGAAAAGAAAAAGAAAAACATATAGCAGTAACTAAATTTTGAACACTAAGTATTGAAGAGGGAAAAAATTACAGAGATTATAATTTCTGGTTTAGCATTTACACTGTGAGTGCAGGCATTCATGGAGAAGTATTTGCCAAACTACAGACTGCCATTAACTCGTGAGTGAGAGTGTTCTGACAGTGTATGTTCTAAGTTGGTTGCTGGCAATGTGGGACTCAGATCCTCCTAGTAGTGACTTAGTATCTGTTATAATTGGTGGTTGGGATCCCCGTTAGCCTCCATGATGCCATTGAGCTTCACCTGGTACTGCCTGATTCTGGGTCCTAGGACAAGGAATGCATGAATGGGAAAGTTAAAGACAGGAGAAAATTAATAACAGTGCTTTTTTCCCACTCCGGCACAGTCCCTCAACACCTCTGACACCAGATGCGTGTGGCAGGCGGTGTTTATGCCCAGCACCAAGCAATTCTGCAGATTTCCAGTGGATGCCTGCCAGGGGTCTACTAATTCAATTGAGTTCTGACACTGTCTACCTGGAGATAGTGTCACATCTCACAGGTTGTGGGCTCAGTCCAACAAGACTGCCCCCCACTTCAGACGACCATTGCAAACCCAAGTAGTGGCCTGTGGGTCTGTCCAACTGGCTATACATAGGGGTTCCCACTACCCCTTCAAACTACTGTAATTTGCTACAGGAGATCACAGAACTCAGGGAAATACTTTGCTTACATTTATTAGTTTATAATAAGGAGATTACAAAGACATGGATGAACAGAGAGATGGGGAGATGTACAGGGTAAGGTCTATGGGAAGGGGCGCAGGGCTTCCATGCCCTTTCTTATTATTTTTTTCTTTTTTTGAGACAGAGTCTCACTATGTCACCCTCGGTAGAGAGCTGTGGCATCACAGCTCACAGCAAACTCACACTCTTGAGCTTAAGTGATTCTCTTGCCTCAGCCTCCCAAGTATCTGGAACTACAAGCACCTGCACAACACCTGGCTATTTTTTTGTTGCAGTTGTCATTGTTGTTTAGCAGGCCCAGGCCAGGATCAAACCCACCAGCCCTGGTGTAAACGGCCGGTGCCCTAACCACTGACCCTCCATGCCCTTTCTAGGGCATCACCCTCCAGGAACCTATGTGTATTCAGCTATCCAGAGTCCCCACCCTAACCCAGGCTCTTGGGTTTTTATGGAGGTTTCATTGCATAGGGCATAAATAATTACATCACCAGCCATTGGTGATCAGCTTAACCATCATCAGTCCCTCTCTTCTCTTTAGAATTTGCAGGGTGGGGCTGAAAGGTGCACCCTGTAATCCTGCCTTGATCTTTCCTGTGACCAGCCCCATCCTGGAGCTACCCAGAGGACTCCCAAACACCAGTCACTTAATTAACACACAAAAGACACTCATCACTCCAGAGATTTTAAGGATCATAGGAGCCCTGTGGTAGGAAAAAGGACAAAATATATATCTTATAATATCACAGGGAGGAAGAGTGTTCTCTCTTTCCAGTATATGGAGTCCACTTACAGTATCATGTAAAATATATGTGTGTGTGTCTTACTAGATTAAACTATTTACCTGACAACCCTAAAAGACATTCCAGTGTGGGGTGTTTTAGGGGAGGAAGGGCATCACAGACTTTACATTCATGGCAAAACTGAGTGGAAGGTACAGAGGTTTCCCATATATGCTCTACCCAACACAGGACACCTGCTCCTTCTATCAACATCCCCCACCCCCAGCCCCCACCCAGTGGTGCATTTGTTACATCTCCATTTGTTAGGAACCTGCTGAGGTCTCATCATCACCTAGAGTTCATGGCTACATCAGGTTCCCTCTGGTGTTACGCATCCTGTGGGTGCTGACAAATGTACGATGATATGTACCCGCCATTACAGTGCCACACAGAACCCTTTCACCAGCCTAGAACTCCTGGGTGCCCAGCCTGTTCTCCGTCCCTCCCCTCCAGCCATAATGCTGAAGTAAAATGTTGCCTTTTGCCTTCTTCTCCCACGCCCACAATTCCTCCTATTCCCCTAGGTCTGCCTTAGCCTCTGAGCTACACTCCTTACCCTGACACCCCCCCCGCCCCCCCCCGCAGGTGGCCTGGGTCCTGAGAAGGTGGTAATGACTAAGAGCCTTCAAAGTGTCCTCTGGGTACTCTAATTTTGAAAGAGGGGGCTGGTTGATCCCCCTCCATCTCTTCAATAGGTCGACTCTCAGGAAGTCCAAGAAACGGTCCAAGCAGGTCCGGACACATCTCCCCAAGGCTGTCTCATTTTTCCTTTCTCCCTTCCTTCGCTTCAGCGTATATAAATTATTTCAAAATTACAAAATTTGTTCTCTCAAAATGGTTCTCCTGGCAGCAATGCCTTGGCCAGAATGTATGTGGGTGGTGAGTGGGGCAGGGGTATTTGTAAGTTAGAGCTTGCATATGTATTAGTGAAAACCTCAGAGAGAGAGAAACATATTAGTTCTCACTTTGCAGGTGCCTAACGGAGAGGCTGATTCTCTTGTAGTCACAGTACTAGCATTATCTAATGGGAAAAAACAAAATCCTCTCAGCCTTCCTAGGACATCCAGTAAACACTCCCATCTGAAAAGTGGGTGTGAAAAAACCTTTTGTAACAAAACAAATCATCTGATAACACAAGTAAAGGATTAGCAAGAGACTTCGCTGAAATTCCAACTGCCTGTCCTCTCTGCAGCCCCATCTTTGCTGAGATAAAGATTACGGTTGCCAAGGAAACAGGACCAGAGAAAGAAAGACAGAAACTTGGGCTCATTTTGGTTTCCCCAGGCCTCACAAAGCAGGCTGGGCTGTAAGCAGAGCTGGACGAGATTATGGTAGATTTATAATTGACTTAGTCAAATTTCTTTTAATTCATAGTCATGCCTCAATGTACATTATTTTCCTCTGAAAGTTAGGCCTTGCACCTACTTGTCCGATGTCTGACAAATAACAGAGCTTTAAAATTCATTGTCGATGATTAAATTCAAATGCAGGACAGATGGCTGAGTCTGAGTATGTGTCAGACAGGCAAAAGCACTTAAGATTTGTGACAGGCAAGACCAGGAATTAACTGCTAAGTTTTTGCATTTATTCATACATTCATGCGCACCATGAATATGGCTGTAAAACTTATTTAAGTGTTCTCACTTTATTCAGAATATTCCCAAACAAACCAACTGTTCTCCTTTTGGCAAACCAGATGCCCTAATCTCAACCCCATTAACTCCAAATCCATTTTTCTCATGCTGTATGTATGGTGTACGTTTCATTTACTCAGGCAGTCAGGATGATAACTACCGCCTTTTGAAAACCCAGATTGCCCAGAACCCACAGTGTTGGTCCCCACTTCATGTTTGTGAACCTTCTTATTGAAATATTTATTTTATGAAAAACATTTGACTGTGGGAATAAACAATGACCAACCAAACAAGAACAAGCAAAGCTATTCACTCAGCACTTGCTATAGCAAGGGAGTCAGTCACTGCCTGGTATTTTAGCAGAGACTGAAAGGAAGACAGCGAGGAAAGAAAGCTTTATTATAGGGGGGAAAGGAAGGCTTCAGGTCAGACTGGAGGCTGTGGGCATGGGGAAGCCGCAGGAGGACCAACCAGAGGCAGGGCATCCTGCGGTGATTGGCTAGGGGTACCATCCTGCCCTAATAGGTCTGAAGTTAGAAACAACAACAAAATTAGGGAAGCAGTTAATCAAGTTATTATTAATCAAGTCCTGGCATTTGGGGACTAATTGTTATAGGGGTTATTATTTGTCTTTCTGGACCAGTTCCTAGAGAGAGTGGCCTGACTCCCTACAAGTCAGACTTAACAACAGCAGGCTGGCTTCTGATGTGTCGGTTTCCAGGGCTGGTTGCTGCAAATTGTGGGTCAGAGTTCTATTTTTAATGTACATAAACCTCCATAGTTGGCCACCTTCCTACACTGACCATCTCCTTAAGTTGACCTAATTTTCAGACTTGACATGTACCACATATACATATCTGTACAGTAGGCATAGTTCCTTATTTACATTAACCAGTTTTTACAGTCCCTTGGGTGGTCGACCCACAGAGCTTCCACTGTATGTTCTGGCTATGATCCATTTGTATATTCTATCACTCAATCAACATTTTACAGAGAAGTACAAAAAGCATCAGTGTATAGCTCAATGAATTTTTTTTTTTTTTTGAGACAGAGTCTCACTATGTCACCCTAGCTAGAGTGCTGTGGCATCACAGCTCACAGCAACCTCAAACTCTTGGGCTTAAGGGATTCTCTTGCCTCAGCCTCCCAAGTAGCTGGGACTCCAGGCGTCCACCACAATGCCTGGCTAATTTTTTTACTGCACCACCAGCTTTGATGTATGTAGCCAGTGCCCTACTCACTGAGCTACAGGCACCGCCCTATAGCTCAGTGAATTTAAGTGTAACAACCACCCATCTATTTTAAAATTCTCTACAATCTTATCTCCAGAAATAAATTGTCAAGGGACATTTCCAGTCTCGGCATAGATTCCTTACACTGGCTGCTTCTGTGCTCATGTCCCGGGCAGGGCTCGTGGCTGCAGGCCTTCTCAGACCATCTCAAAAAGAGGATAAACTCAGGTCACCCTGGGTTTCCCACATTTGGGCTCACCCCTGTGAATCACCTCCCACCACATTCCTGGACCTGAAGGAGCAGCTCAGAGTGTGTACCTTGAATTCCAGATTCACCACTCCCTTGGGCAAGTTATATAACCTCTCAAAACCTGTTCCTTCATCTACAAAATGGGAATAATAATGCCTGCTCTCAGAGGCAAGAACAAGCAAGGTGAGGAACATGCCGACTCTGGCACAGAAGAACACTCAGATTTATACTCATTTGTGTATTTCTCCTAATGTGTTTTATTTATTTATTTCTTAAGACAGAGTCTCACTATGTCACCCCTGGGAGAGTGTTGTGGAATCACAGCTCACAGCAACTTCAAACTCTTGGGCTCAAGTGATCCTTTTGCCTCAGCCACCTGAGTGGGTAGGACTATAGGCACCAGCCACAACACCTAGCTATTTTTTTAGAGACAGGGTCTCACTCTTGCTCAGGCTGGTCTTGAACTCCTGAGCTCAGGCAATCCACCTGCCTTGGTGGGATGACAGGCGTAAGCCACTGCACCAGCCGGCAAGCCTGGGTAAACTATCGCCACTCCAAGGAAAAGGGAGAGTGCCTCTGGCAGGTGCCCTTTCCCTTGTCTGTCTCCAGTTTTGCTGTCTAGAAAGCAGATTCAATGCCTTGACCAAGGCTCAAAACCAGGACGACCGAGCAGGAGCAGAACAGCTCCAGACCTCTGAGGGCCTTATTGAGGAGCTGTCCCAGCCCTGGACTGCCAACCTCCTAATAGTGTCCCTGCGGTGGCCAGATTTTCATTACATGCAGTCACAGATTAACTTAAACTACACAGCCACTATTTGGAGTGATCTGAATATCTGAATGGAATGAAATTTCCAAATGAATGAAGATTAAGAATTTGAAGTATCTTTTAAATCTGCCTACATGTCCCAACTGAGATGATCAAACAACTGCAAAGAATGAAAGGTCTCTTCATAACCATTTCTACAGGAAACATGCTCAGGCCTTTTCGAAGGGTCCAAATCCCAGCCAAGGACTCCTCACTGCCAACCTTCCTTTCTTTCATCATTTGATGTCATACATACATACATCTAACCCACATCCAACATCCAGCAGGGTTTCCATGGGTCCTCAGCACCATGCACTTGGAATCCTGAGGACTCAGACACTTGTTCCCAAAGGCTTGGCCCTAGACCAGCCTTACACAGCACGTAAGCAAATGATCCTTCTGTCAAACCCAAGGCATCTGCTCTGGCATCTTGGTCAAAGTCCAAAGGCCGTAATTGCATTATGCCTACTTGCGAGCTCTCCTAGAGCCCCAACTGGGTAGTATTACTTTCCATCCAGAACAAGATTATGCCAAGCATTGCTCTGCACACTTCAATTGAAGGGATCCAACCCAAGTGATAAGGTAGCATTTCAGTGTGACATGAAGACATCTTGAGGTAGGGACAGGAGGCTTCATTTGGCCTCACACAGAGCCAGTGAGGACAGCTGTCAACTTGGAAGAAGCCAAGTGCACCTGAGGGTTTAAACTTAGATGTGGTGTGCTGACAGAGAAATAATATGCATGTATTTCCACTTACTTTAAATGATTTCTAAAGCAGATGTTAGCAGATGAAAAGAGGATTGAACTCTAGCCCCTTCTCTAACTGCTTTTTATCAAAATATAACCCACATAACGATTTCAAAAACTAAATTCATTCTAATATAAAGTATGCTGTCTTAAGAGCACATGGTATGTGACTTTTTATATCCCAAGCTCTGAACATCAGGTATTTTGCTTTGCTTAGAGATGGTCTCAAGGTTGAAAGTTTTTTTATTTAATATGTATAATTACTTTAATACATGTATGGGACTAAGTGGTGAAATAAAGCTCATTCAGAAAATATTAGAAATGACCCTCCTCCTGTAATTGGGTAAAAGAGTTGAAGGCTATGCTGTTTAGTAGGATGTAAGCACTCCCAATTTGTACAAATAATCAACACACTGAATCCCATAATGGCATAAATGTATTTGTGATCTATGGACAAATGACTTAATTTAAAAAAAAGAAATGACCCTCCTTTGAACGAGAAAAGGCACAAGTTCACAATGCCTAAAATTATGTTGTATTCAAATGAAGACAAGACCGTCACACACAATGAAGAGAAAATCTCTAATAATTTATTGACCTTCAGTTTCACATTGTGAAAAAAAAAAATAACAGTTTTACAAAACCTCAAAAATGTAGTAGTAGCAAACAAGGACATAGGAACATGGACATTTTACTTCAACTTACACAGTTTTGTACATGAACCACATATTCAATAGCCAAGAGAGGGTATTATGCAGCTCTAATCACTCTCATTCAGACAGGTGTCAAGCCCAGAGAAAGGGGCTACACAATTATACCAGAAGTGGAAGGCTGCCCTTTGTTATCTGTTTCTACAGCAACCAGTCCACAAAATAAGAAGAACCTTCTCTGTCTTATGCCAAGGTTTTTGTGTGTACTGTGCTGTGAATTGTATTTGCTTCAAAGTGTGGGACGTTTCACAGGGTGAGAATGGTCAAGTAGTGAGACCAAATGCCTGCGTCAATTCAAAGAGCAGGAGTCCAGAAAGTTCCCTGCAGGCTGGGGGCCCACCCTCCCCCAAGGCTCCCTCTGGCTCATACAAAGTAATTAATAGAGGATTCAAGGACAGACCCCAACTTTGAAACAGCTGCAGAAAATTCATCCTGCTTTCAGAAGCCAGGCAGTGACACATATATCCCTCAGCCGATTTGCATCATAAACTACGGAGCTGTAACTGCTACAATATAACCACACCGACTACGCCACCAGGGTACGATTAGACATTTGCATTGCTCAGAACACATCTAGGAACCAGGGACTGACTGCTGTAAAGTATTGTGATTCTTTTCTTCGAATAGCTCATTTATTTTGGTCCAACTGTAGCCCACTTACATGGCACGGACGGACAAGCACAATTAGTCTAAAGTACTAAGGTGGAGAGAAATGTTAAGGATTCGTCTGTCATGAGACAATGCAAACAGACTTATGATGTAAAAGGTTATCAGTCTTAACCCCTATTTTCTAAAATACAGCAAGGCAAGAAACATCGACGAAAGCGGTTCCAGTTGCAAACTATGGTCTTCCCCCACACCTGGGAAGAAGCGCCTATGGGACACTAGCACTAACAGCTACCACGGCACATGCTTAGTAAACAAGCACTCCAACGAGCAAAGAATGTATTCACAACTGATTCCCAACTGCTCCAGAAAACCTCCCAACAGGGGCCACGGCCTACAATTCTTTGGTGTTTTGTGGCCAATGTGTCACTTGTGCACCAAAGAGTTTTGTTTTTGTTTTTTTAAGAGATTTACCTAAGGGTGCAAACTGAAGTATGCGTGGTGCCAATGAGAATGCTGTGTCCGAGAACTTCTGGCCCTGGCTAAATCGCTTAGCAAGAACAGAGAACAACTGAGTCCAGGTCAAGCAAATCTCATCAGCTAATTGACTTCTGAGATATTTCAGTTCTTCCCATTAGCTGTGGTTATGGCAAAGCATTCTCATAGGGTAATAAATAGACAAATAAATAAACTTCAGACAGTGCTTTTTACCTGCACTCTATATACAGAACTATCGCATAGAATTCGCCAGGATTTCAGGATATTACACAAAGGCAAAAAAAAAAACCTATAAAGCAATTTGGTCCTTTCCAAATTTCAGCAGCTGAGACTGAATTAGGTGAATCAGATGGAAAGTGGGAAAAGTACAAAAAGAAGCCTCCCCTGGCCCCATCGGCACAACCTTACCCCATGAAACCCCATTAAAAGTTGGTGAGTCTGAGAAATGCCATCTCCATGATTTCTCTATCTCTAGGATGCAATTTAAATTTCTGTCTAGTAATCCTTCCTGTCTTGACATTTAAAAAGTCCACCCCCCCAACCCACCCTCCAGTTATACTCCAAATTGTAACTCAAAAGTTTTCATTTTTGTGCAGCCAAGCACATCTCAACAGCCACAAAATGTGCAAAACATACAACCATTCACACACGTCCACACATGTGAAGACAACTGTAAGCATTGTTTCAGCATGCAGGCGTCCAACAATAAATAGCTAAATCTATAACAAATTTCTTAACAGCCAAGGGAAAGTTTAAAGTCACTTATAAATAGCAAAGAACATCTACCAAAGGGCTACCAACAGTGTCCCCATTGTTCAGAAATCTTCCCGGGGAGCACACCCCTTAGAGATTAACAGAGAGTCCAGCGGTCCTCATTCTTCAGCCAGCCCAGCCAGCTTCCCTCCTGGACCCACAGTGGGGCTTTGAATCTCCAACAGCAGCTGGCTGGAGGCTTCAAGCTTGCTCCTCAGAGAGGTGACAACCATTTCGAATTTTACACATAAATGGTGGAGCCCATGGAAATCAAATGCTGAATATGGTACAGCAAGGGAAAAGGCCCGGCTTTTCTCTCCCTTTGAGGGGTTGATTAACACTGACATTAATCCACAATTACAAGACAAGGACTAGATCACAGGTTCACTCATTCATATTTAAACCATGTGCTACTTGCACTGGAAACCCCACCCCCTCCCCCACCCCTTTCCTTCATGTCCAGTTAGAGAATTTACAAGGTGCAGTGGATTTGAATTGAGTTTCGCAGCAACTTTCTCTTTTCCTTTTTTCTTTGTCTTCATTGAACTTGGCCTTTCCAAGGTAGAAACCTCCTATTGTCTCACCGAGGGATGGAGTGATCTAAAATAGAAGGAAAAGGAGAAAACAAAACGAGCATGAAGGATCTGGGTGATGGCACAGTTTTGAGGTTTTTGTTAAATAGCCACAGAATTAAAAAAAAAAAAATTTTAACTTGGGACAAAGCCAAGCAATACTGTTTTGAAGGGTCCTGATGGCATGGTCAGTCGGAACTGTGCATGCAAAGATATTTAAAGTACTTGCCTTAAATGCACTCACATGTGCAAAAACTGCCGCTCTCCAAAGAAGGACCTTCACTTCTTTCCTAAACCTATACGTTCAGATTCAAACCTCTACCTCTAAGTGCTTCTAACATTCATAAAATTCCTTTCTGTGGTTAAACAAAGCCACTGTAAAGCACTCAGGGTCGGAAGAAGGAGATTCCTGTGCAAACCCTCCTTGGCCATGTACCATAGAAGCTTCCAACCTAAATCTATTCACCATATAGAAGGCAGACATATTAATCCTCTTATTTAAATGCATCTCTGCTATTCATTATGGCAGAAATCAGTCTTGCTTCTTTCACAAGGCAACATACCAGGCCTCAACAGCAGCCCAAGGCTGGAGTTCATTCTCAAAGTCCGTTAGATCACACTTAGAAGACAACTACATGCCCGTGCTAATATCTGTAGAATCTACCGACATGAGTATGAACATAAATTCCAAGTACTCTATCTTCAAAACCTGCACATTTCACAGGGGCTGGTGTTTCCTTGCACAACTCTCACCTTTCCCATTTCCTTACTTCTGATTTCTCATGGGAAGACCTTTGCAGAGGGCTTCTGGGTCTCTACTGCACTAACTCTAAATATGGCCAAAGGGAATTCTGGAGGGGCCACTCATTACTTGTGTCACATTCTTCTCCCTTTGCTTTTGTGTGTTCGGATGTCTGATTCATTTCATTAGTCCTCTCTTTTGGCAGTTTCACAACAGTGATTCAAGCTTTCAAGGCATTCCTTAGCCAAGGGTGTCATCCCCCACCACCACCTCCTTATAACCTGTGTATCAACATTAGGCCAAAAGAATGTGTCTTCTCATAATATGAAATTTTAAGACATTACATACTCAAAGGGGGATGGGGGAGAATGCACACCGAAGGGAAAAAAAAAATCAGAGGAAACAAAGGAAATAAAAGTCCAAGGGAGGTCAGGTTAGGGCCACACAGCTCCATGAAAATAGGGATAATCAAAGTAATTTCCTTCTTGTGCCTCCCACCCACTGACAGCAGCAGGAGACAGTTAAAAACTCCTTAGGGAGGGCTTTAGGAGGGCTTTTAGATCTAGGGAAACTTTTTCTTAACACTGCATTCATTCAGTTCGCACCTACATTGGACAGCAGAGGCTGGAGGCCTGACCCCACACCTCTTTAAGGTGCCCCATCCAGCTCACATGTTTTAGCACTATCTTGTGTGCAGTAAAACTTTAGAAATTTAAACCAACGTTCTCCCTGTCAGAAAGTCAGAGTGGCTTTGATCAGGCACTTAACGGTGCCGTTTAAAAGCAGCCAATCTGGCCTTGTCAAATCTCCTTTTTATGTGTTTGACTCTGGCGGGGAGCACCGAGGTGGAGAGGATGTTGTTTCACATATAAACTGACACTTTACTTGCTCTGTTTCCCAGGAACCGGAAGAATGGGATTTGGTTCCAAAACCCAGGTTAGGGTGAACTCAAGGGTTTCCCAACATACTCCCTCTGGGCTGAAAAAGGAGGAATCAAAGATATCGTACAAAGATGGCAAGCAGATATTCATCAAAGACACTTGATTTTCCACCACACACAAAACTGATTCCACTGCTGTATCTCAGAGCAAGTTAGGATCTACACTGAAGGGAGAAAAGAAAACTGAGAGTATGGAACACTTACTATAGGCCAAGAACCAGACGAGGTCTTTTCACCTCTTTTTTCCTCTCCTCATTTATCAATTTACCCTGGCATGAACAGTGACAGATCTTAGGGAGATTTATAGTGCAATTCCTCATTTGGCAGAGAAGCACTGTAAAGTCCAGAAAGGCCTAGCACTGAAACCCAGGACCAGAACACACAAGTTGTCTCTCCTCTTTCTTTCTCAATTTCCTTACCTTGCTCCCCACATGCCAGCCAGTCTACCCATTACTGTTTTTTTAATGTACCACCATCACAGTGGCAATGTTTAAGGCTCTTCTGTGCAAATATAGTCAATTCTGGAGTAACACCCAACTAAGTGTGCTGCTAATTGATGCTTTTGCCTAGGAGGTTTTTTAAACCTGCTTTGGTGTTGAGTCATGCATTCATATTGTAAATGAAATAACCACTTTCAGAACATTTGTTTACTCAGGATTACAGAGATGCCAACAAGGGCTGCAAAAACCAGTTTGGTGTGGGACACTATTCCCCCGGCTGCTTCCCAGAGGAGGTGTCTGAATGTTCCTGCTCCTTTGAAGATGTTTCATTCCAAGGAAGCGTGACATTACTAACAACTCTGCTAACCGTACCAGGCTGGAGAAGATAACTGAAGAAGTAGAAAAAAAAAAAAAAAGATGAAATGTGAAAAGTGAGGCCAATTTTAATGATGCTCTTAAATGAGCTGTTAAGCAGTAGAGAAAGAAAAGACAAATGAGATGAAACCCCCTCTTTACTTAACTTGCAGCTATCCCTAGATGTCCTTTTCTCCCTCTGAAGTGCCCTTTTAAAGGTATGAAACATACTAAGGAAAACAGCCACAGGTTTCTAAGTCATTTACTTTTCATTGCAATTGCTCCAAAGTGATTATTTTTTCTCTTATGATTACTAATTAGCCCATGAATCGTGAACCAAAGGAACATGTGTGTGCTCTGGGCTGAGCACACGCTTAAGCCATTCCTCTGGCCAATCCTAAAAATGCTTTACAGCAGCTGAGTGGCCACGAACACTGTGAACTTGGAACTGTGCACACCTATTAATTATTTGAGCCAAGAGTATTATATACTCTTAAATACACAGACAACCATTATGTGCTCAGATATATGACACAGAGACACAACTTTTGTTAGCCCTGACAATAGGGTCAGCTTGACTGATTAACTCTGAAAGGCTGCCGTGAGGGCAGTTTAGGTGACTTGATGTATCTGTGTATCAAACTGACACAACGTAGGTGCCTTTTACAAGGACAGACCCAAATCCCCCTTGTAAGTTAATAAATGCTCCAGAGGGGGCTGGTTTTGGTGGGGAGGGGGGGGAAAGACATTTTAAATAAGCTAATAAATAATTTTGGAGAGGATAAACGACTAAGAATGAATTTGACCAAGAAAATTTTAAAACTCTATTCAGTCCAGAAAAGGTGTAATGAGATGAAATTTGAATATCAACAAAGGGTCACCTGAGATAATACCAATTATGAAGCTTACTTTTATCAAGTGGTAGTTCAGGGTCATGCTCAGGTGCCCACGCTCTGAAGCCACACTCCTTGGGTTCACGTCTTCAGCAATTCTACCAGGTACTAAGTTCTACAAACTTGGGCAACTTACCCAGACTCTGTATGTATCATGTGTTTTTGACAACTTTTGTTTTAAGAGACAAGGTATCACTCTATTGCTGAGGCTAGAGTGCAGTGGCATCATAGCTCACTATGACCTTGAATGAACTCCTGATTTCAAGTGATCCTCCTGTCTCAGCCTCCTGAGTAGCTAGGTCTACAAGTGCATATAGTGCACCAGCCAATTTTTTTAAATTTTTTTGTAGAGATAGGGTCTCTTCATGTTGCCCAGGCTGGTTTCAAACTCTTACCCTCAAGCAATCCTCCCCTCTTGGTTGGCCTCTCAAAGCGATGGGATTTCAGGAATGAGCCACTGTGCCCAGCCATGATTTTCCATCTATAAAATGAAGCTAGTATCCCATAGGGCTGCTGTGAGGATCAGATGAGACGACTCGTGTGAAACCCACAGTGCCACTCCAGATACACAGTTAAGGGCTTAGTAAACATTAACTGGCATTATTCGCAAAGATCAGAGGGTCTCAGGCTAGAATCACTGGAAAACTTTCTAAAAATACTGATGCTTGGGTCTGGACCAAACGCAACAAAAGTGTCTGGGATGGGCAGGTTTTGAAAATCTCTTCAGGAGATTCTGAGGCTCTCTTCTGGGATTCTGAAATAGTAGAAGCTGAGAACCACTGGCTTATGTTGGGGGGGGGGGCGCATAGCTGTGGCCAACACAGGCATTAGGTCATTAGGTCCTGGGGATGGCAAGTCTCTTAGGTTTAGGGCTTTTGTGTGACATCTGGTACAGGCTCTATGGACCGTGTCTCTCTCCACATACTGAACTTCTGCAACCCGCCTGATTATACGCATACTTACATCTACAGCTAAACTGGCTTCTTACCTTGCGCTCCCTTTCTTTAGGACCTACTACATTTAGGAAGGCAGATGTTTCCAGGTGCTGACGAATGCGGTAGGAATCAGTGAGTACGGGACTGTGGTTATGCTGTTCCACACGTCTAATGTCGGATCGTAGCAGTCCAGAGTCTTGCAGCGCTGAATGCCAAAGTATCCTCCAACCACGTAGAGTTTGTTTCCGGAGGCCACAGCGTGACAGCTCATGCGCTTTGCTGTCACGTCTCCCACTTTGGTCCACTGGTAAGTTTCACTGTTGAATTTATAAGCAGAGCAGGCAGAGAACTCTGTGTCTCCCCCCATAATAAAAATCTGGTTCCCCAGCACAGCTGCTGCTGTGTAACGCCAGGGCTGGGGACAGGTGGCTGGTACCGTCCACCTGTTTTCACACTGATCATAACACTGAACCTTGGGGAGCTTGTCATGACTGACGCTGGTACCTCCGAAAGCAAACAACTTGAGTTTGGCACTCACTACGGCGGCGTTGCTGACGCCCTCTCGGAGTGGGGCCACCATGGTCCATTTGTTGGTTGTGGGGTCGTAATGTTCAACTTGCTTTAGAGAGACTGAGGGGGAGGCTGGGAGGCAGCCAGTTGCAGCTGTGTGCCCCCCAACCACGTAGAGGCAGTGCTTCAGTTCAGCAGAGCCGTGGCCAAACCTGGCCACCAGCATAGGGGCGGCTTTGGACCACTCTTCATGCAGGGTGTCATAAACCCAGACATCTTTTGAGACCCCATTTTCGGACCCTCGCCCCCCTGTAATATACACTTTGCAGCCAATCGCACATGCACTGAACTCTTTTCTTGGACTGGGAATGTCGGCCTTGGGAATGATTTCTTTGGCCTTCTGGTCTACCAGATACAGCTTGTCACACATGAAAGTCTGTCCACCCAGGAGGAAGAGCGCATGGCCGGTTTTCCGAGGCCGAGCACAGAGGCTGGTCACCACACCGTCGTTCTGCAGGATTTTTAGTTTGCACCTGATGGCTTCCTCTACGATCTCCTTGCTCTTTCTCTGCTTGGTGATGAGCTCCTCCATGGCCACATTCTCCATGAGATAGATGGCTGGCAGCAGCGCCAGCCTCACCGTCTGCAACAGTTCTGGGAGGTAGCAATAGCGCTTCTTCAGGTCGTAGCTGATCCAGTTAATCGCAGACTCGTACACGAGCCTTTCATCTTCTGTCTCCAGCTCTTCGCTGGACAAGAGCTGCACTACCATGTCCTGGGGCAGCTGGAGGAAATCTTCGTTCTTCCTGATGGTCTGGAAGTTGCTGAGACACATTCTCCAGGAGAGCTCGTAGAGCTTGGTGCACTGATGCGCGTCGGACAGCAGCAGCATGCCCAGGCAGTTGGTGGGATGCAGGTTCTTTTCCAGGAACTCTGCACATGCATCCCGGATATCTTGAAACTCCAGCATGTCACCAGCTTCCAGGAGTGACTCTGCATTTTCCTCATTGATGATGACCCGGGAGGAATATGCATAGTCAAGAAGCAGCTCTAAGACTTCAGGGTGGATGGAATTGTCGAAGTTGACTTCACTGTCCTGGCTCTCTTTCAGCCCGCCGCTGAACATGGCCTCAAAGTAGCGGCTGCAGGCAGCCAGCACTGCCCGGTGGCAAGGGAAGGTCCTATTTCCAGCATGGAGAAGGACGTCAGTGAAGAGACGCTGCTGGCGTAAAAGGTTCAGGTGAGTGAGGACGCTGTCAGCGTAGGAGGACTTGTGAAACAGGTAGATGTTAATGGAGCCGCTGCTGGCCCTGGATTTGCGGTTCTCGTGCACACTGACTGACATTTTGTTTCCACTCCTAAAGACAAAACAAAATAACAAAACTGTTGAAAGTGATGCTCCTGATGTTTGGGAACAAAACAAAAACAACAAGAGTTTTGGACAAAGAAAACAGATCACTTTGTTACTGGCCCTGCTGCCTACCTACTGTGGTAGGTGTGTGGCCCTCCTAGTTCAAAGCCAGAGACAACCACCTGGAAGGGAAGACATTTATCGTAATACTGTTGAGCTGTCTAAACTACATACACTGGTGAAAAACAAAAAAGAAAAGGAAAGAAAAAGAAAAAGAAAGAAGGAAAAAAAAATCACTGCTTACAAGCAGGTTCATCTTGGAAAACCTGATTGCCAGCTTTCAGGACACTGAAGTCCTTGAGAATGTCAGTCAGCAAAAGCAAGGTCTCATTCTCACAGCTCCCTGTGCTCTAGTCCAGCTGATTCATACAGGCCACTTAAAATGCCAAGCCTCCTGCTCTCGTAATGCCAGGATGGGCACCGGCTTTCCTGCCCTATGCAACATAAAGCCATGTGTAAAATGCACACCTACTAATTAATTCCATAAAGAATTCCTTTGGTAAGATCCAGTCTCCCGGCACATTCAGTAAGGGGAAAATGTAAGGCCAACTTTTGCAATGATCAGACCTTTATTTAAATGTTACAGATCATTTTTAACTAGTCAGCTCTACCACGAAAGACTTCTAAAAGCATCCCAACATAAACATTACCATATATTGATCAGCAAGCTTTAGACAAAGCACAGAATGAATTCTGGCCACAATCACCAACCATCCTTCTTGCTCTGGACAGCTTCCAAAGTGAGGATTTGGCACACGGAAGGAAGAATATTTTGAGAGGCATAGTCATGACTGCTGTTTTTCTGTTCTTCCTGCTTTATACCAATTTTTAGAAAACCAGTTGTAAGAACAAAGGATTCACCCACCCCCTCTCTCTTGATCAAAAAGCGCATCACCAGGACCCTTCCTATGTACCTGCGAATGCTGGCACCTGCATGTATGGAGTTCAAATTGCAAACATTGCTTCATTTAATTAAAAAAAATACACATGCATGTGTGTCTATCTGGTCAGCCACTGTTACCTTGGGGTCATCCTAGAATTCACTGGCTGACTAAAGCAATTTCCTTGATACCTAAATTGAAATTTCAACAAACTCTAATGCTATCTTTTGCCTTTCTTCAGTAAGAAAAACCGTATGGTAAAGATATAGGATATGCCTGTCATCTACCTTCAAAAATTGAATCACATGCCATCTCTGTTACTTCAAAGGCATAGAGCCCTGGAGAACCTGCCTGTCTAAGGCTCCTAAGGAAGCTGTTTATCCCCGCTGTTTCTGCCTAGAGGGTAAACTATGTCGTTGGTTACAGTATCTTTTCCAAACACAGCACAGCTGAAAGTTGTATGGTTCCTTCAACCATTCAGATATTTATTTTTAAATTTATATTCCAGGAATTATCAATACATGCAAATGAATGATTTATCACAGATTCATGGGCAAAAATACTAAACTGCTCCTCCCCAGCCAGGCAGGCTTGAGACCCACTATGAGACTGGCACAGGAGACAACAAAGGCAGGGGCACGGCATGCCTGTATACCCACCTCATACCAGTAGGTGAAGCAACTTGTTTTCCTTTATTTTTGGAATGTAACTTTTCATTATGAGTAAACACGGCTTAGTGCAAGAAAGAAAGTAACGAGGTCCTAGACTTTACAAAGCAGCCAGAACTCTCCACGGTAACTTCACCCCCACCTCAATCTAAGCCTCTGCTGTCTAGTCCGTTCTATCCCATGTCCAGTGCTCCAGAGAATCACTGATAGGAACCTATGTGATCGCTCCAGGTTTCCAAAGTATTAAAACATCCTTGACGCTCCACCACTATAATTATCATTTCAATTAGTACATGCAATCTGAAGTATTTGGAGGAATATTTTAAGCCTAAATCTCAAAAGATTGTCCAAATATTCCTGATGAAGCTGCTCCCCTAGGGGACGCCGCCCTGACTGAAGAAGGAGGCTCCCTACACCTGGGTGCACAGGCACCAAAGGGCTTGCACATAGAGCTGGAATCATGCTGGGACCAAAAAACATTTCCCTAAACATCAGATTCTGCCTGATGTAAAACAACACTCACAACCAGGTGCACACTTAAGAAAATGATGTGTTAGAACACCTTAGGATACAGGCTCTGCATCTCTCACATCCAGAGTTTATGCGCCTGGATTTTCCAGGATGGCCCACGGAGCCAGAAGGAAGAGCCTACCCTGTCCTCTTGGATACCATCCAGGCAGAAAAGCCTGCCACAGTCAAAATCTTAACATTCTTGCAGCAGTGTTTGATTAAAATGAAAAGTAAACTTGAAAACCCAAGGGAAATAACTCACTTTCTGGTTTTAAATTATGCAAACATCAAAATATCAGCAGAAACCATTTATATAGTCACTTAAACACACCTTCAATATAAAATGAATCATCCTTCCAGCATTTTTTAAGCCCCCAGAGAAATAATATTTGCATACCAAGTTAGTGGCCAAGAAAATGCACGCATATACTTAATCCCTGTCTACAAAGAAGACAGAGAAAAGGGCTGCTATTACTGTGAACATCAAAGGGGCTTCTAGTTATAGCAACTTCAGCTCATTTAATGCTCCTTATACAGGCTTTCTGCCCCCAGCGCTTAGCGCACCACCAAGTCTCTCACGTTTTGAACATGATCTCAATCTAAGCAAATGAAATACTAGGCAGACTTTCTTGGACATTTACATTATTGATAACAATTGAACATCATAAAGATCTTGTTGGCAAAAATAGCTTTTTGTCATAGCTTTATCATAGTTCCAATGCTATTTAACGTTCTGGCCATGCCTGTGAAGCTGATACCAAATTGAACATCGAACAAGTTCAAGGATTCATCTCCACCCCACTCAGCAATTCCTATCCATTGAAACTGATGATGTTACTCTGCAGGCCGAATACTAGAAGAAACTGGCTTTTCAGAAACCAGATTTCATTCATTCCCTACAAACATTTCCGCCGCAGTGCCTGTGCCCGTACGCGGGGTGTCCGTCCATAGCCCCAACTCTCCTCCCGCTGGATAGGGCGCAACGTGGGCCACCGATTCCGCACACTTAGCCCTGCAAGCCGCAGGGAGCGAAGCAACCAGACATTCACCCCAGGAAGGCGCTGCTTTCCGTGGAGGAGGGAGGCTGGTTGTAAGCCCAGCTCGCCGGCTCGCTCTCTTCGCGGCTCTCCCTGGCGGTAGCGCCGCGGAGGGGAAGCCGGTCTGCCCCTCCGGCGATGCCCGACTCCTGCTCGCTGTGGGAGGACAGCGGCGGCCCGGAAAGAACAGCTCCCCCTGTCCTAAGTTGCAGCTCCCGGATCTCCGAGCTGGCTCACCCCTAGCGAACACACCCCCCGCAGTCAAAGTAGCCCCCGAAACCCGCAGCGCCCGCAACAGGTCCCGGCCAGCGGAAGAAACTTACAGCGGTGGCGACCGGCCTCAGCGCACAACCGGCTGGGTTCTCGCCTCGGTCACGGGCAAGGAGGCGACGAAGTAGGCGTCTCAGCCCGGGGGAGCGGCGGCGACTGGCCGGCAAAAAGGAGCACCCAAGGGGCGCTTGCCGGGGAAAGGACCGCGCCCGGGGCGCTGGCGGCTCGCCTCGGCCTCTCGGTCCCCACGCCGCGGACCCTGTGCCGGGGCCCGCGGAGCGTCTCCCGGAGCAAGTCTCGGGAGGGCAGAGGAGCCCGCGAGTGCAGGCGCCGCGAAGGAGGCGGGCTGTGCGCTCGGGGGAGGGAGCTAGGAAGCGCCGTGCGCGCCCGTGGCCGCTGGGCGTCTGGACCCGGTCTCCGCAGCGCCACCGCCGCACCGCCTCCTCTCCGGCTGCCGGGGCAGTCTGCGCCCAGCCGCCGCGCGCCCCGCTATAAGCGGCGCGGCTGGGAGGGGAGGGGGCGCGTATGCAAAGAGATTGACACCAGGGGAGGGAGGAAGCGCATTAGCGCGGCCCGCGGTGTAGGAGGAGGAAGGGGAGGAGGAGTGCGAGGAGGAGAGGATCTGGGGAAGAGCGTGTCGGGGGAGTTAATACGGAAAGGAAGCGGGGAAGGGGGGCTGTGGGGTGTGCGGAGAGACAAAGCGGGCGCTCTCTCTTAGCCACTAGCAGCTGCAGCCTCGGGCACTGCGACTAAGACAAGTTTTCTCGGGTCCGAGTGTCTGCATCTCTCTGGGCAGCCTGCTTAATAGAGAGCCCTGGAACTGAGGGACCCACCAAGGGGAGCGCAGCCCGGGGCTGTGTGCTCCGCGTTTGCCAGAACCCGCAAGACGCTGTGCAAAGGGTGGCGAGGAAATAGCTGGGAGTCGGCTGCAGGAACCCGGAGTGGGAGGAACAGTGGCAAGGGCAGGGGCGCGAGCCTGGACGCTCAGGAACACTCAGGCTGAGCAAGACAGGGCGTATAAGTAGAGGAGCTTTCTTGCTGGCAGGGAGCCAGGCAGACTCGGGCCTCGGGCATTTCCCCTGTGTCCTCCCTCCCAACCCCCGCGGGTGCGGCACCCGCTGCAGGACTCTGCCCCAAGCCAGGGGACCGCAGCCCGAGCGCTGTCCGGCGATTCGCGCACCACGTGCTTCTCAGCCAATCGCCGCGGCCGCTTGATTCAAAGAAGCGGCCACGCTGCCTCCTCTCCGAGCGATAAAGCCTCTATCGTCCTCTCCGCCCGGTCCCTCTTCCTGGTTTTTATCGCTAGGTAGTGTCAGTTTGGAGTTCGCTAAAGCACTGCCCAGCCACACACGTTTAAAGCCCTGCGTGCCAGGAGAAAAGGCGATTCGAAAAACAATCCCGTGCGGCCATCACCATTCACGAATCCCACTTTTGATCTTTGCACTAAAGGCTTGTGTTTCCTCTAGGAGCTAAAACGCCTGATTTTTATTCGGCGTTTGGAATAATGTCTGAATGAACTGGATAGATTGCCGGTCGCCGCCTAGTTTCACAGGTGAGGAACTGAGGCCCAGGGAGACGTGAATTGCCCGACTCGAAGTCCCTGAGCAGGGAGTGCCCCGGCCCCGCGGCTCCAGAGTGCCGGCTCCGTGACCGAGTTTGCTTCGCCCCGTGCATCCCCCACCCCTCCCCACTTTCTTTACAACACCAGGCTCAGATAAGTTGCAACGGAGGCGTCACCTGGCGCTTCCAGAGTCTTCTGAAACCAAGACTGTTGGTGGTTCTTCATTCTCATCCCACTTTCCTTTACCCACGTTCCCTCCCGGTGTTCGCACTGAGAAATTTCACTCCTTGCAAAGAAAGACAGACAGTGCCCTCTGAAGTCCTTTGTTAGCATTAACTCTGTAGCTTTACCGCAAGCCTTCAAAAATCTGTTTCATATTTTAATTTTTTACGCAGAGTCTCTCCACAAGACCGCTTCGCAAAGACGGGAGAGACGGATTAATTCGCAGTGGGAACCACAGAACCCAGGGCGGTCAGATTAGGGGAGGGCAAGCAGAACTCAAGTTCTGAAGGAGAAGGGGGTAAAACCATGGAAGACCAAAGGCATCAAAAGCAAGCATGTTGATTTTGAAGACCAACAGGAGGAGGGTTCTGTATGAAAGATTGACGCTTCTCTTTGGCAGGTACTTCCTTCCTACTTCAATCACTTACCAATTTACCTAGAATTGTACCTAGATCACCCTCCCTAAAAATGGAATATGTACGTAGCTGGGTTAGATTTGTTGGGGATTTGCCACAGGAGGCCACAGAGTGAGGGACAGGTAAGATGTTTCTGTTGCGTCTTTACCACCCGGAAACTGCAGGGTCCTTGACTAAGCAAAGATCCCTTTGCAAAGAGCTTCGCTAAGCAGGCAAGGCCCAGCAAGGAATGAAATCCTCTGGCCATTGTGTGGTCACCCACTGAAGCCATTTTCTGGTATCTTTTCTACCTAATGTTGGCACTTTCTATGCTTCAAGAAATGGGGGGGGGGGTGTAAACTGGAAGATCTTAACATATATTCAATGCCCACATACTTTTCCATATTCAATGCCCACATACCTTTCCTTCATCTGCCTCCGGGAAATGAGCAAGCCGGGGAAAACATATTAGTTTAGGTAGGTTATGCAAAGTGGAAAACATTTTCCTGCTGAAAACTGCAGGACGTAAACTTGCATTCTGGGAAAAGGTGTGTGCTACTGATAATCTCCAACGAACAGGACACTGGTTTGTTTGAACCAATGTGTGAAAGTTTGGGGGCTTTGGGGCAGTTTCTAATGTTTATCTCAATGGACAATGATTTCCAAATTAGCATATTTATGATCCTAGCCACACCTCTCAGCCAATCCTAAAGGTAATTCTTATCACCCCACTCACTCTAAGAAAAGGTGAGCAAGTCTTGTACCTGTACAGGAAGAAACCTCTGAACAGGGCTGTCACCATACCGGACACAACAGACAGCAGTAGATCCGTGAGTCATAACCAACTCGGGAAACTCTACCCACACTGTAGCATCACACAAAAGCCAACACCTCATACCAGACACTAGGCCAATCTTGCAGGCTCCTGGGAGCTGGTCTTTGCCTCTGCCTTGTGACATCAAACCAAGGTCTCATTTTTTAATGCTATTAAGAAGCTGTGCCCAAGGCTTTGGGCCTGTTATCTCCCTTAACAATGTTATTTTGTTAGGCTGTAAAATAAGCAGCATGGGGTTAAATGTATTAGCTGCCTTCAAACCTAATTTATCTTCATTCTTTCCTAATTTACACTTGGGCTGAATTAATGAGAATGATTTAATTAACACAGTGCGATCATGGTACCAGGGACAGGACAGCTCAGGGGATTAGGCCAAACAGTGGGCTAAGCAGCTGCCATCTCGCCTCCTGTGGTGTCCCTAGCCCCACCCAAATTCAGACATGTTCCCTGCTGGTATTTGAAAAGTGCCTTCTTTGTTCTTCCATCCACTTTCTGAATCTGTATGAGAAAGATGGCACAGCTTTCCTTCTTTATGTTATTCACTAACTGGGGTTCAAGGCCATAGAGAGTCAGTGTGGCAGACGGGCCAGCTGCCCAGCAAAGATTTATGCTTGTTCTTCCATGGTATTAAGTTTGTGTTGTGAAATGGGCACCCAGCCAGGGACCACATCTCCTAGCCCCACATATATTAGGATCAACAACTATAGAAGGGAAGGGAGGGAAGCAGGGTAGCCACAGGGAGAACCTGAACTGGGATGCTGTTTCAGCCAAGCCTCAGCGGATCCCTGGGGGATCTCTGGAGCTGAAATGGCCTTGCAGAGTTGTCCTCAGTTGAGGTGAGAAGGCCAAACTTTTATACAGCTATATCAACCAGTTGCTGAACGCAGCCTGCACAAGGAAGGGACAAATGGCTTTGGGCAAGGTGGCCCTTTTTTGCAGAAGCAGCTCTGATGAGGTCTGACAGCACCCCCAGTGGCCACAGGAAAAAGTGCTTCATTCCCAAAGGAGGATCCGAGGGGCTCAGCACAGCGCCCACTTCAACACTGCACCCTAACACGGGTATACAGATCCAGGGCGGAGGAGCTCAGCTTCTCTCAGTAAGCCTCTTAGTTTAAAAAGATATGGCTGTTTATTAAGGAGGCAAAAATAAGGGAAAAACGGGTAATCAGTGTAAGAAATTATCAGCACTTCATAAGCCAGTTCTCATTTTTCTCTCTATGAAAGGCAAAGGATCCAAGCTGATAGTCATTTTTTCTAAATGCTAGTTTGCCACATTCTGCAATTATGCTTTTTTCAGGGGAGGGTAAGGGAGGGGGGTGGGTCGATAGAGGGAGGGTTAGTAGGGGGACCACACCTATGGAGCATATTGTAAGTACAAGTTGGATCTATCAGGTGTGGAACACAAATGTCTTAACACTGTAATTGGGTAAACGAGGTGAAGGCTATGTTGATTAGTAGGCTGTAAGCACTCCAATTTGTACAAATAATCAACACGTTGAATCTCACAATGGCCTAAATGTATTCATGATCTATGTACAAATGACAATTTAAAAAAATTGTTGTATTTATGTTAAGTGTCTATTGTGATTAACCTTACAATTATTCTTAAGATTGCATCCAAATTGATTTTAAAAATTCATTTGCTTTCTACAGGGTGTCTATAGAGTTCACGTGCAAACTATTTTTAATTGCACATAAACTTTTGGGAATTAAATTCTATTATAGCATTTTTTAAAATTAGATGGGGTCTCACCATGGGGAGTACAGTGGCTGTTCACAGGTGCAGTCTTAGGCACACTATAGCCTCAAACTCCTGGGCTTGATCAATCCTTCCATCTCTTTCCCCAGAGTAGCTGGGACTACAGGCTCCATCTAGTATGACTTTTAATTTCAAATTCCAGTTGTTTGTCACTGTATTCAATATGAATACAACTGACTTTTTATTATGATTTGTAATGGAATTTTTTTTTTTTTTTTTTTGAGACAGAGCCTCAAGCTGTCCCCCTGGGTAGAGTGCCGTGGCATTACAGCTCACAGCAACCTCCAACTCCTGGGCTCAAGCGAGTCTCCTGCCTCTGCCTCCCAAGTAGCTGGGACCACAGGCGCCCGCCACAACGCCCGGCTATTTTTTGGTTGCAGCCATCATTGTTGTTTGGCCGGTCCAGGCTGGGGATTCGAACCCGCCACCTTAGGTGTACGTGGCTGGCGCCTTAGCCGGTTGAGCTATAGGCGCCGAGCCTGTAATGGAATATTTTGTGTGAAAGTCTATCTTTGTCCTTCAAGGACTAAGCTCTACTGTTCATGTTGAGCTCCTCTGTTAGGGATTGTTATAGCTGTGAAAATCATTTTTCCTTGAGACTCCCTTTGAGCCCCAAGTGACATTTCAAGGGGTAGGTAGTTTATTGGCTGCTTACAGGACTACAGAGGAACATGTTTGAGTCACTTTTCCTTGGTGTTGCTCTATAAAGTTTTGTCATTAGTAAATCAAGTGGTCGAGGCTGCTTATGTTATTTCCACCCCAGGACCCTTCAAGACAGTGATCTTCACAGCCTGTTATAGGATCAGGATTTTAAAGCATCATTTATTATTTTCTAAAAGCAATGCCTCATAGAAATTTGGAAAATGCAGAAAAACTGCACACCTATCACTTGGAGATAATGATACTAAACATGAAGTTCTAGTCTTTCTATGTTCATACAGTATGTTATTTTTTAGCAGTTAAATGGTTAAGAGCAGGGAGTCTAGAACCAAGCTTGAAGTCCTGCTTCCACATGTACTATCTGGGTGTTTGGGGCAAGTGTTGTAATATTTTGTTGCCTTAGTTTCTGTTTTTTTTTTATTATAATTATTTCAGGTTAATGTGGGGACACAAACAACCAGGTTGCAATATTTGAATTTGTTAGGTAGAGTCCCTCTTGTAGTCGTGTCCAGTACCCAAAAGGTGTGCCACACACCCCTGCATTGTGCCCATTAAGTGTACCTTAGTTTCTTAATCTGCACTATTGGATCACAGCAGTACCTGGCTAGAGGGTTGTTTGGTGGATTGAATAAATTGGCAAATGTGAAGTACACAGAATAGCGCTTGGCTTATAGGAAGTGCTACCTAGTCCTTGCCTTTTTTTTTTTTTTTTTTTTTTTTTTGTAGAGACAGAGTCTCACTTTATCGCCCTTGGTAGAGTGCCGTGGCATCACACAGCTCACAGCAACCTCCAACTCCTGGGCTTAGGTGATTCTCTTGCCTCAGCCTCCTGCAACATTTTTGTGTTGCAGTTTGGCCGGGGCTGGGTTTGAACCCACCACCCTCAGTATATAGGGCCAGTGCCCTACCCACTGAGCCACAGGCGCCACCTAGTGCTTGTTTTTATAATGATTCCTTAGTAAACTGTTTACAAAGAGAATGACAGTTTGGCAACCCATAGTTATTCCTGGGTAACTCTCCTAAATAAAGTGACTTAAATCCCTCTCAAATTCCTATTTGCACATGTGCTCAGTAGCACTGGGTTAAGGGACACTTCGATGTCTTGAAGGAGTTTGCACATCTCTTGGAGTGTTTATTTGAAGCTCTGTTCTTGCACACTCAGGAAGATGACAGTGTATGAGGTACAAGCTCAATTCATGAGGTCCACCTCTGTCTCCTTCCCTCTCTCACAGACACTGTCCTCTTGTTTTGTACCAGGACCATTGGTCTTACGCTGGCGATGGAGAAACAATTCTTCCTTCTTCATTACTTTAAAAAACTAAGCTGCTGCTCGGTGCCAGTAGCACAGTGGTGATAGCACCAGCCACTTGTACTGAAGCTGGCAGGTTCGAACCCTTCTCGGCCAGCTAAAACAACAATGACAACTGCAACAAAACAATAACCAGGCCTTGTGGCGGGCACCTGTGGTTCCAGGTACTTGGGAGGTTGAGGCAAGAGAATCACTCAAGTCCAGGAGTTTGAGGTTGCTGTGAGCTGTGATAGCAGAGCACGCTTTCAAGGGCAACATAGTGAGACTCTGTCTTAAAAATAAATTAATTCATTCATTAAGTAAAATAAAAAATGAAGCTGCTAAAAGGGAAAAGTATTTAAGAAATCACATACTTATAAAAAAATAGCTATCTATCTTTAGAAGGAGTCAGCCCCGCCCAAACCCAGCATACGTGGAATATGGTCACCTACTTTCTCCTGCTCTGAGGAACTTGTACTGTGTGCTTGGTAAATGCTCGCTCACATCTGTTGGGATCACACAAGGCCTCTGCAGGGTGTGGCTTTGCTCCGTTTCCCCCGTTTCCCATAATCTTATAAGTGCCCCAAGGCTCCTAGATCTGAACTCTTAATTTGTTCTGAGTAATTACGTTCAACAATTGACCGTTGTTGGAAGCAGTGAAAATGAAGGTTTTGTTTGGCCTATATGCTTTTCTTCCAGGGCAAGATGCCAAGTCGCTGAGCATGTCTGGGCATGAAGAATGGACCAAAATAAGGGACCTTTGTGGTCCAAGAGCTTGCACCTTTGAATGAATATTAAAAGGATTTTATGGCACTCTCCAAGCGTAGACTTTACCCTCTGTATACAGCTCAGCTCAAACTAGAGTCTGAAATCAGGAAGCTGCACATTACCAGGATGAAGAAAGAATGAGAAAAAGAGACAGACACACTGATGTCTGAAAGAAAGTCCCCACTGGGGGGAAGAAAGTTCCCACTGGGTTTCTCCTCCTGATTTTGAAAATACTTGAGCAAGGATATAAACTCACATACACAAATATTCATGAATTTCCCTTAGCCTCGTGAGTAATTTTATGTATGTATTTATTTATTTATTGAGACAGAGTCTCACTGTGTCACCCTCGGTAGAGTGCTGTGACATCACAGCTCAGAGCAACCTCAAACTCTTGGGCTTACGTGATGATCTTGCCTCAGCCTCCCAAGTAGCTGGAACTACCAGCGCCTGCCACAGTGCCCGGCTATTTTTGTTGTTGTTGCAGTTGTTTAGTTGGCCCAGGCCAGGTTTGAACCAGCCATTCTCAGTGTCTGTGGCTGGCGCCAAGCCCTCATCAGTAATTTTAGAAAACATTCACTCTAAAACCCCAAATAAAGTTTGGAAGACTTGAAATTTATTTACCCGAGGAATTTAGAAATATTGGAATATCAAAAGGAAAAGGTAACATTGCTAAAAATTATGTATTTTCAAATAGTTATGTCAGTTTCCAGACCCACCATTATCTGAGGAGTTGTAGCTTCATTCATTCATTCACTTAATCAATTGGTCATTCATCCAACCGGTATTTATTTATTTATTTTTCAGATAGAGCCTCAAGCTGTCCCCCTGGGTAGAGTGCTGTGGCATCACAGCTCACAGCAACCTCCAACTCCTGGGCCCAGGTGATTCTCTTGCCTCAGCCTCCCAAGTAGC
>NW_003852412.1:9024298-9027419 GCF_000181295.1 Otolemur garnettii
GCCTCCCAAGTAGCTGGGACTACAGGTGCCCGCCACAATGCCCGGCCATTTTTTTTTTTTCTGGTTGCAGCCATCGTTGTTTGGCGGGCCCGGGCTGGGGATTTGAACCCGCCACCTTAGGTGTACGTGGCTGGCGCCTTAGTGGATTGAGCCACAGGCACCGAGCCCATCCCCTTGTTCTTAATAAAGACTTCTGTTTTCAAAAGGTTCTGAGTTTTGCCACAGTGGGAGGGAATAGCACAGCGATCCCAGAGAAATGCATAGCTTCTGTCCACCCTTTTTCTGAGACACGTGTGATGCCAAAGTGAGCAGGAGCACCTCGATGCACTCTCATTTGGGGGGCTGGTTTTCCAGGCAGAATCTCGATTGATTTCATCAGCGTGCATTTTCTTTTTCATGCTTGTCTGTTTTAAAAGTTCCATACATAACTTGCCATGGCTTAATAAATAGAACAATTCTTGAAGTCCCAGGTTTTTGGTTTTGTTGGGTTCTTTTGTTTGTTTGTTTGTTTGTTTGTATATGTCTTCTTACAGACAAAGTTTTTTGTTTCGTGTTTTGGCTACTTACCTAAGAAATGAAACAGCCACCCCCATCAAAACCAGGAATGGGACAATTGTAGAACAGGACACAGATGCCCGGCTCCCTAGACCATGGAACAGAATTTTGGTAAAGCAACAGTGCCCTCTTCTGGCTACAGTGAAGAACCAGTTACAGAAGGGTCTGACAACATTCAAAACTAACCTACTGAAAAAGAAAAAGGTGAACGCAGTGTAAACCCTTGTGGAGTCTTTTGAGCAGCCACTCTTGCCTTCATTGTCCTAAAGGTTCTGTATTAAAATGAGCAATGCCAAATGTAATCCGGAGTCCAGCCACCTGCCACGATGGCATATACTTCTGTGTTCCACAGACTGGCAGGCAGAGGGCACAGCTGGGTCACGCATCTTCTCAGCACAGACTGAGCAATTGCCACAGCCAATCCGGCACCACTGACTTTCTGTGTACAATGCTAATGAATATACGCTGTTCAGAGGGCTGTTGGACAGAGACCAGTTTCCTTCTTAGAGTGGTCTTGGAGCTAATAATGACAAGAATCCTCGACATTAAATGGTCTTATCGTGTGCTAGGCACACTACATACCCGTCTCACTTAATCCCCACAGCAATACTAAAGTCTCAGTTGGGTGAAGCCAGAACCCAAAGTGGGTTTTCTTTCGCCAGAACTGAGTTCTTAACCACTTAACCACACTGCCTCTTCTAGTTCTCTACCTAAGACTCTTTTTTTCTCCCTGTCCTCTGGAATGCCAGCTTTGAGCCCTTGGCACATACCCCTTGGATTTACAAGAGGAGGAGAACCAAATGAATTGCTTAGTTTACTTTGCTTCGTGTTGACAGGTCTGATAAAGGTGTGACAAATGAGAAGCTGGAATCAATTGACTAAAATGATGGTTTTTTTAATCCACTTTTACTCTTTCACTATAGTTGATTAAATGCCTTCCCAGATTATTCCTTCATTCTGGCGCTCCGTACCCACTAGAGATTGGCACATCACTTCACAAGCAGAGAACGTCCTAATCAGACTCCTGTTTTAAATTCAGTTCAGACATACTTTCTTAACTGCGGAATGAAGCACTGTTTCCCCAGCTATGATCAAACCCCAAGTATTGGGAGAAATATCTCCTTCTCCCTTTGATGTCTGCAATCCAAATGTCTGGGGGAGCTCTGTGTGTCTTCCTGGAAGGACCTGGAGAGAAAATGCAATGGAAAATAAAGGAAGCATTTAAGTCCTTGGCTGTATCCAGCAACTGGGGCATTACGTTAAAAAAACCCAAAATACACAGATGCTGCTGAAGTTTGAAATCTTTATATCGGACAATGGTTTACAGATGGCAATGACGTTGTCAGTGAGTAGGCACGGAGCCTCCTCGAGTGCCTTATGGAGCTTTTCACATCATGAAGAAGCCAAACGCAGCAGAACTTCAATTGTCTAGAAGCCAAACTCCCTAGAAGGATTAACAAAACACTTTTCCTATACTGCACTTGTGGAGGACAGATGCTAAACACAAGAAAATATATCCTTGTTGGAGCTTTCTTTTAAAAGCAAATGATGTCTACCTAAGT
The DNA here is from genome assembly GCF_000181295.1 of Otolemur garnettii. Taxonomy (NCBI): domain Eukaryota; kingdom Metazoa; phylum Chordata; class Mammalia; order Primates; family Galagidae; genus Otolemur; species Otolemur garnettii. Next base: position 9,026,416 of record NW_003852412.1, read on the forward strand.
CATAAAGCACTAAATAATATCTCAACCTGATAAATAAGAATTAAGTGTAAGTGCAATATCATTGTGGAGCAAGGCCAAAGAACAGAAAAGAGGAACTGTCCCAAATGCCCCTCTGCGGTCTGGGCTGCAGGTGGGGGGTCATCAGGGGACTGCCGTCTTTCCTCCTGTCCTGCTGTGCTATTTGTGCACCCACATATATGCACTACTTTGACTGATGTGAAGAATCTTTTTATTCTTCTATATTTCAGATTAATATGAGGGTACAAAGGTTTAGGTTACATTGTTTTCAGTTCTAAGGTAAAGTTCAAGTTGTAGTTCAGCCCCTTACTACATCTTTGGAACGGGGGGTATGTAGTTCAGCCCCTTACTACATCTTTGGAAAGGGGGAGGGTATGCCGAACACCCTCATATTGTGCACACTAGATGAGATCCCGCCCACCGCCCTCCCTTCTCTCTCCCTCCCGTTCCCTCCCTCTTGCTAGACTACATTTGTGTTTTATCATTCATGTGAGTGTGTGGTTGGAGCAGATGTCTTTATGGTAAAATGATTTTTGTTCATCCGCATAGATACCTAGTAATGGAATTGTGAGATCAAATGAAAGGGCAACTTTTAGTTCTTTGAGGGTTCTCCTTACTTCTTTCCAAAAAGGCTGAATTAGTTGGCAATCCCACCAACAGTGTAAAAGTGTTCCTTTCTCTCCACATCCACACCAGCATCTGCAGTTTGGGGACTTCATGATGTGGGTTAATCTTACTGGAGTTAGGTTTTATCTGAGTGGTTTTGATTTTCATTTTTCTGATGATTAAAGAGAATGAGCATTTTTTCATTTGTTTGTTGGCCATTCATCTGTCATCTTCAGAGAAGTTTCTGTTCAAATCTCTTGCCCTCTTATAAATGAGGTTGTTTGCTCTTTTCTTTTTTTTTTTTTTTTTTTTGAGACAGAGCCTCAAGCTGTCCCCCTGGGTAGAGTGCCATGGCATTACAGCTCATAGCAACCTCCAAC
>NW_003852412.1:9028339-9042299 GCF_000181295.1 Otolemur garnettii
GCCGGTTGAGCTATAGGCGCCGAGCCAGCATCATCTCTTAAAACGCTCTAAGATTTGAACGTCTTGGAATCATCTTCATGAAGCTTTTCAGGCATTAATCTGTAATGTACTATCAGGCATGTAAGTTTTTCAGGCATTAATATGACCATTCATAGAGAACTTGAGTTTTTAGAGTGCTCTTATGCTTTGTAATCCTCAAATATCCTGGCAAGCTGGATGTTATAATTATTGTGACCCATTTTAATGCTGAGAAACTGAAGGATGACCATCACCCAAGGTTATGTATGTGCTAGGTGATGGTGTTGAAGCCTGACATGGGTTCTTTTGGCCTCCACTAGGCCGCCTTTGTTTTTTTACCCCCATGCGTCCAACCCTTTGCTAGCACACAGTAGTAACACAATATATATTTATAGAATGAATAAATGCACGGCTTAAGAAATGAATAAATGGCTCTTCCTACTGCTTCACAAAGCATTGCCAAATTTATTCTCATAGCTCTGTGCTTGTTAAGTTAAGAAAGCCTAGCAAGACATGTTCAATAGATTTTCAACTTGGACTAAGTCCAAATGACTTGCCTTCTGTTATCTGGAAAACCTTATTTCCAGAGTATTTTGCTTAATCAGAGTTTCACTGGATGCCTCAAGATATCGGACCACATTCAGAGATATCACTTGAAAGAAAGTTCCCCCAGATCTTCAAATAAGGACAATCATTGACATACGATGAAGAAACCTGTGCCAGAAGCTGGGCCTCCTTGGAAGCATGAACCGTTCCAAAGATGAACTAACCAGCATCTCTGTGCTTTCTCCTCTCGTGATAAGAAGTGTTAAATCACCCGAAGAGCAAGTCACCCAAGGGGTGAGGTAATTTATTTCTGTTCCTTGGTGATTCATTGGTCTGTATTCCTTGGTGCTAGAAATGATAAGACTTAGGTAATGGAAAACTCCAAGTTCACAGTAAGTAGCGGAGTGGGTTATTAATTCTAACCTGCCAGCACAAATCCTCCTGGCCTGTGGTTAGGTAGGTAAGTGTATTCACCAGCTCTATGTAACATCACCCTTACACCAGGCAAACTGGGAATTATCTTTAAAAGTCAAACCTTAAATCGTTTTGCTCAGTCTAATAACTCTGTCATGAAGAATCTAGACAGGAATGAAATTGATGGTCTCTTTTATGTTGGGAGGAAATACATATACATGGATCACCCATAAATAATAATTAACATCCACTTAGAGTCGCGCTGTGGTTTACACAGGGCGCTGAATCCTGTCAACAATCCCGTGAGGTAGATACCATCATTATCTCTGTTTTGCTAATGAGCAAACGGGGGTACTGATGCATTTGAACTTATCCAAGAACCAGTTAGTAAATGGCAGGATCCAGACCCTGGGCTGTCCCATGCAGAACCTGTGTTGCCCTCCTCTGTGGGCCTCCTGGCCCACCTGCATCACAAGCAAGAAGCTCCTGAAGACACAGTAGCTTTTTGCCCTCATATAATTTCTCAGTCAGTGGCTACTAAAATTACAGCAATTCTCATGTTTGGGGATATGTCCTCCGATTTTTTTACATTGAAAGTTATCACTATCACTGGATAATATTATTATGAATCTTAGGACATAAACTTAGAACTTCCTATATTTAAAAAAAATGCAACTGTAGCTCGGCGCCTGTAGCTCAAGCAGCTAAGGCACCAGCCACATACACCAGAGCTGGCGGGTTTGAATCCAGCCTGGGCCTGCCAAACAACAATGACAACTACAACCAAAAAATAGCCGGGCATTGTGGCGGGTGCCTAAGAGAATTGCTTAAGCCCAGGAGATGGAGATTACTGTGAGCTATGACACCATGGCACTCTACCCAGGGCAACAGTTTGAGGCTGTCTCAAAAAAAAAAAAAATGCAACTTTATTTTTTCTAGACCAGAACTTTATTTTTATCATAAGCCCCTAATTGGCCCATCTGGTAGAAACAATTTGAGTCATTTAAGGGATTCCATTTCCTGCCCCCCACTTTCCCTCAGGGCCATATTCAATTTCCAAAGTGCTTTTGAAGAGCCAAAATAGAGAGATGGAGGCTCGGCACCTATCACCAGTCACGTAGGCCAAGGCTGGTAAGTTCAAACCCAGCCTGGACCAGCTAAACAACAATGACAACTGCAACAAAAAAATAGCCATTGTGGTGGGCGCCTGTAGTCCCAGCTACTTGGGAGGCTGAGGCAAGAGAATCGCTTGAGTCCAAGAGTTTGAGGTTGCTGTGAGCTGTGACGCCACCACCTTGAGAGCAACATAGTGAGACTCTGTCTAAAAAAAAAATTGAGCGATGGAGACCCAGCTGGTCCTTCATCTTCCCACAGCACCAGCACCAAGATAACCAGGACCCTGTCTGACCTCCAGTGGGCGTGTACTCAGTCACCCCGATTTTTCTGCCCCCTCCGTCTCCTTGTGCCGTTTTCTTGCTTCAGTCTCATGCTGGAAACTCCTGTGGAAACACACCCTATGGCCTTCTCCCTCTGAGACCTTGCCACAGGCAGCAAGGGGGAAAAGCCTCCTTCTCCGGGAACTACCAACATCTGCCCTACTGACACATGTCCCTTTTTACATCAGCCATTTTTAATGCCCACTTTGCTTTACTGAAGTGAAATTTAGAGGTAATATGACCTATCAAATATAATTTGAAAAAGTCAACATTGTTATGTAAAGGAGAAAACAAGTAGAAAACTATAATGACATCATATGCACTCAAATAAACACGTGCCAGCCCTGGTGTGACTGCTGTCAGAGACATCCAGAAGGAGTCAGAGGGCCCCCCACACAGGCAGGATCGTTGCAAATGTGGACTGAAACGGTCCCCTATGTGGGCCCTTCGAGTACCAGGACTCACACTATGTCGATCATTTTTTTAAAATAATTTTCACAAAATGATGATCATCTCTTACTAAAGTTAAAAAGCAAACAAAACAGAAAAAAGTTGCTCCTCGATGTAGCAGGAGTCCCTGCTCCTGGATAATTCAGCGAATATTAAAACACTACAGAAATAGTATGGAAAAAATGTAAGTGGGGAACAACTTCCCCCCCGGCCAAGATGCAGTAAGAGGGAGCAGATTGACCCTCCCACCTGAAATAACTAAAGGCAGACAAAACACAGGAGACAATTGAGTCAGGCAACAGAGGCCAAGCTCACAGGCCCAGCTGTCAGGACTCCTGTGACTCTGTTGCCGCAAGGCTTCTATTTTAAAGCATTAAAGGGGTCCTCTCCCTTTGCCTGAATGTGCAGGTGTAGTTTGACAGTTTGTTGCCATAGGGCTGTGATGTTGATGTTGTAGTTGATTTGGGCCCAAAGTGATGCCTTCAAGCCCTGATAAAGTTCCTGGAATTGTAAATTTGTCGTGATTGAATTGCTGCCTTTCCGTCAGTGGGATTATACATTTTGCTGACCTGACAGCTGTAAGAAGACGGGATGGACAAATAGTGTGGTAGTGGGAATTCAGTAATAAACATTTACTGAACACCTACTGTGGATCTGGTTACAGAGGTCAATAGGACACACCTTCAAAGAGCTCAGAGACAGTAGGGGTATGTCCTAGTAGAAGGGTCCTAAGTTAGCACTAAGGCCAGGCTGTGCCAAACCTCTCAAATTCCTACACAACAAAAGGTCAGGGTGTCTTTTATCCCGTGGGCACCAGCTTGGGAGGCTCCGGGAATAGCCAGTGAGCCCTCCCAGCTCTTTCCAGGTGAAGCTGCCCTCACTTCCTTGCCCCACCCAGGGACCTGCTTGTGGATCCAGGTGTAGCCAGCTCACACTAGGTGCCCCAAACAGAGCGGACCATAAGGAGCTAGCACGTCTCCGGAATGTGGCTTATTGAAAACACATGTCCCCCAGAGTTAGCAGGTACTCATTTACACCAACACGTCTCAAGCTTTAATATGCACTCAAATCACCTGGGGAACTTGTTAAATTGCAGATTCTGTTTCAGGAGGTCTGGGGTGGGGACAGATATCCTACATTGCTAACAAGTTCCCAGGTGACACGGATGCTGCTGGGGTACAGACACATCTGGGTATCAAGGCCTTATAAGACACAGAGTTAAAGAAGCCAGCTTTAACTACAGGATGCCACTGGGACAGTCCCATAAGTTATAGGAACAGTTCTCTAATCCCCTGGGACAGTACCTCCTTGGAAATGGGGTAAGCACTCATTTGTTAAAGGGTGCAACATACAGATAAATATGTCACAGACAATGTAAGAGAACAATGGACTTCCTGGGGCAGTCAGGGAAGGCTTCCAGGAGGAGGTAATTTCTGAAGTGAGTGTGAAAAAGAATAGTTCACCTCAACCCCATAAATGCATCAATGTACAAAGTTATGATTTAATTTTTTAAAAAGTGAAGTTAAGGTAAAAAGAAAAGAAAAAGAATAGTTCAGTGGGTGCAGAGGAATGAGCCTGTGCTGGGCACACAGGCCACGCAGCCATGGGGAGCCTCTGAAAGATCAAACAGGAGGGTCATAACCCATTAGGAGTTTTGGAGAGAACACTGAGAGAGTCCACAGGAGGGGAGCTACGCAGGGCCAGGGGACAGCTCCGAATCTAATGAAGGGATGCCGAGGGCCTGCAGTCGAAGACAGAGCGGAAGCAGGCTTCATGTAGCCTGTGAGGGCAACAACTGAGACACTGGGGGAGAGAGGACAGGGAGCTCAGGACCACTGAACCTGGGTGGGTGAAAAGGCCAGGAGGTGGACACCAGGGATGGGAAGCTGCTGTCTGACCTGCAGGGTGGCTCTAGATCTCACATGCACAGGAGTCCTCCCGGGGAGGGTGGAAGAGGTGAGTGTGGCACGGGGAACTGCCACATGATACTAACAGCTCTTTGAGTCTAAGTCCACTTTCCCATCCTCAACAGTATCTGTTATGATGAACATAGAAAGTGGCGTGGTTGTTTGTGCCAGCCACTAATAAGGGCTGTGATGAGAAAGTCATGCCTTTAAGAATGTTCTAGGTGGGGCCTGTGGCTCAGTGAGTAGGGCGCTGGCCCCATATACCGAGGGTGGCAGGTTCAAAGCCAGCCCTGGCCAAACTGCAACAAAAAATAGCCGGGCGTTGCTGTGAGCACCTGTAGTCCCAGCTACTCGGGAGGCTGAGGCAAGAGAATCCCCTAAACACAAGAGCTGGAGTTTGCTGTGAGCTGTGACACCACAGCCCTCTATGGAGGGCAACAAACTAAAACTTTGTCTCTAAAAAAACAAAAAGAAAAGAATGTTCTAACTCCTGAATAAACACAGAGAAAATAATCCTTGAGGCATTAAACTTTTTTTTCCTTTAAACTTTTTAACCTTGAATAGAAGTTGGTCTCAGAATCCATGAAAGTCTGCCCTCCTTACTGCATAGCAAAGCCAGTTAGAGCTAGTCCACAGTCTTTATGCTAATTCACACAATTAGGTGCTGCACTATTAGTAAATGTAAATGACTTTAGGCAATCAAATAATCAGAGTTGATTATTTTTGAGGGACTCTCCTATCGCAAAGCCACTGTTGTACCAATGATGATTCTCTCTGCTTTCCGTGCTATTTTTCAGAACTACTATATAATAGAAAATTTTTTTCTTACTGGTTTTTATTTTTAGTTATGATTTCAAGAATCATTAGACAATGTGGGGTGTATAAGTTATAGCTTGATTATTTTGATTATTAAGAAGAGAAATTTAGGACAGCTCCTGTGGCTTAAAGGAGTAGGGTGCCTGCCCCATGTGCCAGAGGTGGCGAGTTCAAACCCAGCCCTGGCCAAAAAAAAAAAAGAGAGAGAAATTTATTCTCAGGACTATATGCTCTGAAGTAAGAAAGAGAAGTAATATTTTCTACATTTTTTCTGATTCATTCAGGATAAGAAAGATATTTTAGCAATCTGATAATTCACTTCACTCTAATGTATATAGTTTAACCCTTCTGGTCAAATGGATCCATTACTGGCCTTTCCGCTCAGCTAAACTGAACTGAATACAGACTCATTCATTTTAATTATTTTCTAAATTTCTCCCCCATGTATTTAGTGAGCATGTTATTATCCAAATTGGTAATTAAAAGACAAGTAATCAGTTAAAATAATCACTGTCACTTGCATTATTTTTCACATGACCAGTATCATTTTATTCCCAAATTCTGTGTAAAATTTTGTAAAAAGTTATTTCCATTTATAGACAAGAATACTGGCACTTGGAAAGATCTGGTGATGTGCCTGAGACAATAGGGCTGTCAGTGGTGACAGTCGTATTATCAAATTTTAGAAGTTACCTGTTGCATGATGACAGCCACAAAAATATTCTTAAGTAAAGGATTTTTTAAATTCTTCAAGGAAAAAGAAAATATATGGAAACTGACTAGGAAAGGCTATTAAGTAGCTAGTTCATCAGTCACTTCCACGATGCTATAAATAGAAATAATTCTGAATAAAACTGGGTCATCTGGGTTTGGTGACCAAAAGGAGCGCGATCAGCAGAGTGTGGCATCTAAAAAAAACACAGATCCGACTCCCAAAAAGCTTTACAATTTAACATAAGAAGCAGCAAAAGGGGGGCCACGTTACACAACACACAGTGGGGCGTTCTGAAATCTTTGTTTCCCAAATCTCCCTCATCTCAGTAGCTGTCCCCCTTGCTGGGGCTTCACTGGCCAACCCCACCCCTAGTGCCTTCCAGGTTTCATTTCCTTCTGAAGTCACTCCGTAGCCTTTCTTTTAATTGTACGAATCACACCAGCCTCTCGGCTCCCCAGGGGCAACACAGCAACAGGAACAGAAGGCAGTGCAGAGCCTCCCACACTGTGGGTGGGGATGGACAGGTGTGTGCGTGGGACCCTATTGTGATGGTTTCTGTCTCCTTTTCTGCACTTACTGGCCTCATCTCTGCTGTAGCCACACTGGCTGCCTTGTTCATCCCCAAATACCAAGCAAGCACTCTTTAGCCTCAGGACCTGTCCTGTTGCCTGGAATGTTTTTCTATAAAATAACCACATGGCTCGGCGCCTGTGGCTCAACCAGCTAAGGCGCCAGCCATGTACACCTAAGGTGGCGGGTTCGAATCCCCAGCCCGGACCTGCCAAACAACAATGACGGCTGCAACCAAAAAATAGCCGGGCGTTGTGGCGGGCGCCTGTGGTCCCAGCTACTTGGGAGGCGGAGGCAGGAGACTCGCTTGAGCCCAGGAGTTGGAGGTTGCTGTGAGCTGTAATGCCACGGCACTCTACCCAGGGGGACAGCTTGAGGCTCTGTCTCAAAATAAAATAAAATAAAATAAAAAAATAAAAAATAAAATAACCACATGACCAGATTTCTCCTTTTATCCAAACCTGTGCTCAGGTGTCTCCCGAGTAGTGAGCCTATCCCTGAGCTCCGGGTCTGAGATAGCAACCTATTCCTACTCCCCACCCTTTCACCCTGTTTTCCTTTTCTTCACAGCGCTATCACCACTTCACACCGTATGTTGATTTGTATCTCCCATTAGGAAGCAAGCTCCATGAGGGCAGGGACTCTGTCTACTTTGCTCTGCTGAGTGCTCAGCACTTGGAAGGTTGCATAACACATGCTCAGTCTATATTCATTAAATAAGAACTGAATAGTAACTATTCATCAGAATCTACTAGAAGGCCACTACATGCTCAATTAAGAGTTTTTGTTTGGGGCAGCACCTGTGGCTCAAAGGAGTAGGGCAGTGGTCCCATATACCGGAGGTGGTAGGTTCAAACCCAGCCCCAGCCAAAAAAAAAAAAAAACTGCAAGAAAAAAAAATTTTTGTTCTGGCTTGGCGCCTGTAACTCAGTGGTTAGGACTCCGACCACATACACCAGGTCTGGCAGTTTCAAACCCAGCCCTGGCCTGCTAAACAACAAGTGCAACTACAACAACAACAACAAAAAAAATGTAGCCAGCCGTTGTGGCGGGCACCTGTAGTCCCAGCTACTTGGGAGGCTGAGGCAAGAGAGTCCCTTAAGCCCAAGAGTTTGAGGTTGCTGTGAGCTGTGACATCAGGGCACTGTGAACTAGGGCAACATGGTGAGACTCTGTCTCAAAAAAATTAAAAAGGTTTTTTTCCTTTTTTTCTTCTTTTTTTTGGAAACTGGGTCTCGCTCTGTCACCCAGGCTTGAGTGCAATGGCATCATCAAAGCTCACTATAGCCTCAAACTCCTGGGCTCAAGGGGCCCTGAGACCTCAGCTTCCTGAGTAACTGGGACTACAGGCACTATTTTTTTTTATTTTTCATAGAGACAAGTGTCTCACCATGTTGCCAGTTGGCCTTGAACTCCTAGCCTCAAGCAATCCTCCTTTATCAGCTTCCCAAAGAGCCAGGATTACAAGCGTGAGACCTGGCACCCAGTCTGTTTTCCTTTTTAAACTAGACACTGGTTATCTGTGCAGCCAAGTGTTTTCTGATGACCCCCATGTCCCAGATGCCCCTTTTGCTGCTGCTGTTCGGGACTCTGTGCCTAACATGCTATGTGGCATCTTCTGCCCCCAGCCTATGTCACTGTCCTGGTGCATATAAAGTCCAGGTTTTCCTGTCCAGCTTCCAGCTCTAGCTATTTAGTCTCTTTGAATCCCCTATTTGTTCCTGAACATCTCCAGTGCACGGGTTCACAGTCTCTGACCTAGTTGATGTCAAGTCGGAAGTTTCCAGAAACGTCAGCTATCTGAAAGCCGTAGGCACTGACATCTTGCAATACGGAAGGGCCCAGAGCCCTTCCCTTGACAGCATCTCTGGTGTCTGTGAGAGGCAGGTGGCAGCAGCGCTGGGGACTTTAGCAATATGCCTCCCAGCATTGTTAAAGCTTCTCTGGCAAGAAGGAAAATAGGCCTGAAGCAGCTGCCTTTGAAGCTGGTACCCATTAACCAACTGCTGCTTGGAAGATGTCCTGCCAGCCTCCCTCCCTGAGCACTCCCCTGGAGGCACCACCATCAATTTAATGACAAGTGAAAAGCAAAGCATCCTGTGTGGTGAAGAATTTGGCTTTGTCTAAAGAGAGCTCTGGCCTTTGCCCTCAGCTTCCATCTTTGTTTAGAGCAGGGACTGGACCCTCTAGATCTTAGGGGAGAGCTGGCAATGCTGGAGAACTAACCATGTGACTTTGGGGAGTACACTTTGAGCCACATATTATCAATCAACCTAGAGGCTGAGATCAACCAGGCAGGTAATCAGTCAATCATGCCAACTTGATGGGGCCCTAATAAAACGTCTGAACACTGAGGTTCAGGTGAGCCCCTTGGTTGATACTCTTGATACATTGTGATACATTGATGGTGGAGGGATAGCGTGTCTTAAGGAGGACAGTAGCTTCACTTTTGGAAACTTCCCAGGCTCTGCTCTGTGTATTTCTTCCTTTGGCTGATTTTAACCTGTATCCTTTTCCTATGAGAAATCCTAACTATGAGTATAATAGTTCTTGGTGAGTTCTGTAAGTCCTTCTAGTGAAGTCTTGAACTTGATGGTGGTTTTGAGAACACCCCCTCAATTTGCAGTTGCTGTCAGAAGTTAGGGCAATTTGGGGCATGGTGCCCTCAAACCTCACAGTTTGGCTAACTCTGGATACATCTTCTCAGCACAAGAAGCCTGGGGCTTCTGCCCTAAGGCGTTTCAATTCAATATAATTTGGAGCTTTTTCCTTCCAAAAACAAAAAGTTAACTTTAAAAAATATTTTTAAAAATTTTAATATTAGAAATATTTTTAATATTTAATAATATTTATATTACATTTAAAAGCTTTTATGGAGAAAGGGGTCTCAAAACAGGAGGAAAGTGTGTCTTCGGTACTTCTGTAATATTTGTATCAGTCAATCCCAATGTCCTTTAAGAATCCTGAGTTTCAGAATTATTTCCCAGTGCAGTTTTAATTTTCCAGCATAATTAGGTCACTGTCTAGGACCTCACAATATCATGGAGAAACTGAGAACAGAACATTCAATGCCTGATTTCTCGGTTTGCCCAACAGACCATGCATGATCAAGGCAGGGGACGCATTACTATTGGAACATGCTTGAAAGCACCTGGTCACCAGTGCAAGGCAAGAGGGGGGCTGATCTTGGAGGAGACAAGGGAACTTGTTTGCTCAGGAAAATTATAGAAATGATGAAGGTGAAGCTGCAGGCAATTCTGAACTCAAAGGGATCACAAGGTACATTATGAGGTCTGGGTCAGCAGGAGACATGAAAGGAGAAAGAAAACGAGGAGGTGTGAAGGACAAGAAGACTCTTAGAAGACGTCAACCTGGAGAGAAGGTGGCGTGGGCATCTGAGAGAAGAGGGAGAAGCATGAAAGCTGAGGACTAATCCCAGCTTGTTCCCTTTTGCTAAATTCTTTCTCCCTTATCTTCTCCATCAACCAACACTTAACACCAGGGGCCTTTAGCAAAATCTAATATTGCCTTAGTGTTAGCTGAGCATGAAATGTGCTTTCTCAACCCAGGAAATTGAATTTTGATGAGAATAAATGAGATTTAAACCTTAAAATTTGATATATATCTGGAAGTTAGCATTGCACCACTGAGGGTTAAAAAAAAAAAAAAAAAGCTCTTGGCTAAGAAGTAAGGTTCTTTTCCACCCCGAGGGTAAAAGGCAGAGACAGGACCAGAGGCAATCCTCTGTCTGTGACTGATGGATGGAGAGGAGGTGAGGAGCCTGAAGCCAGGAGGAAATGGCTTCATTAACTCAGCAAGAAGCAGAGGGAGAGAAGAGACCCTAGTCTTTGTAAACAGAAACATAAGGGACATCAGGGAAAGGAAGCAAGAGGAAGTGGGCTGTCGCTGAGGCCCTCAACTTATCTTGGCCGACACATCTCCTGCCCAACAGCCTTTCTCCCCTGATAGCCAAACCCTAACTTCATTCCAGACGGGGTGTGTTGAGCCCTTCTCATTATTCAAGAAGTAATGAAGTACGTTGGTCTAAGTCAGCCCCAGGAATCTTGTTACCTTCCCTAGCCTCCCCTTCAGCTAGGAGCAGCTGTGTGACTCAGTTTGTGTCAATGAAATGTGAAAGGAAGCCTTGCTAGGAGGTATCTAGGAGATTCTGTGCTTTTCTGCTACAGAGGACCAACATGAGTAGTGCCACCCTTTCTTCCTGCATGGAAAGCAGAGCATCATACTTGCAGTGGTAACAACTAGTTTGTAGTTATAAATCACAAAACAGGAGAATCACAAAGACGCCAGCCATGATATCAGTAAGCCACTGACTTGAGTCAGCGGCTCCTACCTCCAGACTTCTTGGTAGGTAGGAAAAATTAGAACTGGTTTGCCTAAGCTCCCCTTGGTTATGTCTGTTCTTCCCAGTAGCAGTTGAATGCAACCCTAATATGAAACTCTTATTCTAAGAAAATGTCTCTGCCTTTATCAGTGGTAAAATAGTATTTTAGATCACCACTGTAGAAACCCCGTAAGATTAAAAAAAAGATAGAACTCAGGGATCCCAGCAAAGAGGCCTGTGATCCCTGGGGGTCCACAAATTCCAGTTTGAAAATGAAGGAAGATAAGGCAGAAAGAAAAAGATGAACTCGGAAAGCAAGAGTATGGGGCATGGAAAGGCAGCTGGGCACCCCCGGCATCCTCAGAGTGGAGGGAAAATGGAAGCAAGAACTCCTTGTGGGGAGGGAGAGGGCCTTCACCCTCATTCCAGGTGGCAGCAGAGGGAGCCACAGGGAGCTGCTGCTCTGTTGGTGTTGATGGAGGCCACTGGAAAGTCCCCTTTCTGGATCCCAGGACGACCAGCTCAGAGCTGTAGCAGAGGCCATTTGCTTTTGTAACAAGCATTCATTAGATTCCTGTGGCGTCCCAGAAGCTGAACGTAAATTGAAATCCACACTGTGTGACCCCAAGAGTTCTCCTCCGGCTGAGAATGAGAATTCAACAGGGACGCCTGGTGTGGAAAACAAAATCAGGGAAAGGAGCAGGCACCAGACAAACCAGCTGAGGGGCGGGCCTCCCTCTGTCTTAAGAAGTCTTTTCTCTTTCAATTCTGAACATGACATATTTCGAAGCTGAGCTTTATTTCCAAAAAATTCAATCCCTAAAAATCCAAATCTACTGAACAAATTGAAGGAAAATCATTCACATTCTCTCTGGGTAGTTTCTTTATATACCATAGGGCTTCTAGCCTCTAAAATGAAATGACCCTTCCTAGTCTCTCTACTCCAAGATTTGAAGTTTGCAGAATTCTTCAGCAGCACGCGAGCAGTTATAACACCTTAGATACCTAAGTGCCTCCTAGTTCACAGAACTACCTGTTTGCCCTGACAACCCCATTTGGTCTTCATAACAGTTCTATCTATGATCATAAGAGAAACAACATATTCCTTCTGTAATCGTGTCTTTGTCCAAAGAACAAATATTCATTTTAAAAATAGGTTTAATTTCAGCTGAGCATAAAATGTATATCTGTTCACTGTAGAAAATGCAGATAGGCTAGAAATAAAGAAAGCAAGCCTCCATACTCCAGAGCAAACTGCTGTGGAGTTTAGCTTTTTTTTAAGTCTTTGTGTAGCGCATGTTAATTTTACATAGACCTGGGAATTCTGATGAGGCAATCGTGCTTTCTTTTCTCTTTTTTTCACCTATCATGAATATTGTCTTGGCATAGTAAGCCATTCTTCTTGATCGTCATTTTTCATGATTGCATGGTATAATTTACGTAATTATTTCTAATAATTGAAATACTTTTTTGCCATTTTGTTTGGTATTACTCTGTCAGTGCCATTTAAGCAAGAATGTCAATGAACTCCGCTATGATAAAGTCTAACCAGCTGATTCTTCCCCCTATTGTTGAGGTTTTACTCCAACTGAACACACTCTGATGAGTATCTTCTCTAAGGTGAAATTTAGGGGGAGGTAATTTACTAGAGATGGAACTCCTGGTCCAAAAGGAATGAACGGTTTAAGGCATTGATTGCAAAAGCACTTCCCAAAAGGATTGTACCAATCCACACTCTCGATGTCCCTTTGACAAGACCCTTATCGGCATGAAGTGAACATTTTCAAAAACCTTTGCTTATTTATATGGTTAAAAAATCATATTTCATTATTGTATTAATTCACATATCTTTATCACTGAGGTGGAACACTTTTTAGAAATATAAAAATCAGTTCTTTCCCCCTATTTGTGAAGGATTTGGTTCTACAACAGAAAACAAAACTCATTTTACTGCTAAGGAAACAAAAGCAGGCAGAATTTCAACCATTTCCCCAAGGCTACACAATGTTTGAAATGGCTAAGTGAGGAGTCCAACTTAGGGCTTTTGAAGCCTACCTAAGTACTTTTCCCTCCCCTCTACCACTCTTTATTTTTAATTCCTCTAATCTATCTGCAATAGTTTGTGAAATAAGTAGTTTTTAAAACATTTACTTCAAGATCCGCATTTCTCTGCCTGTTTACCATTCAGTAAACAGAGGCCCACAAACTCACGTGTGCATCTGTTACAGACCTAGATAGCGTCCTTTGTCTTAACTAGAAAGGTGACTTTCTTTGTAATTATTTGCTGCCAGTCTTCTATAAACTTAAGACTTTGATACAGTTCCTATGGGTTGCGACCCACAGGTTGAGAACCACTGCTTTAGGTGCTTACCCTATAGAGATTTGTGTCGTGTTGAAATATAGACAAGTTTGAAGCAAAACTGAAAAGAATTCGTTTCTAAACAAAACTGTTGGGAATCAAGGATTTCAAAGTCAGGCTGAGTTGTTGATACCGGAATTTCTTCCTCAGTAGGTCCTCGGTCTCGGGATTCGAAGAATGAACCCACAGACCACAGATCAGTGGTAAGATAGGATTTTATCAGATAGAAAGGAATACAGAAGGAGTCAACAGCATCAGAGCTTCAGGCAAAGGGGAGATCTAAGTTGGAAGTCTCTCTCTTGGGCTCTTTGTCTAGGGGTCTATATCACATTTTTTTGGCCAGGACTTGGTATGTGGAAAACATCTTTTTTTTTTTTTTTTTTTTTT
>NW_003852412.1:9043670-9044156 GCF_000181295.1 Otolemur garnettii
TGTTGTTTGGCGGGTCCGGGCTGGGGATTCGAACCCGCCACCTTAGGTGTATGTGGCTGGCGCCTTAGCCGGTTGAGCTATAGGCGCCGAGCCCAAGCTGGGAAATCTTAAGGGCAAAAGAGGACTTCATAAAGGAAAGGTTAAAGAAAAGAGGTTTAAAACTTCTAAACAGGGTCAAGAGGAGAGAAGAAAAAAACAATTGGCTGACTAAATAAAAATTTCCAGCTCGTCTTCCAAGTTAAAGGCAAACATCAAACTAAGAAACAGTTTAGAGGGCAATTTATAAGGCGGTCAAGAGGTGAATTCTTCTTATGGAACTGTTACTAATGGCAGGACCTGGCACCATGTGGAACAATGGAGAGATACCACATACATCTGGAGGGATCACGGGGAAACCTGCGCTTTTCCCTTTGGTTGGTTCGCAGAAAGATCAACTCACAGTTATGGTAGATTAATAAGAGAAAGGTTGATTTCCAAATACCACGT
>NW_003852412.1:9044193-9085298 GCF_000181295.1 Otolemur garnettii
TTTTTTTTTTTAATTAAATGTTAGCTGTGTGCACCAATGCAATCACGGGGTACAGTGCGATGTTTTCATATACGATTTGAAATATTTTCATCAAAGTGGTTAACATAGCCTTCCTGTCATTTTCTTAGTTATTGTGTTAAGACACCTATGTTCTACTTCCAGAAAGATTCACTTGTACCCCCGAAAGATAAACCATAGAGGTGATCCCTCCAATCACCTTCCCTTCACCGATCCACCTCGCTCTTCTCCCCTCTCCCTCCCTCCTCCCCATATTCTTAGGCTATAATTAGTTTCATAATAGGGCTGTGTACATTGGATACTTTTTCTTCCATTCTTGTGATACTTTGCTAATAGTGGCTTTTAAAGATGCCTTTCAGAAAGGAGGGGGAGAGAAACTGGAAAGTTTAGGTGTAGTTAAGTGGCTGCTAGGGGGAATGTGTAGATGGATAGAAACAGATTGAATTGTAGATTAATCTGAATGACAGGCCTTATGCTTCAGATGACCTTATGGCCAGGTCTATTCGTGTGTAATAAGGAAGTCAGCAGCCTTTTCTGATTCTAAATATGGTTACTCAGGTTTTATAGGAAGGCCAGTGCTTTATAATCAAAAATGGCCTTTTAGGCTACCAGTCCCAGCCAGCTAAACAATGACAACTGCAACAAAAAAATAGCTGGGCTTTGTGACAGGCAGGGTGGGCTGTGGCCCCAGCTACTTGGGAGACTGAGGCAAGAAAATCTCTTAAGCCCAAGAGTTTGCGGTTGCTGTGAGCTATGAAGTCACAGCCCTCTACAGAGGGTGACATAGTGAGACTCTGTCTCAAAAAAAAATAAAAGGCCTTCTAACTTAAAATATTCTTTATACCAAGGAATCATATTTGGGGGTGAAATTTTCTTAGCTCCTTCACATCCTTAGCCCTTTGTGAAGGACACTTGGGACAGTGTGTATTAAAATAAAATCTCAACAATCAGAGTTCATACTCTGAGCCAGTAATTCTACCTCCAGAAGAAAAGTAAGGATCTGCAAACGGTTTTTACATAAAGATATTTATCACAGACTACAGTACTGAAAAATTTCTGACAGTATAAACTGTCCCAGAATACAGAAGTGGCTCAATAAAAATTAATCCATCCAGACTCGCACCTTGAAAGACTATTTCATAAAAGGAAAAATGTTCACGGTGATAAAAGTAAGTGGCAGGCAGTGAAGAAAGCATGATCGCAATTGCAAAAACAAAAAGTACTCATGTAAACAGTGGCTATAACTGGATAGAATTTCAGATGATCTTTAAATTTTCCTTTTTGTACCTCTCTACATTTTTCTAACTTTCTGCCATTGCACACAAACTTTATGTCCACCCTGGATGTGTATATACACACAACACATGTGCGTGTGCACACACATTTCCATGCGTGTAGGAGGATATTTGTGAAATAGCCCAAAGGACAGTGTTCTAAGGCATCCCCTGTCCCTCTCCCCCCATAGACGCACATGTTAAAAACATCTTGTCGAAACCCCACAAAGGACTATAAAAGTAGAGACTACACAGGTGGGTCACCAGCTAAGCTTTCTTAATGAGAAATTGGGAAGAAGTGAAGAGTAAGTCTGATGAAATCATTTCTTCATAAAGCCATAAATATTACAGAAGACAGATAAGAACATAAACGACTCTAAGATCAAAGACTCTGTGGAACACATTCACTAGGAGAGAAGGGGAAATTTATGGACTGAATTCTTTTTCTTAAGCCGGTTCCCTGTGAGTGTCCAGTTTAATGACTGTTTAAATTATATCTGCAATTTCGAGTGGTTCGCTTACTTTTCAAGTTTGTAAACCAACACATCAACATTTCTCAGGCAATGGGATACTATTTCTCTGGGGAGCTATGAAAATATACCTTGCATTTTAAATGCAATAAAAAGCATGACTAAACATGCCTCTGTTCTTCATAACAGAGACGTACCACATCTGGTCATTAAAAAGAAATGCATTATACAGAGTTGTACCGATGCCAGATACTTATTACAGAGAACTGTTTTATCCATTTAGCCCAATTTTCCAGATGTTTTATTACTTGGAGACAGGAGAATTGTTGAAACTGGTGATTGAAGCCCATTTATTTCGAGGGGCTCGTCTGTAAGCCATAGAAAGCATTTGAGGGACAAGTAATTTATGACAGGCCACAAGGCAATGCTTGAGAAGGGCTGTCATCTCAATGGGTCACAAATAATCCCAACAAAGGACAGACACCCTATTTTAGTAACCCCCAGCTTCATTTACAAAAATTGCTTCTTAGGCAAGCACTTAGCTGTTATTTCACATGCAAATATGTGTGCACTTAATTGGAGCAATTTTCATAATAGTAGGTCAAGTTGGCAGCGACATTGAAAATGGCCCAGGTTGGCTATGATTGGAGGCTAGTTCTCATTGTCTACAAGCTGGCCAAATTCTCACTTGAATCCGTTGGAAGTCTTGTCATCATAAAGAAGACAGGCTCAGGTCAGCAGGAGCAGGTGCTGCCTCCCCCAGCCCACCCCCACTCCCAGTTAGAGCCCTAACAGGCCCTGCCCATCCTCAGAGCAGCAGCCGGGGGGCATCAGCAGAGCAGGCCCAGTGGCCAGTCATTGCCACTAATTAGAAGGCACTTCACCGTGGTCAGTTCTCTCCATCTGTCAATCAACTTGCTCAGAGCAGAAGTAGAGATTTGAGAGGCCTTGAAGAGGGGAGTGGAATCTTTTCAGCTCCACTTCTCTGAAGTTAGCAACTCAGTCTTTGCTTGACACATATACATAGGAGAAAGCTCTCAGGACACAATGGAAATGTTCTTAGGCTACAAGGGCCACCTGGCAAACTCATCTAAGCCAACATGTATCTACCAGCATGTACTGGGCAATTACTCTTCTGTTGTTTTTTCGTTTTTCTTGTAAAAGCTGGTAGCCTCTGGCGTTAGAGACAGTGGGATCTGTACATCCTCTCCCCAAATACCTTGCCACCAGGTTGTATGTATTACAATGAAAGGAAGTCTGTGATCAAATTCTACCTACCATGCCAATGTTTATCATAAAAATTATCATGCAGTACATTCTTGTGAGTTTGGGCAGGTCCCATCTCTCTTTGAGCACTCCAACAGCTCTTTCCTGAGAGGTTCACTTTAAAGAGAAACTATATTATGATGGAAGGACTAGCCAATTTTCTAGTTTGGTCAGGAGATAGGGCACAGAGAAGCAGAAGACAGGTTCAAGTCAACATCTCAAGGCCAAGTGCTCCTCTAAAGGTTTGGGCTGGGCTTGCTGGGCTTACTATGTGGGGGCAGTAGGGCAGGTGGTCTTTGTTGTCAGCCACAGATTTCACGTATACTTCACCAGCTGTTCCAGTCACTCCTTGTGCTGGTTAACCAACCCTCTTTTGTTTGATTGAAAAAACAGTATTCAAATCCATACTTGTGGAATGTACTCTTCTTGATTAGAGTACTTCAGAGTATTGCTAATCATGCTTCAGGTGGATCCCATACCTGATTAGGGATCCCCAAATGCTAACTTCCCCCACCCTATCACATTGTTTACAATAATGAATCACTATACAGATTATATAATATCCACTATCTATAAGCAGTGAGATTAGAAAGGGAGAAAGGGCTCTCAGGGGACAGACAATTTGTCTATTACTGAACAAAGGATAGAGCCTGGCTCTTTGACATCCAGTCATAAGATGCTTTGATTGTGATCCATCTGTAGCTTGGGTTACCCAACTGGAACAAGGAACATTCACAGGCTGAGGGTGGGGCAGGCATATGCCTCTTCTAGTAGCTAGATTTTGGATTTATTTTTTCTCTCTCTCAGCACTCTTTGTTCTTTGATTTTGAATTTTGATTTTCTCAGTCTTCATTCTGTCTTCTTATAATTTCTTGTTCAAGAAGAGGTGATGGAGGAAGGAGCAGTTCTTTCAGATTCAGGCTGTAACAGCAGAAGCTGCCTTTTTCCTTGCTAAGTAACAGAATTTCAGAGAGGCAGCCTGGCCCTGGTGGGAAGAGGGCAGAGGGTAATTAGGCTAGGCAGAGTTCAACATTTGATTCTCAAACTTCCTAGCAGTGATTATTTGGGCCTCCCTTTCCTCATCTATTACATAAGACCAGTCCTGAGTACCTAGAAGGGTTTAGCATCTGGAACACAGCAGGGCTTTAAAATTAATAGCTTGTATTAGCCCTCAGTGGTCTTCTGCTGTAAGCAGAGCACCCACTGAGTTACCATCACACTGAAGTCATAATTATGTATAGGTAACTGTAGTATAATTCGTTAACTATTCTAATTATTTTTAAATCTTGAGTAATTTAATCTATAAAAGATTGTATCTCATTCTTTCTTAAATTGTATACATAGGAACACAGCAAACACAACTGAGCATTTGTCCATATGTTTGTTAATCAATTGCATTTTCCTATCTGCATGCAGGTCCTCTGCCAATTTTCCTGTGGAATGTTTATTGGTGTGTGTGTGTATGTGTGTGTGTACCTTATATAGTAAATATATTATGCCCTTACTGACTGTATTTGCCACAGCATTTTTAAAGTTCCAGGAATATATTTTGGGCTGGGTGTAGTGGCTCAGGCTTATAATCCCAGCACTCTGGAAGGGTAAGGTGAGTGGATCGCTTGAACTCACAAGTTCAAGACCAGCCTGAGCAAGAGCAAGACCCCGTCTCTAAAAAATAGCCAGGCTTTGTGGTGAATGCCTGTATTCCCAGCTACTTGGGAGGCTGAGGCAAGAGGATCACCTGAGCCCAAGAGTTTGAGGTTGATGTGACCTATGATGCCATGGCACTTTACCAGGGGCAAGAAAGTGAGACTCTGTCTCAAAAAAAAAAAAGAGTATATTTTAATTTAGGTTACATTTAGATGTACAAATGTTTAATAATTTGGGGAGGGGGGTATTGAGCAAGATGGTAGGCTAGAGACATCTTGCCTGCTACTCATGGTGAGATGGGTAAAGTGGCCGTTAGCCACCTCTGGCTCAGGGAATCTGCACAGAAACATCACTCTGGAGGTACAGTGAAGCAGCAGATTTCAGGAGCCAAGAAGAGGGTCTGGAGCTGAGGAAAACTGCTGCAGAACTTGTTCCTAAAGGGGAAGAAGAATGCTCCAAAGGAATGGAAGCCCTACTGAAGGATATCAGAAATGAAAACTTCCCAAGTATCACTAAAGATCATTTCAACACAAATAGATCATCTCCAAGACACATTGTAATGAACCCATCCAAAGTCAAGACAAAAAAAAAAAAAAATTCTGCAAGCATCCAGGAGTAAGCACCAATTGACCAACAGGGGCAGATCCATCATGGTTATGGCAAACTTCTCAGCTGAAACTTTCCAAGCCAGAAGAGAATGGTCAGCTATCTTTAATCATCTTACACAAAAGAATTTTCAGTCCAGAATTCTATATCCTGCTGAACTACACTTCAAAATCCATGGAGAAATTAAACTTTTTATTTTTTTTATTTTTTTTATTTTTTGAGACAGAACCTCAAGCTGTCCCCCTGGGTAGAGTGCCGTGGCATTACAGCTCACAGCAACCTCCAACTCCTGGGCTCAAGCGAGTCTCCTGCCTCCACCTCCCAAGTAGCTGGGACCACAGGCGCCCGCCACAACGCCCGGCTATTTTTTGGTTGCAGCCATCATTGTTGTTTTGGCGGGTCCGGGCTGGGGATTCCAACCCACCACCTTTGGTGTATGTGGCTGGCGCCTTAGCTGGTTGAGCTATAGGCGCCGAGCCGAGAAATTAAACTTTTATGAATATGCAAGCATTGTGGATATTCACCATAAGAAGACCAGCTCCACAGAAAATACTTAGACCTATTTTCCACACTGACAATCACAATGGATCACCAGTAAAGTAAAAATCCACAAACCAAAACCTAGCTTCCACAATAGTGCAACGGATAAAACTAAGCAATGGACCTTCACAAAATAAGAGGGCTAGAACTCCACCACATTTATTAATTCTCTCAATAATTATTATTATTATTTTGAGACAGAGTGTTACTATGCCACCCTTGGTAGAGTGCTGTGGCATCACAGCTCACAGCAACCTCAAACTCTTGGGCTTAAGTTATTCTCTTGCCTCAGCCTCCCAAGTAGCTGAGACTACAAGCACCCACCTCAATGCCCAGATATTTTGGGCATTGTTGTTGTTGTCATTGTTGTTTAGCAGGCCTAGGGCCAGGTTTGAACCCATTAGCCTTGATGTATGTGGCCAGCGCCCTAACTACTGAGCTATGGGTGCCGAGCCTCTCTCAGTAAATGTTAATGGCTTGAATTTCCCACCAAAGAAGCAAAGGCTGGCCAACTGGATTAAAAAACAAAAAACAAAAAAACAAAAAAAAACAAGCCATCCATATGCTATCTCCAGGAAACTCACCTAACCTTGAAAGACAAAACAAGACTCAGGGTAAAAGGTTGGAAAACAGTATTTCAAGCAAATGGAAACCAGAAGAAAGGAGGGGTCAGGCGGCACCTGTGGCTCAAAGAGTAGGGCCCTGGCCCCATATACCAGAGGTAGCAGGTTCAAACCCAGCCCCAGCCAAAAACTGCAAAAAAAAAAAAAAAAAAAAAGGAGGGATCACAAGCTTATTTTCAGATACAAGTGAATTTAAAGAAACTAAAGTTAAGAAAGACAAAGATGGGTGGTGCCTGTGACTTAAAAGAGTAGGGCACCGGCCCCATATGCTGGAGGTGGTGGGTTCAAACCCAGCCCCCATCAAAAAAAAAAAGAAAGAAAGAAAGACAAATATGGTCACTTCATACTGACCAAGGTAACAATACAACAATAAAATATTTTAATTCTAAATATTTATGCACCCAAGTTCAGTGCTCTCAGATTTATGAAACAGACACTGATTGGTCTGAGCAATATGCTATCCTATAATACCATAATATCTGGAGACTTTAACACCTTTCTGGCTGAACTGGACAGATCATCTAAACAGAAACTAAACAGGGCCGGGTGCAGTGGCTCACACCTGTAATTCTAGCACTCTAGGAGGCCAAGGCCAGTGAATTGCTTGAACTCATTAGTTTAAGACCAGCCAGAGCAAAAGTGAGACCTCATCTCTACTAAAAATAGAAAAACTGAGGCAAGAAAATTGCTTGAGCCCAAGATGGAGGTTGCTGTGAGCCACAGCACTCTATCCAGGGCAACCACTTGAGACTCTGTTTCAAAAAAAAGAAAAAGAAAGAAACTAAACAAAGGTACAAGGGATTTGAAAGCAACCTGAGAACAAATGGACTTAATAGACATATACTAAACACACCAACCCAAAGCTAAGAAATATACATTCTTCTCATCAACCCATGGAACATATTTCAAAATAGATTATATCCTAAGTCATAAATCAAACCTCAACAAAATTTAAAAATTAAAATCATACCTACCTTATATCTTCTCAGACCACAATGCAAGAAAGGTGGAACTGGACTCCTACAAAAATTATCATCCCCACACAAAGGCATGGAAATTGAACAACATTAGGCTGCATGATACCTGGGATAAGGAAGAGATAAAGAAGAAAATTATTAAATTCCTGAAACACAACAACAATGAAGCTACAAATTATCAAAACCTGTAAGAAACTGCAAAAGCAGTTCTAAGAAGGAAATTTATCACATTAGATGCCTACATCTGAAAAACAGAAAAAAAACACATCAACAATCTATTGAATCATCTTAGATGGAAAAGGAAGAGCAATCCAATCCCAAGTCCAGCAGAAGAAAAGATATAAACAAAATTATGTCAGAAATAAATGAAACTGAAAACAAAAGAATCATTCAGAAAAATCAATGAAACAAAAAGTTGGTTCATAGAAAAGATAAATAAAATTGATAAAATTTTGGCCAGATTAACTAGAAACAAAAAAGTAAAATCTCTAATAACCTCAATCAGAAGTCAAAAAGGAAACATAACAACAGATCCCAATGAAATACAAGGGATTATCTTTGACTGCTACACGAAACTTTATGCCCAGAAATTTGACAATGTGGAGGAAATGGACCAATACCCAGAATCATACCATCTCCCTACACTTAACTAGGAAGAAATAGATCTCTTGAATAGACCAATATCAAGCACTGAGATTGAAGAAACAATAAAAAATCTTCCAACAACAAAAAAAAGCTCTAGACCAGATGATTTCATACAAGAATTCTATCAAACTTTCAAAGACAAGTTTGTAAATGGCTGAGCATGGTGACTCATGCTTGTAATCCTAGCACTCTGGGAGGCCAAAGCAGGTTGATTGCCTGAGCGCAGGCATTGAAGACCAGCCTGAGCAAGAGCAAAACCTCATCTCTAAAAACAGTCAAGGGTTGTGGGTGCCTGTAGTCCCAGCTACTTGGGAGGCTCAGGCAAGAGAATCACTGGAGCCCCAGAGTTTGAAGTTACTATGAGCTATGACACCATAGCACTCTACAGAGGGCAACAACGTGAGACTCTGTTCCCCCCCCCACCAAAAAATGAACTTTAACCTATGCTTCAGAAGCTATTTCAAAACACTAAGAAGGAAGAAACCTTCCCTAACACATTCAATGAAACAAACATCACTGTGATACCAAAACCAGGAAAGGACCCAAATAAAAAGGAGAACTACAGACCAATTTC
The DNA here is from genome assembly GCF_000181295.1 of Otolemur garnettii. NCBI lineage: Eukaryota > Metazoa > Chordata > Mammalia > Primates > Galagidae > Otolemur > Otolemur garnettii. The sequence continues at coordinate 9,052,834 of NW_003852412.1, forward strand.
ACTAATGAATATGAAATGAATTTCACTAATGAATATGATGCAAAAATACTCAATAAAATCTTAGCCAACAGTTTGTAGCTACACATTAAAAACATTATGCATCATGATGAAGTAGGCTTCATCCCAGGAATGCAAGGCTGGTTTAACATATGCAAATCCATAAATGTAATTCACCATATTAATAGAAGCAAAAACAAAGACTATAAGATCCTCAATAAATGCAGAAAAAGCTTTTGATAAAATTCAGCTTTTCTTTTCATTTCTTTCTTTCTTTTTTTTTGAGACAGAGTCTCACTATATTGCCCACAGCAATCTCAAACTCTTGGGGTTAAGCTATTCTCTTGCCTCAGTCTTCTGACTACAGGCACCCACCACAATGCCTGGCTATTTTTTGGTTGCAGTTGTCATTGTTGTTTAGCAGGCCCAGGCTGGGCTCGAACCTGCCAGTCTTGGTGTATGTGGGCAGTGCACTACTCATTGAACTATGGGTGCCAAACCTAGCTTTTCTTTTAGAAGACAGCTATAACAAACCCACAGCTAATATTATACTGAATGGAGTAAAAGTGAAAGCTTTCCCACTTAGAACAGGAACCAAACAAGGATGTCCTCTATCACCACTACTATTCAAGACAGTGCTGGAAATTCTGGCAAATGTGATCAGACAAGAAAAGGAAATAAAGGACATCCAAATGGGGGCAAAGGATTTCAACCTCTCACTCTTTGCCAATGATATGATCTTATACTTAGAAAACCACAGAAACTCAACCACAAGACTCCTGGAAATGATCAAGAAATACAGTAACATCTCAGGGTATAAAATCAATGTCTACAAATCAATAGCCTTTGTATACACCAACAGTCAAGTCAAGAAACTAACCAAAAATTTAATTCCCTTCACAGTAGCTTCAAAGAAAATGAATAGCTACAAATATACCTAACAAAAGAGGTGAAGAACTTCTACAAAGAGAATTATGAAACCCTAAGAAAAGAAATAGCAGAAGACATTAACAAACGGAAGAACATACCATACTTTGGGCTTGGAAGAATCAACATTATTAAAATGTCTATACTACCCAAAGCAATCTATATTTTCAATGCAATTGCCATTAAAATATCACATTATACTTTGAAAAATTAGAAAATGTAGTTATTCATTTCATTAGGAACCAGAAAACGACCCCTATAGCCAAGCCAAATTTTAGTAATAAAAGCAACGCCAGAGGCATCACTCTACCAGATGTTAGGTTACAAGTCCACAGTGATCAAAACAGCATGGTATTGACACAAAATAAAGACATAGACATATGGAACCAAGGCCAAAGCCAAGAGATGAAACCAGTCTATTATAGCCATCTGATCTTTGATAAACCAACAACAAAAAAATACATTAGGGAAAAGAATCCCTATTCAATAAATGATGCTGGGTGAACTAGATAACCACATGTAGAAAACTGTAATTGAACCTGTACCTTTCACCACTTACAAAAATTGACTCAAGATAGAAAAAAGATTTAAATCTAAGACATGAAATGATAAAAATCCTAGAATAAAGTGTGGGAAAAACTCTTGAGGATGTCAGCCTGGGGAAAGATTTTATAAAGAAGACTTCAGCAGCAATTGCAACAACAACAAAAATAAACAAATGGGATTTAATTAAAATGAAAAGCTTCTGCACAGCTAAGGACACAACAATTAAAGCAAAAAGACAACCTTCAGAATGTGAAAAGATATTTGCATATTATGAATCTGACAAAGGCTTGGTAACTAGGATCTATAACTCTAATTAATCAACAACAAAAAAAGGAACGAACAATTCTATCACTGGACAAGAGACATGAATAGAACCTCTCTGAGGAAGACAGTTGAATGGTTAACAAACATGAAAAAATGCTCATCATCCTTCATCATCAGAGAAAGGCAAATCAAAACCACCCTGTGATATCACTTATCACCCAGTGGGGATAGCCCACATCACAAAGTCCCACAGTTGCGGATGCTAGCATGGGTGTGGAGAGAGATGGACACTTTTATACTGTTGGTGGGACTGCAAACTAATACAGCCTCTTTGGAAAGAAGTATGGAGAATCCGGCTCGGCGCCTGTAGCTCAACTGGCTAAGGCGCCAGCCACATACACCTAAGGTGGCGGTTCGAATCCAGCCCGGACCTGCCAAACAACGACGGCTGCAACCAAAAAATAGCTGGGTGTTGTGGTGGGCGCCTGTGGTCCCAGCTACTTGGGAGGCTGAGGCAGGAGACTCGCTTGAGCCCAGGAGTTGGAGGTTGCTGTGAGCTGTGATGCCACGGCACTCTACCCAGGGGGACAGCTTGAGGCTCTGTCTCAAAAAAAAAAAAAAAAAAGAAGTATGGAGAATCCTCAAAGAACTCAAATTAGACCTCCCACTTGACCCTGCAATCCCACTACTGGGCATCTACCTAAGAAAAAAAATCATTTTATCATAAAGACATTTGGACTAGAATGTTTATCACAGCTCAATTTATAATCACCAAGATGTGGAAACAACCTAAATGCCCATCAACTCAGGAATGGATTAACAAGCTATGGTATATGTACACCATGGAGAAGAAAATAAGAAAGGATGGTGACTTTACATCTGGGTTCCTCAAACTTTTTAAACAGGGGGCCAGTTCACTGTTCCTCAGACCATTGGAGGGCCGGACTGCGGGCCCCTGGACGAGTCGGCTGCTAAGCAGGACAGGCAGTGGCGGCAAAATCACCTGGCGGGCCGGATAAATGGGATAAATGTCCTAGGTGGACGCATGTGGCCCGCAGGCCATAGTTCGAGGATGCCTGCATTTACATCTTGGATGGAGTTGAAACACATTCTTCTTAGTAAAATATCACAAGAATGGAAAAGCAAGTATCCAATGTACTCAATTTTATTATGAAGCCAGTAGACGCTCTAATACACTCCCACATAGGAGAAGCACTTAATTCTATTCAAGCTGGGGGAGGTGGTACATGGGAGGGAGAGGTGGGATTGGTGTGCTTTCACTTAAAGGGCACAAGGTGTATATGGCACACTGTTTGTGTGCAGGACACAACGACAAGAGGGATTCTACCTAACAATTTAAAAAATGGTGACCTGGCTGTTTGTACCCTCACAATAACCTGAAATTAAAAAAAATTAATAAGTTTTTTAAACCATTGATTTTTTTCCTTTATGAGCATCATCCAAATCTGAGCTAAAAAGGAGACAGTTCCCCCGCACCAAAGTTTTAATAAATATTAATTTATTAATTAATAAATAATTAATAACTTTTAATTTCTTCCAGGTTTTTTAAAACTTACCTCCTCAATAAATCTGAAATTATTAATAAGTTGGGGAGGGCTGAGATAATTACCTAAATTGATTTTTTCCCAAGGAACTCATCAATTCTTTTTATGCTATTAGTATTTATTGACAATGCTTCAGTTCCTCTCTGATCTGTGATGCTTCCTCCAGTACAAATTAAATTCTTACATCTAATAGGTTCTATATCAGGGCTATCAATTTTATGTCATTGATCTGTAGGCCTCTTCTCAAATCAGCACCACACTGACTGTAGAATGTTGATGAAGAGAGTTGGGATTGGAGGGTGCCCAGGAGGCTGGCACAGGAGAGAGGGAGGATTTCCAGAGTAGGCAGTGAGGTCTGAGCACAAACAGGACAGAGGGGAAGTTCAAGGCCTCAGAAGATGATGAAAAGTATGTAGCTCAGCCTCACACAGGGGTTCATGCCTATAATCCCAGCACTTTGGGAGGCAAGAATTTGAGACCAGCCTGAGCAACATAATAAGACCATGTCTCTATAAAAAAGTAGGAAAATTAGCCAAGTGTGGTGGTGCATGCCTGTAGTCCCAGCTACTTGGGAGTCAGGAGGATCACTTAAGCCTGAGAGTTTGAGATCACTGTAAGCTATGATGATGCCACTGCACTCTAGCCTGGGCAACAGAGTGAGACACTGTCTCAAAAGAAGAGGGGAAGGGAGGAGAGGGGAGAGGAGGGGAGGGGAGGGGAGAGCTCTTAATCTGGTTGAATACTGGGAGAAATAAGTGAAGGACTGGGAGAAAAAAATAATGGGAAGGCATTAGGGGATGCAGAGTCTGACAGGACAGGAGCCCTAAATTAACAAGAACTTCCTATGAGCAATACTATAAGCGATATGAAGCTCTGTAAGACAGTAGTGCTGTCCGTCCTGGGGCTAGGGTGGGCCATAGAAACTCTGCCAATAAAATAACTATTAATATAATAAGGGATAACAATGCTGCAAGATCATAACCAACAGTATTTTCAGTAGGAATAATAAAAGGTTTCCTCACTGACTTCACTCATTCATCAGAACTCAGCTCTGCTGAATCCCTGGAGTACTGGAAATAACCCAAATGTCAATTGGTAAAAGCGTAAATAAATTTGATACAATGAAATACTACTCAGCAATAATGGGAAGAAACTATGGCTACATACTACATCATGGATGAATCTCAAAATAATTATGATGAAAAAAAGAAACCAGGTGAAAAACCCCACATTGTATGAATCCCTTTCTACAAAATTCTATACAATGCAAACCACCTATAGTGACAGAAAGCAGATCCCTAGTTGTCTGGATGGGAGGTTAGGTGGGAGTGACGTAAGGGGAAGCAAGGGAAAGAAAGGTGCGGGGGCGGGGGGGGGAGATTGCAAAAGAGCTGGAAGAAATATTTGGGAATGATGAGTATGTCCATCATCTGACTGTGATGATGGTCCACTGGTATGTATATAAAACTTACCACTGGTATATATATAAAAACTGTAAAGATAAGCAGTTTATTATCTATCGATTGTACGCAATAATTTTTTAAAAACTTGTCTTACACCTGCTGATTCTTATTTAATACATTTGAGCTGGAACTCAAGCACTGGATTTTCCCAAAGCTCCTATGGTAAGTCAGATGTACAAAGAGGTTGAAAATCCCAGTGATACCTGAGATGCTTCTTGGTTCTCAGATTCTCTTGCAAAGGGAAGATTCCTTAGGGAATACTAAAAAAGTATTCTCTTGCGCGTGTAAAATCTAGCATCTTGATGAAAACAGGAGGTGGCCAGTCCTTTGCTGTTGGTTAGTCCTGCTTCTCTGCCTCACACTGAGATTTGGGCTGATAAGGTTTGTTCCCATGGAAGTTGTTGTCTGATTTAGGCCAAGTATGTGATGCTTTTTCTTAGGCAATATCCCCCACCTACAACCCCTCTTTGGCTGCATGGTGCCATAGACCATCAGAGTGCATCTTCAATTAAAAAAAAAAGTTCCTCTTCCATGCTCTTCTAGAGGCTTCCGGCTACACTTCCTGGCCCTTTGCACACTACCCAGTTCTGCCTGCCAACACTGCCCAGAACACTTCTAGCAGTATGGCTGGCTGAAAGTCCGGTGACAAGTGAACCCTCATTCCGTGGCCCAGAGTCAACCTCACAACCTCTGAAGGAGCAGACACACTGAATGCCTCTGGCAAGGAACATACCAATCCCCACCGCCAAGAATGTCACTCTCCCCAAGAAGACAAATCCCCCACCTGTGTGTAGACCCCCTTCATGTGGGAGGGCAGGGCAGGTTGATGTGTGGATCTAACAGCAGTGGCCCCTTAGGCAAATCCTGCCCTGGGAAGCCAGTAGCATTTCTGCTCACCTGAGAGATGTCCTCTCATACCCCCTGTTCATTCGCACACATCCAATTACACTCCTTTTCTATTATGTCCCTTTTCCCAGCCCTCTCCCAGTATAGCTTTCTCCCCTATCTCATATTCAAGACAAATGTATATGAGAAAGATATTCATTTGGAGAATATGAATATCTCATATTCACATTTGAGAGGAGAAAGATAAAGACAGTATATTTTTGAGAACCGTAGGGGACATACAATTGCCAGCATGACTTCTGCCTCAGTCTGGAGATTTGACCTTGAGAAGCCTTAGAAGTTTAGCTTCTTCTGGATTTTTGCATCTATGACACAGAGCAGAGTTTGGCCAACAAAATGTTTCCAGATTGATTCAGATTTTTCATTTGTTTTTTTCAACTTGGTACTTAGTCTGCATTAACAGATCAAATGACTATTCAAATTATATAAATAGCATTCATCAACAAAGAAGGCAGAGTGTTGGAAAACAAAAGAGAGTGTGAATTCCCAACAGGTGACACTATTTTTTTTTTTTTTTGAGACAGACTTTCACTATGTTGCCCTCAGTACAGTGCTGTGGTATCACAGCTCACAGCAACCTCCAACTCTCCGGCTTAAGTGATTCTCTAGCCTCAGCCTCCCAGTAGCTGGTATTACAGGTGCCTGCCACAACACCAGGCTATTCTTTGTTGCAGTTGTCATTATTGTTTAGCTGGCCCGGGCTGGGTTCGAACCTGCCAGCTTGGGTATATTGACTGGCACCCTACCACTGAGCTACAGGTGCCACCCCAACAGGTGGTACTATTTAATAAGAAAGTGAGAGAATTGTTTTTATGGCTAATTTATGGAAAACAAGGAGAAATTTTTGTCAGGTGCCAGAATAGATTTAAGTCCAAACCCTCTCCTTAGCTGTATGAAGAGCTCAGGTTAGCACCTGTATGTCAGCTGCAGTGACAAAATTCACAAGTATTTCAGGATTGCTTGTGGATTATGCCATGAGATCAGAGAAATGTGATCAGAGGAACTCCCTCCCACAGACTGTTCATACTTTTTTTTTGGAGACAGAATCACTATGTCACCCTCTGTAGAGTGCTGTGTCATCACAGCTCACAGCAACCTCAAACTCCTGGGCTTAAGCAGTTCTCTTGCCTCAGCCTCCCAAATAGCTGGGACTACAGGCACCCAACACAAAGTCTGCTATTTTATTTTGTTGTTGTTTGGCAGGCCCAGGCCAGGTTTGAACCTGCCAGCCCTAGTGTATGTGGCTGGCGCTCTAAGCACTAAGCATGGGCCCCTATAGCTATGTTCATACTTCTAAAAGAGGCTGCTTTGCCTGCTTGTCTGCCTGGGTCCTAGGTTATCTTCCCATCTCAATTAATTATATTACCCTCCAGGAAGACACTGAAGTGGCTCAGCTAGCATCCACCCCTCTCCCCTCCTCCTAGAGTGTCCTCCTGTATAACAGAGGCTAAAAGCTACATTGCCCGGGCTCCATTGTTGCTGGGGTCCCAAGTTCTTTAGTTTCTGTTCCTTAGATGTGATTACATGAGTCTTGAATTCAGGAGTGAAGTTAAGTGGAGACAGACAGGGCATGAGGAGTCCCTCTGGCTGATGCAGACTGGAGATAAAGTGGTGTTAATTCTAGAGTCAGCAGCTGTAGCAGGGTCTTCTCCATCCAATTTCCATCATCTTGGTCATGAAAAGAGCGATTGCTCAAGAAATCTCAGCCAAAAGCAAAATTTTTCAGCTCTCATAAGGATTCTGTGAGTCACCCAATCCCCTACAGTTAAATCATTCCTGCTAAATTAGCTGGAGTAGATTCTGTTCTGTTAGGCTAAAATAATCAAAAGGGTCAGAATCTAATTTGAAGAGAGTTTATTCAGGCACAAAGTATGAGGATGAACCACCTGGAAACACCAACATCAAAGGAATAGAAACAGCTTTCCAAAGTAGGGAAGTTTTAGTATAGACAGAGACAGAAGTTTTTGACAGGATTACAGCATTATTCATATAAAGTTGGTAAATGGTTGTAAGCAGTGTTTCTTCTGGGGAAGGGTTTATTTAACCTTTTTTTTTTTTGGAGACAGAATCTCACTATGTTGCACTTGGTAGAGTGCTATCGTGTCACAGCTCCCAGCAACCTCAAACTCTTGGGCTTAAGTGATTCTCTTGCCTTAGCCTCCCAAGTAGCTGGGACTATAGGCACCTGCCACAACGCCCGGCTATTTCTGTTGTTGTTGTTGTAGTTATCATTGTTGTTTTAGCTGGCTCCGGCTGGGTTTAAACCCTCCAGCCTTGGTGTATGTGGCTGGCGCCCTACCTACTGACCTACGGGCGCCGCCCTTAACATTTTTTTACAAAGGGGATAGTAATCATGGGTTTTCTGTCATCTAGTTTAAGCAAAGCAGAGCAACAGAGGGGCAGTTAATCATTAATCTGTAACAAGGGTTATTAATTAAAAGACAGGAGGTTTTGGGCCCCAATGTCATTTAATTCTCTAGTCATTGTATATAACAGGAAAAAATAAGAAAGTACGATAACTATAATCTGAGAACAAAAGTTGATAACTACATGTGACTCAGATCATAGTCTTCTTAAGGTTTAAGAGGTACTGAGGGGGGTTACAATAGCTTTTAAATTTTTAATTTTATTTATTTTCACAGTTCTCTGTAACTTAGCCTTGAATGACTGATAAATTACCTGCCTGTAAGCCTGCACTAGAAATTTGATACATTTCTCAAATTCCTCCCTTTCCCTCCCTCCATAGCTAACTGTATCCATGCATATTGTCTAAATAAGTCGTGTTAAAGAAAATACTATTCTGACACTTGTTAAAATGATAAGGAAGACTTTATTTTGGACTATAAACGTTGAGACTATTGCTATAGGAGACAGATCTGGCTCAACTTTGAATTCTGCAAAGTCGCCGGAGATACACAGCCACCTGGCAGACTGACGCGGTCAGTGGAGGCATCAGGATTGGGAATTCTTGCTGAAGGCAGGCCAGATGATCAGACATCACGGCTAGGGAATGAGGAATTTGACCACCTATTGAGAGTGGTCAAATATCCAGATCAGGGATTCTTGCTAGACTGACTTAGCAGGATTCTTGCTAGGATTGGGCAATGCAGGCCCAGCAAGGACGGGGGCCAAAGTTGAGGCCTCCACCAGCGGAGGGCTCAGAGGAGTCTGATTAAAGTTTGGTCAAGGAAAGAGTCTTTGTCAGTTGACACATGTCAAAGTGCTCAGCACAGAGCAATTGTTCTAGTTCTCTTTCCCTTGCCCATTTCCCCAGACTGTGAGAGAGGAGAAAGCTGAGAGGATGCAGGTGGGGAGAGCCGCTGTGCGGGTGCAGCAGCTGGGGGTGGAAGCGAAGCAGTGAGAGGTGGGCAGGTGCCGGGCTCTGCCGCACTGCCTGCGTGCGTCACAGTAAGCACCCTGTATTTTACTCTGCAGATAATGGGAAACGATTCCTGGGAATGTTTTAAGCAAGGAAGTGACGTGACATACACTTTATTTTACCAGGATGACTCTGGCAGCTGTGGAAACACAGCTGGTTGAGATGGAGGAATGAAGATGAAAGTACATGTATAAGCTGCAAGTGGACAGATCTTTTCAGGCCAACACCTAAAGCTCTACTAGCTTGATTTCTTCATAATCCCTGAGGGGAAATCAAGGTTGAGGGGGAAGTAATCTCATTAACGGCTGCAACAAACTGAATGAAAGGTCTAGTAACCTGCCTAACAAATGCGAAAGACCTGTGTAAAAGAGGCCAGGAGATTTGGGTGACAAGTCTAAAATGACCTTAGAAATTAAGAGAAAGGGCTTGGCACCTGTGGCTCAAGTGGCTAAGGTGCCAGCCACATATGCCTAAGGTGGTGGGTTCAAATCCAACCCGGGCCCACCGATAACAATGACCACTGCAACCAAAAAATAGCTGGGTGTTGTGGCGGGCTATTCAATTTATGGCATTTTTGACCATTGCCTATCAATCCAAGTTAAAAAAGTTATCTTACTTAACTATGTACAAAAATAAACATCAGTGGAAGTAAAATATCTGATTCAAAAACAAAACAATAAAAGCATTAGGAAAAAATAGGGGGATTTTTAAAATCATCTTTGAATCTGAACCAGGGCATGTCCAAAGACATATAAAAGGATGATTGACAAGTCAGATTGCAAAAAAATTAGAAAACATTGTAAGACAAAATACTGCATCAATAAAGGTAAAAGAAAATCGATAGATTGGGAGAAAATACTTGTATTACACAGGACAGACTACTATTCATTATTTAAAAATCACTCATAAAAATTACTAGAGAAAAGAAAATGGCCTAAAGGCTATTAAAAAGGTTCTTGTTAGAAGTTATAAAATACTTATGTTACTTGGTTTCACAAGCAATCAAGGAAGGGCAATTTAAAACAGTTTACAAAATTGAAAAAGATTAATAATATCATGTGAGATGAGGCTGTGGGGAAATGGATACTGTTACCCTTCGGGGGGAGGGGAATTTGGCAGTATTCTTGACATTTTAATTATATACATCCTTAAGTTTTGGTGATTTTGTTACACAACACATAAATTATATTTGGAATAGATAAATCAATACCTGGAAGTAGGGTGCTGCAATTTAAAAATAAAAAAAAAACAGGCTCAGCACCTGTAGCTGAAACAGCTCAGGTGCCAGGCACATACACAGGAGTTGGCGGGTTCAAATCCAGCGCAGGCCTGCCAAACAACAATGACAACTATAACCAAAAAATAGCCCGGCACTGTGGCAGGTTCCTGTAGTCTAAGCTACCTAGGAGGCTGCAGCCAGAGGATCACTTAAGCCCAAGAGTTTGAGGTTGCTGTGAGCTGAGACACCACAGCACTCTACCCAGGGTGACAGCTTGAGATTTTGTCTCAAAAAAAAAACAAAACACCTAAAATGTGGTAGAAATCAGGCATTGGACTAAAACTGGAATGATTTTGAAGCTAGGGTTAGTGAAAGTGAAGTATCTTTTTTTTTTTAGAGACAGTCTCACTCTGTCGCCCTTTGTAGAGTGCCGTGGTGTTACAGCTCACAGCAACCGCCAGCTCTTGGGTTTAGGCAATACTCTCGCCTCAGCCTCCTGAGTAGTTGGGACTACAGGTGCCTGCCACAACGCCCGGCTATTTTTCCTTGCAGTTTGGCCGGGGCCAGGTTCGAACCCGCCACTCTCAGTATATGGGGCCAGCGCCCTGCTCACTGAGCCACAGGCACCACCCCAAAGTGAAGTACCTTGAAAAGACTTCTAGTAGAAGTATAGATTTGAGAAGGCTCATTTAAAGAAGAGAGAGAAAAATGTTATTATACTGGAGGAAATAGATCCTTGTTGGCGTGGCAGAAAGATTAACAAACACAGTGGCCTGCAGTAACATGGAAAGCAGATGCATCTACCTACTGAATTTGGGGTCTAACTAAGGAGATTTCCAGCTAGACTGTCCCAGGTGCCTGCTAGCTTCATCTTTCTGTTATACTAAAAGGTGAGAGGAGCAAGGTAAGCTAAAGGGAGGATCACTAAGCGTAAAGCAGCCAGAGCTGATAGTTTTTAAAAATTTCCAGACTTTCTAGGTAGCCAAGAACACTTCTCTGACTTTTAGGCAGAGATCAAGTCCAGGCACTCTCAGGAAAACATGGTGTAACTTGAAAGCCACGTTGTAAATATAAGATGCCTTAAGACTTCAGAAAGATCTATTGTGGCATCCCAGAGGATCTTTCAATTAGATAAAAGGGCGTCTAAATATTTTAAAATTATGACTGACAAATTCTCTTAAATAACAGGACGTATCTTGAAGAGATTTGTGGATGTGGCTATTATCTAATGGCACGAGCCTCAGTTAGACTCACAGGAAACTGTGACAGCCTTACAAAGTTCATTGCCAGCTGCTCAAGAGGACACCCACACACTGAGACAGCCGCAGTTACAGCAGAGAAAGAGTTTAGCATCACAGGTGCCATGAGAGGACCTGAAAGGAACTTCTCAAACCTGTTTCCCTGACAATTTGGGAGAAAGGGTTTGTTTATAAAGATAGTTTGGCAGGCAAAAGGCGGGCAATTGGGTCTGCTAATTGGCAGGGTTTGGGTGGAACCATAAGGATCCAGAAGCTGTCCTCTTTGCTGAGTCGGTTCTGGGAGGGGGTGACCATCTGAGTCACTTTCCGGGGATGGCCCACTACTCGGTGTGGGTCAGCTGTTCCACTAGAATGTGGGTCCTGGAAAGTATCTCAAAACTAGCCTTGGGTCTCACAAGGTGACATTATCTATGAGAGCAACGAAGAAAGCTAAGAATCTTGAAGACCACCTGTAATGTCACTCCTGAGTAGCAATTGCAGGGAAGCAAACTTAGGGATGATGGCTGGTTGTTGTTATTATTTTTAAGTATGTCTGTGCCTTTCCAGAGCTTAGGCCCCTACCATAGTTCTCACCTTGCATCCCTTTATTAATTTGTAAAAGGCAGTTTCATTTCCTCCCCTGCCCCCCATCCCACCTCATTCCTGGGGTGTGGGCTTATGAGATGGAAAAGGGCTGACAACCAATCTGCCTTCTTCCTGCTAACAAGGGGTGAAGCTGGAGTTGAGCCTGGGATAAGAGGAATGAAACTGTTTTGTTGGGTTGGGTTTTTTTTTTGAGACAGATCCTCAAGCTGTTACCCTGGGTAGAGTGCCATGGCATCGTAGCTCATAGCAACCTCCAACTCCTGGGCTCAAGCGATTCTCCTGTCTCAGCCTCCCAAGTAGCTGGGACTACAGGCACCCACTACAACGCCTGGCTATTTTTTGGTTGCAGCTGTCATTGTTGTTTGGCAGGCCCATGCAAGGTCATGCAAACCTTTTACCCCCAAAGTAAAGCTGCTGCTACCGAGGCCTTGCTAAGATGTTGCAACAACAAAAAAATAGACCGGCATCGTGGCAGGCGCCTGTAGTCCCAGCTACTTGGGAGGATGAGCCAAGAGAATCACTTAAACCCAAGAGTTTGAAGTTGCTGTGAGCTGTGCCCTCTGCTACTGAGGGCAACATAGCTCTATGATATGTTACTCTGTCTCAAAATAAATAAATAAAATAAAATAAATTAGTTCAGTCCCAGGTAACTAATTTCTGTTCTGTTTGAGGCTGAGTTAGCAATACATATGAATGTACCAACTTTTTTTTTTTTTGAGACAAGAGTCTCACTATGTCTCCCTGGGTAGAGTGCCGTGGGGTCACAGTTCCCAGCAACCTCAAACTCTTGGGCTCAAGCGATTCTCTTGCCTCCACCTCCCAAGTAGCTGAGACTACAGGTGCCAACCACAATGCCCAACTATTTTGTTGTTGTTGTTGCAGTTGTCATTGTTGTTTAGCAGGCCCAGGCCAGGTTTGAACCCACCAGCCTCGGTGTATGTGGCCAGTGCCCTAACCCCTGAACTACAGGTGCCGAGCCAGAATACACCAGCTTTTTAATTAAAGCATTGGAAGTTTGCCTTCTTTTAGTCTAATGTATATAATCTCCAAAGTTGCCAGAAACCTGTATTCACAGATCTTTTGAGGCCTTCCCATGACTTTCCTTGAAAAAGCAAACTTTGGACTGTAGTCAGTTTTAAAAAACCACTTTTTGAGAAGAATTAAAGTAAAATAACATAAAAGTTTTAAACAGCCCTAGCTAAAGAAACACCTGACAAAGAAAGTTGGTTATGTTTGTGGCACACCACAATTTAACATAATAATCACACTTATTACATATAAACCAAGAGATATCAGAATTTTAGAAATTTCATACAGTATCAGGACAATATGAATAACATGTTTATACAAATATAACCCAAAGAAAGTTAAAACACCTTTTCATATTTGACAATGCTTCCTGCAGGGTTTTGTTTTCTTTCTTTTTTTTTTTTTTTTTTGAGACAGAGTCTCACTGTGTTACCCTGGATAGAGCGCCATGGCATCACAGCTCTCAGCAACCTCAAAGTCTTGGGGCTTAGGCAATTCTCTTTCCTCAGCCTCCTGAGTATGAGTAGCTGGTATTACACGTGCCCACCACAACGCCTGGTTATTTTTTGGTTGTAGTTGTCACTGTTGTTTGTCAGGCTCAAGTTGGATTTGAACCCGCCGGCTCCAGTGTATGTGGCTGGCACCCTAGCCACTGAGCTACAGGCACCGAGCCTTCCTATAGGTTTTTAACGTAATGAGTAAGTTTATTATGTTTCTTGCAGACTTTCAATGGCCCTAATATTTTAAAAGGTAGTTTGAGGGCCAGGCTTGGTGGCTCACACCTGTAATTCTAGCACTCTGGGAGGCCGAGGTGGGTGGATTGCTTGAGCTGACCAGTTTAAGACCAGCCTGAGCAAAAGCAAGAGCCTGTCTCTACTAAAAATAGAAAAACTGAGGCAAGAAGATTGCTTGAGTCCAAGAGTTGGGGGTTGCTGTGAGCTATGACAACACAGCACTCTACCCAGGGTGACAGCTTGAGACTCCGTCTCAAAAAAAAAAAAAAAGTAATTTGAGGTCAAAAAGACTGAATTGAGAATCTTGATTTTGCAAAGTTTGTCAAATGTCAAAGTTGAGTTTAAATACTGTTGTCATAAAACACTTATTACAAAACAGAATCACAGGTTACTCTAAAATTCGAGTCATTCATTTAGCCAAACTGATAATTCAAAAATTTCAAAAAGCAAAATTCTTACTCTTTGGTAGAGAAGAGACTGTTTCCCAAACAACCACAGATTGAATATAAACAACGGAAAATTAGCTGCGGAGGAGGCAGGCTGAATCTTTCTCTCTCTCTCTTCCCCCTTTTTTTGGCAGTTTATTCAAAAGGTGAACAAAAATCTTTCGTTATTTCTATTAATAGCACATAAAAATGTTGATCAAAAGAAAAAAGCAAATTTTACCTTTACATTAGTGTATTATTAATGGTAAAACTAATCTTAATAAAATCTTATAAACAAATCCATCTAGTTTTTATCATAAGGTAAGATTTTTATTTTTATTATTATTTTTTTTTGAGACAGAGCCTCAAGCTGTCACCCTGGGTCAAGTGCCGTGGCATCACAGCTCACAGCAACCTCCAACTCCTGGGCTCAAGCAATTCTCCTGCCTCCGCCTCCCAAGTAGCTGGGACCACAGGCGCATGCCACAACGCCTGGCCATTTTTTGGTTGCAGCCATCATTGTTGTTTGGCAGGCCCGGGCTGGATTCGAACCCGCCAGTTCAGGTGTGTGTGGCTGGCGCCTTAGCTGCTTAAGCCACAGGCACCAAGCCAGAAGGTAAGATTTTTATAAACCTTCATCATTTTTCCAACTTTTATATCCATTTAATTGTAATTATTATTTATTTAACTTAAAACCATTTTTAAAAGCTGCAAACTAGCCACGGGTAGTGGCTCATGCCTGTAATACTAACACTCTGGAAGGCTGAGGTGGCTGGATTGCTTGAGCTCAGGAGTCTGAGACCAGCCTGAGTAACGGTGAGACCCTATCTGTACTAAAAATAGAAAAACTAGCTGGGCATTGTGGCAGGTGCCTGTAGTCCCAGCTACTTGGGAGGCTGAGGCAAGAAGATCTCTTGAGCCCAAGAGTTTGAAGTTGCTGTGAGCTACAGTGACACCAGAACAGTCTACCCACAGTGACAGAAAAACTCTGTCTCAAACAACAACAAAAATCCCCTGGAAATTAGATAAAGTTTCTTTCTTTTTTTTTTTTTTTTTAACAAAAACTGTATTTCTATGCCTCCTTATAACCTTTTTTTATCAAAAAATATATCTTATAGCTCAGTGCCCGTAGCGCAGTGGTTATAGCGCTAGGCACATACACCGAGGGTAGTGGGTTTGGACCAGGCCCAGGCCAGTTAAACAACAATGACAACTGCAACAAAAAATAGCCAGGCATTGTGGCGGGTGCCTATAGTCCCAGCTACTTGGGAGACTGAGGCAAGAGAATCGCTTAAGCCCAAGAATTTGAGATTGCTGTGAGCTGTGACACCATAGCACTCTACTGAGGGTGACATAGTGAGACTCTGTCTCAAAAAAAAAAAAAATCTATCTATCTATCTATCTATCTATCTTACATTTCATATAAAATTGTTTCTCTTCCACCTATTAGGATTAATAGGTAAACATAATGCTAACTTTTAGAAAAACTGGTGAGAGGCTCACACTTATAATCCTAGTACTTTGGGAGGCTGAGGGGCTTGGCTCACCTGAGGCCAGGAGTTCAAGCCCAGCTGAAGCAATATAGCAAGAGCTCATCTCTACAAAAAGTAGAGATGGGGGGCAGCGCCTGTGGCTCAGTGAGCAGGGCACTGGCCCCATATACTGAGGGTGGCGGGTTTGAACTCGGCCCCGGCCAAACTGCAACAAAAAATAGCCAGGCACTGTGGTGGGCACCTATAGTCTCAGCTGCTTGGGAGGCTGAGGCAAGAGAATTGCCTAAGTCAAAGAGCTGGAGGTTGCTGTGAGCTGTGATGCCACAGCACTCTACTGTGGGTGACAACATGAGACTCTGTCTCTAAGAAAAAAAAAAAGGGATTAGCTGGCATGGCAGGCCTCTGTAGTCCCAGGTACTCTGGAAGCCTGAGGCAAGAAGATCATTTGAGACCAGGAGTTTGAGATTACAGTAAGCAGTGATGATACCATCGCACTCTAACCTGAGCAACAGAGTGAGACCCTGGCTCAACACAACACCACCAACAAAAAAACTTGTGAAAAATGTATTATCTTATTATTTATTATTATTTGTTTTAGCTACTAAATTTTGGAGTAATTTGTTACATAACAATAGGTAACTATTATGCAAGAAAGTAGGAAGGATTTAGTAATTATAACAACATGAATTGGAGATTGAATCTTGGGGAAACATTATACACTGTTAGCCTTCAATCAACAGTAAAAAGTGGCAGTGAAGGTGAATACTGCAAATTAAATTTATCTTAATTACAAGAAGAGAAGAGAACAGAGTGGCAATGAAATTTACTTTTAGGAACAAAGTTTAAGTAAGCATGCTCCTTGTGGGGGTGAAAGGTCTGATACCTTTCCTCACCCACCAAAAGGGTCACAGTTGACAATCCTCTAACAAAAAACAGATTAATAAGAAGAAAGCATTACACTTTTTTTTTCATCAAAAGTTTACATGTTGGCTTGGTGCCTGTAGCTCCGTGGTTAGGGAGCCGGCCACATACACAGGGGCCGGTGGGTTCAAACAAAAACAACTACAACAAAAAAATAGCCAGGCATTGTGGTGGGTGCTTGTAGTTCCAGCTACTTGGGAGGCTGAGGCAAGAGAATCGCTTAAGCCCAAGAGTTTGAGGTTGCTGTGAGCTGTGATGCCATGGAACTCTACCAAGGGTGACATAGTGAGACTCTGTCTTCTCAAAAAATAAAAGTTCATGTGACATGGGAGCCTTCAGAAGTGAAGACCCAAAGACCCAGGGAAACTATTTTTAGGTTTGATGCAGAGCAGACAGCCATGTAGAAATGTGATTAGACAAAAAGAATATAATTTATTGGTAACAAAGGAAACCTAGCACAGCCTGTCTGCTCAGATTCTTCTTGGCCCATCCCGGCCATAGTCCTTCCTCCTAGGTGTAGGGCAGGGCCCCTTTGGAACAGGGTCTTATGACCTACTATCAGACAAGGTGGGTCAGGAGAGGTTCCAGTAATATTTATGCCTGGCTTTCTATTTTTTTAATTTCTGGTTTCTATGACCCATTTAGGGGAAGAGGAATTTTAGTTTCTCTAACCTGCTTGGAAAGAGAAAGGGGCAGGAGAAAGCAGAACAATCTTGCTTCTGAGCCTTTTCCTTCAGTTCAAAGTATTTGACGGGCTCAAAGGAGTAGGGTGCTAGCCCCATATACTGGAGGTGGTGGGTTCAAACCCAGCCCTGGCCAAAAACTGGGGGGTGGGGGGGGAAGGGCAGTGCCTGTGGCTCAAAGGAGTAGGGCACCAGCCCCCTATCCCACAGGTGTCAGGTTCAAACTCAGCCCTGGCCAAAAACTGCAAAAAACAAAAAAAAAAAACACAAAGTATTCAACATGCCAAAGGGCAGCCCACTGGGGGATCATTTTCTGAACCTCAATAATCACAATGTTTCCTTGAAGTCTTTCTTTCCAGCTCTTCAACATTTTCAGTACACTTATGGCAGTAGATCTGCGGTTTTAGTCTGCCTAGAATTCCTTCCTCTTCCTTCTAGTAAGAGAACACCTTTTCTCCTTTTGAGAACATTGTTATCTCCATTCCGTGTTGGTTATGTGACATCACTAGCTCTTCCCCAGGGTATGAAATTAAACTTGTCACTGGGGATCCTTTATTAGGCCAGGCAAGGAGGAGTGAGGAATGTATGCTTTCTTGAGGGGTTGTCCTTGCTGCCCTGGGCTGCTAGGGTATCTTAATAAAGAGAGCACCTGCCTGAGAATGAGGTTAATACAGAGAAAAACTGAGCTGAAAAATAGAGCTCCATAAGGAGAGGGGAGAAAGAGAGAGAGGGAGGTGACATTAGAATCCCCACCGCATTGGGTCCAGCAACACTGTTCTGCTTACATCTAGATGTATTTTATTTCCAAATATTTTATACAGGGTGGCCATAAAGTTCGTGTGCGATACTATTTAAATTGCACACGAACTTTACGGCCACCTGTATGTATTTGCCTGTCACAAATATTTGAGTTGCTCCCAGGAATTCATTATAAACAAAAGTATTCATTATAAACAGTTTTTTTTTTTTCCTCCATTAGGGATGTTGGTTCCCTAATTCAGGCTCACAAAGCTGAGTTTCTGCAAGACTTTGAAACTATTTAGCAATTTTCCCTTAAAGTTGCTTTATTAAATTGCCTTTGACTCAGACTTACCATTATAATAATTCTTTTTTTTTTTTGTCGGAGACAGAGTCTTAACTTGTTGCCCTGGGTAGAGTGCTGTGGTGTCATAGCTTACAGCAACCTCCAACTCTTGGGCTCACGATCCTCTTACCTCAGCTTTTTTCTGTTTTTAGTAGAGACCGAGGTCTGGCTCTTGCTCAGGCTGGTCTCAAACTCGTGAGCTCAAGCAATCCACCTGCCACAGCTGCTCAGAGTGCTAGGATTACAGGCCTCAGCTACCGCGCCCAGCGCTAATAATTCTTAATGAATAAATTTGTAACATGTGTTCATTCTATTTCATAACGGTTACGTTTTTTAACTTTTTTGAAAATTATACTTTGACAATATTCATCCTTTATTACAAATATGTTATCTCTTTGTATCCACTCGTAACTTGGTCCGAGGGCTCCTTTTGAAGTTTTAAGAAGTCCTCTCAGCGACTTCTCACAGGATTTCCCCTGCATAATTTTTTAACGCCCCTCCTATTCAAAACCCCACCCCAGGGGCTTCTGATGGGAAAGCTTTATAAATTAAAGCTGAAACACCGTAAAAGAAAAGTCTGGACCAGTGATTTTCAACCAGTGTGCGTGAGATCTTTAGTGTGTCATGACAATTTTTAAAAGATCATTGATTAAGTTATTTTCACAAGACATTCAAAACACAGTAAGTATATTCTTATTTTTTTTTAAGTCTTTTTATGGATCAACATAATTTAAGTGTGCCCTGGGAGTTTATAGGTTCAAGTGTGCCGTGAGATTTAAAAAAAAAAAAGGTTGAAAAACACTGGTCTGGACTTAGGAGCAAATACACTACATTCCCATCTCGGTCATCCACTGTTCCGAGGCGTGTGAGCTCTCCAGCCAGCGGCCCAAACATGACCCGGCGCTGGCCTGGCGTCCCCAGCTCCGCCAGGCCCTTTTCTTACTGTGGCATCCTACTGACACCTCTGAGGTCGCTGACGACCTGACCGCACTCCGCCTGCAGCAGGTTCTGCACGCTGCGCGGCTCGGCTAGCCGGAGACAGGCAGGATGCGACCCGGGCCTGGAGGCGGAGTCTGGGCAGGGCGCGCTGTCACCTGACTCGGTGACTCCGCCGGGCCGCGCTTCCTCCGCCCCGCCCTGGCCCGAGCGAGAAGTCAAGTAGCGAGGCTCCTGCTGGGTGGATCCGGCGGAGAGCAGCCGATCGGCCATGGAGCGACGCGGGCTGGGGCTGTCCCCGCGGCGGGTGCTGCTGGCTCTGCTGCTGGCGCTGGTGGCGCAGGCTCCGCACGCCACGGCCGGGCCGGGGCTGGCGCTCTGGCCCATGCCGCTGTCTGTGAAGGTGACCAGCACTCAGCTGCGCCTCGCCGCTGAGAACTTCTACATCAACCACGGCCCCAATTCCACGGCCGGTCCCACCTGCTCCCCGCTGGAGGAAGCATTTCGGCGGTGAGCGCTCCCGGCGGGGAGGGGACCCAGGGGCGGTACAGGCAGATCCCCTCTGAGGCGTAGACCCTCACACCACCGCATCACACAGGACGAGGAAGTCGACCCCGAGCGGGCTAATGACGTGACCAAAGTCACAGGTGTAGAGGATGGCAGGGCCAGTTCAAACCAACGTGGTATGAAACCTGAGCGCGTTCCCTTCCCAGCCTGCCTCTTAAGGGGCACTGTGGGCGCTCAGGAGCCCTGGTTTGGGTCCAGGCTACTGAGAGCAAGGAGAGGGCAGCTCAGAATCAGTCGCTTTGCTTTGCTCGCCTCAGAAAGGCAAGTAAGATGGATGGAGGGACAACGGTTCCCACCTCAGGAGCTGGGGGTGGGGGAAGTGACAGCCTTTTATTTGCAGGGAGTTCTAAGGGAGGACGAATGATCTGGAAGAACTTAGCCAAATTCATCTTGAAGGACCAGGGATCTCCCAAAGTTGGCTAACATTTACAGGCCTTTCTCACACCTTACTCTCCCCATATCTCCTGGTAACAACTCAAATAGCAAAAGTCCTTAAGTTAGAGCACCACCTAAAACCCCCTTCCCTTCCAAAGTCTGGTAGATGTTGTAATCCACTTCCTGTGACCAGTGCTCAGGCAGTGTCTGATTTTCTCTGAGTTCCCCAACACCAGTCTCCTAATGCCCTCCCTGCTTCCTCTTACAGAGCCCTAGAAACCTTTGATTGCATAAGGAGCGGTAGCCCCCACATAGCCGGCTTGCTAACCACACCCCAGATGGGGTGGGTCACCTTTGGGGAGATGTTTGCCCCAGTGGTATGCTGACCCTTCTGATATGAGGCCTGTGTAGATGTGACTGTCCTCAAGGTGTGTAGTGCCCCAAAGGAATGTTATTTGGTGCTAAGTATCCCAACTCCTTTAACCCCCAGAGTGTCTCTGTGCCAAGTGGATATAATTACAGCTTAAATGTGCCTGCCAGACACCGCACAGCTGGTGAAAAAATGCAAAACTAGCTTAGTTCCCAATTTCTGACTCCAGGCAGGCCTGGTGCTCAAGCTGAAGGCCCTGGCCTAGAGGTTGATGGCAGAGATGGTTCCTTCTCTGCCGAGGAAAGGGGCATGTTCTCCTTTTGTTTTATACTGCAGGGATAGTGCTACCCCTGTTTTAGAGCCAGACTAATGAGCCTGTGCTATTGAATCTGCTAACTGGGGTGAAGGTGTGAAACCAAAGTGGTGGTTACCTTGGGATATTTAGAAGGATTGTATGGGAAGAGTGTGAAGGTTATCTAAAAGATCATGACTAGGATTGGAAATCTTTTTTTTTTTTTAAGACAGAATCTTACTTTGTTGCCCTCGGTATAGGACCATGGCGTCACAGCTCACAGCAACCTCCAGCTTTTGGGCTTAGACAATTCTCTTGCCTCAGCCTCCCAAGTAGCTGGGACTACAGGCACCTGCGACAACGCCTGGCTATTTTTTGTTGTTGTTGCAGGTTGGCCGGGGCCAGGTTTAAACCCGCCAACCTTGGTATACGGGGCCAGCTCTGTACTCACTGAGCCACAGGCGCTGCCCTGGGAATCTTTAAAAAACAGTCTTACCGGCTTGGCGGCTGTGAATCAAGTGGCTAAGGCGCCAGCCACGTACACCTAAGGTAGCAGGTTCGAATGTAGCCTGGGGCCACCAAACAACAATGATAGCTGCAACCAAAAAATAGCCGGGCATTGTGCCGGGCGCCTGTGGTCCCAGCTACTTGGGAGGCAGAGGCAGGAGACTCGCTTGAGCCCAGGAGTTGGAGGTTGTTGTGAGCTGTGATGCCATAGCACTCTACCCAGGGGAACAGCTTGAGGCTCTGTCTCAAAAAAAAAAAACAAAACAGTCTTACCATGTGTGCCTTGGTGCTCAGCTTAGAAAATTGGATTTTCCTTCTGCTGTTTTCCCTGTTGCTGCCAGTGAGACAAGGTCTTGGGGATATGCTGACATGATATAACTATGGCACAAAAACATAGGTGAAATTAGTTAATGGGAGTAGATCACTCGGACTTGAATCAGAGGTGAGATGGTTTGTAAACATGGCTTGGCATTTCAAGAGAGGTGAAGGGTTTGTGTAACTAATGCATGGCATGTGTCAATTAATAAATGCCATTGTTAGGAAGCAGGTCATAAAACTGTAGTCCTTGTGGCTAAGACTCAAAAGCATGCAGGCGAGGCATTCTAGGAAATTAAGATCAATGTAAAAGCACAGTGGGGCTGGAAGGATTTGGATTGGGGTGTTTAGAAACCTCTGGTGGTCAAGAACACACACAGCCTAGGCCCAGATTGTTCAGAATCACAGGGCTGTCTCTGAAGAGCCCGAGTTCTCTCACAGGCCCTACTTTGAAACATTTCTTTTTGTAGGCGGAGAGTTTGGCTGGCAGGTGCCCAGCTGCTTCCTCAGCTTCTAGAAGCTTTTAGAACTTCTAGGGTTCATCATATTCTAGTCACTCATTAATACACAAATAGCTTCATTCCTGGGAGGCTAAGCTAATGCAGGTAACTTTGACATCGCTGACTCAGAATCCTTTGAGTTATCTGTTAGACTTTTATAGTTCAGGCTGAAGGTTTTCCTTACTTGGGACAAGCCAGCACCTAACTCAGATCTTAAAGCTGCTAGCAACTTTCATTTCCCATTTTTAATTTTGGTAAAATACACATACACCTTCCGATTTTAACCATTTTTAAAACAGGCACTGCAGTGATGTTAATTTCCTTTTTAATCTGTCAAGGTTTTCCTATGAGAAGGACCCTCCATACCATTGCCCATTTCATTCACTCCCTGTTTATCTTCCATACAATTCTAAACTCATCCAAATTTTCTTACTTCTCATTTTCTGAAAAAGCACACGGTATTCTTGCACTTAAGTAGCATATACAATCTTCTGGCTTATCAAAATCTGCAGTGTTATTTAAACAATTGCTCACAAGCCTATCTGATCTTTTTATCCTTTAGCAACCTTAAATTTTTATTTAATATGCTCTTTGATATTCGGGTACCAACAGAAGGTAAATTTTTTAACTTTTATTGCAGCGTATCTTTGTGATTGTTCTGTTTTATTTGCTATTGTTTTTTTTCCCTCTGTCAAATTCTTTTTTTTTTAATTTCAGATTAATATGAGGGTACAAATGATTAGGTTACATTGTGTTTCTTAGTTGCCCGAGTCGTAGTTGGGCCCTTCGTCTAGGGGGTGTGCTGTGTACCCTTACATTATGCCCATTAGGTGAGAATTCACTAATCCCTCTTCCTCATGTCTGTTCCCTTTTCCCTCCTCCTCCTCCTTCCCCCACAGAAGATAAATTTTATATTATTTTATTTTATTTTATTTTTGAGACAGAGCCTCAAGCTGTCCCCCTGGGTAGAGTGCCATGGCTTCACTGCCCACAGCACCCTCCAACTCCTGGGCTCAAGTGAGTCTCCTGCCTCAGCCTCCCAAGTAGCTGGAACCACAGGCGCCCGCCACAACGCCCGGCTATTTTTTTGGTTGCAGCTGTCATTGTTGTTTGGCAGGCCCGGGCTGGATTCGAATCTGCCACCTTAGGTGTATGTGGCTGGCACCTTAGCCGCTTGAGCCACAGGTGCTGAGCCAGAAGATAAATTTTAAAGGCTCTAGTGAGAATCCTATAGGCTGGTGACATTTTGGGAGGCGGGGTTATATATCAACTGTGGATACTTTTCCTGGGAACTAAGGGGAACGCTGAGTCAATCTGGCTTAATAAGAAAACTTACTATCTCATACCTTAGGATGCCCCCAAACAGGGATGAATTTAGGGCTCCTAGGCTCAACAGCATCATCCTGGATCCACATTCCTCCATCCCTGCTGTCATCTTTAGTGTAGCCGGCTGTCACATACACAGAAACAAAGTTTTCCTGGGCTTTGCTTAGGAGAGGAACTTCTTACCACACGTACATACATACCCTAATCAGTGGTCAGAACTAGATTTCATACCCAAAAGTGATAGATGAGTTTGATTACTTGTTCTTAACAGGGGTTTGCCTGGGACTGTGGAGGGAGCTTTTATAATTCCTGTGCCTGCAAACCATTCTCATAGGTTCTGAATGTCTGGACATTGGGATTTTTAAAAAGCCCCCAAGCGATTCTAATGTGCATCTTAGGTGAGAATCTCTGGTCAGATTAATAAAGGGTGGCTTTGACGAGACAATGGCCACTAGCACATATGTGTTTAAAATTTGGCTTAAAATGTTTATAAAATATGTTTAAACTTATTTCTCATGCAGATACTATGAATATATTTTTGGTGTTTACAAGCGGCCTCAGAGGCTTCTGAAACTTGAGGGTGGAGCACAGTTAAAGCAACTTCTTGTCTCAGTTGTCCTTGACTCTGAGTGCGATGCTTTCCCCAGCGTGTCTTCAGATGAGTCCTGTAAGTACCTGTGAAATGTGAGCTTCCTTGTGTTCCAAGCTGCCAGAATTGGCTCCGTATTGTGAGCTATAATGAGTTCTTGGCCAGTGACTCCATAATTCTTATGTTAAAAGTAACCTGTAAAGTCTGATTATAAAAGTAATTCATAGTCATCGTAGAAAACTTGTAAGTATAGTAAGTGCAGAAGAGGAAGAAATTCATCACTCACGATCTCAGTACACAGAACTAACCATTGTCATTTTCTGGTGTGTATCTTTTTTATCCAGGGGGAAACATTTAAATGTTTTACATAGATAGAAACATATGGTAAGCTCGGGCATGAAAATGGGATTAATTTTATACATGTGGATTCTGCTTTTTGTAATTTTGCTGTTTTGTGTTTTTATATCTTGCTTTTTTGCATAATAATGTGTTAGGAACATATTTCACTAAATATCTTTCTGTGATCTTTTTTTTTTTTTTTTGAGACAGAGCCTCAAGCTGTCCCCCCGGGTAGAGTGCCGTGGCATCACAGCTCACAGCAACCTCCAACTCCTGGGCTCAAGCGAGTCTCCTGCCTCTGCATCCCAAGTAGCCGGGACCACAGGTGCCTGCCGTAATGCCCGGCCATTTTTTGTTTTTTGGTTGCAGCCGTCATTGCTGTTTTGGCGAACCCGGGATGGATTTGAACCCGCCACCTTAGGTGTATGTGGCTGGCACCTTAGCCACTTGAGCCACAGGCTCCGAGCCTCTGTGATCATTTTTAATGGCAGAATGATCTTCTCCCACTATATGGATAAACTTACTTGGCCAATCATTTAAGGGTCAAAAAGATGTTCCTTTTGGAGATCTAGGAATTTCTTTAATCTTTGAAGACATCTGTGCTTATATTCATGGTTTCTATTTATAATCTAATTTTACACAAAGAAAATGCAGAACTGGGGAGAGGATACAGTTGTTTCATTTGGTTAACAACATAGTCAACATTCAGCTAACTGATTTTCAATGTTGTTGCCTAAAGCATTATTCTCTAAGGTTTTGCCCAAATTGTTTTGGAAGAAATAAACTACCAGGCCTAGCCTGTAAGCCCAGCACTTTGGAAGGCTAAAGTGGAAGGATAGCTTGAGGCCGGGAATGTAAAACAGGCCCGAGCAACATAGCAAGACCCCATCTCTACAAGAAATAACAAAAGTTAGCTGGGTGGGGTGGCAGGTGCCTGTAGTCCCAGCTACTTGTGAGGCTAAACCAGGAAGACCCCTTAAGCTGAGGACTTTGAGGCTGCCGTGAGCTGCGATCAGACCACTACACTGCAGTCTGGGTAAACAGAGTGTCTCCATGAAAAAATAAGCAAAAAAACCCCAGGCATGTCTTTTCTATACAGCGTAGTGGCTGGGAGTAACGTGGAATTGCACTCAAGGCACCAAGGAGTAAAAAAGGGACAATATGAGGTCGTGTGTAATAGAAGGTTAATGCAAGAGAGCAGATGGGGAGTTGGGTATAAAGATAAAAATGCATGGGGCGCCTGTGGCTCAAAGGAGTAAGGCACCTGTCCTATATGCTGGAGGTGGCAGGTTCAGACCCAGCCCCAGCCAAAAATGCAAAAAAAAAAAAAACAAAGATAAGAATGCACATATTTAGAGAAAAGAGTGACTCCTTTGTCCTCAAAGGGCCTCACAGGCAGTTAAGTATGTGTCTTTATCTTCCTGGTATGGACAAGATTAATTAATAATACCTCCCTTTGAAAAATAGCTTCATCTCTCTTCAACTCTATAGCTGTTCTAGAAAAGAAATAGGATGGCAGTGGCTCATGCCTGTAATCCTAGCACTCTGAGAGGCCAAGGTAGGAGGATCACTTGAGCTCAGGAGTTTGAGACAAGCCTGAGAAAGACTGAGATCCTATGTCTACTACAAATAGAAAAATTGCGAGGTCCAGTGGCTCACACCTGTAATCCCAGCACTCTGGGAGGCCGAGACAGGTGGATTGCCTGAGCTCACAGGCTCGAGACCAGCCTAAGCAAGAGTGAGACCCTGTCTCTAAAAAAAAAAAAAATAGCCGGGCGTTGTGGTGGACACTTGTAGGGCCAGCTACTTGGGAGGCTGAGGCAAGAGAATTGCTTAAGCCCAAGAGTTTGAGGTTGCTATGGGCTGTGACACCATGGGCTCTCTACCGAGTGTGACATAGTGATGCTCCATGTCGCAAAAAAAAAAAAAAAAAAACCAGAAAAATTAGTCAGACATGGTGGTGCCAGCTACATGGGAGGCTGAGGCAGGAGGATCACTTGAGCCTAGGAGTTTGAGGTTGCTGTGAGCTAGGTGAGGCCACAGCACTCTAGCCTGAGCAATAGAGTTAGACTCTGTCTCAAAAAAAAAAAAAATAGCTATAGAAGGGGAAACTGACAAATCAAAGATGCCATTCTTGTCCCCATCAGGGAGGTGATCATTATTAACACTAACCTAACAATTTCTTCTGAAATTAAATTAAAATTATTTAGCTGTGTGTCCGTATGTTTAGAAAACCAAATCTCCTAATTGCTATATTTTCCACTGAATTAGAATTCTTTTTATATCAACCAGTCCTTTGCTAGTGGAAAATAATTGGCATCAGGTAGATGCAACATATTAATGTTTTAAATGTTCTAGGCAACTCCTTTTGCTGTTTCTGAGATCTCAAAACTATAATGTGGCCACAGTGTTCTAAGATGATTAAGAATTTGATATAGATGGAAAGTTGATTAGATGTACTCATAACGGCAATATGCCAGTAGTTCTTAGCCTGGCATTTAGCTACCTCAGCACTGTTTCTCTGATAGAAAAGGCTATCTTATCAGAAGACACAGATGATAAGCTGTTTTGCTTACCTGCAGCCGACTGTCCTGTGAGTGTCTGGGTAGAGGGTGACTATGCTACTAAATCAATAACCTCCAGCCTTGGGGTAAAGCCAAAGAATGCCTTTAGGGTGGCAAAGTTCCACCGTCATGCCCTTTAGCTTCCAATCTCCATAACCTCTGGTGCTTTACTCTTGTCTGGGGTTAACTCCACTCCAGACCTCTCAAAAATGGCTAAAGTGACTATTGGGCCAACCTTAGGCAGAGTGTGATTTTAAAAGTGGGAAGATTAGCACCTCCTGAGAAGTGGCCAACTGGAGCCCGTTCTAGATGCGTGGGAACTTTTCATTGAGTGAGACAAAACGAAAGGGTCTTTATTGAGTGGGATAAAGTTGAATTAACGGAAAAAGTTAAGAGTAAGTCTGAAGGCAAATTTGGATGAGATTGGGGTGGGCGCAGGGCAAGCAGAAAAAACTTGAGGGAAAAGAGTAGAGGTAACTCTCTGGCCTTAGGGGAGAAGGTTTGAGTGACACTTGAAGCATCGCCAAGGAATAGTGGGCACTGAGGAATGTTTGCATTTTGACCTAAAACCTTGGCTTAACTGGGATCCCACTCTGTGGTGGGAAAATGAGGAAATCATGGTGGTGACAGCCACATTCCTGACATGAGCTCTTCGGCTGACTGGATGATACGTGACTGACTCACTGACGTGAGGAACACAGGAGACCAGCGGATTAAGTCGTGTGGGGAGAAGGAGGAACGAGTTCTGTTTGGGGCATGTGGAGTTGGGAGAATCCACAGGATAGTGTGACGCTGTATACGGGGGCGGTGGGAGGAACAGGAGAAAAGAACGGTCCAGAAATACCAGTCACACGAGTTTACGAAACTTATTGTGTGTCATTGCGAGATCAACAAACAAAAGTGTTTTTTTATTCCGGATACAGATTCTTTACTTGTGAAGGAACCTGTGGCTCTCCTCAAGGCCAACAGAGTCTGGGGAGCATTACGAGGTCAGTCCTGTACAGTTTTGTCATTATTTTCTAGTGAATATATATATTTTGCTTTGTTGAAATCAAGCACAGCAAACCTTAGCTGCCTTGGACCCTTTACAGAGAGCTTCGTCGAGTAGTTCCCAGATGATTTCTATTAAACCCATATTCCTTAAAGCATGGGAGAAACCTCATTCGACCTTTTAAACAGTTTGAGGGTGATTCCCTTCCCGCAGTCCTGTAATTCCCTGATGCTGTTGAATCTGTAAGGTTTATACAACTGTTAGGGCCCCAAGCTGTTCCAATTATGAGATTTTATTCAGCTATCACTTCTAGCTGCCTTGAGCAGCAGACATCTCTCTTCCTCAGTTTTAATTCCTATGGAGTTAGAAACATAAGCAAGTTTAAAGTGTTAAAAGGTAAATATGCTCTTGAGTTGGCTAGAAGCAGTGGGCAGAGAGGAATCTTAAAAGCTGTGCCTATGAATTTCAGGGTTTAAACTTCAAAAGTTTGGAATCAGGACATTGACTTTTGCTGTTCAAAGTTTCTTTTACCTCTTAGAAAAAGATAATTTACTAACTTCCAAATTAAGTTTCTAAAAAGGGAATTACTTATTTATTTTTATTTTATTTTATTTTGAGACAGAGTCTTACTATGTCACCCTCGGTAAAGTGCTGTGGCTTCACAGCTCACTGCAACCTGAAACTCCTGGGCACAAGCCAGTCTCTTGCCTCAGCCTCCCAAGTGGCTGGGACTACTGGCGCCTGCCTGCCGCAATGCCCGGCTATTTTTTTGTTGCAGTTGTCATTGTCGTTTAGTTGGCCCGCCCAGGTTCGAACCTGCTACCCTTGCTGCATGTGGGTAGCGCCACAACCACTGTGCTACAGGTGCTGAGCCAAAAAGGGAATTTTTTAATATGAGCTAACCAACCACGTTACAATAATTAAAAATAAAAAAAGGCTTGAGATTTGACTCAGGCTGTTATCTAAAATAGTCATTGTTGTGCTATGTTTTTATAGCCATAAGAATAGAATTTTTATAATCTTATTTCAAAATAGAATATGAAAATATCTATAGATTTGCTCCTTACACATTACATGATCTTTATAATTCACTAGTGCATCTTATGAATGTATTTCAGTATTATATGTATTGTAAAGATATAGTGTGTTAAGATCAAATCTGTATATATTTACTACAAATGTAACTGCAACAATTATCATTTATATATGGTATGACGTGGTTTTGAGATTTATTAGTCTGATCTGCCTGTCTTGTCTGGGATCTGATAGGAAGAATAGATTCTTATTGTCCTGATCCATTCAATAAAGAACTTTAGTGAGGATGCTGTGACTAGATTTTAGTCCAAGAAGCCCTTATTTTCTTTTCTTTGTTTTCTTTTTTTTGAGACAGAGTCTCAAGCTGTCACCCTGGGTAAAGTGCCGTGGCATCACACCTCACAGCAACCTCAAACTTTTGGGCTTAAGTAATTCTCTTGCCTCAGCCTCCCAAGTAGCTCAGACTACAGGCACCCGCCACAACTCCTGGCTATTTTTGTTACAGTTGTCATTGTTGTTTAGCTGGCCCAGCCCAGGTTCGAACCTGCCACCCTCGGTATATGTGGCTGGCACCATCACAACTGTGCTACGGGCACTGAGCCAACACTCTGTTTAATTTAATTTACCTTACCTGGTTAAGAGTCTGTTTGGATAATACAACTTTTATTGTCTTAGTTATTGTTTTATAAATTAATGCAGTACATTTTACTTTCCTTAGGTTTAGAGACCTTTAGCCAGTTGATTTATCAAGATCCCTATGGTACTGTAAGTATGATTATTATGTTACTAGAAAGTGTTGGATAGGCAATCATTAGTAGCAGAAGAATGTAACCTGTCTACCTACTGTTTCCTAAAGGTTTCTTTTCCCAAATACATGTATTCATCATGGCTGATAAGTATAAATTTCACCCTTACTTTGTTTAATCTTTTATCCAATACTTAATACACATACAGCATTTCTTGAGCTCAAGAGAAAATTCTAAAACCGAACCCAAACTTTATTTTTGTCTTACAGTTTACCATCAATGAATCCAACATTGTTGACGCTCCAAGGTTTCCTCACAGAGGAATTCTAATTGATACAGCCAGGCACTTTCTGCCACTTAAGGTTATTCTTAAAACCCTGGTAGGTGATGACTTCATAGTCTGTTCTGCAGCTGTGTCCCCTCTGTGTTGTTACTTTGTGTTGGCTCCTTAAACTGTGGTGTAGGTTGGAACAGGGGCATGTGTTTTTCTGGTATTGAGTATAAATACTGAGTATGCTTCCCTCCCTCCCGAAGGAAGTGTATTTTCTTGAGGATCAATTCTTAAGACACGAATGTCTGGGCTGAAAGAGGTATACATTTTATCCTTTGGTATACACTGTCAGACTGCCTTCTAGACAGGTGACAGGCACCGTACTTGACCAACAATGTGGCACATTTTTGCCATATGCCTCATTTTAATTTGTACTTCTTTGCTTTTTAGTAAATATAAGCCTCTTTTACTTATTAGCTATTTATATTTTTTATATTACACACAGCAAGTGTATTTTCTGTGTCCATTTATCTTCTAGAATGTTAATGCCTTGGTTGTTGGTTTGCTGTCTTACTGTTAGATTTGTTTGCAGATTGTTTCACTGATATTTTTGCTTCTGCTTACACACTTATCTATCATATATCGTCATGAAGTTTGTTTAAATTTGCTTTTTAAACTATGTTTATGGTGTCTTTCACCTGTAAAAGTTTAATTTTTTTTTTTTTTTGAAACAGAGTCTCACTCACTCTGGGGTTGAGTGCCATTGCATCATAGCTCACAGCAACCTCAAACTCTTGGGCTAAAGTGATCCTCTTGTCTCAGCCTCCCGGGAGACTACAGGTGCCTGCCACAACACCTGGCTAGTTTTTCTAATTGGAGAGACCAGGTCTTGCTTTGCTCAGGCTGGTCTTGAACTCCTGAGCTCAAGGCCTTGGCCTCCCTGAGTACTAGGACTACAGGCATGAACCATAGCACCCATCCAAGTTTAAATTTTTTTTTTTTTTTTTTTTTTGAGACAGTGCCTCAAGCTGTCCCCCTGGGCAGAGTGCTGTGGCATTACAGCTCACAGCAACCTCCAACTCCTGGGCTCAAGCGAGTCTCCTGCCTCCGCCTCCCAAGTAGCTGGGACCACAGGCACCCGCCACAACGCCCGGCTATTTTTTGGTTGCAGCCGTCATTGTTGTTTGGTGGGTCCGGGCTGGGGATTCGAACCCACCACCTTAGGTGTACGTGGCTGGCTCCTTAGCCGGTTGAGCTATAGGCACCGAGCCCAAGTTTAAATTTTTTAAAGAAGTAATACCTTTCAGTTCAGTGCCTGTGGCTCAAGTGGCTGAGGCGCCAGTCACATACACCTAAGCTGGTGGGTTCAAATCCAGCCCGGGCCTGCCAAACAACAATGACGGCTGCAACCAAAAAATAGCCGGGTGTTGTGGCAGGTGCCTGTGGTCCCAGCTACTTGGGAGGCGGAGGCAGGAGACTTGCTTGAGCCCAGGAGTTGGAGGTTGCTGTGAGCTGTGACACCACAGCACTCTACCCAGGGTGACAGCGTGAGGCTCTGTCTCAAAAAAAAAAAGAAGTAATACTTTTCAATCTTACCCTCTATCCTTTTTGCTCTTGGAAGATAGATATGCTAAGAAAGTCCCTCTCTCTAAAAAAAAAAAAGAAGTAATACTTTTCAATCTTACCCTCTATCCTTTTTGCTCTTGGAAGATAGATATGCTAAGAAAGTCCTTCTCCACAAGAAAGACATAAATATAAAAATAACCTCTCATTTTTTCTTTTAATATTATACTTTTTACTATTAAATTCTTGATTCAGTTAAAATTTACTTTAGTGTATTATGGATAGTTCAATTTTATTTTCCAAATGCTTAGCCAGTAATCCCAACCTCAGTTTTGTGCAATGTATAATTCCCCCATTGATTTCAATTATGAGGAGTATTGAATACTAAATTCCCATACATACATGAGTCAGTTTTTGAGCTCTCAGTCTTTACCAGTTTATCTTCTTGGGCCAGTATGGTGAAAGATGGTTTTCGTTTCTATAGCTTTGTAAGTTGTTTTTTATTTTTATTCTTAAGAAATTTTAAACTCACAGGAAAGTTGTAAGAAGGGCATAAAGAATGCTCATAGGCTCGGTGCGTATGGCTCAAGTGGCTAAGATGCCAGCCATGTACAACCAAGGTGGCGGGTTCGAATCCAGCCCGGGCCCGCCAAACAACAATGATGGCTGCAACCGAAAAATAGCCGGGTGTTGTGGCGGG
>NW_003852412.1:9085401-9087670 GCF_000181295.1 Otolemur garnettii
AATGCTCATATAGTCTTTACCCAGATATCCCAATGGTAAAATTTTATCATATTTATTTAAATATTAAATACTTATTAAACAGTAAAAATTGATTGGCATTTGCTTTATTTTCCCTATTTAAAGGTATTTTTTCCTACACCATATGGGTACATATGGTGTCTTAATACCCTTGATATTTCAGGGGTACTGAATTTCTTTAAGAAGGTTTCATATTACTAACTTGAGTACAACCAAAATCAGGAAATTGACCCAGTGCTACCATTTAATTCCCAGAACCCATTCTAATTTCAGTTGTTCCATTAACTGAAACTTTAACTTTTATGCGTTTAGCATCCAATCCAGGATTAGTTGTACCTACTTGTTATGTGTCTCTGGCCACTTTCAATCTGGAACTGTATTTATCTTTCCTTGTCTTTCAAGGTCATGATATTTTTGAAAAGTCAGTGTCAGTCACTTTGTAGAATATCCCCTAGCTTGTCTGTCTTCTGGATGGTCAGATTCAGTCGTGCCTCCTGAGCAGAAGTGATGCTGTGTTCTTCTCGGTACATGGCAGGTGGCACAGTGCCTTATTTATTTCGTTTCTGATATTTTCACTTAACAACTTGGGTAAGATGTCATCTGCCAGGGTTCTCTACTGCACTGTTAATTAAAAAGTATTTTGCACTTGGTAAGTGATTAAGTATCTTGTGGGGAGAAATTTTCAGACTATGTAAAATTCCCACTCTTCATCCAGTGTTCGCCCACTAGCTTTAGCCCCCACAGGTGATCCCTGCCTAAATCAGTGATCACTGAGGTGATGGTCACGTGGTAAGCTTTCTGTTTTCATCATTCTGTCATTTATTAGTTTCGTTGGCATTTTGCTGGAAGGTACAGCATTTCCTTCTCTTTCATTTATTTATTTTTATCAGTATAGACATGTGGATGACTGTTCTCTTCAATGGATTGTAATCTGGTACTTTCTCTATTTAATAGTCAAATTGTCCCAGCTTCGGCCAGTGGGAATCCTTCATATTGGTTCATAACATCCTTCTGGCATGTCCTCTTTAATCTTTGAACACTTTCTTTATTTTTAGTATGTGATGTTCCAGGTTTATCTTTCACTATCCCAGTCTGAATTCAAACATTTCTCCAAGGAATCCTTTTAGTGGTGAACCAAATTTTGGGCCTGAGGTAGTTCATTGTTTCTAGGCCCTCTGAGCAGACAGAGCTATAAAATCTGTGTATATGTATATCGTATAGTATATGCATTTGTATGAACACCTGTATCTGTATCTTTCCTTATTTCTCTTATCTGCCTACGTCAAGGGTTGGCAAACTATAGCCCAGTGGTTCTCAACCTTCCTAATGCTGTGCGCGACCCTTTAATACAATTCCTGTGGGTCTCGACCCATAGGTTGAGAACCACTACTATAGCCCAAGGGCCAAATCCAGTTTTCCATCTAATTCTGCAGATAAAGTTTTACTGGAATACAACCACATACATTTGTTTATGTACTTTCTCTGCAACTGCAGAGGGGAGTAGTTGCAACAGAAACTGGATGGCTCCCCAAGCCAAAATATGTACCATATGGCCCTTTATGTAAAAAGCCTCCCAATCATTGATCTATATTGAAAATCATCAATTTAACACCTGTATTTTTGTACCTCCTTTCTCTAAAGTGAAAACCTTCCTATCACCTTTAATAAATGTAATTTGCATGATTCCCTTGTATGTAAACTGTTCCCATCAGCCAATCTTTTTAGCTCTGATCAACGGTAAGGGGAGCTTGAACTTTTGATTATTTGGTAAGACAAATCTTCCCCCTTATTATTTTTTAACTTTTTCTAATATTCTATTTATATTTTATGTATGATATTGTCTAATACTCCAAAGTGCACATAAAATCAATATATCAATTTGCCCAAAAATGTATCGAGGAATAGTATTTAGTTTGTAATGAATTTCTTTCATTTCTAAGGGTTGGGACTCAAATTTCAGAACTGTGGGAGTTATAAGCCCTGACACTTAATGAATGCCCCATTTTTCTTTTGCTCTATTCCCAACTGCAGCAGCAGTAGCGGCCAAGAACTATTTTCCATTCTTAGCAGACCTCTAAATGCTGGCAGTTATAAGCTTGTTCTCCCATAGAGCAAAGTGAAGGCTCACTGTCTAGAATTTCTGTATAGGCGTCTGAGTAGTGACATGCCACGTACAGTAATCTAGGGAACAATTTCTACTCCTTCCATATTATTCTTTGGCAGAAAAAGAAAGTTTTTTTTTTTTTTTTTT
>NW_003852412.1:9088117-9111304 GCF_000181295.1 Otolemur garnettii
CCAGGAGTTGGAGGTTGCTGTGAGCTGTAATGCCATGGCACTCTACCCAGGGGGACAGCTTGAGGCTCTGTCTCAAAAAAAAAAAAAGAACGTTTTAAAAGGAAGCAGACTTACTGCATGCAATTCCAAATGTAAATAGGTAAACATTTGTGTATTCTATCTGCAGTATATAATTTTTTAATGTTTGCTTACAGGACGCCATGGCCTTTAATAAGTTTAATGTTCTCCACTGGCACATAGTGGATGACGAATCGTTCCCTTATCAGAGCATCACCTTTCCGGAGTTAAGTGATAGAGTGAGTAAAATCATGTTACTGCAGCATGTGTACAAGTCTTTGACATAGCTTCATTAAAAGTTGTAGGTTAAATGTTTTTCTTATGGATAGAATCAAAGTTAGATGTGTTGTGGTTTTCTTTCTTTTTTTTTAGGCCGTGGTATAGCATTTTAGATCCATAAAACTGTTACATTTTTGTTGTTACCAATGTTACTGGAATTGTAAATGTCAAGACTCTCTAGAGGCAGGATAAATAAAATTCTAAAAACTTACTGTGGAACACCTGGATAATTTCTAGGTCTTGATACTGTATTTATCAGCTAGTCCAACAGTTTGTCTTAAAAAGAACCGGTCAGTGACTTTTCTCTCTCTGAAAAACTACATGAACTAGAGAATTTGAGGTGAGAGCTCTTCCTTAGAAAATAAGGGTGGTCTCTGTTGGAAGTATTCAAATTGTGTGATAGAGCAGTGGAGCTGTGAGGGACCCTCCCCCGGTTTAAACTCCCTGTAAACAGCCATCCAGAGAGACTGTATGCCTTGTCTAAAGTTGCAGTGAGGAATCAGCAGAGCCAGGACTCTAAATTTTGTCCTCTGGCCATAATTCTGCAACTTTCTCCAGTGTTACAATATAGTAGAGGCTGAAATGCTAGCAGCACTTGTCTGTGTTTGCTTACGTTATTTTTTATTACAGAAAATTTCAAACATACACAGAAATACAACAGTTTAATGAATTCCCATGTTCTCATCACCCAGCTTCAAAAATCAATACGTGGCCAATCTTGTATCACACTCCTCCAGATATCCCCCCACCCTTTTATTGTGTATCCAATCCCAGGCATCATCTCTCACTGTAAAAAGGTCTATTTTATTTTTTTAAAAAAACTATAATACATTGTTGCAGCTAAAAAATTAGTAATAATCTAGAAGCCAATCAGTATTCACATCTCTTCCAGTGCCTTTTCCTCTTTTATAAAAAATCATCAGCTCTGCACCTGTGGCTCAATTGGCTAAGGCGCCAGCCACATACACCTAAGGTGGTGGGTTCGAATCCAGCCCAGGCCTGCCAAAAAACAATGATGGCTGCAACCAAAAAATAGCCGGGCGTTGT
Source organism: Otolemur garnettii (assembly GCF_000181295.1). Classification (NCBI taxonomy): domain Eukaryota; kingdom Metazoa; phylum Chordata; class Mammalia; order Primates; family Galagidae; genus Otolemur; species Otolemur garnettii. The sequence continues at coordinate 9,089,501 of NW_003852412.1, forward strand.
GGTGGACACCGGTGGTCCCAGCTACTTGGAAGGCTAAGGCAGGAGGCTCGCTTAAGCCCAGGAGTTGGAGGTTGCTGTGAGCTGTGATGCCAGGGCACTCTACCCAGGGGGGACAGTTTGAAGCTCTGTCTCAAAAAAAAAAAAAAAAAATCATCTTCTTTGCCGTGAGATGTGAATAAAGTCCAGACATTATGGTCAGTTAGTTAATGTCCTTTAATCTTTAGGGCCCCTCCCCCATCTTTTTCTTCTTGTTATTAATGAGGAAAGTGAGTTGTGTGTCCAATTGGCAAAAGCATCCCCATAGTGTCCCCATATTTTTTATAAACTGGTAGTTAGAGCTAGTCTTCATACAAAGTTGACTCAGGGGCTCAGGAGGCAAGACTACTTTTGAGAAGTTGAGTATTTATACTTTGAGAAATGTGCTCAGTGACCTTCAATGAACCTTTATGTGTAGTTGCAACCAACAGTGAGCTCTAATTTTTCAACAAGTAGGACTGGCAGTCTTTAAACACACAGTCAGGTCACTTGCCACAGAGTCTATGGAGAAACTTTTAAAGCTGATAATGACGAAAGTGACTTTGGAGATAAAAGCTGTGCGTTAGAATTTTGATTCTAAAATTGACAAAAGCCATTATTTTCAGAGGTTTCACTTTAAAAACACATTTTATATTTCATTATATGATTACATGAAGTTGAAATAGCATGACAGAAGAAATTCTTGAAACAGGAGGCGCTGGTGGAGATAGATATTTCTATCAGTTAATCTAGGATTAACACAATATATACTGACAATTTATTGATAAGGTATAGTTTAGCGATGACTTGCCAGAAGGCCCCATACAGCTATCATCTTTGGGGTATGTGTGACTTAGCAGAAACTGGCTTTCTATTTGCTATAGATTTTCTATTCATGACACTATGGTACTATATTATTTTTAAATGAGTCATTCAACAGCATGTGGAACTATCTAATACATTGTGATAATGGAGAAAATCTGCTATCAGATATGAAAGTGCAAACAGAATTGTTAATGATTTCTAGGACCAAATCCATCTTGTACATCTTAACTTGAGTAAATGTGGGTTTTACAGGGAAGCTATTCTCTGTCTCATGTTTATACATCAAATGATGTCCATATGGTGATTGAATATGCCAGATTACGAGGGATTCGAGTCTTACCGGAATTTGATACCCCTGGACATACGAGATCTTGGGGAAAAAGTAAGGACTTTATGTTTTTTAAGTTGCAAAAAGTGAACATTAGAGGTCCTGCGTCTGTTTTGTGACCTGGTGTTTATTCATTTTGTTCTTAAGTGTGATTTGCACAATGGTAGCACTATTGCCAGATATAATTCAGTAACTATTCCCTATTGACTATGAGCAAGATTCTGTGTCTAGGTCCTGCTTCAAGTATAAAAAAGGGGATAAACGCAAACAAAAAATTATTATAGCAAGTAGAACATAAGTGAATTCAAGAAATAGTTTCATGGATGAGGTAACACTTAAAATGCCTTTGAGTGAGCAAAGGGTACATTCATGTTTCTGGTAGAGGGAACAGCACAAGGAAAGGTGTGCAAAAAGTGTGAGATAAGCTTGACGAGTATATAGTGGAGCAGAACGTAGCAAAGAATAGGTGGTGTAATAGTGGGGTGATAAAGAACTTAGGTTCTCTGGCTCAACACCCATAGCACAGTGGTCACAGTGCCAGCCACACACACCGAAGCTGGTGGGTTCGAACTTGGCCCAGGTCAGTTAAAACAACGACAACTGCAACAAAAAATAGCCGGGCGTTGTGGCGCCTATAGTCCCAGCTGCTTGGGAGACTGAGGCAAGAGAATTGTTTAAAGCCCAAGAGGTTGCTGTGAGCTGAGACGGCACAGCACTGTACCCAGGGTGACAGCTTGAGACTCTGTCTGAAAAGAAAGAACTTAGGCTCTCAAGCCAAACTGCCTATGTTTGAATCCTGCTTCTACCGTTTATAAACTGGGTGACTTTGGGCAAGTTACATGACATTTCATTTTCAGTCTCCCTGTTTCTAAAACAGACTATGAATATTAGCTGGCATGTAAGCTTTTTGAGAATCAGATCATGAATGTAAAGCACACAGTGTGGTACTTAGGCTTTATACTTGCTCAGTAAATATCATCAGGGTAGATGTGGGGAGCAGAGGGAAGTCCATCTGGCAGAGTACACTGTGGAGCCTCGGCTGAGCAGTGTGGGTTTCATTTGGATACAATAGAAACTAGTGAAAACTTCTGAGCAGAGGAGTGACACAAGTGCTGTACTTTGGGAAAAACCTTTGAAGAAGTGACAGATTAGAAAAGGAAAGAGACTAAAGTCCTAGACCAGGAGGGGAATAGTGGGAATGGAAAATAATGGACATAACTGAGAGGCATTCTGGAAATATCCAGAGAACTGACTCCAGGAGAGGGACGAGGTGTAGACTGTAGGAGAATGGTGGTATCTTTACTTGGATAGGAACATCAGGATAAGCTAGAGAAGGGAATTTAAGGAGTGGAAATGTTGGTTTTTTTTGTGGTGGTTTTTTTTTTTGAGACAGAGTCTCACTATGTCACCCTCGGTAGAGTGCTGTGGTGTCACAGCTCACAGCAACCTCAAACTCTTGGACTTAAGTGATTCTCTTGCCTCAGCCTGTCAAGTAGCTGGAACTACAGGCGCCCGCCACAACACCTGGCTATTTTTTGTTGCAGCTGTCATTGTTGGTTAGCTGGCCCGGGCCAGGTTCGAACCCACCAGCCTCCGTGTATGTGGCTGGTGTCATAAACACTGTGCTACAGATGCCGAACCAAGCTGTTGGTTTTTGTTAGATGACGTTGGAGGCACAGCCAGGATTTCCAGTTGTATTTAGCAGGGGATTTCAAATATGCATTAAAGCTCAAGTAAAAAGGGTCAGGCAGGGCAAGTGTATAAAATCTCAGAGGCTGGAGACAAAGGGCAACAGAGATAGAGAGATGAGACTCAGGAATCAATTCTCCCTCATCTTATTTGGAACTGTTAGTAAATATGCTTTTGTATAGAAAAACTCTTATAGCTTCAACAAGATAAAATAATATAATCATATGCAAAGCCAGGTGTTTGTGATTAAACATACTTATTTAAAAGAGAATCATGTTTTTTCCTAGGTCAGAAAGACCTCCTGACTCCATGTTACTCTAAACAGAGGCTGTTGAACAGTTTTGGACCTATAAACCCTATTCCCAATACAACTTACAGCTTCCTCACTACATTTTTCAAAGAAATTAGTAAGGTGTTTCCAGATGAATTCATTCATTTGGGAGGAGACGAAGTAGATTTTAACTGTTGGTAAGATGATTCTTTATAACCCTCATTAGGCAAGAAAAAAAAAAAAGGCTGCATTTGAAATAGGTGTCTTTGGTCCTAAGGGTTTAAACTGGGAAGTAGAGCTCCTGAGATGATGGGCTTTTGTACAGTGTACATTTGGGTGGTATGAGAAAGTTAAAGCTTTGTAAGGAGAATCAAAATGGAGAAGAAAATGGACAGTCAAAAAAAAAGACCACCATCAAATGAGAATATCTTTAGTGAAAAGGCAATGATTAATTGGGGAAGATGTTTTGAGTAAAAATCCTCTTTGTAAATAGCTTTAGGTGGAGGAGACGAGGATAGGGTTAAGAACCATTTTTACAGGAAATCGGCTTCTGGAAAAAAGTTATTTATGATGGAAAATTAAGAAAACTCATAATTAACTTTTTATGTTTTTACTCCTTAAAAACTAATAGTTTTTAAGCCTGTATAACTGGTATTAAGGATGTCTATTCCTTTAAATAGATTGGGCATATCAAACTTTTAATGAAATTTCAACCACTGTTTTTGTTTAAGGGAGTCAAATCCAGACATACAAGATTTTATGAAACAAAAAGGCTTTGGTGACGATTTCAGAAAACTAGAATCTTTCTATATTCAAAAGTAAGTTATTAGAGATCCTACTTCTCTGTATTTCATCCATGCTTTTTGTAAAAGTCTAAGCTATATTTTTAGTACTGTGCTTTACTTTTTCAGAGTTTAAGCTATTTAGTACTCTTTTTTTCTTTTCTCTCCACCTTGCTAAAGTATAGATGTGAATAATCACTAAAGGAGGAAGTAATATCCACGGCTTCCTTTAAATCAGTAACATAGTGACTAAGTATTCTGCAATTCACAGTTGAAATACAGGAATGCAGTTATTTGTTCTAAAACTCATGTCTAAGCCCTGGCGACCCTATGAAGTCTTTACCACTACCCAGGCCCTGGAATTCATTCCCTTTTTTCAATTCCAGGTGCTTATCTTTTGCTCTGTATCTGTGCTGTCCAATAAGGTAGCCATAGCCACATGGTGCTGTATTTAAATGAATTAAAATTAAATAAATTTTAAATTCAGTTCCTCAGTTGCATTAGCCACATGACAAGTGTTCAAAAGCCAAGTGGGGCCAGTGGCTACCATATTAGCAAGTACATAATATACAGCATTTGCATCAATGCAGAGAGTTATACAGGACAGTGCTGCTCTAAACTAGGGTTGGCAAACTCTTTCCATGAAGCCCACATGGTAAATACTTTAAGCTTCAGGGGCCACATACACTTGCACAACCCTCTGTTTTACTAAACAGTGCCATACAAACCTAACCACAGATCTCTGCTCGTGAGCCACGCAAAAACAGGCCGTCGCCTACCAACCGTTGCTCTTTGCCATTCATTTGGCAAGCCCAGATTTCAGTCTTTTCCTGTTCAACTTTTTGTGTGATGCATTCTAATTTTATTTATCTGCAGAGTACCCGGCATTGTCTAAATACCTAAGTATTTGTTGAGTGATTATCAGCAACTGTTGAATGTTATTTAGGTGATGTGACAGCACAGATTATGGTTTCATTATTCTAAAATGGCCACAAAATCATTAGAGGTTGCTGTTAGTACAACTCCTGTGCGTTGCCTGCCAACTCGACTTGGGGCCCCTTCTTCCTATCTCAGGGGCATGCTTAAGCTCTCTTATTCCAGCAATGATCATTAAACCCACTAAACTAAGTCAGGTTACGTACTATGTGCTAGAAAGAAGAAACATTTGGTACAGTACCCAACTAGGTAGTAGGTTCTGCTATAAAGCTATGTTGTACTGAAGGGTACCTCTCAACATTGCAAGTGATCATTGGCAGAAAACGTGCATGTTTTAGAGCTTTTGATCTGAAATAACGATGTGATTTTTTGTAATGCTAGGCTTTTGGATATTATTTCAACCATGAAAAAGAGATCCATTGTCTGGCAAGAGGTTTTTGATGATAAAGTGAAGGTGAGAATCATGAAGATTGCATCTGACTCTGATAATATAAGACTTAATGCTGCCTTCTCACCTTTCCCTTTTCTCCTCCTCCTCCACTATCTTATTGTTAATCACAGACAGAAGTACTTCAAAATAACTTTTCTAGACAGTAAGAACAAATGAGTCTTTATTGCTATTAAGATAGTTTTGTAGTAAGTAAAACTGTCTATGTAAATTGTTTTTTTTTTTTTTTTTTTTTTGAGACAGAGCCTCAAGCTGTCCCCCTGGGTAGAGTGCCATGGCATTACAGCTCACAGCAACCTCCAACTCCTGGGCTCAAGCGAGTCTTCTGCCTCCGCCTCCCAAGTAGCTGGGACCACAGGCGCCCGCCACAACGCCCGGCTATTTTTTGGTTGCAGCCGTCATTGTTGTTTGGCGGGTCCGGGCTGGGGACCCAAACCCACCACCCTAGGTGTACGTGGCTGGCGCCTTAGCCGGCTGAGCTATAGGCGCCGAGCCTATGTAAATTGTTTACATGGTATTTTTTCCTGTGATATAGTCAGAATTCTGAATTTTCCTTGGAGCAATTGGGAATTTATAAGCCAGTAAGTAGTATTACCTTTCCAGAGGTATTAGTGACATCCTCAGAGTTCCAAAGTAAGTAAAACTTAGTATGGTAGAAATGACCCTGAGATGTAGATCCTGCCCTAGTTCGTTTTGCACCTACGTGGTGTCACATTCAAGCCAAATTTAAATATCGAATCGTAAGGTGGATGAAACTTCTAATTTGAAGATCCTACAATGAATAAAGTATGGCATTAAATCAGCAGGAAACAGGAAAATGTACATATGTTTTTTCAGGAATCTTTTCCTAAATATAATGCCTTAAATTTTTGATTTCATCTACTGTATTTGCCAGACTTAGTAACAGGTATTACAATTTTGTAACCTTTATAGCTTCAGCAAGGCACAATAGTTGAAGTGTGGAAAAACTCCGGATATTTTCAGGAAATGACTGAAATCACAGAAGCTGGCTTTCCTGTAATCCTTTCTGCCCCTTGGTACTTAGATTTGATAAGTTATGGACAAGACTGGAAACAATACTATACTGTGGAACCTCTTAATTTTGTGGGTAAGTGAGCAACCATCATGACCCTAGTTATTTTCCCTAACTTCTGATCCAGGAACTCCTTACCTACCTACATATAGCCTACTAACTACCCTCCCTTTAATGTTTGAACCTTGGTATTGTGTATGTAAACAAAGAAAAAAAACTCAGTATCGTTTTAAACTCTGTGAAAGAAACTATATACTTGCCTAAACACAAGAACTTCTTTAAAAGTAAATGACCTTAGATTTTATCTCTATTTTCACTGATGAGTCTTGTCACTGTCTAAAAGCTGTTTGACTGCTTAACCTTAAACATCCTCTTTTAACTTTCTCCAGTGTAAGACACATAAGCAAAGCTACAGTCTAAAATTTAAACCACAAGTCCTAGAGCAGTTAAGTGGATTCCAGGCTGTGTAGTCATAGGGTTCTGAGGAGCAGGCATCCTTGGAAGAAGGGGTGACAGGAGAGAAAGTCTCAGTCGTAGAGCTTCAGGCTTTCAGACCCCTTTCTTAGAGAACTGTTCTAGGCTGGGCACAGCAGCTTACACCTCTAATCCGAGCACTCTGAGAGGGTAAGGTGGGAGGATCGCTTGAGGCCAGGAGTTTGAGACCAGCCTGGGGAACATGGAGACTATCTCCATAAGAAAAAAAAAGCTCTACTTTGTTCAGTCTTTGTCTATCAACCCTTAGTACAAAGTTTTCTTTGAAAAAGCATTTTTTATTTCAGAATATTATGGGGATTGCTCTTTAATCATCTTAATTTACATGATTTCAAAACTTTAAGAATTTCAAACTATAGGTCTAATAAAAACTGATAGAATTTTCCCTGGCACACGTTTTATGAACAAAAAGTCATAATTAATGTAAAAATAAAAAAAGTAGTAGGTCCTCAGGGCTTTTTGTTTTGTTTGTAATTACTAAGAGGTAGAAACTAAAGGCAGGCATGTGATGGTCATGGGCCATTTAAAAAAAAAAAAACAAAAACCTAGCAGTCTTTGTATTCTCTGGCATCCCAGGGAAAAAGTAGTTTCTGGTATCCAAGATAAAACAGTATTTTTAATCTATGATGCTAAGCATAGGTTGGGGTAAAAATAAAGTTTACCCCCCCTTTTTAAGTTTTTTTTTTTTAATTCACTCATAGCTCTGTACATTAATGCAATCATGGGGTACAGTGTGGTGTTTTCATATACAATTTGAAATATTTTCATCAAACTAATTAACATAACCTTCATGTCATTTTCTTAGTTATTGTATTAAGACATTTATATTCTACTTTCAGAAGGATTAACTTATACCCTTGTTATACCCCCCCTTTTTTTTGCCACAACCATGACCACCTCCCAAGGTCCTGTGGACCACAGGAAAGAAATGTCACCCCAGGGCTAGCATAAAGATAGGAGGAAGAATTAGCATCGCCTCTGTATAAGCCTGGAACTGCAACTGCTTAACTTGTATCACTTCAATGATTTTACTGTAGGTACACAGACACAGAAAAAACTTGTCCTTGGTGGAGAAGCTTGTCTATGGGGAGAATATGTGGATGCAACTAACCTTACTCCAAGATTATGGTATGAAATTTAAATGGTAACATTTAAGTTAAAAACTAAGGTGTCTTAGCTTTCCTTCTCCATCCAGGTAGGAAGCATTAGGGATTTCCAAGCATATGATTTAGATACTTACTTAAGAAAACATGAATCTTAACTGCTTTCGGGGCTATCTGGTTTTAAATTTTAGGCCTCGAGCAAGTGCCATTGGTGAGAGACTTTGGAGTCCCCAGAATGTCAAAGATGTAAATGACGCCTACAACAGACTAGCAAGGCACCGCTGCAGAATGCTCAGGTGAGACACTTCTCAGGCCAAGACGCTGTACGTAAGTCCTCTGTGAGTTTTAACCACTTTATTCAGTGGTTAGTTTCCCTTTTTTTTTTTTTTTAATTAAGAAATGTTGTTGCATAATTAGTAATTAGGAGAAACTTGTTATTATTTTTTATAGGTAAGAGAGTAATACCTACAAAAAGATCTATTTAGACTTAAGCCTTTTATAGATAAAGAACCTAGGTAAGCTGACCGCCCGAGGGACCATAACAAACATGCAGAGATGGTTAACATAAGAAACAAGGTCTGCAGTACTGATATGCACATAAGGTGCACGTCTGGTCTGTGAAAATTATGTCAATGTAAGAAGGTGGTCAGCTGCGGAGGGTCTACTGTATATAGAACTGTGTAATTTAGAACTCTTAATCTTAAATCCCTCTAGCAATCCTGAGTGATTTTGCCTTTTCAGTAATTTAAGCTGCTGTTCTTTAAGTCGGCAGATGAGTCCTAGCATCTAATACATCTTTATTCACATCTGTCTACAGACGTGGAATAGCTGCACAGCCTCTTTACACTGGATATTGCAACTACGAGGAGAACATGTGAAATGAGCTGAAACCAACATAGGAAGGGGAAAGGCCCAGCGCTCTGTGTTACAATCAACTTGATTTTGAAATCATGTAAATTAAGATGTTACTTTTTGAATACAATCTTTATTGATTAAACCTCTTATTTTATATTACATACAGAAATCTAGCATCTTTCTTGTGAGAGCAGCTTATAATCGATACATTCCAAATGGCTGAGTCTTAGTAATAACTTCACCCAGATGAACAACATGATTCAGGTACTTTATATGTTAGAACACGTTTCTCATTATAAATGGGTAAATCCAGTGCCAGTTCTCAAGCTGTATCTTTTATTAAGTTCTTTGAATGTACAGAAACAGTAAATTGTCCAATAGTTAAAGCAATGGGGATTATTCTTACTAAAAACAAAGTAGTTCTCACCAAGGACCTAAACCGTCTAGGTCAAGCCAGTCCTCCGGTTCAGTAGTGTGCTCTGGTCTTGGGGATTCATTGCTTGATAAGAAGATAGTTCTAAGGCAAAAGTAGCTGAGCCTGACGTTAGTGTTCGAAGCACTGTTGAATAACCCTAGTAAAAATAATGTAAGTCATTTATCCCATCAAGTTTAAGCCTCACGTCTCTCTTCCTGCTAGTTATCTTTTGACTATTACCAGGGAAAGATGATGATATCACTCCTGGCTTAGCCATACCACTTCCACCAAACAAATCAATTTTTTTTTTTTTTTGGAGACAGTCTATGTCACCCTTGGTAGAGTGCCATGGCGTCACAGCTCACAGCAACCTCAAAGTCTTGGGCTTAAGTGATTCTCTTGCCTCACCCTTGGGACTACAGATGCCTGCCACAATGCCCAGCTATTTTTTTTGTTACAGTTGTCATTGTTTAGCTGGCCTGGGCTGGGTTCAAACCCGGCTCCCTCGGTGTATGTGGCTGGTGCCGTAACCACTGTGCTACAGGTGCCGAGCGCACTTAATCATTTTTTCAGGAGAAAGTAGTTAAAAATATACATATATATTGTAGAAGACAGAAAACAGTAATGCAGGCGTGCCACAGATGTATTCTGTGGTCCTGGCATTTGCTAAGATGACTGCCCTCCATACTAATCTGGTACCCAGGGGCCTGCCCATCCTAGAGCAGAGGAGGATGCTGGGGGAGACTAGAATGGCAGAAGACAAATGCTTGGAAGGAAAAAATGGTCATTTACTTTGGTGCCACATTTTGGTAAGGCACACCTCAGCCTTTGGGGTCCTAGGATTGGAAATAACCTCCTGAAATGCTGTAATTCCTGGATGTCTTCGATAATTTAAATCCAAAGTCCTCACTGTTCCTGACGGTTGAAACTTAACATGTCTTTCCTAAATAAAAACCCGACGCTTCTTTCATGTTATTGTCTATCTTCACTCAGAATATATACACCCTGAATTTGAAAAGTTCGTTTCAGTCACAAAATACTTACCATCATTTCTGCTAAGGGAACAAATCCAATAACAACTCTGTTGTCCTGGCGAGTCTGGATTTCCTTAATATTTCCTCTTCTTTGTGCAAGGTCTGCCAGGACAGGGCTGAGATAATCTCTAGTTACCGTAACCTCGATTTTCATCAGAGGCTCTAAAACTTGCTTATCGGCTTTCTTCAGAGCCTAAAGAAATGAAAGAATGTCAACCCTTCTTTCATAAATAAGAACATAAATACTGCGGGTACTCTTAAGCCTAGGGCTCTAGCAAAAAGACATAAGCTTGCTTTAACTGTATGAAGATAATGTTTTATAAGAAGTCAGTAATTTTGGCTCAGCGCCTGTGGCTCAAGCGGCTAAGGCGCCAGCCACATACACCTAAGGTGGCGGGTTCGAATCCCCAGCCTGGGCCTGCCAAACAACAATGATGGCTGCAACCAAAAAATGGCCAGGCATTGTGGCAGGCGCCTGTAGTCCCAGCTACTTGGGAGGCGGAGGCAGGAGACTCGCTTGAGCCCAGGAGTTGGAGGTTGCTGTGAGCTGTAATGCCACGGCACTCTGCCCAGGGGGACAGCTTGAGGCTCCATCTCAAAAAAAAAAAAAAAAAAAGAAGTCAATAATTTCATTATTTGCTTAGACATGGGTGACAAATGTGTCCCGATCTCTTGTATGCTTCAAGGGGGCGCAAGCTTTATCGTGCACAGCACCTGTGAATGTGTGGCCAGAGTCAAAGAAAACTGTCCCCCCCTTTCAAAGATTCACTTCTTCTGGGCAGCACCTATGGCTCAAAGGAGTAGGGCGCCAGCCCCATATACTGGAGGTGGTAGGTTCAAACACAACCCCGGCCAAAAGAAAAATAAAGATTCACTTCTTCATATTTAAACCTCATGTTTCTGTTCCTGATGTCTATAGTTATAGTCCATGCCACAGCCAAAGAGAACAATAAAGAAGGGAAATAAAGGAAAGGCCTTTAATAAAAACTTAATGTAATAAGGTAGTTGAAATGCATTACTTTGTATGACTGTTTTAATCTTAAGATTTCAAAGGCCAACAACATGCACATAAAGAAAATGAAAACTGAAAATGTCGTTTGGAATAAAATAATGGAGTGGGGAAAGGTAAAATTAATAAGAGGAAAGCTGCTACAACTAAGAAAAAAATTACATTCTGTGAAACTAAATAGGACAAATTGTGCTCATGTCCTCTTCTCACAATCTTATCCTTGGTAATAATACCTAGTTGCAGAATTCACACCTCTGTGGCTTCCTCAAAAACTTCCCATTCTGTGCACCCCGAGTCCCCGAGGGCTCCAGACTTGCACTCCTGGTCTGCTGTGGCTGCTGTTAAGAGTGCCCAACAGCGCTCCCGTCTGCCCCGACTGAGCTTCTCCTTGCCTTTCCCAGCACTCTGCTCTTCCCCGCCCTGCTGGGGGCCTCGCCAGACTTAGTGCACATGGACATGCATCTCGGACTTCCCTTCCCCAAGCGAGCTGGGGAGTTCCCTTCCTATTGCTGGTGCCCAACTTCAGACCCAGTCCATTTCCTGTCCTAGACTATCTGTTCCTCACACTAATCTCACCTGTACTCCCTCTTTAAAAACTTTTATTCTCAGGCAGTGCCTGTGGCTCACTGAATAGGGTGCCGGCTCCATATACAGAGGGTGCCACGTGGGGGTGGGTTCAAACCTGGCCCCAGCCAAACTGCAACAACAACAACAAAAACAGCTGGGTGCTGTGGCAGGCGCCTGTAGTCTCAGCTACTCAGGAGGCTGAGGCAAGAGAATCGCCTAAGCCCAGGAGTTGGAGGTTGCTGTGAGCTGTGATGCCAGGGCACTCTACCGAGGGCAACAGTGTGAGAGTCTATCTCTATAAAAAACAAACAAAAAAACACTTTTATTCTCCACTATTCTCAGAACAAGTCCAAACTGTTTAATGTAGTTTTTAAAGGTCTCTACAGTCTGACCCCGTTTATTATTCCAACGCTATTTTCCACTGGTCTGCCTCCACCTGAAACTACAGCTTACGGGACTTCTATCTCTCTGACTGCAATGTCCCCCACCATGCCCAAATCCTCCAAAATCAAGTTCAAATATTAATTTCTCTCTAAGAATCCTCCCCAATTTCCCACTTCTCAGCTTTTATGGTACACATAGCCTGTTTTATCTAACATCTTAACTATTTGGCTACAGTTTAGTCCCTCAGTAAATTACATGTTCCTTCATGCAAAAAGAAATATAACCATCCTTTTTATGCCCTCAGTGTCCAGTGAAATGTAATCACAACATGGAAGACTCAGTATATGAAGCACCATTAACTTCTCAAAAGCAGAGAGAAGGAGCTTCACCACTAGATGAAGCTTAACAAGGACAGGAGTAAGTACTTCCATCGGGAGCATTTTAAAGTAATGGATTATAACTAAAGACTAAATGTAAGCTCCCATAAAGCTAATTCTAGTTCTCTAGTATAGTCTTGCTTAGAAAAAGGTTAATCAACTCAGAAATACTTGATCTTATTTTTAGAAGGCATATTTCATTTTGAAAGACAGGCCAATATGTTGGGGCATGGGGTTAATTTGGAAACATTAGATCATTTTTTGGATTACCATTATTTGAAAATTAAAATCAATTTCAGGAGAAACTTTAAAAATTACCTGAATTTACATGGATAAAGCTGGAGTATAGTCTTAGTAAAGTATTTCAAGAATGGAAGAAAAAGTATCCAATGTCCTCAGTACTTTTATGAAACCAATTTATAATCATTCATGCTTTCATATGAAAGATAAATCACAACTATAGCCCAGGATGTAGGAGGGAAGAAGAGGAGCATGGGAGGGGAGGGGGAGGTTTAAACGGTGAGACCACACCTATGGAGTGTATTGCAAGGGTACATGTCAAATCTACTAAGTATAGAATATAAATATCTTAACACAATAATTAAATGAGGTGAAATCCTATATTAACTAATTTGATCTAAGCATTCTAAATTATATATAAAATCAGCACATTGTACCCCATAAATGCATTAATGTATACATGATCTATGTGTATATGACTTAATAAAAAAAAATAGGAAAAAAACCCCAAAAGAAAAAAAAAAAAAATATATATATATATATAAATTACTTGAAGGTGAACGTCTCAACAACATAATCATAACTACTTTGGAGGTGATATTTCTAACTATACTCTTCAGTGAACAATACTTAAATAATTTTACTTTCAAAACAGGTTTATTTTAAAATCAAAACTTGGCTCGGCGCCCATAGCTCAACTGGCCAAGGCGCCAGCCACGTACACCTAAGGTGGCGGGTTCGAATCCCCAGCCTGGACCCGCCAAACAACAATGACGGCTGCAACCAAAAAATAGCCGGGCGTTGTGGCGGGCGCCTGTGGTCCCAGCTACTTGGGAGGCGGAGGCAGGAGACTCGCTTGAGCCCAGGAGTTGGAGGTTGCTGTAAGCTGTAATGCCACGGCACTCTACCCAGGGGGACAGCTTGAGGCTCTGTCTCAAAAAAAAAAAAAAAAAAAAATCAAAAGCTTTTTAAGAAATATGAATTTAAACTCAAGAGTTATAAAATTGGGCCTTAAGTCAGGGGCTTACAGTATTTAAATTAACTTTATAATTATGAATTCAAATAAAAGTATAGAAAATTAAGTCTCAAACATCGTCCAAGTATTAGAAAATGGTTATAAAGGCAGCTGTTACAATGTAAAATCACTCACCTATAAAACTAGGGTAATTCAATACTGAGAAGAATGCATGGAATCAGCATTCAGCACACTATACTCCTGGAGTTAATCCAGCTCTGCTAGGTTACTGAGTCAGGAAGAGAGAGCCCAGGACACTCAAGGACATCCCCCCAGATAACCACACCAAGACCACAGTACTTCATGCTTTGAGAAGGCAAGATGCTTACCCTGAATTTGTTACTCATTAGGACTTATCTGGTTTCAATAGTCCTTGAGTAAGGCAATCTTATTTGAATAAACATGAAATCCAAAATTGGAACCAAAATTAGATTTTCAACAATTACAGTCCATCTTGAGCCATGTTAAGCGCAGATCTGTCCTCTACTCAAACCTACCCAGCTTGCCTCTAATGGCTATGTGTCTGGGATTGGGAAACAGAAATGACAATAAACTTTCCCCTTTGCTTAAATACAAGGATATTTTATTAGTAATCAGTATTAACAGTAATTTCTAAGATCCTTTTTCAAATGAAAACCTGGTGATTAAGAAATCAAAGACTGTCTATGGTAAGAACTTTTATTGACCACTAGGCTCAGGAGGCAAAGACAAAAGGCAAAGCTCTGTAGACAAGCTCCCTGCAAGATCTGTGGTAGTATACTCAATAGAGTCACCATAAAGCAAGAAGGATTAGGATAATTCTATACCTTTTGTATACATCTTGAGACACAGGCAGAAACCATAGTTGTGGAGGTACCAGGATGAATCATCAGGGAATGTAAAGAAATTGCCACATCTTGTACTGGGGATCCAAGCAATGGTCCTACACGGGGGAAAAATTGTATCACACTATGACTTACTATGTAGTGAGTAGTAACTGACAAGTACATGGAAATGGAAAGAAAACACTTTCATATCTTTTTATGAAAAAGACTGAAACAAAATGTAATATAAGGAGTGATTAAATAATTGAGTGCATTGCGAACCTTACTCTTAGAGTACCTTACCCTGGAGGCATGCACTGTGAATTCCGTTTTCAATGGCCTCTTGGGAGACCTTCAAAAGGTCATCAGTAACACTCTCAGCATACTCAATCACTGGCGTAGCAGATGATGTTTCAGCTGGCCTTGCTTCTACCTCAACGGTCACAAGATGCCGTTTGTCTCCTAAAGTTCTATCTAAGGTATCTGTAAACAAACAAATCGAATATGATAGATACCTCAGAGATTTGTTCTGGAAAGGTAATTGGTAAAATTATCATCAACAAACTCAAGGTCTGATAGAAGATAAAGTGGGAGACAATATTAATGCCACTAAATACAGCACAAAAAATCAGAGTGAAGAGCTCTACCAACAAGTCAGCTGCTTCCACATTTAGCAAGGTAAAAACCTGCTCTGTATCACCTATCTCCTAATGTTAGCATGGTCAAGGCACATGACATGAAGATGGTAAGAGTCTGGCATTTATTAAGTTGGAGAACCTGCCACCATACACTTATGTTGGCACAGTAAGCTTACAGTGGTGTATCAGTGTCTCACAGTCCTGTTCGTGTAGATGTGTGGCAACATCCTGCTGAGTGGCATTCATTATTGTTGTGTGTTTTTGCATTTTTCTTTTTTTGAGTCAGAGTCTCACTCTGTCACCCTGGGTAGAGTGCCGTGGCATCAACATAGCTCACAGCAACTTCAAACTCTTGGGCTCAAGCAATCCTCCTGCCTCAGCCTCCCAAGTAACTGAGACTACAGGTGTCTAGGACCACGCTAGCTAACTTTCTATTTTTACTAGAGACAGGAAGCTCAGGCTTGTCTGGAACTCCTGAGCTTAGGCAATCCACCGACCTCAGCCTCCCGGAGTGCTAGGATTATAGGCGTGAGCCACCACACCCCACCCTACTGCTTCCTTTTTGACCTCTGGCAATTTCTATAACATCCCAATCAGCTCAAAGTTTAAAAAACTTAATTTATATATTTTCTAGCATTTTTAGTTTTTCTAGATATACAGTACAGGAACAGAACTCTGCATGTCATTTGCTCCTATATTCTGCTTACTTTTTTCAAGGTTTTTCAAGTTTTAGTGAAACATAACCATTTGGACTTTTCTACAAACTAGTAAGAGGCTTAAAAGTATCTGGTTATTCTAAACATCAATTTTGTAATATTTAAAATATTTAATATAAATATTTATAATATTTATAATTTTTATAAACTTGTCTAGATTTTCCCCTTGGGAGTAAGTAGCAATAACTGCTGGGTTCTTTTGCTTAAGGAACCAATTACTATATCATATGTAGAAAACCTGAGTTGTTTCATCTGGGAATGGAAATACAAAAACTACTTTCTCAAGAATGTATCAGCATAGGATTATCATATTTATTAAACAGTGTAACTGATTTTTCTACTTTTAATTTACAGAGTAAAAATAACACATCAACTTAAATTCGTACACTTGTTCTGATAATGAGGATTGGGAGGACCCATCTACTTCAATGGCTTATTCTATTCCATAACCACAGCAAATCACATTTGCTTGCTGAGTGATTCATCAAATACACATTATGGGTGGTCCTGAAACAGGGGCTTCTGTACTCAAAACAAAAATACCCTACAAAACAAACACCAGCAGACACTAGTAACTACTGAACACTGCTCTAAGCAATTAGAGAGAAAGAGAATGAGATAGAGACGAAGAGAAGTACAAAAACAGCAAGTCCTAAATGTTTTACTTTTTACCTGTGGCACGAACTGAGTTTAGGATGGTCTCTCGGTATGCTATCTGCAGAGGACCTAGGTAGGTCTCCAGTCCATACTCCCTCTTGATTCGATCATGAATAATTTCAATATGTAATTCCCCCATACCACATAGGACAGTCTGGTTACAAGAGGAGGAAAAGAAAACAAAAATTAAGGAAAAATTGCATTTATTACAAAACACTATATACTGATGTTAATAATATATACTTAAGATACTTTTCATTTAAACAGTTTCTTTTGCAATTTTTGGAGGAAGGCCTCCAACATTGAAACACTGTTTTTTACTTTTCTGACTGAAATAATAAATCAATTGAAAAAAATTACCTGGCTATCCTCTCCGTCCATAATAACTGAATTATATGCTGGGAAAGTGGCATCTAGCTAGGACTATGCTTCCCAACCATATAGCTAATTTCTAGCAATGCAAGATGAGTATAATTGATATTGACAACTTCTGCCTGTAACGAAAATGTAGCCAACTGTCTTGACACATTTTGGGTAAGTGCTACAGCCTATAAAGGAACAGAATAGTGCTACAGCTTATAAGGGGAAGGAATAACCTTTTCTCAACCACATGGGCATTTTCCAATCATCTTGAGTGCCTTAGACTAGACTGAAAGTTTATAGGAGAAAAACTGTCATGTTTTTTGAACCAGTATTATTTTGGGTCCTTGTTAAACAGCCAAATCTGCTCAAAATCAATAGACGTGTATTTCTTTGTATTAATAATAGTTATACCTAAAGATGGCCTCTATGAGAAAGAACACAATGCAAGGTGCCTATATTTGATCCACCTATTCATATGCCACCTGTGAAACCAAGTGTTAACTTTACCCAAAGAGATTTGGACTTTGCTGTTAGCCACTGGGAAGTGATATCTAGGCCCTGGAATGTCCTGCCTGATAATTATAAAAGTATCTTTGTTTGCCTGGTCGCTTTGTCTAATAATGTGATTTATGATGTGAGCATGGAAGATGGCATTATTAGCTCTGAGAAACAGGAGACTAAAAGTATAAGCCTGAACCTATGGGAGAGGCTGAAGACTAAAGGTCAACCACACAGACAATATGTGATAACCCAACGAAAACTCTGGACACCAAAGGCTTGGGTGAACTTCTATAGTTAGCAATACACTTTGCCAGGAGACTGATATGTCCCTAAGGATAAAGGAAGCTTTGCAAATGTTTACAACCCTCCCAGACTTTGCCCTATGCGTCTCTTCTGTTGGATGATTCTAATTTATATCCTTTTGCTGTAATAAAACTGTATAAATTTAAAAACAAATAATCACTTGGCAAAGGATAGCTATACTTTAAAGTTGAGACGCGATCTGAGAAAAAGCAGGTTGTAGAATAATATAAACAAAATGACTTGTTAACATGTTATCTGTACATACAGATTTGGAAAAAACATGTTGTGCTGTGAAACACAGCACAGAAGAACAGATGTTTAGGGGGAACCATGAAAGGCTATTCAAGTTTTTACAGTGATTCCCTGTGCAGAATGGGATAGACAGAAAAGGGGTCTTTAATTCTTTATTTCGTACACTTGTGCATCATTTGCTATTAAAAAGAAAATGTAATGCCATTCTTAAAATAAAAATTACTTAAACAAAAATTTTCTGTTTTACTTACTACTATCATATCCTTCAGGATCAACTAAACTAAATTACTACTTCAATTGGCTGGCATTTTGGAAAAATAAAATACTCTATATTTCCAGATTAACTAAATTATTTTATCCTTTTAAAACTCAAATTTATAATCTTTTTAACAAATTATTTCTAAGTGGTACCCGTAGCTCAGTGGGTAGGGCACCGGCCACATACACTGAGGCTAGTGGGTTCAAACCCAGCCCCAGCCAGCTAAAACAACAATGACAACTACAACAACAACAACAAAAATAGCAGGGTACTGTGGCAGTCCCAGCTGCTTGGGAGGCTGAGGCAAGAGAATTGCTTAAGCCCTAGAGTTTGAGGTTGTTGTGAGCTGTGATGGCACAGCACTCAGCCCCAGGGCAACAGCTTAAGGCTTTGTCTCAAAAAACCCCCCCAAAACCAAAAAAACCCCCCTAAGGCTGCGCCTATAGCTCAAGGAGTAGTGTGCCTGCCCCATATACCGGAGGTGTTGGGTTCAAACCCAGCCCTAGCCAAAAAAAAAAAAAAACTATTTCTGAACGCTCATATAAACTTTACCCCACTCTCCTAAAAAAAGGATGCAGAATATAATTGAATCTTTTCTTGAATCAAGAACATTTGTTCTTCTACTATGCTATATTACACAGCACGATTCTGCACCTAGCCTCAAATGATCCCCCTGCTCTAGTTTCAGAGGTGCTGGGATTCCAGACATGAGCCAGGGCTGGCCAGCACCTATTTCAGAACTCTGTAATCTATCACTTCTCTCCTGCTAGTTTGGTGCAAAAGCGACTGTAGTTTTGAACTATACATTTTAAGTCATTGTAACTAGGCTCAATCAAACACATCTTCATTAATCAAAATAGGAACCATTATAATCAGGCATCCTCAAACTATAGCCCACGGGCCACATGCAGCCCACCTAGGACATTTATGCGGCCCACCAGGTGTTTTTGCCACCAATGCCTGTCCTGCTTAGCAGCCAACTCATCCTGGGGCCCGCAGTCTGGCCCTCCAACAGTCTGAGGGGCAGTGAACTAGCCCCCTGTTTAAAAAGTTTGAGGACCCCTGACTATAATCAACACATTGCTGCCAATGAGAAATAAGTTTGTTTCTTCTTGTAGCATAAAAATCAGTGTTTCTGGATTCAAGGAACTCTTGGGAACCATTTTCTGCATCCTGCTAATAATGCAAGTGTTTTCCCTGCAAAAAATTCTTGAGATGCTTGAAGAAGTGGTTGTCAGTTGGTAAGAAGTCAGGTAAACATGGTGGATGAGGCAAAACTTCGTGGCCCAATTCATACAACTTTTGAAGTGCTAATTGTACAACATGCGGTCAGGCACTGTCATGGAGAACTGGGCCCTTGCTGTTGACCAGTGCCAGCTGCAGGCATTGTGGTCTTCAGTGCATCTCATAGACTTGCTGAGCAGACTTCTCAGATGTGACGGTTTTGCTGGGATTCAGAAAGCTGTCATGGATCAGACAGAGAGCAGACCACCAAACAATGATCATGACCTTCTTTTGGTGGCAGTTTGGCTTTGGAAGTTCTTCAGAGGCTCTTCTTGGTCCAGTCACTGAGCAAGTCACCGCAGGTTACTGTATAAAATCCACTTTTCATCGTACAACTCAATCAGTTGGAGAAATGGCTCACGGTTGCATAAAGTAAGAGAAGACGAAATGACATCTGCTGGCTTGGCGCCTGAGCTCAAATGGCTACGGCGTCAGCCACATACATCAGAACTGGCGGGTTAGAATCCAGCCCTGGCTTGCCAAACAACAATGACAACTACAACCAAAAAATAGCCAAGCATTGTGGTGGGCACCTGTAGTCCCAGCTACTTAGGAGGCTGAGGCAAGAGGATCACTTAAACCCAAGAGTTTGAGGTTGCTGTGAGCTGTGACACTATAGCACTCTACCAGGGGCAACATGGTGAGACTGTCTCAAAAAAAAAAAAAGGCATCTGCTCTAATTTCTGATCAGCTCATGAGAGACCCACTTAGGAAGTTTCTTCCACCTTTGCAATTTGCTTCAAATACTGAACAACAGTAGAATGGTCAATGCTGAGTTTTTCAGCAACTTCTCACGTAGTTGTTAGAGGATCAGCTCTGATGACCGCTCTCACTTGGTCATTGTCAACTTCTAAGCTGCCCCATATGCCTCACCTTCACTGCTCTGGTCTCCTTTGCAAAACTTCCTGAACCACCACCGCACAGTATGTTCATCAGCAGCTCCTGGGCCAAATGTGTTGTTGACAGTGAGAGTTGTCCCTGCTGCTTTATGACCCATTTTGAACTCGAATAAGAAAAATCTTATATTTGCTTTTTGTCTTATATCATTTTATAGTCCAAAATAAATATAAGATAAACAGCAAGTAATAAGTCATTAGCAAAAAAAAAAAATGCAAGAAATATACACTAAGGTTATTTAAGAATGCATTCTAGTATCAAATGGCAAATTTCAACAATGCAAAAACTACAATTACTTTTGCACCAATCTGTTATTTTTGGTGGGCTACTGTCATTAAAAGCACTTTCCTCTAGTAATTCTTCTGTAAGTGTTAGCATAGGAGGCTCAAGGCTTTGTCTTGGGGTTGAAACTTAATTTCAGAATTTCATGAAAAGCTATCTTCAGGAAGATCAAAATGTTAGGGAGTAGTATATACAGGAAGTGTAATTATATTAGGGAAGTAAGAATTTGTTTATTGAGCTTGATAGTCAACGTAAAAACCATAAGTTTATGTTATGAGAAAATCAAAAAAGAAAACTTCTTTTGGGGCAAAGACAAATCAATGTTTTAGATACAGGCACATGTGTAGATACACACACACACACAAATACCATTATAGGATTCTTGGATTAAGTAATGATATACCTACTTGTCCAGAGTCAGGATCTATCTTCACTTTCAAACTGGGATCTTCACGCTGAAGGCATTTCAATGCCTGATCCAAATCTACGGGATAAATTCCATTATATTCCATTTTAAAATAACTTACTATATGCTGTAGTGGAGAAAACTGATGAACAAGCAAACAGATTTTGAGAAAGGAAATTTCAAGCAGCTACAAGTGCTGTAGAGAATAAAACAAGGTGATGTAACAATGATGGGAGTCTACTTATGACTGGGTGATCTGGAAAGGCCTCTCCAGGATGATTTTCCTGCAGCCTTGGGGCCACATGTGGCCTTCTGGATCTTTTAGTGCAGCCTTCTGACTGAATCCAAATTTTATAGAACAAATCCCTTTAATGAAAGTTATCTGTTCTGGCTCAGAGCCCATAGCTCAGTAAGGCACTGGCCACATCCACTGAAGCTGGTGGGTTTGAGCCCATCCCGGGCCTGCTAAAATAACACTGGCAACTGTAACCAAAAAATAGCTAGGCGTTGTGGTGGGTACCTGTAGTCCCAGCTACTAGGGAGGCTGAGGCAAGAAAATCTCTTAAGCCCTTAAGAGTTTGAGGTTGCTGTGAGCTGTGATATCATTGCCCTCTACTGAGGGCGA
>NW_003852412.1:9111353-9119643 GCF_000181295.1 Otolemur garnettii
AAAAAAAAAAAAAAAAGTATTTGTTCTGTGAAGTTTGGACTTGGTCAAGGGCCTGCACTTGAGGATCCAGGGGGCCACATGTGGCCTGGAGGCTACAGGTTCTCCACCCCTGATTTGGGTAAAGACAAAATCAAGAAGGAACCTATGAGCAAAATCCTGAATAAAAAGAATTATAGATAGAGACAATGGCTGTACAAGGAACATTTTTCCTTAACATTGGGAAAAACAGCAAGAAGGCCAGTAGCAAGAGATTGGTAGGCAAAAGGAAGAAGATTAGCAATGGATGAGTGGGGATCCCATCGTGCAAGGTCTTACAGGCCATGGAGAGAAGTCTGGGTTTGCACTGGGAAGGTACTTAAGTGTTTTAAGAGGGGCAGTAACGTCATCAGATTATATTTTACTAAGATCAGTCTAGGAGCTAACAAAAAATGCCTTCAGAAAGGGCGGCGCCTGAGGCTCAGTGAGTAGGGTGCCGGCCACCCTGTTCTGGCCAAACTGCAACAACAACAACAAAATAGCCAGGCATTGTGGGGGGCGCCTGTGGTCACAGGTACTTGGGAGGCTGAGGCAAGAAAATCACCTAAGCCCAAGAGCTGGAGGTTGCTGTGAGCTGTAACGCCACAGCACTCTACCAAAAGTAACAGAGTGAGACGCTGTCTTTAAAAAAAAAAAAAAAAAGTGCCTTCAGAAACACTGGCAAAATGACATCATGAATAAAAAAAAAAATATTACTACAGGGTGTCCCAAAGGCCACCCCTAAAAGGGAGGAGAGTATGCTTATCAGTTAACTGATGGTATTAAAGTATCACCTTAAAATAGCACATTTAATATATAAATATGCGAGTCACGAAAGTTTTGAAATACACAAAAATCAAGAAATGTAAAATCCACACAAAGAGAAACAAATGAAGCCCTCCCAGCAACACTGATAAGCTGAGCAAGTTGAAACTTGCACAGGTGATTAGAAAGGACGCTGTTGACTGTTTCTTGAAAGTGAAATAATGGACCTTAACACTACTTCTTTTGTAAAAACCCATGTACATTCTTATTTCCTCTATGGTAGTTCTAAGTCACAAATTCATGTTCTCAGGATATCTAGACCTGCACTGTCCAAATGATAACCAACAGCCACCTGAGCTATCACTGATATGAAGTGTCAGGTGCTATAATGTGAAACACATGCCAGGTTTCAAAGAGTATTATTGCTCAGGTAATGCACTGCCTTGGCTTCCCAGAGTGCTGGGATTACAGGCCTGAGTCACCACTCCAGTCTTTTGTTTTTTTTTTTCCTTTTTGGACACAAAGTCTTGTTCTGTCACCCTGGTTGGTGTGTAGCAGTGTCATAGCTCACAGCAACCTCAATCCTGAGCAAAGGTTGAGATCCCCATTTCTACTAAAAATAGAAAAACTAGCTGGGTGTGGTGGCACTGCACCTATATTCCTAGCTACTCTGGAGGCTGAGGCAGGAGGATCACTTGAGCCCAGGCATTTAAGGTTGCAGTGAGCTATGATGACACCACTGTACTTTAACCAGGGTGACAGAACAAGACTTTGTGTCCAAAAAAAAAAAAAAGGCTGGAGTGGTGGCTCAGGCCTCTAATCCCAGCACTCTGAGAAGCTAAGGCAGGTGCATCACCTGAGCTCAGGAGTTCAAGACCAGCCTGAGCAAGAACAAGACTCCCATTTCTACTAAAATTATAAGAAAATTGGCCAGGCCTTGTGACTGGTACCTGTGGTCCCAGCTACTTGGGAGGCTGAGGCAAGAGGATTGCTCGAGCCCAGGAGTTTGAGATTGCTGTGAGCTATGACTTCAAGGCACTCTACCCAGGGTGACAGAGTGAGACTTTGTCTCAAAAAAAACAAAAAAACCCCCCAAAAAACTATACCTAGCGGGCCTTAGGGTATTTTCAAGCAACAGAAAAACTAAGCCAAGACTATTTTAAAAGCTGTTACTTCACCGACTGTATAAGACAAGACCCAGTTTCCTACGGTAGTAACCTGTCTTACATCTACACTCAGATTTCTTTCATGTGAACTCCATCAGGGGAAGTAAGGAACTGGAACCTCTCCTTGGCTAGGAATACTCTTTCCTTTTTTCCCACTGAATCCTCAGAAAAACATGGAAAAGCAATAAAGGTTGCTTTTGTTTTTCCATAACCTTGAGTCCAACTTGTTTGTAGGGGGGAAAAAGGTTTCTAATGCTACTTTTAGAACTACAAGGTTTGTCCTTAAATAGACTAATACAGGAATTCAGTGAGGGCCTCACACAGTGGTAATGTTTGAGAAGAGACCTAACAGAAGAATCAACATTTTCCAGGCAAATAAGTTCAGGAGATACCATTATAATGCAAGACAGAACAAATGAAAAGAAATAACAATGCAGCTCAGTGCCTGTAGCTCAACTGGCTAAGGTGCCAGCCACATATAGCAGAGCAAGCAGGTTCGAATCCAGCCCGGGCCTGCCAAACAATAATGACAACTGCAACCAAAAAATAGCCAGGCGTTGTGGCAGGCAGAGAATTGCTTAAGCCCAGGAGTTGGAAGTTGCTGTGAGCTGTGATGTCAGGGTACTCTACCCAGGGCGACAGCTTTAGTCTCTGTCTCAAAAAAAAAAAAAAAAAGAAAAGAAAAGAAAAGAAATAACAATGCAAAGCAAAAAGAACACAGCATCTGCAGGGAATCAGAACTACTTTACTGTGGGAGTGTGTACTCTAGTGTGGTTTGTTACTCTAGTTTTATTTTTGTTTGCATGAAAGAAGGTTCAAAAGGAAGGAGGAAGTTTCAAAAAAAGAGGCCAGGCTGTGGCAAAGAACAGAAGCTTCTTCACTGTTCTGCTATTGCCTAGTACTTAAAAGGCTGCATTTACCAGACTTCCTTGCAACTGGGCAGCCATACAGGTTTGTGCTGGCAATGACACATGGGAAATTTTAAGAGAGAGGGTGGTGCATCTTCTTCCTCCCCCTTACTCCTTTCTGCTGCCAGGAACTCCAAAGTGATGCCCAAAGTTCTAGGAGCCATTATAGGTGCTATGCTGCCTGGAGTGGCAGGGCCCAAAGACTGGCGCCTGGGTTCCTGGTCACTTTGTGGAGCCACTCTTTTTGGCTACCAATTCCTCTTTCACAAGAGAGAGAGAAAAATTTCCATCTTATTAAAACAATTGTTCTGGGGGCAGGGTTCTATGTAAGCAAATCTAATTGAAAATGATACAACTGGAATCGTGGATTTTATATACCACACTATAGAGTCCAGGCTTGTGCTATATAGGTAAAGAGAACCCACTGAAGAATTTTAAGCTAATATACTAAAGAACAAAGCATATAATTCTCAAATGATACTGGCCATAGTATATACATATCTTCACTGAGTTCTAGAGGTTGAGCTAGAAAATAGCATTTTTACACATGATGAGGAGAAACTAAATGGGTCCTGCTGTCTAATCTGTCAGGAGGGCAGTTCTAAGGCCACGTATTAGAATCTCATAGATAGCACTGTAAGAAGGAGAGTAAGGAAGAACATATGAGAAAATGGCTAAGATAGGAAAACACTACAGTATTTGAAAAAGCAAAAACTTCTTACATAAAAAACTTAACAAACCACCATAAATTCAGATAAAATTTAACTCAATTGCATAAATCTTTTGAGGTATATTATAACTATTTTATATAAATTATCAGAACACTGATTAGTTGACACACCAAGACTGTTTATACCTGGCTGCTTAGCCACTGATGGGGGTTCTATGGTACAGAAGAAAACTGGGTCTGGAATCTCCACCCCAGCCAGAAAAATTCTCTCCGCTTCACTACTTTTCCCGTGCTGCTTTTCTCCTTCTCTTTCGGCTCTCCGAGCTGCAGCTAATGCACTGGACTTGGACGAGACAATAGTGTCTCCAGTGGCAGTCTGCAACAAAACAAGACAAGCTGGCCCCAAATAGGCCCCTGGCAAGCACTCATCTTCCACCAACAGCTCCAACATAAGAAAAATTTTAATGTGGCATTTTCTTTTCCATCAGAATTTAAAAGAGAAATAAAGTCACAAAGCTTATTACAACTTTGGATAAGTAAAATTAATTTAACTTATGTAAGAATTCTATCCAAAACATAGTTATGAACTTTAACAAATAATAAAATAAACACACATACACATCCAAAATCTATATGGCAAAACAAGGTACCTTCCTAAATTTTCAATCACAATGACACAGGTAACATGTCTTTATAGTGTTTTACTACCCATTAAATTTATTATTTTACAGAACATTCTCTACCAACTAAAGTACATAATTAAGTAGAATACTACGTGGCATGGCTGGCTTCCATGTACAACCCAGTTACTTTATATAAAACCATAAATTCACTTTTAAACTTTTATACAATGAAGTTTTATGCTAGTCTCCTCCTCTGTAAAGAGTCCTACTGAAACAAGAGTTCAAACATATTTGTATTGCTTCCTTCAGGTAGACAGAGACCTTCAATAATAGAAGTCCAGTAACCAGACCATGGGAATTTTCTACTTAAGGGTCTTGAAATTTGCAATTAAATGTTAAAAGTAACAATGTTAGGCGGCGCCTGTGGCTCAGTGAGTAGGGTGCTGGCCCTATATACCAAGGGTGGTGGGTTCAAACCCGGTCCTGGCCAAACTGCAACAACAACAACAAAAAGTAAATAAATAAAAGTCTTTAAAAAAAAAAGAATTAAAAAAAAAAGTAACAATGTTTATCATAAATGGCAAATATATTGAAACTTAATGAGAAAACTGTACTTGGTTTATCCATATACATGAAATATTCTTAGTTTTAACCCATCAAAAATAGACAATAGACATAGCATCAAGTATTTTCCTCTATTCATCCTACAAATACTTATGGAGTGCCTACTATGCCCAAGCGCTGATCTAAAGCAACGGACAAAGAGATAAAAATCCTTGCCTTCATGGAGTCTTCATTAACAAAATACCTTTAGTTATTAGATGATCAGCTATGAAGTCTAGATTAAAATTTTATGCAATGATCAAGACAGAAAAAAAAACCAATGGGAATAAAACAATATTTGATATAAATTTAAAACATAAGTATCTGTAAATACGTTAAGTATGAAATGCCCGATTTCCTTCAGTACTCAGTCTGACAGTTGATTTCTCTGACATTTCACTTTGACACTTATTTTTACTATGAAGGTACATCATCATTCTATCAAATGCATGTTTTGGCTTGTTGATTACCTTTCAAATGCTTTTTTAGAACAATTTTTGTGAAACAATACCTAAGGCCAAAAATCTGTGTTATTTTCAAATATAAGTTCTATCACAGAACCAACGCAGTGCAAACAGCACGAAATATCAAAAAAAAGTTTTGGGAAAGGATGCGGCTAACAAACACACAGTATGTCAATGATGTGAGAAGTTCCATTCAGGTGATTTTAACCTGGAAATGAGCCAGGAGGGCGCCCTAAGACCAAGGTGGGTAATGATGAGCTGAAAGCTGTAGAAGTAAATCCGTTTCAACCTATGTGTGAATTATCAGCAAGGTCTGACATTATTACTCCAACAATATTGGACCATTTAAGACAAACTGGCAGAGTAAGGAAACTGATGGTTTCTGCATGCATTAAAGTATCAGAAGAGAAATCATCTTGAAGCTTGCCTTTCTTTGCAGTCACGACATAAAAGTAAAGGATTTCTACAGTGCACTGTTATGTGTGATAAAAACGGGTTCTTTTCGACAATTGGAAGTGTCTAGCACAAAATTTGGATAAAGAAGGAGTGCTAAAAATATAGTCTAAAACCAAATACTCATCAAACAAAGCTAACAGAGCCGGGCACAGTGGCTCAGGCCTGTAATCCTAGCATTCTGGGAGGCCAACACCAGTGGAATGATTGAGCTCAGGAGTTCAAGACCAGCCTGAGCAAGAGTGAGACCCTGTCTCTAAAAATAGCCTGGCACTGTGGCAGGTGCCTATAGTCCCAGCTACTCGGGAGGCTGAGGGACGATCACTTCAGCCCAAGAGTTTGAGGTTGCTATGAGCTATGACACCACAGTATTCTACCTAAGAAGACAAAATGAGAGTGTCTCAAAAAAAAAAAAAAAAAGCTAATAGTGTCTATTTGGTGTTCCAGTACTGGTATTATCCACTACAGCTTCATGAATCCTGGATACATCCATTACAGCAGATGTTTCTTGCAAACAGCTGACCAAATGATGAGGATGCTTGTAATTAAACAGCCAAGATAGTCAAAAAAGATAGTCCAGTTCTCTCGCACAAACAACACTGCTCAACTACAGAAGAGGAACTTGGAAACTTGTCATCTACTGTATTCACCAGACCTTGCACCAACTAACTACCACTTCTTCCAGGCTTTGGACCACTTCTTGCAAGGAAAAAAATTAAATTCTCAATAAGCTATGGAAAATACCTTTCATCACCACTCTCTCCAGGCTTCTTTGTTAAGATGGCAAAACTGTATTGACAGTTAGGCGCATACTCTGATTGGTTCTACTGCTTCTTATTTGAGATATAATAAACACAACTTTGATTATAAATTGGACATTTCATATTTAATGACCTAATATTTTAATTGGATTTAAACTCTGTCTTCCATAATTTACTTTTCTATTACATATATGAGATTCAACTATGTTGGTAAATTTTTTTTTTTAACATTTCATATGCTTTTTTTTGAGACAGAGCCTCAAGCTGTCCCTCTGGGTAGAGTGCCGTGGCATTACAGCAACCTCCAACTCCTGGGCTCAAGCGAGTCTCCTGCCTCCGCCTCCCAAGTAGCTGGGACCACAGGCGCCAGCCACAACGCCCGGCTATTTTTTGGTTGCAGCCATCATTGTTGTTTGGCGGGTCCGGGCTGTGGATTCAAACCCGCCACCTTAGGTGTACGTGGCTGGCGCCTTAGCCGGTTGAGCTATAGGCACCGAGCCAACATTTCATATTCTTTTATTCTTTCTTGTTTACATTCAGAATAAAAGTCAACGTTAGCATCTGGCAGTATTTTTGCAATTTTTTGAATAAAGTCACATTTGTACGAGGTCTCCTCTACAAACTGCACCATATAACACACCAAAGGCTGAAGTAAGACACACACATGGGCCCGACTGTTTGACTTCAATCTTTCCACTGCTTTGGCATCTAACTTTGCATCTTCCGAGCTAGAAGCCTCAGTAAGCAAACTTATTTCTGGATCAGCAGGCCAATATGAAATTCAGTTAACTCCAGCTGAGACTTTTGCCTTTGGGCTTCTGCTGGGAAGAGCTCCATCCAGAGACTGAGCAGAGTGAATAAATTGACTTTAGAAAGTCTTGGTATTTGACCGGTCATGCTGCCGGTCTGTGTGCTGACTGACCGCCTGGCCTCCACGCTCTCAAGACTTTGCATCTGCCCTGCTTCCTTCATCCCAAGCCCAGCGTCCGGTGCTGCCCAAGAAACCTCTCCCTGTCAGGCATGATCTTGGCCCCAGCGGCCCACCCTCTATGTTGGTAAATTTGCCACAATATTATTCCACTATTGATGGATATTTGGACTGTTTCTGGGTTTTGACATGACAAAATATCGACTTGTAGTTAAACATTTAAGCCGTGTTTAAGCCCTGGAGAAATCACTTGGTCACTTACGTGCTTAAGACCAACAGTCAAAGCGATATTACCAGCAGCCAGGGAAGGGATTTCTATGTGTTGGTCGGCAAATGGCAAAAGCAGACGACTTATTCTCTCCCTGTAAAACCATGATTTATATCAGCAGACACATTTTAAAAGAAATTAGTGCAGTTTCAGAAAGTAACTCAGCTTCTACTTACGTGCAGTTTCCATTAATATTATGGATGGCTAACTGGGGTTTTATTGTGCCTGAGTAAATGCGCATAAAAACCAGTGGTCCTCGCTGCTTATCATGGAGAACTTTAAATGCCAGTGCACATAAGTCACCCTTATACCACTGCCTATGAAAGAAAGAAGACATTCCAGAAAGTTCTGTAAAATATACTTCCCATATATCTACACATATCAGATCAGAATCACTGTAGAAACTTAACCTTAATATTCTCCAAATATCCCTCATATCTTCTAGTAGAGCTACACAGAGCCACTAAATAAGGTCATTACTATGCAACGCTGTTCCTCCATTGACTAAATCATTCAATGGGAGATCTTACCATTAATTCCTCAAAATTAAAAGAAACAGATTCCCTTCCATATATTACCTTTATTTTCAAATCATTTGACTGCCAAAAGCTCTCTCCCCAAAAATTATACCTGAGATCATACAACTTCTTTTTTTTTTTTTTTTTT
>NW_003852412.1:9119831-9121323 GCF_000181295.1 Otolemur garnettii
GCCACCTTAGGTGTATGTGGCTGGCGCCTTAGCCGCTTGAGCCACAGGCGCCAAGCCCTATCTTTGCATTTTCTAGATGAGATGTTAAGCAATTTGGAAGAGCTGGAATATAAGTCCCATAGTACAAAGTCTGTGCTCATGATCACTTTACCATGATGCTTCTCCAATTTAGAGACATCACCTAAGGTGGCGGGTTCGAACCCATCCCGGGCCCGCCAAACAACAATGATGGCTGCAACCAAAAAATAGCCAGGCGCTGTGGCGGGCGCCTATGGTCCTAGCCACTTGGGAGGCTGAGGCAGGAGACTCGCTTGAGCCTAGTAGTTAGAGGTTGCTGTGAGCTATGATGCCATAGCACTCTACCCAGGGGGACAGCTTGAGGCTCTGTCTCAAAAAAAAAAACAATATTAAAGTCCACTTCTCTGTCATTCTGCACAGTTCTCTCACTCACTTTTAGAGGATTTATTAACTTAAGAACAAAGTTTTACAAAAGTAAAACAATGACCTTTATAGGTACAAAATATTTTGAGTTTATAAAAAATCCTGAAATTTAGATGAATATATCTATAAAACATTTAACAAACATCCCAGGATACTACTTTTTTTAAAGCTAGGATGGCAGAGTCAACGGTTATAAAGTGTGTTTTCACCTTTACATTGTGAAAAGCCATACCTTCTCAGCTCTACCTATGAACATGGCTGGTTACCAGATACAATGAAAAATGTTCTTGCAAGTCAAAATTGCTACAGCTCTGTATTTGAAATAATATTCTTTACCATTATTACCCCAAAACAGTGATTTAACTACTTTTCATGAAATGAGGCCTCCTATTTGCCTACTTTTTTATTCAATGGTGTAGGATTCTATCTATGTGATTGCGTACTTACAGAAATTCATAGTTGCGCTCTTCAGGTGAAGGTAAGTACATGGTAACAGCATCTAACAAGGGCTGTATACCTTTGTTTTTCAGAGCACTTCCACACAGCACAGGTACTGCTGTCCGAGCCAGTGTTACTCTGTGTACTGCAGTCTGTAGCTACAAGGCAGAAATATAAATGAGCACTTGTTTTGTGTGCAATATATTGGTCTCCTCCAGAATCTCAGAATTAGAGGCCTCCTCCAACAACCCATGTACTCTTCACTATACTTCTATCATTCTCTGTGGCTTTATCCTTTTTCTTTTTAACACTAATCATTACCTGGCATGTTAGATATTTACAGAGGAACTAGTCAAAAATAAAAAATACCAGAGGTGCCAAAAAAATATATACACATTTTAAGCAATGTTATGTATGTATTATTTTTGAAAGGTGAATTGAGGCTCAGCGCCTGTGGCTCAAGTGGCTAAGGCGCCAGCCATATACACCTGCACTGCTGGGTTCAAATCCAGCCCGGGCCCGCCAAACAACGACGGCTGCAACCAAAAAATAGCCAGGCGTTGTGGTGGGTGCCTGTAGTCCCAGCTACTTGGGAGGCAGAGGCAGGAGACTC
>NW_003852412.1:9121359-9128220 GCF_000181295.1 Otolemur garnettii
TGAGCTGTGATGCCACAGCACTCTACCCAGGGCAACAGCTTGAGGCTCTGTCTCAAAAAAAAAGAAAGTTGAATTGAATTATAGTAGCAATGTGTAGTAAGACATTTACTTAAAAGACAGTGTTAATTAAGTGAATACTAACATCACTACATGACAGGCAGGACTATCAAAGAAAATGGCAAAAGGAAGGTTGTTGTTCAAGGAACACAACACCATTTTAAAGTGGTATTTGAAATTTAAGAATGTTGTTGAAGACTCGGCACCTGTGGCTCAAATGGCTAAGGTGCCAATCACAGACACCTGAGCTGGCTGGTTCGAATCCAGCCCAGGCTCGCCAAACAATAATAATGGCTGCAACCAAAAAGTAGCCAGGCATTGTGGTGGGTGCCTGTAGTCCCAGCTATTTGGGAGGCAGAGGCAGGAGAATTGCTTGAGTCCAGGAGTTGGAGGTTGCTGTGAGCTGTGATGCCACAGCACTCTACCCAGGGAGACAACTTGAAGCTCTGACTCAAAAAAAAAAAAAAAAAAGAAAGTTGGTGAAGTATGATGACAAAGGAGGCGTGAATATGCAACAGAACCTTCCCCATGCCTGACAACTACACGCATTTGTGATAAGTCTGAGACACACGATGCTATGTATGATGTAAACAAGGCAAGATCCGGAGGCCGTGCACAGCAACAACTCCTGGGCTTCTGCTGTGGAGATGGGGCAGTTTACATGCTCCTCACAGAAGTCTACCAGTGTGCACATGACAGAAGTTAGCAGAACAAGCATACAATGCATTCATTTTTTCTTTTCAGAGACCAAGTCTCACTTTATTGCCCTCGGTAGATTGCTGTGGCCATCACAGCTCACAGCAACCTCCAACTCCTCCTCTTCAACTTCTGGGCTTAGGTCATTCTCTTGCCTCAGCCTCCTGAGTAGCTAGGACTATGGATGCCCGCCACAATGCCCAGCTATTTTTTTGTGCGTTGTTGCAGTTTGGCTAGGGCTGGGTTAGAACCTGCAACCTTGGTATATGGGGCTGGCGCCCTACCCACTGAGCCACAGGCACTGCCCACGATGCATTCTTAAAACAGCAAAACAGAAAAGGTTTCATCCCAAGGATTAGTACATGCACCAAGATGTGAGAGCTGACCTCCATCAGAATTTGCCAGGACAACAGATAAGACAAAGAGGCTGAGTTTCCCTCGTGTTCTCCTGACTTGACTTCCCCCGTGTTCTCTTGACTTCTACCTGCAGGGGACCTTAAAGGATGTGGCGTACCATAGAAAACTGATTATGCCGAAGGGTACTCTGGGATGAAACTGACATGGCACATAGAGTGAGAAAAGTGGGCACTTTGGTTAACATGTCTCAAGCAGTAATTCGTGGTAATCAGAAGTGTCTAGACACTGATGGTAACCACCTTGAGCACCTCTTATAATTGCAGAAGTCAAATATGACTTGTATTCATTTTTTGTACTTAGTATATATTGAGTTATAATTTCAATACAGTTTTCCCCTTTCTTAAAAGTGTATACATTTTTAAGTACCTCTGTATATACATCTGAGTTAACAATTTCTTCAATGAATTAGATCCACATTTAACAAAATCCAAAAGAAAATGAGAAATCAAGATACAAAAAAAATTTTATTTTATTTTTTTAGAGACAGAGTCTCACTTTATCACCCTCAGTAGAGTACTATAACGTCACAGCTCACAGCAATCTCCAACTCTTGGGCTTAGGCGAGTCTCTTGCCTCAGCCTCCGAGTAGCTGGGACTACAGTATGCGCCACAATGCCTGGCTATTTTTTGTTGCAGTTTGGCCAGGGCCAGGTTCAAACCTGCCACCCTTGGTATATGAAGCCAGTGCCCTATCCCACTGAGCCATAGGCGCCACCCAGAAAAAAATTTTTAAAAGACTTCAAAAACCAAGAAAAGCTTAGATATGTTTTCAAACAAATTGGTGGGTCAATTCTATTTCCAAGTATGAGCTCTTTGAAAGCAGAAATCATGTTATGTGATAACATAATCTTTAATAAACATCATACTCAAACATTCAAAACTAAACCAAAAAAAATTCAAAAATGACAGCATTTTATTCAAAAGAGAAAAAAAAACCAGGCCTTTTCCTACCTCTAACTTCAAGTGGCTCGAAAGTGTGCTTTAGCTCTTGTGTTTTTAATTCTTTTCATGAATAACAACTAAGTGAATTTTCTGGCTTATCTGTGGCCTTATAACTTACCACTTAGAAACACTTTACTTGGCAACTCTTTTTTTTTTAGAGATATAGTCTCACTTTATCACCCTCAGTACAGTGCCAGGGCATCACAGCTCAAAGCGACCTCCAGTTCTTGGGCTTAGGTGATTCTCAGCCTCCCAAGTAGCTGCAACTACAGGTGGCTGCCACAATTCCTGGCTATTTTTTGTTGTGGTTTGGCCAGGTTCGAACTCGCCACCCTCAGCACATAGGGCTGAAGTCCTACTCACTGAACCATAGGCACTGCCCTACTCGGCAACTCTTAACAAAATAAACAGTATCTCTGCCAAATTCATGGGGACCAATCCCTGTCAGAACAGAATTTCTTGAAGAACTCTGCCATAATTCAATATAATTGTATTTTACTTGCTGCTTCTCTGGCTTAATGTATGCCAAAGAAAAGAAAAAAAAACAAAGAATTCCAACAAATTTCCATTAAAAATTAAAACAGATTCAGAAAAAATCTTCTGAGAAAATAATCATTGTAATAATCTGAAAAATCAGTAAGTTTAAAAACAAACAAAAAAAACGGCGGTGAGCCAGGCTGCTGGTGGGGATGGCGGTGGCCACTGCGGGGATATTGCTCTGGCTGCGGGCAGCAGGCGCTGAGCGCCACTGGAGGCAGCTTTGTGGCGTGGGGCTGGCGTGGGGCCTCCTGCGGCCTGCCTCGGCTGTCCAGGACACGGCCCAGCGGCAGCAGGTGGCCCACTTCACTTTCTAGCTGGATCTGGAGCCCCAGCACTGTGGGCAAACTCAGAAAATGAATCTTTTCCAGGTGATGACAAGTGCCTTGGACAACTCATTGGCCAAAGATCCAACTGCAGTAATATTTGGTGAAGATGTTGCCTTTGGTGGAGTCTGCAGATGCACTGTTGGCTTGCCACACAAGTATGGAAAAGATAGAGTTTTTAATACTCCACCGTGTGAGCAAGGAATTGTTGGATTTGGAATTGGAATTGCTGTCACTGGTGCTACAGATCGCAGAAATCCAGTGTGCAGATTACATTTTCCATGCATTTGATCAGATTGTTAATGAAGCCGCTCTGGGGACCTTTTTAACTGTGGCAGCCTCACCATCCTTTCCCCATGGGGCTGTGTTGGCCACGGGGCTCTCTACCATTCTCAAGAGTCCAGAAGTGTTTTTTGCCTATTGCCTGGGAATCAAGGTGGTTATGCCCAGAAGCCCTTGCCAGGCCAAGGGACTTCTTTTGTAATGCACAGAGGATAAAAATCCTTGTATATTTTTTGAACCTAAATACTTTACAGGGCAGCAGTGAAAGAGGTCCCAGTAGAATCGTACACCATCCCACTGTCCCAGGCACAAGTCACACAGGAAGGGAGTGATGTCATCCTAGTTGCCTGGGGCACACAGGTTCATGTGATCCAGGAGGTAGCTTCCATGGCAAAAGAAAAGCTCAGAGTGTCTTGTGAGTCACTGACCTGAGGACCATAATACCTTGGGATGTGGACACTGTTTTTAAGTCCGTGATCAAAACAGGACATCTGCTCATTAGTCACAAGGCTCCTTTGACAGGAGGCTTTGCCTCAGAGATTAGCTCCACAGTTCAGGAAGAATGCTTCTTGACCTAGAGGCTCCTATATCAAGGGTATGTGGATTTGACACACCATTTCCTCACATTTTTGAGCCATTCTACATCCCTGACAAGTGGAAGTGCTATGATGCCCTTCAAAAAACGATCAACTATTGAGCATGTAGACAAGCTGGAAGATTGTGGCTAGATATGAAGGTATTTTTCTGAAATTTTTTTATATATCCTCAGATTTATCTCTTCTTGAAAATAGTTTTTAATGAAATGAACTATGATGGAGATTAGCTGCAAAGTTATGAATTATTATATTGTAACACAAATGAGTTGGTGATTTTCATTGAGGGTTTCAGATTAACTTTTTAAAACATTCTCCATGGTAGTCTCATAAAGTCTGTTTAATTTTATATCTGTAAATACTGGATTTGGGGTAATAGCAATAAAGCAAAATCAGATTAAAAAATAAATAAAAACAAAAAAACCCAATTAAATGAATACAAACTTTCTACCAATGATTTCCCTGAAATGATCAGAGTAAAGAGAAAAAAGCTGCAGAGAATGAGCAATTAACTGAACCAGAATGAGTACAAAGGATCCAATTTCTAAGTTTGTAAAGTATATCCAATTAGGCTCAGCACCTGTAGCTCAGTGGCTAGGGTGTCAGCCACATACACCAGAGCTGGTGGGTTCGAATCTAGCCTGGGCCTATCAAACAACAGTGACAACTACAACCAAAAAATAGCCACGTATTGTGGTGGGCGCCTGTAGTCCCAGCTACCTGGAAGGCTGAGGCAAGAGAATCGCTTAAGCCCAAGAGTTTGAGGTTGCTGTGACCTGTGATGCCACAGCACTCTACTGAGGGGGACAAAGTAAGTCTTAAAAAAAAAAAAAAGATATCCAATTAATTTCCTGACAGGGAGCCAAAAATAAATAAATAAATATATATACATATATATATAAAAGCATATCTGAAATAGTAAATCATTGTCATTGTTAAAGTTCCATATTAGTAGTGATTTTACCTTAATATTCTCCTAATTTTTAGGCTTGCACTTTCTAAAAGTATGTGAAGTTAAAAAAAAAACCCATACATTAAAGCCAGAAAAATCAAATTATATACAATTAGTATAATTTTGTCAAAGCAACTGAGTAATAAAATTTACCTTTTCAGCTGGTAGCATATCAAAATTTTCACTAAATTCTCCTAAAACCAATTCTGCAAATTCATCATCCAAATCTGCAACCTATAAAGAAAGATTTTAGAATTTTATAATTTGTATTTATTTTCACAACTATTAATTTGTCTAAATACCATAAATACTTAACATTTAAATATTGTAAGATGGCTACATGATCTGCTTTACCTAGGCCAAGCAACTCTTCGCATCTCTTTACAAAGATAAAAAAGTTTTTCTTTCAAAAGAATAGGAAGTTGAAAATTAAAGATATACTTACAAGACCTTTCTGAAGGTTTTCTGTAGCTCTTTTGCATTAAGACAAAACAACATAAAAAAATCTCAAAGAGGAACCAATTATGTACCTAATGATTAATAAAAGTCAATTTAACCTTTATTCTTTTTTCTTTTTTTTTAAGACAGAGTCTCAATAAGTCGCCCACGGTAGAGTGCCACTGAGCTACAACTCACAGCAAACTCCAACTCTTGAGCTTAAGCAATTCTCTTGCCTCAGCCTCCCAGTAGCTGGGACTACAGGTGTCTGCCACAAAACCTCGTTATTTTTTTGTTGCAGTTGGCCCAGGCCGGGTTCACACCCACCAACCTTGGTGTACGTGGCTGGTGCTATAACAACTGTGCTATGGGCGCCAAGCCATAAAGCATTCTAACTTCTATTTCCTCATCTATAAAAGGGATATAAGGTTGTTGTAAAGATTAAATAAAATGGTATACATAAAGCACTTAACCTGTAACACAGAGGCCATCAATAATAAAATTTAGATGATTACTAAATACAGTTATATGTGACGGGGTACATTCTGAAAAATGTGTCATTAGGTAATTTCATCATTGTGCAAACATTACAGGGTACAGCCTACTACACACCTAGGCTATATGGTAGAGCTTATTGCTCCAAGGCTATAAAAACCTCTATTGCAGGGTTGTCCAACCTTTCTTTTTCTATGCTGCACATTGGGAGAATGAGACTTATCTTGGCACAAACACTAATGAAAGCTGATTAGCAGAAGAAAGGTCCATGCACACTTTTCCTTATTCCTGACACCAAAGATAAGCAAAAAAGTCCTCGCAAATTAGCATATAGCCCATGGGCCACAGGTTGGACACTCGGGCATATACGGCATGTACTGACTACTGTAGGAAATTCTAACACAACAGTAAATATTTGTGTGTATTATAGAAAAAGTACAGTAAAAATATGATAGTACAATCTTATGAGACCATGGTATACATAGTTATTGACTAAAATGTAACACAGCATATGACTGTATCAAAAATAACTCCATAAAATGATGGATTAAAAATAATAAGGCTAACAGCCTCAGAATATGGGGAGGGGGAATGAGTGGAGGGAGGAAGATTGGAGGGATCACTTCTGTGTTTATCTTATGAGGATACAAGTGAATCTTTCTAAGAGTAGAATGTGAACATTTTAAAATAATAACTAAGAAAATGACATGAAGGCTATGTTAACCAGTTTGATGGAAGCATTTCAGATTGTGTGTGAAAACACCACACTGTACCCCAGAAGTACATTAATGTACATAGTTACCATTCAATAAAAAAAATAAATAAATAAGGCCAATAGAATTTATTCATACCAATTTAATTTAGAAGTGAAAAATCAAAGTGTTCAGATTGAATTTTTTTTGAGACAGAATCTCACTATGTCGCCCTCAGTACAGTGCTGTGTCGTCCCAGCTCACAGCAACCTCAAACTCCTGGGCTTAAGCAATTCTCTTGCCTCAGCCTCCCAAGTAGCTGGGATTACAGGTGCCCACCTATTTTTTTTTTAATTGATTTTTTTATTTTTTGCAGTTTTTGGCCAGAGCTGGGTTTGAACCCGCCACCTCCAGCTTATGGGGCTGGCGCCCTA
>NW_003852412.1:9129393-9134635 GCF_000181295.1 Otolemur garnettii
AAAAAAAAAAAAAAAATTCTCTAAATAATCTGACATCTGATAAAATATGTGTATGCTCTTTGACCCAGCATTTCTACTCTGAAGTTTAGCCCTAAGGAAACTCTTACACGGGTGTACAAGGAGATAGATATGAAGATGTTCATAGCAATAGTGTCTGTAACAACAAAAAAGAGAAACAACCTTAAAGTCCACCCACAGGAGAACACACAATAAGCTGTGGTATAACCATGTATGAGAACACTATACAAGGTTGAAAATGAATAAACTCTATGTATACATAGCAACATTATGATTAAGTGCCCAACATAAAACTGGAAAATGTACTAAAATACAAGCACTATCATTCCATTTATGTAAAGTTCAAAACAAACTTCTTCAGGGATATATACATTTATAGTGAACTATAAAAAAAATGAAAGACAAATACTAAAATAATGTATGGATTACAAGGGTAGATAGATGATTAGCAGAGGAGAGACATGAACAGCAAGTAACACATGGCAATCAGGGTTCCACATCAACCAACCAATATTTGGAAAAACAACTGTTATCTGTACTAAACAGTCTCCCCCACCCTTGTTATTTTCTCTAAACAATAGAATATAACAACTATTTACACAGCACTTACATTGTATGTGGTATGGTAAGCAATCTAGAGATGTCTGAAAGTATACGGGAAGATGGGCATAGGTTATATACAAATAATATGCCACATTACAGCAGCATATAGAGCATTTAAAGATTGTGGTATCTGAGGGTGGTCCTGGAATCAACCAATCACCCAGAGATACCAAAGGACAACTACAGTCTATTTCTTACGTTGAATGGTGCACAAATCAGTGCTTATTTTACAGGGGGTTTTTTTTGTTTTTTTGGCCAGGGCTGGGTTTGAACCTGCCACCTCCAGTATATGGGGTCAGCGCCCTACTCCTTTGAGCCACAGGCACCGCCCTCAATACTTATTTTATTGTTCCTTATATTTTACATATTCCACATGTAATTTTCCACAACATTTCAAAGTAATTTTTTTAAAGTTTCTAAATACTTAAGCAATTTTAAACTAAAATTATTTATTTTGGCTCGGCACCTGTGGCTCAAGTGGCTAAGGCGCCAGCCACATACACCTAAGGTGGTGGGTTCAAATCCAGTCCAGGCCTGCCAAACAACAATAATGGCTGCAACCGAAAAAAATAGCCAGGCGTTGTGCACGGGTGCCTGTGGTCCCAGCTACTTGGGAGGCTGAGGCAGGAGACTTGCTTGAGCCCAGGAGTGGAGGTTGCTGTGAGCTGTGGTGCCACAGCACTCTACCCAGGGGGATAGCTTAAGGCTCTGTCTCAAAAAAAAAAATATATATATATTTATTTTACTTGTTCAATTAAGGCATTCCTTGCTTCCGTTGTCTCCTTCAGCAATTCAGGATCACTCCCGGCCAAGAGGGGTTTTCTCTCGAAGTCTTTTCCATCACCTGAATTAGGATTCCAAAGAAGTTTTTCTTTATTTATCACATCCACGACTCCTTTAAAAGTTTTGGCTTCACCAATTGGTAACTATAAATCAGAGTGAGATTGGCATAATGAAATGATCACTCACTTAAAACTGCTTTAGTGATACAAGTATAGTATTGCCCTCAGAATCCAAACACCCCAGAATTTGAATAAGTTGGAATCCAAACGAAGATTAGAGCAAATTTTGCCTGAACTCGAAATGCTGCTTTGGGATCCAAATGCCCAGCATGTTGCTCATGTGTTTTTATGCACGTTTCCCCAGGGCTCAGGCCACCCATTCACTGTTGGAGCTGTAGTTCAATTCGTTGTCGGAAGCTGTAATGAAAGCATCTCGTGTAGGTTTTGCTAATTGAATGCTTCTGTGCCTATTTTATGTTACTTTTTTATATAAGAACTAAGTGTATTTGCCATAAGTCCTAAAAAGTGTACTGAGGAAAATAAGAGTAAAAGGAAAGCTGTTTAAGCTCCAACCAAAGATCTTATCACTAAGCATGAAAGTGGTGCATGTGTGGCTGATCCTTTTTTTTTGAGACAGTGCCTCAAGCTGTCACCCTGGGTAGAGTGCCTTGGCATCACAGCTCACAGCAACCTCCAACTCCTGGGCTTAAGCGATTCTCTTGCCTCAGCCTCCCAAGTAGGTGGGACTACAGGCATCCACCACAATGCTCGGCTATTTGTAGGTTGTAATTGTTACTGTTTGGCAGGCCTGGGTCAAATTTGAACTTGCCAACTCTGGTGTATGTGGCTAGCGCCTTAGCCACTAGAGCTACAGGCGCCACCACATGTGGCTGATCTTGCTATTATGTTCAGGACGCCTAAATCAACTGTTCATAAGATTTTGAAAAATAAAGATGTTATCAAACCAGCTGATGGTGTGAAACAGGTTATGACATTGACTTCTAGGAGATCAAAAAGTATAGAAGAGCTAGAAAATCTCCTGTTAGTTTGGCTTAATGAAAAACAGCTAGCTGGCTGGTGATGTGATTTTCTGAGACAGTAATTTCTGAGATCAAAAAGTACAGAAGAGATGGAAAATCTCCTGTTAGTGTGGATTAATGAAAAACAGCTAGCTGGCTGGTGATGTGATTTCTGAGACAGTAATTCGTGAGAAAGCCAAGGTCCTCCAGGATGATTTAGTGAAAGGTATGCCTGACACTAGGGCTCAAAAGGAAGAGCTGAAAGCCAGTAGAGGGCAGATGAAGAACTTTAAAAGGACTGGGATGTATGGTGCTGTTATGCCCGAAGAGGCTGCTAGTTCTAATTCAAAAGCAGCAGCAAAGTTTGCAAACGAGTTTAAGGAGTTTGTGAACAGTGAGGGGTATGTTTCAAATCAAGTGTACTATTGTGACAAAACAATTTTTAACATTAATTTTATTTACAAAATTTTTATTCAAATACCATTTAATGTTTTACCTCAGTGTATTTACTGTTCAAATCATTTTGAAAATTTGAGTTTGTGGGACGCAGGAATGGATTAATTCAGTTTCTATTATTTTAAAGGAGAAGACATGTCTTGGAATTCAAACAATTTAGAATTTGAACAGGGTTCTGGAATGAATTAAGTTCGGATTCCAAGGTATCACTGGTAATTGCACTACTTTCCCTCAAATATCTATTATTACCATTATGTGTAGGTATTTTTAATTTTATCCCAGCTTCCTCAAAAAAGGATTTCAGACAACTTCACAAATGTATTATAATATCACAATAAAATAAATTGATGGGGAAACTTAGAAGGAGCTTGTAATTAACCAATTTACCTGTAAAAGCAAAGGCTTTGCTTTTAATTTCTCTCTGATGCTTTCAACTGCATAGCTAAAACTGTAGAAAGCAAAATAATTAGAGTTAAAAATTCTTTTTCTTTTT
This sequence comes from Otolemur garnettii, assembly GCF_000181295.1. Classification (NCBI taxonomy): domain Eukaryota; kingdom Metazoa; phylum Chordata; class Mammalia; order Primates; family Galagidae; genus Otolemur; species Otolemur garnettii. The sequence continues at coordinate 9,132,765 of NW_003852412.1, forward strand.
TTGAGACAGAGCCTCAAGATGTCACCCTGGGTAGAGTGCCACGGCATCATAGCTCACAGCAACCTCCAACTCCTGGGCTTAAACGATTCTCTTGCCTCAGCCTCCCAAGCAGCTGGGACTACAGGCGCCCGACACAATGCCCAGCTATTTTTTGATTGTAGTTGTCACTGTTGTTTGGCAGGCCCCGGCTGGATTCGAACCCGCCAGCTCTAGTGTATGTGGCTGGCATCCTAACCACTTGAGCTACAGGCACTGAGCCTATAGTTAAAAATTCTTAAAACAGGTATGAAGTTAATACCTTCCTCTTAGGAAACTTCAGGAAATAATACTCTGTACCTGTGCCAACAATGAGAAGCAATGTAAGCTACAGGAGTACAGGGATTATACCATATAGTTCCAAACAGAATCACTAGCATCAGCACGATACCACTTCGTAAGAATCCTAGAACTATGATTCAGCCTCTCTACACTAGAAACAGGATGATTCATCTTCTATCGGCTCTCTATTAATCCCAAACTGTTACTTAATCTATCAATTACCTACTTTGAAATTATCTTTTTTAATGGCAACGAACTGGGATTCCATAGATTTACCCTATAAGAAAGAATAGCTTTTTCTAAATTTCAGTTGTAGTCCATTAAAAGTTCAAAGTGCGTTCTCATTTTGATAAGCCGAAGAAACACATGTAAAGTACCTTGCTCCAGTTTTGTCCATCTTGTTTAAAAAACAGATTCGGGGAATCTTATGTTTGTCAGCTTGCCTCCATACTGTCAGTGTCTGGGCCTAAAGCAAAAATAAGAAAAAATAAATACATATATATATACATCAGACAAAAGCAACTATGTTACTAAACATGGAATGAAGACCAAGAATCTACCATAACATGGAACGGGGAGCTATTCCAGCACAGAATTATCACCCACTGCACTTGGACTTCTAGGACCACTTTTTTGCTATCAGGTTAATATAGCTGGGAATATGAAGTGTGATGAAGAATGTGCTTTGACCCATTTTACACTACTTCCCTGGACAAACCAGGTTGACACATAAAGAGAATTAACACCTGGGAGGCACCGAGCGTCATGGAAAGAGGCCTTAACTGTGAATCAGAAGACTGACTTTTTGTTTGGCTTTACCTTTCCTATACACATCACATGCCATCTAACTAATTTACTGCCAGCTTTCTGACCTATAAAATAGGAACTTTTGCCTTACTTCAGTCACTTGTGAAGAAAAAGGAACAAACAGGAATATATTATACAAATGCTATTGTAATAAAAAGTTGCATAATTTATTGTGAATATTTGAATGTTCATGTAAACTTAAGAGGATTTAAAAGGGAAAAAAGAAACCAATACCTACATTTATAAATTGCAATTTTCTGCAATTTTCTATGCTTTTCTTCTATTTGACTTCTTTTCATTTTTTGTACATATTAAATACACAGTGTAAATCTATTATAATATCTGTGCCTAACAGAATCTAAGAACCCTGAAGCAAAGCATAATTAATTAATAAGCCTCAGAGGCTGCCGCAGAATTACAGTAGAAGCTAGCTGGTTGTGTTTTTAGGTCAAGTTTGTATACAATAAAAGACACAGATCTTAAGGGTACAGGTCAGTAAGTTTTTGATAAACGTAGGTAGTTGTACAAAGAATACCCCAATCAAGACATAGAAGCTATAAAACACTATCACTCTAAAAATCTTTCTTACCTCTATTCTCCACAAGCAATCTGTTCTGATTTCTACCACCACAGGTTCACTCCGCCTATTCTATTTTTTTTTTGAGACAGAGCCTCAAGCTGTCCCCCTGGGTAGAGTGCCGTGGCATTACAGCTCACAGCAACCTCCAACTCCTGGGCTCAAGCGA
>NW_003852412.1:9136169-9153579 GCF_000181295.1 Otolemur garnettii
AACCTCCAACTCCTGGGCTTAGGCCATTCTCTTGCCTCAGCCTCCCGAGTAGCTGGGACTACAGGCACCTGCCACAACACCCAGCTATTTTTTTGTTGCAGTTTGGCCGGAGCTGGGTTTGAACCCGCCACCCACAGTATATGGGGCCAGCGCCCTACCCACTGAGCCACAGGTGCCACCCAAGATCAACAACTTATTAAAAACTTTTTAAAGACTGGACATGGTGGCTCACACTGAGGTGGGTGGGCTTGACTCAGGAGTCTAAGACCAGCCTGAGCAAGAGCAAGACCTCGTCTCTACTGAAAACAGAAAAACTAGCCAGACCTTATGGCAGGAGCCTATTGTCCCAGCTGAGTCCAAAGGATCTCTTGAGCCCAAGAATTTGAGGTTGCTGTGAGTTATGACACCACAGCACTCTACCCAGGGGAACAGAATGAGACTCTATCTCAAAAAAGGAAAAAAATTTTTTTAAAAAGCAAAAATCTCCTATCATACCACGTGCTAACTAAAAACCCATCTACCATTTTAGAATGAGTGCCTCCTGCTTTGCAAATTTAGAAATTTCCTATTTCAGCATATTTCAGTCTTACAAGCAATGTAATCTGTCTGAATGATTAAGTCAGTCAAACTTACGTAAAGAAGTTACGATAACAGAAAGGATGCAACCATTAGGATATAAAGTGACCAGAAAGATTCAGATATAACAACGTATAATCAACCTCAGACCTCAGTGTCAGGCTTTATCACTATCAGGGGTTCTCAGACAAGTTTCAGTAATTGTATTATCTCCCCCCACCCTGACTTTTCATTTTGACAAAGTTCAAATCAAGAGAAAAGTTAAGAGAATGGGAAGAATACCGGAAAGGAAAAAAAACAACAGAACTAGTAAATATTCACATACTCTTCACCAAGATTCCCCAAATGTTAACATTTGCCACATTTGCTTTTTCTCTTTCTCTACCAACAAGCATGCATGTGTGCATTATGTGAGTGGATAAATGGACCACTCATCTCCTATGAGAAGCATCATTTACTGATGGCCCAACTTCTGCCCTTCTGACTGTACCACCACCTTCTAGCCAAGGCCCAGCTTTCTATGGGCTGTTTCCAGCTAATGACTGAGCACAGCAGAGGTGTTAACATAGGCCTATTACTACAAGACATGGGACCCCTCTAACAGGTAACTTGGCTTGAGGACTCCTATCGACCTGCCAAACCTTTTTTGGATCTGTGCTGTAGCTGGAGACACTTCCTACCCACTCCTTCCTTCCAACTCCTTCACAGGTGTCAGACCTCCACTGTGGTCTGAATGCTCTTGCCAATTTCTCTGCTTTTCTTTTCTCCAAGGCATTTCCCCCAATAAATCTCTCATATATCTAATCCCACAATGGCATTTCCTTCTCAAAGGGCTCAAACTAACACCACATAAGCAGGTGGACAGAGGCTGTATTATCAGAACAAGCTGTAGATATTGTGACACTTCCTCCTAAATACTTCAGCATTTTGTTTCCTAAGAATAAGGACTTTCTCCTAAATAACCAGTTGTAATTATCACATTCAGAAAATTTTAAGTTGATAATACTTTTATCTAATACATATAATCTATACTCAAATTTCCCTCATTTTCTGATTGCTGTCCTTTTAACATTTTTTGATCGAGGATCCAATCAAGAATCATGTATTTATAAGGCTGTGTAATCACTAAGAAGCTGAGGCACTTGCATCTCCCAAAATGCCGGATTACCTTGGTGCCAATCAGCAGAAAACCAAAGAGGATGAGAAGGATGACAAACCCATCCGAGCTCTGGATGAGGGGGATGTCACCTTGCTGAAAAGTTATGGTCAGAGAGAGCACTTACTCTAGGCAGGTCAAGCAGGTTGAGGAAGATATTCAGCAACTTCTCAAGAAAATCAATGAGACCCCGTTACTTCACCCAGAGAGGTTTGTTAACCTTGGTATTGAGCCTCCCAAGGGTGAGCTGCTCTTTGGTCCACCAGGCACAGGCAAGACACTCTGCGCTCGAGCAGTGCTAATAAGACTGATGCTTGCTTCACTCCCATTACTGGATCTGAACTTGTACAGAAGTATGTTGGTGAGGGGGGATCAAATGGTTCGTGAGCTCTTTGAAATGGCCAGAACAAAAAAGCCTGCCTTATCGTCTTTGACGAAATTGATGCTATTGGAGGGGCTAGGTTTGATGATGGTCCTGGAGGTGACAATGAAGTGCAGAGAATAATGTTGGAACTAATCAATCAGCTGGATGGGTTTGATCCTCGAGGCAATATTAAACTGCTAATGGCAACTAACAGACCTGACACTTTGGATCCAGCACTGATGAGGCCAGGGAGGCTGAACAGAAAGATTGAATTTAGTTTACCTGATTTAGAGGGTCAGACTCACATCTTTACGATTCATGCTCATTCAATGAGTGTTGAAAGAGCTATCAGGTTTGAATTGTTAGCATGACTGTGTCCAAATAGCCTGGTGCTCAGATTAGGAGCACCTGCACAGAAGCTGGTATGTTTGCAATCACAGCATGGCGAAAAATTGCTACTGATTTCTTAGAAGCTGTAAATAAGGTCATTAAGTCTTATGCCAAATTCAGAGCTACTTGCTACATGATGTACAACTGAGCCCTGAGGGCCTTCAAAGGAAAACACTTCTTTTAATTGGAATCTTAACCTTACATAGACTTGTTAATAACCAATTGACAAAAAAAAGGCTTCAAAATTAAAGAAAAAAGAATCATGTACTATATTTAGTTTCCTTGTCTCTTTAGAATCCTTCAAGCTAGAACAGGTCTACAGTTTTCTGTACTCATCAGCTATCATGCTTACCTTAATAAAAAAAATTTCAATTTCAATTTCTGAAAAGTGCTTGCCAGTTTTTTTAAGCAGAATGCTTTTTCATTTAGATTTGATTGTTTTCTCATGGTGAGATATTAGTCAAACATTTTTGACAAGAGTTTAGCATTTGTAATGCTGTGTGTCCTTGGTGCAGCATAACAGGAGTCCCACTATGTCAATTCATCCCATTTTAAAACACAGTAATTTTCATCACCTAATTAAGATAATGTTACTTCTAGTAATTTTAAGGTTAGAAGCACTCATATGGATTCTATATTCAACATAAAGCCAATTTTTTTTTTTTAGACGGAGCCTCCAGCTATCCCCCTGGGTAGAGTGCTATGGCATCACAGCTCACAGCAACCTCCAACTCCTGGGCTCAAGCGAGTCTCCTGCCTCAGCTTGGAGATAGCTCCCAAATAGATGGAACTACAGGCGTCCACCACAACGCCTGGCCATTTTTTGGTTGCAGCCATCATTGTTGTTTGGCGGGCCCGGGCTGGGGATTCGAACCCGCCACCCCAGGTGTATGTGGCTGGCGCCTTAGCCACTCGAGCCATAGGCACCGAGCCCATAAAGCCAATTTTAAGACTATAAGATGAAGAGGGCACCAGCTATAAGGAGGGCAAAACTAACCCCATTAGTAAATTTTGTTTGTTTGTTTTTTTGAGACAGAGTCTCACTATGTCGCCCTCAGTAGAGTGCTATGGCATCACAGCTCACAGTAACCTCAAATTCTTGGGCTCAAGCGATTCTCTTGTGTCAGCCTCCCAAGTAGCTGGAACTACAGGTGCCTACCACAATGCCTGGCTATTTTTTGTTGCAGTTGTCATTGTTGTTTAGCTGGCCTGGGCCAGGTTTGAACCTGTCAACTTTGGTGTACATGGCTGGCTTGTAACCACTGTGCTACAGATGCCGAGCAAGTAAATTATTTATTATAAATCCATCTTCAGAATTTATTCAAGAGCCTTTATATTAATTTTTGGGAGATAATTCTTCATGGGTCTCTCATGGTTCCGCATGCTTTGTTAGAAAAGGAATTGACTGGCCTTTGATCTCGCCAGTCTTTCAATGATGATTGTACAGTAGTCTTGAAAGAAAAGATAATGTGTCTTTCTGAACCAAATGAGAGGTCTGCTTATAGCGCTAGAAGATGTCTTCCTCTAGAGCAATGGGTAGGCATGCTTACTGCCTATTATAAAATACTTTCATTTGCTAAGTATAGACTTCTTCTCAACTCACTGTACATGCAGTTGTCACCTGACTCTCTTCATGTCACCCTATGGAAACTGGGATTTGAAGGACCAACACAAGAAAATGCAAATACTCTGGCTACCGATATTTCAACGATTAATAAAATCTCTTGTCTCTGAACCAGGAGTCTTACATCTTTTACTAGAATCCATAAAACTAGGCATGCTAACTTGTTAGCTTAAAAGTAAGATGGTGTTTCAGGCCCTTCACAGTTCTTGACACTAACTTTTTTATGTTCTACAGAAAAGTGAACATGTCTTTTCTTTTACCATGAAATATCTGAGATCACATATATGTCATACTCAATATTAAATTCCAACTTCCTTTAACAACAGTTTGATTTATATAAACTTACCAGATAAAGGAATACAGTTAACTAAATCTGATATATTCTTTTTGTAAATCATGCCATTTTATCTTCACTCTGCCAATATTTTTTACCTCTACACCAGCAGAAGCATCAAACACAGCCACTGCACCATCCAACACTCTTAAGCAGCGTTCAACCTCCAAGGTGAAATCAACATGTCCTAAGAAAAAAATAAGACATAATGCTTAAAATCTTTTTAAAAAACAAAAACATTACATGATCTAACAATCCCACTTTGGTGTATACCCCAAAGCAGGCATCCTCAAAGTACAGCCCGCAGGCCCCAGGCAGCCCGCCTAGGACATTTATCTGGCCTGCCGGGTGTTTCTGCTGCTGCTGCCTGTCCTACTTAGCAGCCAACTCGTCCCAGGGCCATAGTCCAGCCCTCCAACAGTCTGAGGGACTGGCCCCCTGTTTAAAAAGTTTGGGCTCGGCGCCTGTGGCTCAAGCGGCTAAGGCGCCAGCCACATACATCTAAGGTGGCAGGTTCGAATCCCCAGCCCGGGCCGCCAAACAACAATGATGGCTGCAACCAAAAAAACCAAAAAATGGCCAGGCATTGTGGCAGGCGCCTGTAGTCCCAGCTACTTGGGAGGCTGAGGCAGGAGACTCGCTTGAGCCCAGGAGTTGGAGGTTGCTGTGAGCGTGATGCCATGGCACTCTACCCAGGGGGATAGCTTGAGGCTCTGTCTCAAAAAAAAAAAAAGTTTGAGGACCCCTGCCCAAAAGTATTAAAAAATTAAGGTCATTAATTTTGATACTTGCCAACCCATGTTCACAGCATCTGTTCATGACAGATAAAAAGGTAGACACAACCCAAACGTCTATTGACATATGAATGGATCAACAAAATGTGATATACGTGTACAGTGGAATATTTCCTAGCTTTAAATAGGAAGGAAATCCTGTCATGCTATAATATGGCTGAACCCTGAGGACATTACGGTAAGTGAAATAAGTGAACCACACAAGTACAGATACAGTATGGTTACACTTATGAGTCATCTACTCACACTCATAGCCATAGAACCTAGAATGGTGGTTACCATGGGTGGAGAGAAGAGACAAAAGAAGTTGTTCAATGGATACAGAGTTTCAGTTCTACAAGATGAAAACATTCTAGAGATGTTTCACAGCAATGTAATTATACTTACTACAGAAGTGTACACTTAAAAATAGCTAAGATGGTAAAAGTTATGTTATATGGCTTTTATCGCAACCAAAAAACCACTCCACACAAACAAAACACTTCCAATGATACAGCATCTGTGTATTCTTAAAATAGTACCATACCTGGTGTATCAATTAGATTGACTCTATACCCCTTCCAATCAAATGTAACAGCAGCTGATTGAATAGTAATGCCTCTTTCTCGCTCTTGAGCCATGAAATCTGTCACTGTGTCTCCATCATCAACATCTAACCAGGAAAAAGTTGACATAGTTTAGTCTTAATAGCAAATGTATTTTACACAGTTAAATTTGTTTTAAGAAAAATCTTTCCTAGGTCAGGAGTGGTGGCTCATGTCTGTAATCCTAACACCTTGGGAGATTAAGGCAGGTGGAGTTTGAGACCAGCCTGAGCAAGAATGAAATCCCTTCTCTACTAAACATAGGAAAAAAAAAAAAAAACTAGCTGGGCATTGTGACAGGCACCTATAGTCCCAGCTACTTGGCAAGCTAAGGTAAAGGGATTGCTTAATCTCAAAAGTTTGAGGTTGCAGTGAGCTATGATGCCACGGCACTCCGCCCAGAGCACAGAGTTACACTATGTCTCAAAAAAAAAAAAAAAAAAGGGAAGAAAATCCTGATACATGCTACAGCATGGAGGAACCTTGAGGACATGAAGGTAAATGAAATAAACCAGTCATAAAAAGACAAATACCGGTAAGATTCCACTTACATGAGGTATCTAGAGAAGCCAGGGGTTAGGGGGAGGGAGAACTAGGAAACTGTTTAATGGGTCTAGTACAGAGTTTCAGTTTTACATGACGAAAAAGTTCTGGAGATTGGCTGTACAATATGAATATGCTTTAACACTATTGAACTAAACACTTGGAAATGGTTAAGATGGTAATATTTATGATATGTTCTTTGCCACAATTTAAAAGATAACATGAAAATTGCCTGGCTTCACCACATCTGGACCCTCACTTCAGGGATATAAACTGCAGATGTGAAAGAAGATTATCACATTTGTGACCTAACAGAGGAAGACTAAAAGTTCCGTACTTTGCCATCTGTTATATTTCCATTTATGTAACAATAATTCTATGAAAAGTTTAGGTGGTTATACATTCAGGAACCTATGATCATGAAGATTCTAATCCTGGAGTTCTTTTCCTCTCTAAAGTATTATGCTAAGTCTCAGTGTATACTAAGGGTCTAGAGAAATGGTTCTCAGTATAGTGCTTATTATGTACTAGACCTTCTCAATCTTAATTTCCAGAGTGGAGATAGGCCAGGGCATCATTATTTAAAATCAAAATAAAAATACAGAAAAAAGAAAGGCTACATGGGGACCCAAATGTATGTGCCTAGTCAAATACCAGTTTGCACGTTACAATTAAAAAATAAATTCAATACCCCATGACAGTATTAATGTACACAGCTATGACTAAATTAAAAAAAAAAATTCAAGACTTACACATATACTACTATCATAATGGAAGGATTAACAAAATCTTTTCCTCTTCTACATAAGAATTTGACTCTGGTTAATTTTTTCTTGTTCTTCTAGAAACTAGATAACAGAAGTATGCCAACTGTGTGGATTGGCAATTTATCTTGTGAAAAAATAACTTCTGATAGGTAAACTTAATCTGAATTGGGAAGAACTATAAATGAATTATAAACACCTAACGAAAAAACATAACTTTGCACTTCCCTGAGTATGTCATGACGTTTATGTGGAACCTGAAAGCTATGCCTCTGGAGTTATAACAAGAATATTCATTTCTACAAGGCATGAGTCTTCTAAGCTAGCATGGCTCCTAGATCTTGTCACCTTACACCTAAGCTATCACTCTTCTGGTAGCTAAAGAAGACAGCTCCCCAGATAAGGAGGTGGAATGCTATTAACAACTCCCATAGAAAGAAACATTTAATGTTGGTCTGTTGATAAGCTATGGTCCAAGTAGACCAGAGCCAAATGGGGTCCATGATTGTCTTATGAGTCTGAATGTTTAGTTGAAACTAAGACTCTTTGGTGGGTGTTGCAACTACCTTATCTTTATGTTGTAGCTTAGACATCTGTGCCTCCTGCCATACTCAAGGTGCCTATGTTGACTTCTCAATCAAAACATTTTTCAATGATGACTTGCTAATGAGGGTGAGGAGAGGAGGAATCCATTCTAACCTCCCAGTGATCTTGTGTATCCAGAATAATACAATATTCTTTCTGTGGTGGTAGTTTTGCCTGCATCAATATGAGCCATAATTCCAATATTACGAATTCTATTTAAAAGGGAAAAAAAGAAAAAGTGTTATGAGGTAGACATTATATTCTCTGCTTATACAAAATTACTAAACCAAAATATCTATGTTGTGCAAATTTCAAAGCTGCTTAGTATTTCTCTAAGTTACATGATAATTGTGTAAAAACCAGAAAAATGAAGAACACATTTAGAATACATCCTACCACATTACTCTGACAGAAAAGCTAAGTAACTAAAAGGCTAACTACAATCCTGAGAATACTTCATATTCATTTTATGAAAAGTGTGCTGCTGTTACACTCCACTAACAATGCCCCTCAGAGAAGTATGTAAATGTTCTTGGCAGCCTATGAAAAAAATGGTATCAATGATGGTACTTACTTTGCTATGGGAGGACTGATGACAGAATGAAGGGACTTGATATCATCTCCCATTAAGCCTAATGAAAAGAAGGTTAAACTCAAACCATAAAATTTATGAAATTTTCCTTTATAAATGAAGGAAATTAAAATAATTTTAAGCACACACTATAATTTCAAATAAAATAAAACTCAAGCTTAATAAAATTGTCATTTATATAAAATTTATTTTCTTGCAGTCTGTAAGGAAAAAGCTATGACTGACAATAAAACAAGATCAAAGTTTTAAACATCAACTTCCAGAAAAACACAGATTTACTCCAATCTCTCCCACCTACTGAATGTCTATTTACAAAATTGCAGAATAAAAAGTAATGGTTGTAGTGATAATCTTAAGGCCCTAGTATATTCTGAATCAAAGAAAAATTTAAAAATGCACACTCCTATAAACTTACATTTTCCAAGGCTTGAAGAACTAAGAGTGATCAATCCTCTTATCAGCTGATAGAGGTTTTGTACAATTTGGAACCTATTTTCCTGAGCAATCTCAGGATACAATACTTTTAAAGATGGCCTGAAGTACCACTAAACAGAAGTCACAACAATCTAACACTTCTAAAAAGCTAAGTAGTATTTTTTAAAATTAAAAAGTTCATAGTGGCTTACTTCAGGTTTACCATAAATTTTAAGAGATAATATTAAAGCAACAATGCAGTTATATTTGTAAATTTAATCTGCACCTTCCTGCTATTCAAACTATTTCTCTTAAGTTTCTGTAATAAGATAAGAACAGTTTTATATTATTTTAAAAACCTCATGGCTTGGCACCTGTGGGTAAGGCGCCAGCCACATACACCTAAGGTGGCGGGTTCAAATCCAGCCTGGGCCCACCAAACAACGATGGCTGCAACCAAAAAATAGCTGGGCGTTGTGGCGGATGCCTGTGGTCCCAGCTACTTGGGAGGCTGAGGCAGGGGACTCGCTTGAGCCCAGGAGTTGGAGGTTGCTGTGAGCTGTGATGCCACAGCACTCTATCAAGGGGACCAGCTTAGGCTCTGTCTCAAAAAAAAAACCTCATAGCATTTGAAGATCAAAAGATAACCGACACTGCTACAGTTAAATTCACATGGGCAAAATAGAGCAACCTACGTACAATACACCCCAATAATGCAGCCCATTAAATTCACATGCCCTTTTAAATCAACAGCCAGTTGGTATTTTTATTCTATTATTCTCACATGACAAAAAAAGTAATGAGAAAAACAGCAGAATTACACTCCTGTAGTTTCACAAGGTCTACTACATGCTTGCTTAATGCAAATACAGGAAGGACCTTCAAGACTCAAGTAACCAGCTTATCAACTTTCAGCTTTTGATAGCCAAATATCTAACCCAAATTATTCATATAATCACCAAACTCCTTTTAAGAATCTTTTTCAACACGTTTTTATTAGTAGTTAAGTCATGATTCAGAATAAGAATCTTTAAAATAAGTTCTAGTAAACCTCTACTGACAGAAAACCCTTGCATAAGAAACAGAAACTAGAAAATAAATACGTATTTTACAAGAGCATTCTACAGGGAGACTTACACACTGAACTTCTAAACCTGCTATGAAAACACCAACCTTCCCTTCACTCAGCTCATCAGCATGTTCAGTAAATGAGGAGGAGCACAACCTCCTCCTGCCATCTGTGAGAGTACTCCCACCCCTAATAATCTCAAGGAAATAGGCGGTCAGAGACCCCTAATAAGGGAGATTCTTATTCTTATCTGTTTAAACAAAAACAGAGGCAGAAAGAGGGGAAAAAAATGATAAAGTCAACAGTTCAGATAAAATGAGAAGAATCTAACATTTGTACCTGGCAGGGAACTGTAATTTCTTCCAGGAGGTACATGTAGCTTTAATTTTTTAAAACTTCTCATTTTACAGCAGCACATAATCTAATAAAGAGAAAAATAAATTTGATATTCATTTTATTTTAGCATGACACAGCAGTTTTAACATTGTAACTATGCTTTGTGAGAAAATAAAATGTTTTGCATATCCTCAAAATAGCCCTAATTCATTAACTATAATCCTTTTAAAGTGACGACCCAAATTCATCCTACAGAAAGAATAAGGATAAAATTAATACTGATTTGCTACTTTGAGCTGACCTGAAAACAATGGTTCTTCCGACCTACAACATTAGCATGGGTGAGAACTTTACAAATTCTCAGGCCCTACTCTAGACAAAAGAATCTGGAACTTCTGGGGATGGGGGCCAGGAATCTGTTTGAACTAGCCCTCCCAGTGATTCTGATAGCTGCGGTTTAAATATCACAACCCTCAAGTTTAGAAAGTAGGAAACCTAAGAGTGCCAGAAAGGTTAAATATGGTATCTCACCACAGATGTATCTTGGCTATCCTCTACAGCTAAGAGCCTGTGGGGGAACTCTAAAACCATTAGTTGTTTTCAGGATTTATAACAGTCATTACACATAAGAATTTGCTGGAAAGCTTCTTAAAACGATGCAGGTAAGGAAAGGAAAAGAAAGATGGGGGTCTCGGCAGTGATATTTTAACTGAGAATCAATGAGGTACAGCAAGTCACGTAAGGCCAAGTCTACCCTCCACTCTAGCTCCCCTTACCTTCTCCTACTCTTCCCATGCAGAGATTGAACACTCTCCATCCCAACTTATCCCCAGACCACATTTAATGGTTGCCAATATATTTTGAACTGTCAATGCATATAAATATTTCAAGAGAAGAGACGCAAATTTTTACTGCATAACGACAAGGATAAGAAGACCCAGTGTCTACCTCTCATAAGCAGCTAATCTCAATTGTCAGAAATCAAAACACCGAAGAAAAACTGTATAAATCGTTGGGCCACATAATAACATAAAAAATAGAAGAGAGAAATATATACTCTTCAAAATGCCACAGGTGATTCAAGTGGCAAAAGTTAATTTGCAGACTAATAATAAGGCATGATTCTTCTGGGATACAGGTTCGCCAGGTTCCCCTTCTCCTCAAGGGATCTAATCCCAGGCCTGTCAGCAGATGCCCCAAAATACAAACAGTACAGAACCCAACTGCTGTCAATTGGAATACATTTCTGCTCCTGTCTTCAACCCACAAATTTCATGCCTTTTCAATCTTAACTAAGCACGTACCACACAACATGACCATAAATTTTTCCAGTTCAAAGCGAAACAGCAAAACTAGCAGAAATTTCTTTTTCCTTCATCACAATCTCATGGTTAGATTTATTCTTATCACAGATTTGACTAGCTTCAGCATGATTTTTTTTTCTTGTAAACTGAAGCTCATTTTTTCACTTAAAGGAAGCACCTTACAGCTAGCTTCTCTTTGGCATATCTGAAACTGCTAGCATCATTATTCCTGCAGTTTAGAGCTATTACTAAGTAAAATAAGAATTCCTTAAACACATGCACTGCATCACCATGAACCTGAAAGCCAAGATGGCTCCTGAGGGCAGCTAGTGTCTACAGTGTGGACACCTTAACCAAAGGGATGATTCACCTCCTGGGTAGGATGAGGCTGGACAGCATCAATTTCATCATGCTACTCAGGATGACATGCAATTTAAAACTTATAAATTGTTTATGTCTATAATTTTCCATTTAATATTTTCAGACCTCTGTTTACAGTAGGTAACTAAAACAGCAAAAAACAAAACTACAAACAAGAGGGGTTTACTGACTTCCTGTTAAGTCACTGCCAAAGATAAAAAGAAGTGACAGCCGGGCACAGTGCAATCCTAGCCCTCTGGAAGGCTGAAGTGGGTGGACTGCCTGAGCTCATGAGACTCCATCTCTAAAAATAGCAGGCACCTGTAGTCCCAGCTACTCGGGAGGCTGAGCCAAGAGAATCGCTTGAGTCCAGGGGTTCAAGATTGCTGTGAGCTGTGACGCCACAGCACTCTACCAAAAGCGACAAAGTAAGACTCTGTCTCAAAAAAAAGAAAAGAAGTGACACAGGAAAGCTTCAAAGTAGTCTTTCTCGTAGCTGTAGATTTAAAAAAAAAAAAGGGGCATGATTTCAGTTGAAGATTACTATTTCTAAAGTATACTGAAGATGTGACAGTTCACAAAATAATTTATAGTGTTTTCAAGAGAATTAAGGCATCAGTCCAGGGCTTAAAGACTAACATTTCCAAAATATGAGACAAATACTAGATTTCCCAAGAAACTAACTTCCAACAACTCTGAAGAAGAAAATCAAAAGTAGTTTTCTTGTATCAACCACTGTATAATTATGTTGTACCTTTACATTAATTTAAAAGAAGCTTTGTTTCATAGGAGTCTCAACCTGTGGATAATTATAAAGCGTATTTTTACTTGGCAGTTTAAGGATGTACATTAAGTGCTGCTATAATTAGAAAAGATACAGAGGACTATACTCCAAAAATATTTGGCATTTTAGTATGACATGAGACTAGTGGTTAGCTATATCTATTTTCTGTCTTATTTAATTTATTATACTTATTAAATTAATTTCTTTTAAGTCAGTTTGCCTTGAGGATACCCAAAGGTTATGAAAAACTAAATTTAGAATAAAAAGCTGATGAGATACATTGCCCATCTTAGGTAGTAAAACAACTGAAGTTATTAAAACACATTTAATTTTACAAGAAAAGCTTACATTAATGTGCAAACTGGACATTTTCTGATGATTCATTGCAAATATCCTCAGGTTATTCAACATCTTTATCCTCTAAACTGTTATTCTCTGAAAAAAGAAAGGTACAAAATTATAAAACTAAATTTACATATTACATGTCAGTAAGGCATGTATCAGTTAGACATATGCAATACGTAAGGTAAAAATGTATTACTTTTGGCTGGGCACCTGTAGCTCAGCGGCTAGGGTGCCAGCCACATACAGTGAAGCTGGCGGGTTCATATCCAGCCCAGACCTGCCAAACAATGACAACTACAACCAAATAATAGGTGAGTGTTGTGGCGGGCACCTATAGTCCAGCTACTTGGGAGGCTGAGGCAAGAGAATCACGTAAGCTCAAGAGTTTGAGGTTGCTGTAAGCTGTGATGCCATCGCACTCTACTTAGGGCAACAGCATGGGACTCTGTCTCAAAAATAAATAAATAAATAAATAATGTCTTACTTTTGACCAGGTGCTATGGCTCACAACTGTTATCCTAACACTTTGGAGGCTGAGGCAGGACTGCTTGAGCCTAGGAGTTCAAGACCAGCCTCAAAAAGAATTTGAAAAACTAGCCAAGGTTTAGCGCCCATAGCACAGTGGTTATAGTGGTAACCACATATACTGAGGCTGGCGAGTTGGAATCCGGCCCAGGCCAGCGAAAACAACAATGACGACTGCAACAAAAAATAGTCAGGCATTGTGCCGGGTACCTGTAATCCCAGCTACTAGGAGGCTGAGGCAAGATAATCGGTTGAGCCCAAGAGTTTGAGGTTGCTGTGAGCTGTGACACCACGGCATTCTACCAATGGCTACATAGTGAGACTCTGTCTCAAAAAACAAACAAACAAACAAACAAAACTAGCCATGGTGGTGTGTGCCTGTAATCGTAGCTACATAGGAGGATGAGCCAAAGGAGCACTTAAGTCCCAGAGTTTGAGGTTGTAGTGAGCTATGATGACACCATTGTAGTATAGCGTGGATGACAGGTGAGACACTGTCTCAAAAAAAAAAAAAAAAAAAAACCTTTAAAAAGTAGTAACAATTATTTTTAGCTATCAAAAATTCGATGCAAAATGAAAATTCTGAATAAATACAACACGCGGAGTAGCAGGCACAGCAGGGTACTCACCAGCATTAGGTTGCGTGCGGGACCACTGTTGTTTTAGCTGGCTTGGAGCAGATTCTAACTTACCAGTGTAGGTGGCTGCACTGTAACCACTGTGCTACGGGCACCGTACCTTGGCTAAATTCTGAATTCTGAATAAATTCTGAGCATAAAACGTCCCTTATTTATTCCACACATTTTAATAAAGGAAACATCAAAATAGAGATTTATAGAAATGACAAAAACATCATACAACCAAAATGCTTTTTATGTACGTGTACAGAATTACAACTTCAAAAGTAAGCATCCCCATATTAACTTGGTAATTTCTCATGGGTAGTAAAATTTATTGGCTTATCTGTATATTCTAATTTTTCTTCCGCAAATATGTAAATATAGAATCATGTAAAAAATACACAAAGGCAAGTCCTCGTCCTGTTATTACAGAAACTACACATGTTCAAAAACATTTACTAAATATTCACTGTTTTAACTATAATATCAAAGCTACAAGAAACTCATGAACACATCTGAGACTGGGGATGGGAGAGAAGAGATAAACAGATAGGGTTAAACCACTGTGTTCCAGGTACTAAGAAGTCAAGTCAAAACTCATTATCAATCCTAAATTTGTTCCTTTCTGTATTTTATCTTAGGTAACAAAGAGATATTTGCTAGTCTTCTTTAGGAAATCACCAGATCCCTTCATTTTATGTCCTAAGTATATCTTGAATCCACTCTCTCTTCATTCCTAATGTCAAAGATCAGGGCTTCGTGTCTTTCTCCAGTTACTACTGTAATAGACCTCAGTCTCTTGTTACTCTAAGCCAGTGGTTTTCAGCCAGGAGTGATTTTGCACACCTTCTCCAAGGACTACCCACTCTCATTTCCTCAACAAGAATTTGTTGGGCCAGGGGCGGTGACTCACGCCTATAAACAATCCTAACACTTGGGAAGCAAGAGGTATGTGGATTGCCTGAGCTCACAGATTCAAGACCAGCTTGAGCCAGAGCCAGCCCTTGCCTCTAAAAATATCCAGGTACCTGTAGTCCCAGCTACTTGGGAGGTTGACTCAAGAGAATCACTTGAGCCCAAGAGTTTGAGGTTGCTGTGAGCTAAGACGCCACAGCACCCTATGGAGAGCAACATAGTGAGACTCTGTCTCAAAAAAAAAAAAAAAAAAACAACACAAGAATTTGCCAGGTGAACAAAAGACAACAACCCTGCCCTCATACTGCCTTTATTCCAGTCAAGGAATACAGACAATTGAAGAAATGAATACCGCATATAGCATCTTTTATGCTAATAATAATAAGAATTAAGCAGGAAAAGGGAATTGGGGAAGTTGTAGCTGTAAATAAAGAGGCCAAGGTCTGGCAGTGCCTGTGGCTCAAAGGAGTAGGGCACTGGCCCCATATGGGGGAGGTGGCGGGTTCAAACCAGGCCCTGGCCAGAAACTGCAAAAAAAAAAAAAAAAAAAAGAGGTCAAGGAAGGCCTCACTAAAGCAGTGTCATTTAGTGAGTCACAGCAAGCAAAAACCTGAAGTGAGAAAGAGAGGCAACTGGATGTGGAGGAGCCCATTTCAGGCAGAGAGAGTATACAACGTACTGCACCTGAAATTATATAAACGCTAGTTAGTACTACTTCTGGTTCTAAAGAAAATGACCAGATCACCTTAATCTGAGGCAGCTTTTTTTTTAAGATGCAGCCTTTAAAAACTGCCTCAATTAAAGCACTAAAAGTTACTGACATGAATACTTGTTTTTTGGTACAGTTATTTTTGCTCCCATCACAACTGAACCACTCTCCAAACTGTGAGGTAATTAAAGGAACGTCTACAACTGGGCAGTAAAAAGGTAAAACTGGCAGTGTTCTCAATCAGATGTACTTTCTTGTAGTCAATTACTTCTCTATGGCACTAGAGGGCTACCAAACCTTAGCCCACTCAGGAGTGGAATCAGTGCAGAAGACAAGAATTTTATTTTCCTGGCAGTGTAACTTTCCTACGTTTTCATTCCTTATGCATCCTTCTCCACCGTTAACACAGCACACACAGCAACAGAAACAAAGATGCGTCGCCCTCGCTCAAGGTTGGAGACACCTCCACGTAGGGCGAACGCTGAGGGGTGTTCTGGAGGCCCCCTTGTCCTCCTCGGTGGCTGGCTGCGTCAGTCGCACCCTGGAAGGTCAGCGGAGCCCGGGGCAGGGTCACCAGCACGCGGAGCAGCAGGCGCGGCGGGGTACTCACCGGCATTAGGTCGCGCGCCGGGGGGGCTGTGGGAGCCGGAGGCAGGGGTTGCCCCAAAGTCTGCAACGGCTTCAGGCCTCAACGCACTGCCCAGTATCTACAGGACGGAAAAAAACTTTTTTTTAAGACGATTTTACTCCCGGATCTGGCCCCCGTAGAAGTTCCACCGCACCACTTCCGGTGGTGCACCGGCCAAATGCCGCCTGCCGGCAACTTCCGTCCTTTAGAGACAAGCAGAGGATAAAGGTGCGGAACGGCTGCGTCGCGCTCGCTCTTCACTCGGCCCTTTTAAAGAGTGACCTTTTCCTGTCGCGACGGTCGTGTGTGGAGTCGGCTTGTGGATCTGTGAGACCCGAAGATTGACAGCGTCTTAGTACCCCAGAGGCTGCGCCGGGCGGCTTCGCGACCGTCATCATGGTAAATGAAGCTGCCTCGGGCGCTGGCGACTTGGAGCGTCCGAGTTAGCAGAGCCCGAGGACCTCTAGGGCACGGGGTGAGGGGAGCAGGCGGAAGTGAGATACTGCTGAAAAGTAGACTCCGTGAACTCCAGGGACTGAAGAAACCTTAGCCTTGGGAACAGAGTCTTTTCCAGATACAGGCTTTGGAGTAAGCCAGATTTGGAGTTCCGCCACATGTGCTCATCAGTGCTAGAATATGGTTGACAAGCCTTGTGATAACCCAATGCTTTATAAGCCCGTCTCGCAACTTCATTTTACTTCTCGAGAAACTGATGGCGTCCTTGCCAAAGACCAAACAGCTAATGAATTCTGGAGCGGGGCTTAGTGGTTCAGATCCAATCTGTTTCCTTGCAATGCCATTCCACATACTTTTCTTGGAGTTGCTGCGAAGTTCACGTGATAACAGCTGAAAACACCACACCTTATTGTTACTCGGCATTGTCTTCTATGCTGGAGTTGGCTTTGTGTCATTTTATTCTTGTAGTCTTAACATACAGATAGATTAAGGACGTGTGTTTAAAATAAAGCTTTTGAAGTGCAAAAGGATCTTGTACATTGCTGGTGAAATGCAAAATAATACAGCCACTTTCGAAAAGTCCAGCAGTAAACATATGTCCACATGAAAACCCGCATATTACAATTTTTTTTTTTTTTT
>NW_003852412.1:9157048-9172864 GCF_000181295.1 Otolemur garnettii
GGAAGTCCCTCTGCCCAAAGTTCGTGCCCAGGGAGAAACAGAAGTATTAAAAGTTATTCGAACAGGAAAGAGAAAGAAGAAGGCATGGAAGAGGATGGTTACTAAAGTCTGCTTTGTTGGAGATGGCTTTACAAGAAAACCACCTAAATATGAAAGATTCATCAGGCCAATGGTAAGTCCTTGAAAGATGCAGTGACTTAAGTATTAGTTCTTGTTAAATGGGATAAAGTACATTATAATTTCCTGAAATGTTTATTTTTTTAGAGATGGGGTCTTGCTGTATTCCCCAGGCATGAGTGCAGTGGTGTAATAATAGCTCACTATAACCTCAAATTGGTGGTCTCAAATAATCTTCCCACCTCAACCTCCTACATAGTAGGAGGACTACGGAGTAGTTTGGACTACGGGCATGCTCCACCAGGCCCAGCTAATTTTTTAATTTTTTATAGAGATGGGGTCATCTAAGGCAGTGATGCCCAAGCTGGTGTCAAACTTAAGCAGGCCTCCTGCCTTAGCATCCTAAAGTGCTGAGATTATAGGTGTGAGCCGTTGTGCCTGGCTGACTTCCTAAAATTCTTAAAATAGACATTAAAAAAAAGTAGAAAGATATTTTTGTGCTATTTTTGTTGTTTCAAGTTATTATTAAGGGTACTTCGTACTTTTGCCACTACAATCAGGAATTTTGTCTTCAATTCCATAAGAAGTTTGAAGTAAAAAAGAATATCCATAAGAGTGTTTTTAGTAAATTCTGATTTAAACATATTAGAATCTTAATTTTCTGCACAAATTCATATTTTATTCATTTAGTAAGTGATATATACCTGACACTGCTAGGTCTCAAACATTTCTCTTTGACAGGTTAGAAAATTTGAGTAAGACTTGTCCTGTAGTAAGGAAAATATCTTCGTGCTTTTGAAAATACTCAGTATGCTGTCAGTGGAAAAAGAAAGGGAATTTGAAAATAGCTTGATTTCTGTTGACACCATTAGTAGTAATATGCCTCCAAATTAAATCCCATCCTTACCCATAGAGAAAAATATAATTGAAGATATGCTACATTTTGCTGTATGTAACACACTTTTTACCCAAATTTTTGAGGGCAAAATAAGGATGCACATTATACAGTGAGTTCCCAAAAAATGCATACACAGGGCAGTACCTATGGCTCAGTGAGTAGGGTACCGGTCCCATATACCAAGGGTGGCATGTTTGAACCTGGCCCCAGCCAAACTGCAACAAAAATATAGCCAGGTGTTGTGGCAGACGCCACTCGGGAGGCTGAGGCAAGAGAATCGGCTAAGCCCAAGAGCTGGAGGTTGCTGTGAGCTGTGATGCAACGGCATTCCACCGAGGGCAACAAAGTGAGACTCTGTCTCTTAAAAAGAAAATACACATTTTAAGAGAAAAGGCTGTCCCATTTCTGCCTGTCACATGGTGATGCTAGTATTCATTTGATTAACACCATCTTTTGAGCAAGGGTCATACTACACATTGCTATTATAATTTAATTCAATGTGAAAAAGTAATACATACATAGATATATCTCTCTTAAAAAGTGTATACATTTTTTGGCATACCCAGTACATGGGTAGTATGGCTTGGGAGTAGGGGAGCCTACCAGGCCTCTAAGGACTGCTGTACCCTCCTGCCTAGGCCCACTGGGTCACAGGATTCTAGTTCTGGAGGATCCAGGATCTGGTGGGAGGGCATTGACAAGGTGGACCATGATCATGTAGAACAGGGCCTGAGGCCCGGTCACACAGGACAGGCTCCAGGAACCTGCCTACCTGTGTGAGCAGCCTCAAATGCTCCCACCCCACTGACCACAGGCCTGGCCATCTTGGCCACAGCATCGGATGCATCAGGGAGTAAAGGACTTTGGGGAGAGAAAGAAGGGACAGCCTTCACAGAGCGGGCAGCTACAGAAGGGTGGTACAATCAGCACATTTACTAGGGGAGCATTAGCCCTACCCAGGTGTGTCTCTCCCAGCTTAGAACCAGCCCATTTTCTCAAGGAACTTTTTCCTAAAAGGTTGTGCCAAAAACGTGGGTATACATTGTACATGGCAAATATAGAATATTTGTAAAATCCCTTTAAGAGACTGAATTATTTTCCCAGCTAGGTATCCAGCCTACTTAGAAAAACAGAATCAGAGAAAGCAAAGGATGTTAATCCTGATGCTCACCCTGAGTAATTATTGAGGATTAAAATATTGGCAAACAACCTATTTCTGTAATAAAGTTTTACTGGAACACAGCCACGCCTATTCAGTTTACATTTTGCATAAGTCTGGGTCTCCTCTCCAACAGAGTTGAGTAGTTACAAGAGACTATATGGCCTTTGCAAAGCCTAAAATATTTACATCTAGTCCTCTATAGAAAATCATTTGTCTGCCCCTGGATTCTATCATGGACTCCCCTTGATTTCATGTTCATAATCTTACAAATACATTCTGATAACCTTATCAGTTCTAAGGTAGAGAATAGTCGGGCTGTTCTAGGTTTTCTGTAGCTTGGCAGATTTTTCCATTGTATTCAGGTAGCATTCTGAATGATGTAGTTCCTTAAAAGGTTGATTAGTCTGTTACTCAGAACCTGATTTTATGTTAACTCTTACCACATATACAGGCAAAAATTAAAACTACTAAGTGTTGTGACATAAATTTTATTTTTTGAGACAGTCTCATTGTGTCGCCCTTGGTAAGAGTAATGTGGTGTCACAGCTCACAGCAACCTCAAAATCTTGAGCTTGAGCCATTCTCTTGCCTCAGTCTCCCAAGTAGCTGGGACCATAGGCTCCCGCCACAATGCCCAGCTATTTTTTTTTTTTAACCCGAGATAGTCTATGTCACCCTCAGTAGACAGCTCACAGCAACCTCAAACACTTGGACTTAAGCAATTCTCTTGCCTCAGCCTCCCAAGTAGCTAGGACTACAGGTGCCCACCACAACACTCGGCTATTTTTTTTGTGGTAGTTGTCATTGTTTTAGCTGGCTGGGGCTGGGTTCGAACCCACCGGCCTTGGTGTATGTGGCTGATGCCTCACCTGCTGAGCTACAGGTGCTGCTGACTAGCTGATTTTTTGTTCTTGTTGCAGTTGTCATTTAATTGGCCCCACCTGGGTTCGAACCCACCAGCCTTAGTGTACGTGGTCGGTGCCATAACCACTGCGCTGTGGGCCCCGAGCTTGTGGCATTTTGAGCACTATACTCTCTAAGTGGCTGGGTGGCTCTGTATGTAACTGGTCTCTGTAACCGACCTCTCTGGACCTTCTCCAGTTGGCCGTCAACACAAAGTTGACAGTCCACTCCTTTTTTCATCATGGAAGGTAGTTGAGGTATATGTAGACTTGGAATCAAGAGTATTTAGATTTGATTCCATTTACCACACACCATTTAATCTGGAAAAAAGTCACTTAGCCTGCTGATCCCTGTCATCTGAAAAAAGGTGATGAAAGGATAAGCCAGATTGAATTCTAGCATAGTGTGCATGGCATGTATCAAGTCCTTAGTAAATGTAGATAACCAGGTGACAGAAACTCCTGAGTACGTTGCTTGGCAGCTATTACATGGTGCTAACTTTTGAAGCTGGGCGTGGTGGCTCATGCCTGTTGTCCCAACACTGTGGGAGGCCAAGGCGGGTGGATTACCTGTGCTCAGAGGTTCGAAACCAGCATGAGCCAGAATGAGACCCCATCTCTACCAAAAATTGCCGGGCGTTCTGGCAGGCGCCTGTAATCCCAGCTACTTGGGAGGCTGAGGCTAGAGAATCACTTAAACCCAGGGACCCAGGGGTTGGCGGAGGTTGCTGTGAGCTATGATTCCACAGTGCTCTACTGAAGGACACAAAGTAAGACTCTGTCTCCATAAAAAAATAAATAAGAGCAAACTTTAAAAAAACAAAACTTTTGAGGAGTACAAATGTGAGTGTTTTCCCCACATTTATCCTATTAACCCATCAGGGTTTTAGTCTGTAGAAGTGCTGGTATTTTATTTGATGCTTTAAGACTGGATCTGGCTCGGCGCCTATAGCTCAACCGGCTAAGGCGCCAGCCACGTACACCTAAGGTGGCGGGTTCGAATCCCCAGCCCGGACCCACCAAACAACAATGACGGCTGCAACCAAAAAATAGCCGGGCACTGTGGCAGGCGCCTGTGGTCCCAGCTACTTGGGAGGCGGAGGCAGGAGACTCGCTTGAGCCCAGGAGTTGGAGGTTGCTGTGAGCTGTAATGCCACGGCACTCTACCCAGGGGGACAGCTTGAGGCTCTGTCTCAAAAAAAAAAAAAAAAAAAAAAGACTGGATCTTATTCAACCCACAGTTTTTTGAAGATGGCAGGAAAAAATACACCGAAAGGACCAGTAAGTACTCTTTGTTAACATTTTAGACTCAATATTCTGTGTTGTTTAAATTACCAGGGCTTGCGTTTCAAGAAGGCCCATGTTACACATCCTGAACTGAAAGCCACCTTTTGCCTGCCAATACTTGGTGTAAAGAAGAATCCCTCATCTCCATTATATACAACTTTGGGTGTTATTACCAAAGGGACTGTCATTGAGGTCAATGTGAGCGAGCTGGGCCTTGTGACACAAGGGGGCAAGGTTATTTGGGGTAAGTAAATTTTTTAATATGGGTCTGTTGCTTAAAGTATGTGCCAAGTTATTTTAATACAGACAAGCTAAATAAGTTAAAACTTGATGTAAATCAGATGTAGATTTTTAGGAAGAATACTTTAATAGAAAAAGTAGTTATGAATACAGTTTTTTAAATGTAGCTTATTAGTTTCAGTTACATCAATTTTATATTCTACATTGTTAGATTTTGATGTTTTAATAAAAATCATTATAATTGAAGATGCAAAAACATATTGGAAGAAAATATATTAGCCATGTGAAAGGAGGCATACATCTAACACATAATTATACTAGTTCAGTAGTAATTAAAATGGAAATGTGTCATGCACCAAATTTTAAATTTTTCTTCCACATTTACTTAGTTTTCTGCTTTTAGTGTCTAAATATCTCTAAACTGATGTTCTTTGAAAGAATACACTACAACTTCTTAAACTCATTAACTGATACTTCATGGTAGTTGGCCTCCATTTTAAAATAGGTTAAATTGATTTGCAACTCACTTTAAACCTTTTGCATTTTCCAGGAAGAATTGTGTGGAAAAGTAGCAATGTTCTGGACAATCCACAAAGGCCTGTTAATACAGTGTAACAGCATGGAGCCGACTGTTACTTCTAAAAACACTGTATCAAAATTGTCTGTAGAACTCAAAGTTGGTCTTGAATAATTTTTTTTTTTTTTTAACAGTTTTGGCTAGGGCTGGGCTTGAACCTGCCACCCCTGGTATATGGGGCGAGTGCCCTACTCCTTGAGCCACAGGTGCCACCCAAATAATTTAATTTTTTAAAAAATCTCATTTATCCTTTATGATTCATTTTAGAAGTAGTAATTAGAAATATCTCAGGCTAAGGTTATATTCTTTAAAAGTAATTTGTATTGGGCAGCACCTGTGGCTCAGTAAGTAGGGCGTCAGCCCCATATACCAAGGGTGGTGGCTTCAAACTCGGCCCTGGCCGAACTGCATCAACAACAAAAAAGCCAGGCGTTGTGGCAGGCACCTGTAGTCCCAGCTACTCGGGAGGCTGAGGCAAGGGATCACCTAAGCCTAAGAGCTAGAGGTTGCTGTGAGCTGTGATGCTGCAGCACTCTACCAAGGGTGACAAAGTGAGACTGTCCCTTAAAAAAAAAGTAATTTTTATTAGCTAACATCCTTCCTTTTTTTGTTTTGTTTCCTCAGGGAAATATGCCCAGGTTACCAACAATCCTGAAAATGATGGATGCATAAATGCAGTCTTACTGGTTTGATAACCATTTCACACAAGTAACTTACACAACAATTGAGAAAACCAGCATTACTGTGATGTTTCAGAATGCTACCAAACAGCCTTACATGTCTGCAGTCATTAAGAGAACTATTTATTAAATTGTACAAAACATTAAAGTGGTCCAGTTTTACAAGTTGGTCTTTATTTTGGGATCCAGGTAAACTCCATGTTCGTGAAACTGAATGACTGAAAAAGCAAATATACAACTGTCATACCTCATCAGTATCTGCATCAATGAATGGGTATTCAGCATTGCAGATCTGTTATTTCTGGAAAACACATCAGTATAAATGAAAATGACTTTTAAGGCCTGGGGCCTGTGGCTCAAGCGACTAAGGCACCAACCACATATACCTAAGCTAATTGGGTCCGAATTCAGCCTGGGCCCACCAAACAACAATGACAACTACAACCAAAAAATAGCCGGGCATTGTGGCAGGGGCCTGTGGTCCCGGCTAATTGGGAGGCAGAGGCAGGAGACTGGCTTGAGCCTAGGAGTTGGAGGTTGCTGTGAGCTGTGATGCAATAGCACTATACCCAGGGGGACAGCTTGAGGCTCTGTCTCTTTAAAAAAAAAAAAAAAAAGAAAGAAAATACCTTTTAAAAAGGTTATGCACACTTTATTACGGGGGCCTAGGCTAACTCCCATATTCCAGACCAGATATGAAATCTCTTCTACTGCATTATTCATCATTAATCCTAAAAAACGGTGGCATTAACACAGGGCAATGTTTAAGTTTATAAAGTATTTAAAAGTGCAGGCAGCATCTGTGGCTCAGTGAGTAGGGTGCCAGCCCCATATACGGGTTGGTGGGTAACGGGTTCAAACCTGGCCCCGGCCAACTGCAACAAAGAATAGCTGGGCATTGTGGCAGGCACCTGTAGTCCCAGCTACTCTGGACACTAAGGTAAAAGAGTCACCTAAGCCCAAGAGCTGGAAGTTGCTGTGAGCTGTGATGCCATGGCACTCTACCAAGGGTGACAAAATGAGACTCTGTCTCTAGAAAAAACAAAAAAAGTGAGTGAAGGCACAGTTTATTAAGTGGAAACAGTTAAGAATTCTTAGACAAATCTCACCTTAGTTAATCCTTAACTTCTGAGTACAGTAAGTTTTCCCCTTCATTCACTATAGAGTGATACCTGCTTGGGATGATATTTTCTATTTGAAACATGAAAAAGTTAGAAAAATTACATTAAAATGTCTATTTGGGCTCGGCGCCTGTGGCTCAACCGGCTAAGGCGCCAGCCACGTACACCTAAGGTGGCGGGTTCGAATCCCCAGCCCGGGCCCGCCAAACAACAATGATGGCTGCAACCAAAAAATAGCTGGGTGTTGTGGCGGGCGCCTGTGGTCCCAGCTACTTGGGAGGCGGAGGCAGGAGACTCGCTGGAGCCCAAAGTTGGAGGTTGCTGTGAGCTGTGATGCCACGGCACTCTACCCAGGGGGGGACAGCTTAAGGCTCCGTCTCCAAAAAAAAAAAAAAAATGTCTATTTGCTTAGCATTTTCTATATTCTAAACTTCAGAATGGTATTAAAAACTGGTTTAAGCAGTTCCAGGTTAGTTTTAAATAGGAAAAAAGACTATAGTGACACCTTAAAGACAATTACTTGCAACTAGCTAATAAAAATAGGTCATGTTTTAGGGTTGTGATTTGGTCAAAGCATTTTTGTGACCTGTATTATACCTTTATGGCTTTGACCTGATCTCTATCTATATATTACATTAATCTGTCATCACCACATTGTTTTAAATTCTGTTTATTTTTTGAAGTCTGTCTGCAAAGTACAACCAATGTGATTAATTGTGCCTTTAACAAAATCATCCAATATCTAAACAAATTCATTATCTGAACACATCTTCATAAACAAAATCGGGGAAAAAAATTTAACACAGATGAAGAAACAATCACAAAATATAGGTTTGATTACTACTTTTTAAAACTTTCTTCCAAAAAAACTACAAGAAAACAAACGTAAGTATTTCAGTTAAAACTTTCATTTGTGAATATTTTTTCTAAGTTCTATAAATATAATAGAAGTTTTGGAACACATACAGACACTTAGGAAAAGAAAGGCTGGTTCTTGGAAATGACATTGAGTATAATATAATCACTTGATGACAGAAGCTGAACCTTTCTTACAAGTGGATTTTAACATGATTTTGTCACTAATAAAAATAGGTAACATTAATGACAAGTTCTGGAAAGTAAAAAAAAAATTGACTTCAAGTAAATTGCTGGACACTATAGAAGTGAAGTTTGCTTGTTCTTTGGGACAAAAATGAAGCAAATTTACTATCTTATACAAAGAAAGCTTGATACTAAGTTTAAAAACATAAGCATAACTTTTGTAACTATTCACACCCATGAAAGACTAGATCACACCTGAAACACCATATTGCTACTAGTGGACATACAAAGCAGAAATTTGTTTCTAAAATACTGTTACACAGATGAGTAATGTTAGTATAAATTATTTACAGTAAGATCTGTTTCAGTTTGCTGGTGTGACCAAACCTTAGAAGGTAATCCCAAAGGGTAAAGCAGAATGTTAAAAGCAGATACTCAGGTATTAGGTAAAAGCTCAAATCATGAGTACAATCATAAACCTTGGAAATATTTTTTCTAAAGTCACTGGAACCATATTTGGTAGTGTTCTGGCAAAAGCAAACCACTAGTAACTAGATGTTATCCTTACCATCTCCACACCTGACTGGAAACTTCACGAATAGAGACACTTTTAAGTAGAAGACTGACATTCTAAGTCATGCTATTTGATTTTATAAAAAAATCATAATAGAACCTCTCACCTTTAAAAGTTGTAGAAGAGCTTTATAATAAATTTGTAAATATATTGATTTCTGTGTTGTCTAGCAAATAATTTAGAACTAAAATTTTGCTAATAACCATCTTTTTTATATTACACAAGGAAATATATTCGTATGTACACAAAAAGAACTCCATAAACAAAAAACAGCTCACAAAGGATTAAGTAGAATGTGACTGGACACTCAACAACTAGACTAGCTGGTTGAAATTACACTTCAGCACTCTCTAATGCTGAAGTTTTTTCTAATGCCTTGAAATACTACAAATATCTGATAAAGCTTATTTAGCTTCCTTAAGAAGACAAATTTTATTATAAATTCTGTATTCACTTAAATTACTGCACATGGAAGTTGAGTTTTTCCATGTGACCTTTTTCCTCTATAATCTATAAATCCCAAAATAACACTATTAGAGATAATGTATAACAGACATTTTCTTCTGTGAACAAAAAATTTTGAAATTGTTTAAAATTCACTATTAAGTTTAGCAAGAATAAATTTGAACTGCTGTTACTCCCCAGCAATCATCATATGTCTAACATTTTGTAAATTCAGCAACTATATTCACATATAGTTGTCAGCTCAATCTTTTCAAAACTAGACCTGTTTAAAGAATATTTTAAACAGAACAATGAGCAATCCAAGTGAAAAAGTAATATCTAAAGGTTATGTTTTTAACTCTTAGAAATGAAAAAGGTGAAGGGTAAGAATTCATTGAATCTTTAGTTATATCCTTACTATTAACAAAAGTTTCTCACAAAATATATAAAACAGCATGAACATTAGATTCACTAGTATTAGTCATACTTTTTCACTTAATGAGTAACTGTTTTAAAAAAAAATAGTCAAAATGCATTAACTTTCTATCAGCATGAAATAATCTGGCTTAGCTCTGACCAGTAATTTAAAAATGTAAAAGATACAAGTGTTCAAAATCTTACATGAACTGTAAAGTTTATTTTGCCTGCTTAAAGGTGTTGACTGATCATCTTTCTAAAAGACCAACATCCCAAAATAAAACTTACTGACATGGTATTGCCTGACTATAGACTGAATAAACCCTTAACACAAAGTCATAACATGTTTCTTTCCACACAAGGATCAAGATCAACCTATTTTAAAAAACAGCCTAAATGGTCTCAAAACATTCTCTAAGTTAGGTACAAATTTAAGTACGAGAGTAAGATTGTTATGAGATTCTCTTTGGATTCTAAGAGTAACATTTTGTTCATTTTAAAATAAATTACAATACAAAAATTAACAATTCAGGGATTTTCTTCACATTTTCCTAGACAAAGGCCTTTGCTATGGCAACACAATGTATACATAATCAACTAGCCAGCACTCAGAAGAAACCAAGAGTGAGCAAACCAAAGGGACCCCACAATTGAAGCCTCAATTTGATTTAAGGTCTTGTAACTAACTACAGCTCCTAGGACAGCTTTCCTCCTGCCATCTAGATCTAAGATTGTGGGGTACAGATCCAAGCCTACCCAAAAATGGGTATCAACCAGCCAGCAGGTTGGAAGATCTCCTGACTGGGAAACCACTCTGAGTTAGAGAAGTGCATGAAAGTTGAGGGGAATACAAATAAGACTCAAGAATCAGGCAAACGTCAGGATTAAGGCAAAACCTTATGAAGGGGCCTCGTACTTAGAAAGTATAGATGTTAACTGGGTGCAGATAAATGTATTATCTCCACTTTATCTATCTGATTGGGACCAGATACTTCAAGTTAAATCAGATCCCTAAATTATATTAATGGATGTTTACCTGATTAAATGTTGAAAGGGCAGAGTTAGAAAAAAACAAAAATAGCAAACTAATACTTCAAATAGAATTTCAAATATTGTATTTTGTTGTGTGTAATACAGACTTCCCCCCCCCCAAATTTCTGAGGGAAAAATAAGAATGCACAATATACATGGGTAGTACTAATTCCATGTATATATATAAACATTTTAAAACCCTTTTTATTTATGTTTATGTATCATTAGCATAACTATATTAAAAAACAAATAGTAAAATTCCTTTATAATACAAAAAAGAAGTACCTAAACATAAACAAATAAAAATTTGAATTAAAAAACTAAAATGAAAGATTTTTTCCTGAAAGTTTGGGCCAAAAATGTGGCTACATATTATAGATGGGAATGCTTTATACACAGCAAAATACAGTCATTACATTATTGCCCACAAACCACAGTTAAATCTCTAACAGCACTGTTAATATCAGATGACAGAGTCATTAACAGATTTTGTGTGTACCTTTCCACAGACATTGAAGTCAATGGAAACTGCAACTACAACTACGAATAAGAGACCAAAACCAAGATACAAACCTCTGACCATGACTTTCTGTTGCTGTGCTCTCATTTATTTGAAGTTTTATTTAATTTACTGACATTTATTCTTGTTTAGGCATGTCTACATTTTAAAAAACGGTGATTAGTTTTGATATTTAAGATTAAACATCTACAACCCTCACCAAATTTTACTATTAAAACCCTTAGTATAAAAGATTTCTGTGATCCTTACATGTAATGGAAAGCTTACTACTTCCATAGTTTTTTAATTATACGTTTTGAAATACTAATGGCCAGATGTCTTGCCTGCTAAAGAAAATATAATATGATCTGGTTTTGCAAAATTGAAACATGGTTAATAAAAATAAAAAATTGCATTTACAAAAAATAGCCTGAAAAATTAAAAGGAATGGTGAATACTAGGTCCTAAAGGGAAGAGAAAAACTGCATAGTAAATAAGTTCAATTGAAATTTTGGAAATTTTTGTCCTGTGTCCCATGCTGTTTATTAATTACCATATCTTAAAAATAACAATATGTTACAAAGAGGAGGATTTATAATCTGCATTTCTTCTTCAATCAGGTCAGCTTAGCTTTCTTCTTACCAGGTCCTTTATGTCCTTTGGCCTTTCTTCTTAAATTCCGCCTGTCTACTACAGGCACTTCCACTTCTATTTCCTCTGAGCTGCTATCCACAACTTTTTCTGCCAACTGGGTAAATTGATCCAGTTGCTCAGAAGATGCTTCAGACTGCTCCTCTGACTGGTTCTTCTGCCCTGCATTCTGTGAAAATGGCACATCTTCAAGTTCAACCTCTATCAAAGAACTCTGAGGAAGAGGAGTAGATGTTTCCTGGGGCTCAGGTACCCCCTCCTCACCCTGGTCTTCCAATGAAGAAGTAATGTTGGGTGATAAATTCTCAGAGACTGGTTCTTCAGCAAACTCAGCTATCACAGAGTTTGGAAAACCAGCATCAGAGCGTTCTTCATTTGAGATAGTAGCAACATTGTCTGAACTCCCAAGATGGGCTTTCTTTCTTGAAATGAGGGACAATTTCTCTTCAGGGTGTGCCTTTTCATCAGATGGGGTTTCATCTACCAACATTTCTGAGTCAGTTATATGTGGCGTCTGAAAATAAAAAAACTCGTCAACAAATAAACTTTTCCTTGCAATAGAGTTATAAAATAAATTATCCTAGACACTAATGACATTCAACTACAATTTAAATAATTCAGTATTAATTACTTTTATTAATTATGTGTATATATTCTGAATACAACCCAATCTCTTCAAAACTTCTCACATGGTAATTTTAAGTTCTTAAGCATATAATAAAAGTAATTATTTTACTTCAAATAGGATACTTAAAAACCTTTAAGGTTCCTATCAAGATTCTTCAAAACCATGAATCAACTCAAAGTTTCCAGTTTCATGGTATAAATGAAGCCAAAACCAACAATCCCTGGGACTTGACGTTGTGCCATCCTACTAAGTTTGACTGTGGTTTCGTCAAATAATGAGTAAGGCAATGGAAGTTTTACTCATTTATTCAAGTGAGACACTAATAAAATAATACTATACAGTAGTATTTTAGCCATAAATTGAACTATTCAAAAGTTACAAAACTAATTTTTGAGCATGTAAAATTTGTTCTCTGAAAGGGTTCAGGGTTTGGTTTTAAATCAGTTTGCACATCTTTCATTAGTCTGATATCTCTCTCACCACGTCAAACTGGCTTCAGCTAGCAATACATCATTAAATACAAAAGAATAAAATTGTTTTAATTTTAGGAGGAAAAAATACAGTTCTGAGAATAATGAACATTAGTTTGTAATTTAAAACAAAAAAAGGGCTAATGTTTCATATTGTTTTTTACATCCTTCTCCTCAATACAGAACCAGGAATATAATTTTCCTAATGTAGACAGGCGCTAATAATGATGGACACTCCACACACGCGCGCGTGCATGCACGCATGCATGCACACACATCCTTCCCACAAACAACAAAATTCATAGCACATCAAAGAGGAAAAGTATGTTATGATATTGACCAAAATCCTTGGAATCAACAGTCTATCTCAGGGGGTATACAGTTTTGATATTGAGTCAAGATTTACTGTCATGTTCCAAAATAATCTACAAGACAGAATCTACTGTCAAGTTCTGAAATAATTATGGAAAGCACCATCATATTTACTTTAAAATTCTAGAAACAATTTTCAACAGCATTATTTCGTGGAACAGGGGAAGAGAGAACCTACAGGTTTTCATTTAGTTAAAAATCAAAGGTCTGGCACAAAATTAAATTTCTTTTAAAATACTCCACCAAGTTTATTTCTACTAATCTGTCCTCTAATTAAAGCAAACTAAAATTACTGTATTGGTCATAGACTATTTAAGCAATAAATACTCAAATGTTTGATAAATACTGATTTCCCCAGTTTTCTAAGCACTTCCCTAAGTCTACAAAGTAAGGCAGATATGACTAAGGTTATACCAATTCGAATTTATGGAATATTACTAATTGTATTTTCTTTTTCTTTGCATTTTCTTATACTATCAAATCTAGTATAAAAGTTAATCTTCCTAAAGGATTATATATGTTAAGGTGGAGGCAGATATATATACTACATCCCCTCCCCCCATATCACCAACATTGGCATACTTTACAAAAAATTAGGTTATTTCCCCTTTACCTTATCTGGTACATCAGCCTCAGGGGGTTTTGAAGATTCTACCACCAGTGGAACAAGATTTGTAGAGTCTTCATTGGAATTAAGAGACTGCAATTTTAATTCTTCATCTAAAACTTCACTAGTGGAGTCCTCCTCTTCAGTTATAAGTGAGGTCTTAAGAGTATCATCCATTACCTCACCATTCATAGGCTCTAATTCAGATTCCTACACCATGGGCAGGGGGGAGATCAGGACATCATTACAAACTTAATTGTCATGGAAAGTGAGTCCCTTCTTAGTCCCTACCTAGTCAAGCATCAGGACTCAAGATAAATTTACATTATAGGGTATGGGTTAAAGAGTCTTACTAGGGAAAGGGGAAACTCATGAGGCAGAATCAGGAAAAGAAACCTGTGGGTCTGAGATTCAGTGAAAAGACCCCGAACCCTTCTTATAGGGCAATCATGTGATGAACCTTTCGTTACAAAGGCTCCAGAGAGATTCTAAACTGGATCCCCGCTCTTTACATGATACCAGCTGTTTAGCATCTGGCATGTTTGAGGCCTGGGAAAGCTACAGTTTACCATGCCACAAAGAGGAAGCACTACCTATCCTAGGAGAAGCAGAGCTTAACTGCTACTTCTTGCTAAAGGAAAAGAACCCCAGTCTCAGCTAGCTCATTGTCATTCAAGTCAAGAGTCATTAATAATTCTACTCCTTGCATCATATTATTAAAATATGGAAATACAATTTTTTTTTTGAGACAGAGTCTCACTTTCTTGCCCCCAATAGAGTGGCATAGCATCATATCTCACAGCAACATCAAAGTCTTGAGCTTAAGCAATCCTCTTACCTAAGCCTTTCGAGTAGCCAGGACTACAGGTGCCCACCACAACACCTAGCTAGTTTTTCTATTTTTAGTAAAGATGGGGTCTCACTCTTGCTCAGGCTGGTCTAAAACTCCTGAGCTCAAGTGATCCATCCACCTCAGCCTTCCAGACTACTAGGATTATAGGTGTGAGCTGCCATGCCCAGCCTGGAAATGCAATTTGATTAATACAACCCCAGCAATTTCTTATATTCTTCTTGATTTACCTCAACTTAATTTCACATATTTCTAATTAATACTAGTGACATCCTAATAATAAAGGAGAATTTTATTACTATGAAAATTAGAAAACTAATGCACTTAGGTGTTCTGCCCAAAATAGATTTGGGCAGATTATGCAGGACCCCTAACACATAAAGTATAATTCAATAAAAGGGATATTGAAATCAGAGACTTTTATTTTTCTATAATAAAATTTTCTAAAGTAAATATCATTATAAACTTTTTCTAAAATATAAATTTTCTATAATATATTTTATTACTAAAATTGGCTTTATTATTATAATATCAGATGGCACAGAGAATAGATTGCACACAGAACTTTAAAATAAAACATATAAAAGGATCAACCAGAGTGGGAAAAATGTATGAATTAAATTTATAAATTTACTTTTACATTTTGGTAACTAAAAGTGAAAAGCAATGAAAGAAAAAGGTCCTTCAACTTTTAAGTTTGAGAGAGAACAGAACAATGGATAAGAAACAGGAAAAAAGGGCATGGCACCTGTTCAAGACCACCTTTGGCAACACTGCAAGTCCCAATCTCTAAACCCTTCCCCCCTCAAATGTCTTTAATTGGGAGGCTTAGACAGGAGGAACACTTAAGGCTAGGCATTCAAGACCAGCTTGGGCAACATAATGATACCTAATCTCTACAAGAAAATGTTTTTAATTAGCTAAGCATGGTGGCACACTTGCCTGTAGTCTGAGATATTTGGGAGGCCGAGGTGGAGTGATCATGTTAGACTGAGCCATACTAAGAAAGAATTTTAAGATTTTGTTGAATTTAAGATGATAGAAGAAGTCTGTCTAGAAATATTCAGTAGGCAAGTGATACTATGGGCTCAATATTGCAGATGAAGAGGTATTCGTCATCTCCAAAGAGACAATAGTTAAACACATTAGACTATATACATTTTCCAAACGTTAAACTATATAGCATTAGTCTATATAACATACCAAGCCTAGGAGTTAAAAAGGAAACAAAAAAAAAAAAAAAAAAA
>NW_003852412.1:9172953-9177412 GCF_000181295.1 Otolemur garnettii
GGGGGGGGGGGGGCCTTCACAATTAAATGGAAGCTATCACTAGTTGTTGGATTAGTGAAGCAGGTTACATGAACTATGTATGGTTTAATCTTAAGTTTTAGAAGATGGAAAAGACCACAAACATATATTCCTATCAACATCTAGATGCATATAAATACTGATTTTTAAAAATGGGTTTCTTTCCATTTTCCCAATTTTCTACAGAAGAAAAATGTCATTTTAAAAAAGTGGTTTCATGGGCTCAGCCCCTGTACCTCCATGAGTAGGGTGCCAGTCACATACACCAAAGCTGGTGAGATCGAGCCTGGCTTGGGCCTGCTGAACAACAATGACAACTGCAACCAAAAATAGCCAGGCATTCTGGTGGGTGCCTGTAGTCCCAGCTACTCAGGAGACTGAGGCAAGAGAATCACTTAAAGAGTTTGAAGTTGCTGTGAGCTGTGACGCCATGGCAATTCTACCAAGGGCAACATAATGAGATTCTGTCTCAAAAAAAAAAAAAAAAAGAAAAGAAAAAAATGATTTCATGAAGCAGAGGAAGTGAGGGCTGAATAGGAGCAACTTAAGAAAATAAAATTGGGGTTCGGCACCTGTGGCTCAAGTGGCTAAGGCATCAGCCACATACACCCAAGGTGGCAGGTTCGAATCCAGCCTGGGCCTGCCAAACAATAATAACGGCTGCAACCAAAGGAAAAAATAGCCGGGTGTTGTGGTGGGCGCCAGTGGTCCCAGCTACTTGGGAGTCTGAGGCAGGAGACGCGCTTGTGCCCAGGAGTTGGAGGTTGTTGTGAGCTGTGATGCCACAGCACTCTACCCAGGGGGACAGCTTGAGACTCTGTCTCAAAAAAAAAAAAAAAGAAAAGAGAATTGGCAATGTAATTTCATTATTAACCTGTAGGATGGACTTGGCAAAGAAGTCAAAGGTGTTTCAAGAAAATTAAGTACATATAGGCGGCGCCCATAGCTCAGTGGGTAGGGCGCCAATTACCTACACCACTGCTGGCAGGTTCAAACCCGGCCTGGGCCAGCTAAAACAACAATAACAATTGCAACAAAAAATATATCTGGGTGTCAAGGTGGGTGCCTGTAGTCCCAGCTACTTGGGATGCTGAGGCAAGAGAATCACTTTACCCTAAGAGTTGGAGGTTGCTGTGAGCTTTGCTACCACAGCACTCTACCCAGGGCGACAGCTTGAGACTCTGTCTCAAAAAAAAAATTAGGTACACATGAAAGAAGAAATAAGGAATGTGCAGAAAGGAAAGACTGAAGATACTAAATAAAAAAAGGATAGGAGCTAGAGAGTGGGGGGAAAAAGAAGATAAATACTTGCAAGGCTGTAAGAAATCTAGCCAGATAAAGCGTTTATTCACAAAAGGGTTTGCCTATTTGTTTTCTAGTGTTTATTTTACTTTTTTGAGGCAAAGTCTCACTCAACATGTCAGAATACAGCAGCCCCAACACAACTCATTGTAACATCAAACTCCCAGGCTTAAACAATCCTCCTGCCTTCACTGGGACTACATGAGCGTGCAACCACACTGGGCTAATTTTCTTTCTCTTTCTTCTTTTTTGGTAGAAACAGTCTTGCAACATTACCCAGGCTGGTCTCAAACTCCTGGCCTCATGTGATTCTCCCACTTCAGCCTCCCAAAATGCTAGGATTACAGGTACAAGACTCTGCACCCGGCCTGTTTTATAGTGTTTTCTTAAAGAAATTAGTTTAGTTATTTTTCTATGAATTTGTAAGATCAATTGTGGCTAGCTGCTTTTTGTTTGTTTTTCAAGATGACTAATTCCTATCCTTCTAGCCAAAACAGTGGTGTAACTGAAGGCTGGTTGCACCAAAAGGCATTCTACTGGCACCATAAGGTAGAACTTATGATCACACCATTTGTGTACCTAAGTGTGATTAAATCTACAACTTATACTTTAAATGCCCAGAAGGATTTTACTACTTAAACATCCCTAATTTTATCTTTGATGTAACTCAAACTTTTATAAACTCAGAAATATAAAATTAAACTTACAACTTTCTCTCCCCAACTCCAGTACCTGATCTTGCTTTTCAACATTAAACACAATTTCTACTAAGACTGTAAAACACATCATTATATTTTTCTAACAATAGGATTGAGAAAGTTAAATTTCAGATTACTTCCATTCATTTTATTTAGTAAGTGTCCTCACACCTTTTTGCCATCTTGCTTTTCTAAGTGTGGCTGGGACTCTGATGCTGCCTGTGGATCTTTATCACTGCTTTCATCCTCAAATGCAATCACTCTCTGTTCGGGTTCTTCTTCTAAGAATTCTTCTGAGCTCTCTGATGTGCGTGCAGTAGACTCTAGTCTGGAAAACCAAAGAAAACCATCCTTACTTGATTTATTAAGGATGAATATAAAATTTCAGGAACCCTTTCTTAACAAAGTTAACATTTTAGAGCAGGGTTCTCAACCTGTGGGTCACAACCTCTTCTTAACAATAAAAATACACTATGGCATTATGAAGGCTGAGAACCACTGTTTTAGAGAATTGATTATGTGTTGTTCAGTTAACAACTTTAGATTCTAAAACCAATGTCTTCAAATTGGTTCTTTTTCACCTTGTTCTCCAATTCTATTAATGACATCACTATCTTGTCAATTACAGTAAACTAGACCCTTTTTACTTTTTTTTTTTTTTAACTGAGACAGAGTCTCACTTTGTCACCCTTGGTATCAAGTGCCTCATACCTTTGACACCCTTGATACCATACCTCACAGCAACCTCCAACTCTTGGGCTCAAGTGATGCTCTTGCCTCAGGCTCCCTAGTACCTAAGACTATTGGCATCCACCACAATGCCTGGCTTTTTTTCTTGTTGTTGAGCAGGCTCAGGCTCCAAGAGACCTGGAGCACGTGGCCAGTGCCCTCACCATTGAGCTACAGGTGTCCAACCCCTTCTTTTTATTCTGTCCATATATTATTGGAGATCTTATTTAATTAGAATGAACATATATCACAGTTTACCTGGGGCAGTACCAGTATGCAGACTTTAGTCCATAATTACAGACAGTGGCGTAATTATTAATAATGCTCCTTTTCATTTTCAAAAACGTCAGCATGGACAATGTATGATCTAGGCCAGGCCCAGTGGCTCATGCCTACTCCAGGAGGCCAAAGCAAGAAGATCACTTTAGCTCAGGAGTTCCAGACTAGCCTAGGCAAGAGTAAGACCTCATCTCTACTAAAGAGAGAGAACACAAGCCAGGTGTTGCAGTGGCCCCCTCCAGTCCCAGATACTTAGGAGGCTAAGGCAGGAGGATATGGAAGCTGAAGCAGGAGGACTGCTTGAACTTAGGAGTTTGAGGATACAATGGGCTATGATGACACCACTGTTGCACTCTAATCAAGGCAAAAGAGCAATGCCGTGTCTCCAAAAACACCAAAACAAAAAGTTCATGAT
Organism: Otolemur garnettii; assembly: GCF_000181295.1. Classification (NCBI taxonomy): domain Eukaryota; kingdom Metazoa; phylum Chordata; class Mammalia; order Primates; family Galagidae; genus Otolemur; species Otolemur garnettii. The sequence goes on from NW_003852412.1 coordinate 9,176,395, forward strand.
CTAGTTCTACCCTAAAAATGCCTTTCAAACTATCCCCAACTTTCTATTCCTATTTTTGCAGCCCTGCTTCAAGCTTTTGCTCAACTAATCTTCAAGGCTTTCCAAGCTGATTTTCTTATTAGACGTTATATATATACCTGCGACAGCCCAGCTGAGAAACTTCTAGTAGCTCTATATAAGCTCCATCAACAAAGTGTACCTTCCTTCAAGGATAACATGACCAAACACTTATACATCAGCTATCATTATCAACATTCCTTTTAGCTTTACCCTCTTACTAATACTAGCCACAAGATAAATGTCACTATTGAAATTTAAACTACGGAGGCGCCTGTGGCTCAAGGAGTAGGGCGCAGGCCCCATATGCTGGAGGTGGTGGGTTCAAACATAGCCCCAGCCAAAAATTGCAAAAAAATAAAAGAAATAAAAATTTAAACTAATTTAAATGAAATAAAAAGTTCAGTTTTTCAGTTGCACTAGCTATACTTCAAGTACTCAATTCGCAACAGTGGATAGTGGCTACCATACTGAGCAGTCCAGATACAAAACATTTTGATCACTCCAGAAAGTTCTATTGGACAGTTCTAGTTTACATGAGGGGGTAAGCAAACTTTTCCTTTAGACTTTATGAGCCATATAGTCTCTGTTCCAACTATTCATTTCTATCTTTGTCTAGACGCTATCCTAGCGTCAAGCAATCCTCCTGCCTCAGCCTCCTGAGTAGCTGAGGTTATAGGCACCTACCACCAAGCCTGCCTTAAAGGATAGTTCTGACTCAAGTATTCTGCTGATTCAATGTGGCTACTAAATTCCCAGAGGAACTGACTACACTATTTGTGGTTATCACTAATTTATAAATTATATCTAAAAGTCTATAAAATTAATTAGTAAAGTAAAACTGAAGATTTTAAAAATTGACTAAACCGGCTCAGTGCCTGTGGCTCAAGTGGCTAAGGCGCCAACCACATACACCCAAGGCGGTGGGTTCGAATCCAGCCCGGGCCCGCCAAACAACAAT
>NW_003852412.1:9177559-9178769 GCF_000181295.1 Otolemur garnettii
AAAAAAAAAAAAAAAAAGATTGACTAAACCTTCAGAGTTTACTAGAAAGATCAAATTGAGAGTTGCTGATATGACTCATTTGGAATAATATTATTGCTAGAATATTCTCCTGGATTTTCACACACGAGAGACTAAAGAGTGAGTTTATCCCACTCTCTTACTAGCAACTTCTCCCTATATCATTATCAAGGTAACACTACTAGGAAGCATAACACAGAATCTTGTAGAAGAATTCAAACACAAAAGTCCCACATCAAAGTCACCTGCTACATAAACAATGCAATGATAGCCTCTTCCTTGAAATGCTAATTACTAAGAAAATAGAATGCATAAAATAATGAGAGTAAAATAAACAGTTCTTTACTTGTCGATTGAAGCGGTAGGTGAAGTCTGAGGAGTCTTTTCATCTTCACCTTGAGAACCACTAAATTCTGAATCCACAAACCGTTTTCCAATCTTTGGCCGCTTTAGATGACTACTACGAGTACGAGTGGAAACTACTGGAGTTTTATCAAGACCTGAGGAGAAAATGGCAAAACTATAGTTGATTATGCATTCAAAGGGTTACCTATTAAAATTCAGAGAAATGCAAGAACTGTATTAGTTTACATATGCCCCCATCATTACACACGTTGCCCTTCTCTTGCTTATGTCAGGCTATGAAAATTACTTTAAAAAGTCTTTTTCTATACTATGTAAGAACTTTGTCAATATTTATTCCTCACATTTCCATGAAACCCTGAGCTTTACAAAGTGCTTTTGTGTTTTCACTTACATTCTCTCCCATTTCACAGGTAAGGAAGTGAGGTACAGCAGCTTATTCAAATGTTCACAAAGCAAAGTCAGAGGCAGTGGGTGCACTAGAATCCAGATCTAGATCTTACAGCTGGGTAAATCACACGCGCACAGCCTGAATTCAAAATGTCTCACTGATTGACAGAACAGTTGAATTTCTTACCTTCAGAAGTACTTGCAAAGGCATCTTTTAGAGAATCAATCTAAAATAGAGATATAGATTAAAATATAAAGTTTTTGAGAATCTTTTCTACTTATTGATATGCTTCTTTCACAGTTCCAAAGAAAAGCTTTTACAATGTTTTTCAAATACTTTTTGTTAAGAAAACTCACTTTAGGCTAGGCGCCTGTGGCTCAAGCGGCTAAGGCGCCAGCCACATACACCTAAGGTGGCGGGTTCGAATCCCCAGCCCGG
>NW_003852412.1:9178934-9196786 GCF_000181295.1 Otolemur garnettii
GCTCCGTCTCAAAAAAAAAAAAAAAAAGAAAAAGAAAACTCACTTTAAAAACAAAAGCTTCTGTTGACAATAAGACTAAGAATGCATACAAGCCATCTAATAGGTTACAGGCGGGTATACTGGAGTCTCCTGGGGTTCTGTCCTCAGCCACCTTCTCTTTTCAAGTCCATATACTCTCCCTTCACTGTGTAACCTACTACCTTAATTCCAACATCTGCTGAGGAATGTTGTAGTATGCCCAAATATACACCTTAAACTCCCTAACTCTTGAAGCTCTACTTCCAATGAAGTGTCTTTCAGTGGGTGCCCCATCCATTTTCACATCTAACCCTCCCCAAAATGAACTTTATCTTTCCCGAATATTATTCCCTTTCTTGGTTAATGGCAATAATAACTCAGTTGATCATTCCAGCCAGAAACTAGTGAGTTAGTAATGATTTCTTCCTATCAATATTTAATTAATCACAAAGCCTACCAATTTTAACAGAATAATCTCTGAAAACTGCCCTGTCTTTGTACTGCCATTTCTTTAGTTCTGGCCTTTAACCCGAAATATTCCTGTAGCCTCCTCATTGGTATCTCTCTAATTACACCCCATCTAATGCTTTAACAACTCTTGTCACAGGACTCCCACCCTTTAAAACTCATCCTCAGGGGCCACGTGCAATGGCTCATGCCCATAATCCCAGCACTCAGGGAGGCCAAGGAAGGTGGATTGCCTGAGCTCAGGAGTTTGAGCCCCACCTAAGCAAGAACAAGATCCCATTTCTAAAAATAGCCTGGTGTTGTGATAGGTGCCTGTAATCCCAGCTACTTGGGAGGCTGAGGAAAGAAGATCGCTTAAGCCAAAGAGTTGGAGGTTGCTGTAAACTATGACCCCATGGCATTCTACTAGGGGAAGAAAGTGAGACTCTGTCTCAAAGAATAAAAATAAATAAATAAAAGCCATCCTCTTCTATGAACCTCCAATCGCTTGTTATAATAATTAAGGCAATTATCATCCTGAAGCATATTGTTTACATATCTGCTTCCAACAATGAACCATCCTAGTTTTCCCTTATGTATGTGAAACACATCTTTATATGTCCAATGTCTGCCACAGCACCTACTTTATTACATAAACCACATCCATACATGATGGGTTTACTGAAACCCCTTTATATGGTGGGCACATAGAATTCAACAAGCTCTATTTATAGAATACAAACCAGGGAGCAACTGTTACAGATAATATTCTAAAAGTCTAATCATCAAGAAGACTGTAGTTCAATTAGGGATAAGGGATAAGATAAGGTTAATGACAAATTAATATATAGGTTAGGTATAAGATATAGGTTATATAGGTTATATAGGTTAGGATAAGATATAGGTTAATGATAAATAAATTAAAAGGCGCAAAAAGTATCATAAAAGAAAGGTATGTTTTGGCTCGGCTCCCATAGCTCAGCGGTTAGGGCGCCAGCCACATACCCCGGGGCTGGTGGGTTCTGCCCCTGCTAAACAACAATAACAAATAGAACAAAAAAACAGCCAGGCGTTATGGTGGGCACCTGTAGTCCCAGCTACTTGGGAGGCTGAGGCAAGAGAATTGCGTAAGCCCGAGTTTGAGGTTGCTATGAGCTGTGATGCCATAGCACTCTACTGAGGGCCCCATAATGAGACTCTGTCTCAAAAAAAAAAAAAGAGTATTTTTTAGGAAAATGTAAATAAAAATATCATCATCACCTAAAGAATAAATCATGTAGCTGAAATAAACAAAACTACTTCTTCCTGTAGTTACTGATAAAAAGGCACATAAATCCTGTAAGAAATAAACATTTTCCTTCAGCTAATCAAAACATTAAAGTAATACAAAAAATATGAATTTCTGAACTTTAATTAGGCTAGGCTCTAAAAACTTAATTTAATTAGGTTAGATTCTAAACTCTAATTTATGCTGTCTACCTTAGGAAATGGTGTCACTATATTCTCACTTAAATGACACGTTTAAAATAGTTCCCCTAAGATTAAATTATTGCTCTTATTACATTTATGAGAAGAACAATTTTCTACTTTCCTTGATTTGATGGTATCTGACCAACAGTAAATGAATCTGTGTATATCCGAAGAATTTGGTCTGTAATAATAGAACAGGGGCTTTTTCCAAAGTGTGATGCTCCAAATGTAAAAAAAAAAAATAAACTTTTGGGGCAGTTCCCGTGGCTCAAGGAGCAGGGCGCGGGCCCCATATTCCGGAGGTGGCAGGTTCAAACCCAGCCCCGGCCAAAAACTGCAAAAAAAAAAAAAAAAAACCTAACTTTTTATAGCTAATAGTTATATTATTTATTATGCTTTAAAATGTTTAAAAGCTTTTCATTCAAATCTAGTCACTCTGACGATAATTAAAACACAAAATAAGAAGCACAAGTAATTCTCCAAAGCACTTGTCTCTAGAATGCATATTCATTTGCACAGGCATATTCAACATTCATTTAAAATAAGCTCACATATGTATGTTCAAAAATACAACTGTAATAAACACTATCACAACAAAACACTGAATAAAAGTAAATTTCTAGGGCCAGGCATGGTGGCTCACATCTGTAATCATGGTCCTCTGAGAGGCCACAGTGGGTGGACTGCCAGAGCTCACAGGTTTGAGACCAGCCTGAGCCAGAACAAGGCCTCTTCTCAAAAAAAAAAAAAAAAAAAAAAAAAATAGTTGGGCGTTGTAGCAGGCGCCTGTAGTAGTACCAGCTACTTGGAAGGCTAAGGCAAGAGAGTCACTTGAGCCCAAGAATTTGAAGTTGCTGTGAGCTATGATGCCACTGCACTCTACTGAGGGCAACAAAGTGAGACTCTGTTAACAAAAAAACCCCCAGATTTCTATAATCCTATCAACGGGCCCATATTTTAAGTAATATCAAGTACCACATAATATCAGTCCTAGATAAGAACCTGGTAAGTCCTATGCAGTTCATCAACGGGACCCACCTGTCTACTTCAAAATACCTAGTATTTATTTGCAAAGTGCGCTGCCTTCTGCAAAGACCTAGCATACACAGTATGACACTTTCCACAAGGATGTCATCTTTGACCTACTCCTAATTCCACTTCTAGAAATTTTTACATGCAGAAAAATAATTACATATATGTAAAGAAGCAAGCATAAACATGTTGTCTTAAAATGTAAAAATAAAGTATCCTAAGGAAATAAATATTTAAATAAAATAGGTAACAGTATGTTATTTAACAATCATTTTAAAGCCATAATGCCACAGAAAACGTCTCTAATATTAACTAAGAAAAGCAATTAGAAGCAGCCTAAGAGAATAAAAACAAAAATAAAATGTATACAGATACATGCTTTATAATATTAAACATAGGGTGACCATAAAGTTTATATACAATTTTAAACTGCACATTATTTTAAATTGCACATGAACTTTATAGCCACTCTGTACATGTATAAGAATGGTATCAGTGACTATATCTAAATATTGGGATTACAGGTTTTTATTTTCTTCTATTTTATTTTTTATATATATATATACTAAATTTCTTTAATTATCTTATAACACCATTAACATCACTAAAATTATTTTTCAAAGTCCTTAGTAATCTATTAACAGAAAATGTCAAGAAAACTAACACAGTAGAACTTACTGAAGTTTGTTAAATGAACTATACCATTTAAAATGTAACTATAAACTCTAATTTTGGAAAACACAAAACCTGTATTTCCTGCAACAAACATACAGTGTACCTACAGTTAGAGGACTCTCACTAGCCTGATTGTCTCCAGTTCCTGCTTCACACTCTGCAACTGATATAGGTCCATATTCTCCAGACACAGGTCTCTTAGGTTCATTTTGAGAAACTGCTGTGTATAGAAGAATTTTAAAAATTATAACCCAATTAATACTTGTTTTTAACTGTAACACTGTAATGATTTTCATAAAAGGTCTGAAGAGCACCCTGGACACTGGGTACAGAACGTCTAGCTAGGTGTGAGATACTCCCTCACAGTATCTTTCAATGAAACCCTGCCATTGGGCTGCGCCTATGGCTCAGTGAATAGGGCGCTGGCCCCATATACCGAGTGTGGTGGTTTCGAAACCGGCCTGGCCAAACTGCAACAAAAAAATACCTGGATGTTATGGTGGGCACCTGTAGTCCCAGCTACTTGGGAGGCTGAGGCAAGAGAAAAGCCTAAGTCCAAGAGCTGGAGGTTGCTGTGAGCTGTGACAGCACAGCACTCTACCAAAGGCAACAAAGTGAGACTGTCTCAAAAAAAAAAAAAACCTGCCATTATACAGAGTGTTAAGTAGTTTTTCTTTTTCTTTCTTTTTTTTTTTTTAATTACTTCTTCCTCCTATACTGTTCTCTTGTCCCCCATGTAGCTGGGATCACAAGGTCCGGCTGTCTTGTTGTTGTTGTAGAGACGGGGTCTCACTCTTGCTCACTCTGCCTCAGGCAAGTCTTCAGCTGGTCTCAAACTTCTAAGCACAGGTGATCCACCCGCCTCGGCCTCCCACAGCGCTGGGACAACAGGCGTGAGCCACCACAGCCCAGCCTAAGTAGTTTTTCTTAAGGACTTAGTGACTTTGGAGAGAGATGCTTTAGTAATGTCTTTATTTCTTACACACCAGCTCCTACTGGACTGGAAACATTCAAATTGGGCTATTCAAGGCATCTCCTTATTAGTGACTCAAATGTTAATATGTTATAAAAATTCAAAACTTTATACAAAAGGGGCTATTACTATAGAAAGACCACATTATATTACAATACTACTCTGGACTATAAGTCACACCCATTATTAGCCACTGCTTTTTAAACTAAACTTGTGTTCAAACTGAAAACACTCTTACCTGGAATTTTAAGTGTTTCTCGCTGTAATGCTCTGGTGACTGGTATCCTCTGGTACCAGTGTCCAACACCTTCTACTTCCCAAAGGAGTTCATGGTCTCCTGGATACTTTTCAAAGTACTGCTTGCAAGCTGCAAAACACATTTAAAATTTTCTACAAATCCCAAATATCAACTTTTTCTTTTTTGAACAGAAATAAAATGTAAGTAAGCTACCCAACTCACTTAACAAGGATAGCACAACCCTGATACCAAAACACCACCAAGGCAACTTTAAAAAGGAAAGAACAGTCTCATTTATAAATAAAAATTCAAATTAAAATACCAAAGGAGAGTTTTAACATGACCAAACAATAAAAACCTTAATGAAAACGTGCTTCAGGGTGGCAGCTATGGCTGAGTGAGTAGGGCACCGGCCCCATATACTGAGGGTGGTGGGTTCAAACCCAGCCCCAGCCAAACTGCAAAAAAAAAAGCCAAGCATTGTGGTGGGCACCTATGGTCCCAGCTACTCAGGAGGCTGAGGCAAGAGAATCGCCTAAGCCCAGGAATTGGAGGTTGCTGTGAGCTGTGACAGCACAGCACTCTACCAAGGGCGACAAAGTGAAACTCTGTCTCTTAAAAAAAAAAAAAGTGCTTCACCCTCACAGGCAAAATTATTAAATGTTACTTAAGGAGTTTAGGGGCAGTGGCTTACCCCTATAATCGTAGCACTTTGGGAGGTTGAGGCAGGTGGATGGCCTAAGCTCAAGAGTTCGAGACCAGCCTGAGCAACAGCAGTCCCTATCTCTACTAGAAATAGAAAAACTAGCCTGTGGCAGGTGTCTTTAGTCCAAGCTACATGGGAAGCTGAGACAACAGGATCACTTGAGCCTAAACATTTGAGGTTGCTGTAAACTATGACACCCCATGGCACTCTACCCAGGGCAACAAAGTAAGATTCTGTTTCAAATTTAGGGGGAAAAAAAAGTTATTGAAGTGCATAAAGAACTGAATAAAAAGACAGACTCAAGAGCATAAAAACACCAATTCTGGGCTGAGCCTGTGGCTCAGTGAGTAGGGCACCTGCCCTAAATACCGAGGGTGGTGGGTTCAATCGTGGCCCTGGCCAAACTGCAACAACAAGGAAAAGAAAAAATAGCCAGACATTGTGGCAGGCACCTGTAGTCCCAGCTACTCAGGAGGCTGAGGCAAGAGAATCACCTAAGCCCAAGAGCTGGAGGCTGCTGTGAGCTGTGACACCACAGCACTCTACTGAGGGTGACAAAGTGAGACTGTGTCTCTAAAAAAAACCAATTCTTACCAATCAACCTATAAATCTCATGCAATTCCAAATAAGATCTCAACAGAATTTACTTTTTAATGATGCTTGACAAAATTTGGTCCCAAACTCAAAATGAAAAACCAAAAGTAAGAAAAACGCATAACCATTATATATCAGTTTGCAAAAATACAAAAAAAGGAAAAATAGGCAAGTCGATTCTAAGAAGAAAAATAGGAATAAAGATTGTCCAAGTAAATACCAAAATTCACTATTATAAACCACAGTAATTAAAACAACCTGGTAATGACATAAGGCTAGTTAAACAGATGGGAGTAAGTGGGAGAAGAAGAAAATACCAAAAAATAAAAAACACCCCACCAAGAAAGAACTATACTTACACTAGAACTTGCCAAATATCAGGAGAGGCATTACCTTTCAGCAGAGAATGGATAAACTATTAAATTAAGGTGGTGAAATAAAATCCATATAGAAAAAATAAATAAAATCAGATCTTGACCTCACATCAAGATCATTCATAAAAATAGATTCTTGAGGGAGTCTAAGGTGTAACATGAAAGCAAAATGTTGAAAACAGGCGAATACCTCTAGGACTTCAGTGTTCTAATGGATTTCTTTTTTTTTCTTTTTCTTTTTTTTTTTTTTTTGAGACAGAGCCTCAAGCTGTCCCCCTGGGTAGAGTGTCGTGGCATCACAGCTCACAGTAACCTCCAACTCCTGGGCTCAAGTGAGTCTCCTGCCTCAGTCTCCCAAGTAGCTGGGACCACAGACACCCGCCACAACGCCTGGCTATTTTTTTGTTGCAAACTTCATTGTTGTTTTGGCGGGTCCAGGCTGGATTCGAACCCACCACCTTAGGTGTATGTGGCTGGCGCCTTAGCCACTTAACCCATAGATGCCGAGCCCTAATGGATTTCTTATAAAAGGCTCAAAAATCACAGTCCAGACTGAAAAGTTAATGATAAACTTGATAGCTAAGACTTAAAATCTTTTCTATCAGGACTATGCAACAGAACTTCCTATGAAGAGAGGAATATCCTCCGGCAGCACTATCCAAAGCAGCAGCCACTGGCCACCTGTGCCTACTGAGAAACTGAACTTATTTAGTAATAAACATATTTATTAAAGTAATGGCTACTACATCATTGGACTGCATAGTTCTATATAAAAATGAAACCAGAAGAACACAGATTGGAATAAATTTAGAATAAAACAAAGGAATAGTACTCAAAGAATATAAATAATTTCTAAATTTGAATTGTAAAGACAAAATTGTCCCAAAGCAAAATTAGCTATTTGCTCCAAAGAAATGAAAATGTCCCTACAAAGATATTTTCATGTACTTTTATTCATAATAGCCAAAAAAGGCTACTTATCAATAGGCAAATAAATAAACCATGGTATTCTATAACCATACAAATGAGGACTATTAAGCAATAAAAATGAGCATTGAGATATACATTAATAAATCTCAAAAATAAAATGCCAGGGCCAGGCGCAGTGGCTCACATCTGTAATCCTAGCACTCTGGGAGGCCAAGGTGGGTGGATCACTTAATCTAAGGAATTCAAGACCAGCCTAAGCAAGAGCAAGACCCTGTCTCCACTAAAAATAGGGGGAAAAGTAAAAAAAAAAAAAAAAAAAAAAAAAACTAGCTGGACATTGTGGCATACACCTGTAGTCCCAGCTACTCAGGAGCCTGAGGCAAGAGGAATGCTCAAGTCCAAGGGTTTGAGGTAGCTGTGAGCTATGACTGCACAGCACTCTAACCAGGGCAACAAAGTAAGACTCTGCCTTAGATAGATAGATAAAAATAAAATAAAATAAAATAAAATAAATGCCTGACATAACAACTATATATATTGTATACTTCCACTTTTTATAATACTCTAGAAAAGACAAATCTAATTTGTATTGAAATAAAGCAGATCAGTGCTTGCCTGGAACCAGTAGTCTGGAGAGGAAGCAAGCAAGGACATTGACGGCCAAAAGGAACTTTGAGGAACAATGAAAATATTATACATGTAGGTTGTGTCCCTGGTACCAAGGCTCTATACATTTGTCAGAAGTCATCAAAATGTCCACTTAAAATAGGGACATGTCAGTATATATAAATAATAACTTAATAAAGTGAATTTTTAAGATTCTGTCCTGGTAACATTTTTTACCTCTTATGCTAAGAAATATCAAAAATATTAATGAAGTATGTTGCTATGATGTGAGGAAACAGGCAATTTATATATTGCTGGTAGAAGTGTAAAACAGCACAACCCCTGTAAAAGGCAAATTAGCAGTATTTACTGAACTTAGAAATGCAAACATGATTTAACCCCCAATTTCACAGAGTGTTTTATTACTCTAGATACAGTCCACAGTGGCCTCCCCTTATCCGTGGGTGGCATGTTTCAAGACCCCCAGTGGATGTCTGAAAGGTAGACGCTGCCCAACCCAACTGCTGTCCATGGGAACCTGTTCTGGTCATGTTTTCTATCCACAAATTTAATGCCTTTTCCTTCTTAACTAAACACTTACTGAGAGAACCAGACAAGCACCATTTTAGGCAGCTCCCACAATCTTGAGAAGTAAGTTTTGGTTTCCCCGCCAGGTATATTTCCCCATAATCGTGTGATTCCTACCACCCAATCAGAACACACCTTGTAATCAGACCACTGGGCCACTAGTGCCCAATCCTGCGCCGCCCCATACTCAGATCTTCCCCAAACCCCATCTACAATGTCCACCCCCACCCCAGAGCTCCTGGCTCTCGGCCAGGATCTGTTGCAGCGGAGCCCCCGGGAGTCCAAGCTCCAGCTTGCTGCAATAAAGGCCCTTTTGCTTTTACATCAGACTCGGCTTCTGGTCGTCTTTGGGAACTACTCAATCTGGGCACAACATTACCACATACTGTTGACATAACTTCTGCAGTCTGAGCTGTAACAGAAAAACCAGCAAAAATTTCTTTTCCCATCTTCACAATTTCAAAGAAAAGAATTTGTTCTTACCATAGATTTTTAGCAATCTCAGCAATTATTTTTCTTTCCTTTATAAGTTGAGAACTTTCACTTTCTCAAGCACTTTATAGCTTCTCTTTGGCATATCCCAATTGCCACCACCAATACACTCATGCTTTCGGGCCATTATTAAGTAAAATAAGGGTTAAAGACAGGCAATAGAATTCCACCATGATGTGGACAGCCTAAACAAAGGAGTGATTCTCAATCTGGGTGAGACAGAGCAGGATAGATATCGTTTCCATGAATGGCATTTCCGTGAATTTAAAACTTATGAAATGCTTATTTGTAGAGTTTTCCATTTATTATTTTTGGACTAGCTCGGCGCCTATAGCTCAAGCAGCGAGGGCACCAGCCACATACACCAGAGCTGGCGGGTTTGAATATAGCCCAGGCCTGCCAAACAACAATGGCAACTACAACCAAAAAATAGCCGGGCGCTGTAGTCCAGCTACTTGCAAGGCTGAGGCAAGAGAATCGCTTAAGCCTAGGAGTTGGAGGTTGCTGTGAGCAGTGACGCCACGGCACTCTACCAAGGGTGACATAGTGAGACTCTGTCCAAAAACAAAAAAAAATTGTACCATGCTTCATGCTTGACTGCAGGAAACTAGTGGAAAACAAAACCAGTGGAAAACAAAACCTCTGGACAAGGAGAGACTACTTACTTGTAAGTAAAAGGTTTACAAAACTTTTCAGTTTCTCATAAGAGAAGAACCTTGCTTTATAACCTTCCAAAACATTTCCTACAAACCTGATAAAAGTGAAACGTCAGCTACTTTGGTAACATTTCTTATGGTAAAAAGGACCACGGATTGGTAAACTGCAAGACATAATAAACTGTAAATACATGGTGTCCATCAAGTTCATGTGCAATTCACAACTATTTTAATTACCCACAAACTTTATGAACATTCTGTACAGAGAGGACATACATATTTGTGAGCCTTCCCAAGTTCAGCTTGACTTGTACTGGGCATTTTTCTCTTTTTTGAACCGCAAGCTATGCCCTTTGGTTGTTAGAAGAGTGCCCTAGGGCAAAAGGACTTCTAAGTCAGGGTAACTCACACATACCCATACACAGTCACTGGCAATGTTCTGAATTATAACTGCTCAGTCAATCAGGGTGCTAGAATGAAGATGACAAAGATGGCCACCAATGGACATGTGGCATGAGTAGGGTGACCAGATTTTAACACCTGTAAGGCGGGACAACATGGCGGGGTAGGGGACGGGGCAGGGGACTGGACGGGGCGGGGAAGGGCAGGCAGGGGACGGGGCAGGCCTGACAACAAGGTAAACTTTGATAAGCAGTTCTCGATAATCACTTCTCAGCAATTATTTATTACGGTTTAACATTATAAAATTAACAAAAATAATATAAAACTCATATTCTGGCGAAATAGCCATATGGCAGCCAAAAACCATATATTCCCTTCTCCTCCTCCAGCCCATTCGTGCATTCTTTCCAAAAATCGGGACTTTTTTAAAACGCCGTGGGATGCGGGACAAATTGTTGAAAAGCGGGACTGTCCCGCCAAAATCAGGCATCTGGTCACCCTAGGCATGAGGGAGAAATCAGCTTTGTGATTTCAAAACACTGATTGTTTTTCTCTTAACCACAGCATAACACAGAAGCTTGTAATATTAAGAAATATACACATTGGCCTCTGCCCCCAGGCCCAGAGATCTACAACTCTTATAATTTCCTCAGTAGTCAAAGTGCTAGGAGAATCTTCCCAATGTTTGGTATTTACCCAGTTCCTGAGACAGTTCTTAATTCCCTTATAGATACAGGTGCCAGGAGAATTGTTTTTCTATTAATTGATCTTTGTCTCTAATTCCTGACACTTAGCTCCTAAATCCCTTGGAATTTCCTGTTACCCAGGACAGGAATAAAATAACTCTTGTTGGGCTCCTGGAGGGGGCTGGTACCCAGAAAAACCAAGCTAGGATCATCATCTTGGAGTTTTCAGCCCCACCCCCATTCTCTGAAGGGGGAAGAGGGTGAATTTGGAATTAATAATTGATCAGGCCTACATGATAAAGCCTCCATAAAAATCTCTAAACCATGGGTATGAGAGAGTTTTCAGGTTGGCAAATACATCCATGTGCTACAAGGGCAGCAAACCCCAAATCCATGTAAACAGATGCTCCTCATCCACAGAGGGTGAGGTCTGGAAAGGTCCCTAGCACAGGGGCATCTGTTTGCATGGAGACATCCGGCTGTTCACCAGTATGCTTTATTAATAAACTGATAAACCCAAGTGAGTTATTTACCTGTGTTCTATGAGCCTCTCTAGCAAATTAATCGAACCCAAGGAGGAGGCAGGAACAGCCCTAATTTATGGCCAGTCAGAAGTACCGGTGGCAACTTACTACTTGCCAGGTGAGTCTGCAGGGGGGACAGACTCTCAGGACCACACCCTGCATCTGCAGTATCTGATGCTAACTAACTCCAGGTGGGCAGTGACAGATTTGAATCAGAGAACACTCAGTTGATGTCTGACAGAGAGCTGCTTGGTGTGCTCCCACACATTTGGTTTTAGAAGTGTTGTGTTGAGTTGTGTGTGGGTAGAAATTACAGAGTAGAAATAGTGTCCACCAGTACTTAAAGGGTTCATTTGTAGCATATGATGTTAAAAAAAAAAAAAAAGAAAGAAAGAATGGCCCATACCATGTTTAAAAAAAAAAAAAAAGGTCTTTACAAACTGATGAAGTGAATAAAAAGGTTTAATGTATAAAATATAAAAGAAAAATATATAAATTTTGTTTGCATATACACAAAATATGTCTGGAATGATACATAAGAAATTGATAACATCTGCTCAGGAACAGAAATAAGGTAGCTAAAGGGACAAAATGAGAGGCTTCTTACTGAAAACTTTCATATCTTTTGAATTTTTGACTGTACTCTCTAGTCAGTGAAAATAAAGTATTAATAGCATCAAAATGCTACCTGAGACAAAGTCTCAAGCTGTCCCCCTGGGTAGGGTGCCGTGGCATCACAGCTCACAGCAACCTCCAACTCCTAGGCTCAAGCGAGTCTCCTGCCTCTGCCTCCCAAGTAGCTGGGACTACAGGTACCCACCACAACACCTGGCTACTTTTTTTTTTTGGTTGCAGCCATCATTGTTGTTTGGCCAGCCAGGCTGGATTCCAACCCGCCACCTTAGGTGTATGTGGCTGGCGCCTTAGCCACTTGAGCCACAGGCGCTGAGCCCAAAATAAATATTAAAAACAAAACTTTAACTTCATTTTTACTTTTAAACTTTTAACTTTAATTTTGTTTTAACTTTTAATTAAAAATTAAAAACTTTAAAAATAAATGAAAATGGGGAATTCTGGGAAGATGGTCTGTAAGGGTTAACAGAAATACTAAACTACATAGTAAGAGGAAGTGCCAGCCTAATTCAACCCCCACGTGAAAAGGCCTATAAAGAGACCAGTGCTGGTAAGTAAACAAGATAGAACTAGCTACATTGTATAAGACTTAGACAGAAACGCAGAGCACAGCGCAGGGCCCCTCCCGCCAGAACAGCATAACCACTCCCCCTCTACTAACCCTATGTAAGATTGTACCGATCCCAAATAAACAGCTTCGGCTCAGCCTTCTCCCTATACTGTATGAGTGGTTGTGTGATTGTGTCCACCCTTTCCTTCTCCCTCTCATACGCTGATCATGAACTCCCCGACACCGCCCGCCGGTCGGGCAGTGTCAATGGTAAGCAACCCTCAGCAGAGGCTCCTGACCAGAAGGAGAAAAACTGAATGGAATCAGACTCTATGAAGCCAAATGTGGGGAGCTGAGCCAAGAAAGAAGTTCAGCAAGCTGTAACCCCAAAGAAGAGCATTCAAAAAAACAAATTACAGGTATAAAGCCTATCAACTAGAGGATGGGTGACCCCTCCTGCAAGCAGGAGGCACACGCAGGCTATCTGCCAGCCATCAGAGAACAAAAGACCTCTCATTTAACCTCCCCAGAGAGAGAGAGGCTAAACACCAGGTCTCTTTCTCCAGGGAGGTACCACTTATAAACCTAGATACCACCCTGCTAGGCATTAAATTGGACACAGATATTTTCACCCCAAGTCCAAACTCCCAGTCCACCATTCCCCCCAGTCCACCATTCCCCCTGGCATGGCGGTGGGAAGTTCTATCCCCTACAGAGCGCAGAGTGTTTGGTCTTGCCCTGAGAGACCTGGGCACAGTGTGGACCACTAACCATCAGCATGAAATCTGTGACTACCAGGGAAGAAAGAGGGTGCAGGAAGAAAGGGACGTTCAGCAGGAGGAGGAGCAGTCCCCTGGCTATGACTATGCCCAGCCAGTGGTGGTGTTGACCCTCGGTTTGGGCTATGTCTGGTGGGACTGGGTGCAGAACCCCTATATCTGACAGCACACACAGCAGGAGAGTGGCTGCCCGTGTGGACTCAGGTCTGCAGGCAGGGCTGGGCCTGCGGGCAAAACCAGGCAAGAACTAAGAGCTGAAAGCAAGGGCGTGTGGTCCCCTGACTCCAAAAGAACCCTCCAGCAGAGTCGTGCTGGGTGTGAACCAAAACCTGAGGGCAAGGGCAGGGGTCCCCTGTCTCCAGCAAGGCAGTGAGCCTCTGGGTGAGGGCTGAAGACCTGTGGGCAGGGTGTGGTGCCCTAACTCCAACAGAGCCTTCGAACAGAAACTTGCCAGGTAGTGAACTGAGACTGGCAGGGACAGGAGGCGGGGCCGGCATGGCTCCTGGCGCCAACTGTGCCTGTGAGCAGAGAAGCAGACAACAGTGCTGACTGAGTCTGGCAGTCTCCCTGGCTCCAACTGTGCTTTTGGAGACCCTTGTCTCTCTGTTGAGCAGGGTATGTACTGCCTGAGACAATTTAATTGGAACTGGTGCCAGGGGCTGTCCACTCCAGCACATTCTGAAGTTGACCTTTGAAGTTCTGTAGCAGAAAAGAACCGAAGGGTGGAAGCTGGGCACCACAGCTATTTGTATCTCTTCACAGCCGAGATTTAAATCTAATACCATGGCTTCTTAGGATAGTGTAGAGGTTGGGTGATATCAAAACAGAGCTAGCTTGCGCTATCTCACCAAGTAGGTCCTCAGACTCTCTGGCCAAAACTCTGAAAGTGGCCTTTGTAAGGTTGTAGGAGATAGATAAGTCACAATTAGAAAACCTAGTGCTTTTGTAAGGGGCTATCTCTACTAACTGGCAACCCCAATTCAATCTCACCCTACCAATGCTACTAAACAAATGGTGGAAAATAAACATGGTGTGGACCAAACAGAAGAACTCTAGCAACATGAATAACCAGAATAGATCACACACCGCCCCCCAAGAAATGACAAAGGAGATACAACTGAAGATGCCATGCATAGACAAATGGCAGCAAAGTCAGAAATCAAATCCAGAATATGGATGGCAAATAAGATAAATAGTATGGAAGAAAAGACAGAAAGTGAAGTCCAAAGATTATTTCAAGAAATTAATGAATTCAAAGACAAAGTCAACAAAAATATGGACATAATAAGAAAGGAGACAGCAGAGCTCAAGGAAATGAAAAAGTTGACGAGCTCAAAAAAAAGTACAATCCCTCAGTAATAGAGTTAACCAGGCAGAAGAGAGGATCTCTGAAACTGAAGACAAAGCTTTTGAACATTCCAAAAAACACCAAGAGGCAGACAAATGGGGAGCAAAAACTGATAATTCCCTGAGAGAGTTGCGGGATCAGTCCAAAAGATCAAACATTAGTCTTATAGGAATTCCCAAAAGAGAAGAGGATGGTCCTAAAGGTACAGATGCTCTACTCCAAGAGATTTTGAAGAGGAATTTCCCAAGCACTGCAAGAAATACAGAACTCCAAATAGCAGACAGGTTCAGAACCCCAGCAAGACGTAATCCAAATAAAGCATATCCTAGAAACACTGTAATTAACTGTGCCAAAGTTAAGATGAGGGAGAAAATTCTGAAAGCAGCCAGACGTAAGAAAAGCATCACCCCCCAAAGGGAGAAATATCAGAATGGAAAAAGCATAGAAAAAGAAGGAATACTTCCCAACACATTCTATGAAGCAAATATCACCCTGATCCCCAAACCAGGAAAGGATCCAACAAAGAAAGAAAATTATAGACCAATATCATTAAGGAATATCGATGCAAAAACATTCAATAAGATCTTAGCAAACAGAATTCAACAACATGTCAAAAAAATTATACACCATGATCAAGTTGGTTTTATTCCAGGGTAACAGGGTTGGTTCCACATATGCAAATCTATAAATATAATACATCACATCAATAAAATAAAAAACAAAGACCATATGATTTTCTCAATTGATGCAGAAAAAGCCTTTGATAATATCCAGCATCCTTTCATGATCAGAACACTTCAAAAAAATAGGCATAGAAGGGACATTTCTTAAACTGATAGAGGTCATCTATAGCAAACCCACAGCCAATATCATATTGAATGGTGTAAAACTGAAAACATTTCCACTCAGATCAGGAACCAGGCAAGGATGCCCACTGTCTCCACTGCTATTCACCATAGTAATGGAAGTCTTAGCTATCGCAATCAGGCAAGAGAAGGCAATCAAGGGTATCCAAATAGGGTCAGAGGAGATCAGACTTTCACTCTTTGCTGAGGATATGACCTGGAAAATCCCAGGGACTCAAGTAATACAGCAGCATCTCAGGATACAAAAATCAGTACTTACAAATCAGTAGCTTTTACATGTGCCAACAATAGTTAAGCTGAAAATATAGTCAAGGACTCTATTCCTTTTAGAGTAGTGCCAAAGATGATGAAATATCTAGGAATTTACCTAACAAAGGACATGAAAGATCTCTACAAAGAGAACTATGAAACTCTGAGAAAAGAAATAGCTGAAGATGTTAACAAATGGAAAAACATATCACGATCATGGGTAGGAAGAATCAACATTGTTAAAATGTCCATACTACCCAAAGCAATCTACAGATTCACTGCAATCCCTATTAAAGCACCACTGTCACACTTTAAACAACTTGAAAAAATAGTACTTCATTTTATATGGAATCAGAAAAAACCTCAAATAGCAAATACATTACTCAGAAATAAGAACACATTAGGAGGTATCACATTACCAGACTTCAGGCTATACTATAAATACAGTGAGCAAAACAGCATTGTACTGGCACAAAAACAGAGAGGTAGATTTACGGAACAGAATAGAGAACCAAGAGATGAACCCAGCCACTTATTATCATTTGATCTTCAACAAGCCTATCAAAAATATTCACTGGGGGAAAGATCCCCTATTTAACAAATGGTGCTGGGTGAACTAGCTGGCTACCTATACAAGACTGAAACTGGACCCCTCCCTACCTTTCACCGTTAACAAAAATTGATTCTCACTAGATAAAAGATTTAAACTTAAGACATGAAACTGTAACAATATTAGAAGACAGTGCAGGGAAAACACCTGAACAAATTGGCCTGTGAGAGTATTTTATGAGGAGAATCCGCCCACAGGCAATTGAAGCAACACCAAAAAAATACATTACTAGGATCTGATCAAGCTAAAAGCTTTTGCACAGCTAAGAGCACAGTAAGTAAAACATACAGATAACCTTCAAAATGGGATAAGATTTTTGCAGGTTATGCTTCCGGCAAAGGTCTGATAACTAGAATCTACAGAGAACTCAACCTAATCAATAAGAAAAGAATAAATAACCCCATTTCTATGTGGGCAAGAGACTTGAACAGAAACTTCTCTGAGGACCACAGGCATGTGGCCTACAAACATATGAAAAAATGCTCATTATCCTTAATCATCAGAGAAATGCAAATCAAATTATCTAACTCCAAAATCCCAAAACTACAGATTTTGGCGTGGATTCAGAGAGAAGGGCACACTTTTACACTGCTAGTGCTAATCCAAGCTAATACAACCTTTTGGAAAGTTTGGAGAACACTCAAGGAACTAAAAGTAGACCTACCGTTCAACCCTGCAATTCCTCTACTAGATAAATACCCAGATAACCAAAAATTATTTTACAACAAAGGCATTTGCACCAGAATGTTTATTGCAGCCCAATTCGTAATAGTCAAGACATGGAAACAGCCCAAGTGCCCATCTACCCATGAATGGATTAATAAAGTGTGGTATATGTACAGCATGGAATACTATGTAGTCATAAAAAGGATGGAGATTTCACATCTTTTATGTTTACCTGGATGAAGGTGAAATATATTCCTCTTAGTAAAGTATCTCAAGAATGGGGGGTGGGGGGAGAGTATCCAATGTACTCAATACTACTATGAAATCAATATACAATCACCTACACATTCATATGATTGGCAAAACCTAACTAACTATAGTCCAGAAAGTAGAAGGGAAGGGGGGGGGATTTGGGAGGAGGGCGGGTTTTGGGGGGGGACCCCATCTAAGGTGCATGATGCAATGGCACATTTCAAAACTATTAAGAAACAAGTATAATTGCAATGGACATATTACTTAGTTCAATGTAAGCATTTCACATTGTGTATCAAAGCAGTACACTAAACCCCATAAATGCATCAATGTACACAGTTATGATTTAATAGTAATGAAAATGAATATAAAACCAAAATCATGATTAAATTAAAAACTAAGACAAATAAATATAGGTTTTGGATATGTAACAAAAACATTTTAGTACTGGCTCGGCGCCTATAGCTCAACCGGCTAAGGCGCCAGCC
>NW_003852412.1:9196955-9203517 GCF_000181295.1 Otolemur garnettii
GAGGTTGCTGTGAGCTGTAATGCCACGGCACTCTGCCCAGGGGGACAGCTTGAGGCTCTGTCTCAAAAAAAAAAAAAAAAAAAAAACATTTTAGTACTACTGTCCCTCAAATTCATGTAAAGTGTCCCCATTTTCTGTTGACACATATTCCAATTTGTACTGCATCACTCAAGGTAAAATTTAAATAATCTCAGCAAGCCTTTATGAAAAATTTGGTTTAACTGGTAAAAAGTCAGGGACCCTGTTTGGGGGCAGGAATAGTTTCCTGTACAGAATTACACTAGAACTAAGTTATAAAGAACATTGACTATTCCCGTTTCTAGGTATACATGCTATGCAGTATACTTAGAAACAGTAACATTGTAGAGACAGTATTGTTTACTGTGTAAACAACTTCCTATTTTTAGCTGATTATCTTACTCTAGCCTACCTACCTACCTATTTACCAAACCTATCCATACTGGGCACTTATTACCTATTTGTGAAATAAATTATTTTTTAAAGCATGCAAAGTACAACACTATAATCTTTCCTAAGATCTTCAAAAATATGATTGAAAACAAGTGAAGATCCTCAAAGAACCATCAGACATATAGAACATCAAGGAGCTATTAAGTTGGAAAAGAAAACACAGAAATCCAAGCTCTACAAATCTAATTGTACTCTTCCAGGAAGAGCCAGAAACAGAAAAGAAAGATGAAGAAGCCACATGGTCTGAAATAGGACTATTAAAATTTCTGTTCTGAATATAATCAATTATATTTACTTTTCAGAGAGTTTTATTCATAAAAATCATACAGATGATATCAATAAAACATTGTCAGGGGAACTTCCATATAAATTGAAGGAAAAATAAGAGTTCAAGACCACCAAGACTTTATGCAAAGACAGACAGCTAACACTTATCTGTAATTCATTAGGCATACAATTCATTTATCGTTAGAATCACAGAAGAGAGTAAATATTAAGGGATTCTGTCTGCAGGGGATCTCTGCATTCCTCCCCAAATTCAGTGAAGCAGTAATTAAGGGGAATCCATTTTAAGGATTATCCAAGGACTACAATATCCATCCCACTCTCATGTATGGGTCCAAAGAGAAAATATGATTCAAGATGGGCATGTAATATTGTTTTCTGGATAACTCGTGATAGCAGAAGACCTAGAATAAAAATATATTTTCAGTGGAAATAAACACCTAATGTTAAGCTAAAATTAATAATAAATTATATTTTATAAAAGTTGCCAAATTAATTACTTTCTATGATTAAATCTTACTTCATCAAGAAAAAAAGCAACTGTATGACTTTTATGCAAATAGAAAAATAAATTCGCTAATGGTTTTTAAAACATCATCAAATGGTATATTCATACAGTTGAATACCACACAATACTAAAACTTAATGAATAGGATTATATGAATTCACATGGATGAATCTTGTAAACACAAAGATTGAGGAACTAAAAGACAGTGCAAAAGACTTCAACATAGTACATATTTATATAATGTTTAATATGTAAAACTATACATTGTTTGAGGACACATACAAAAGTCTAAAAAAATGCATGGGAAAAATAAGTGCCAAAATGAGAATAGTCCTTACCCCAGGGAGGAAGGAAGTCTAATTATGGAGGTTCAACCGTACTAGTAACAATCCACTTTTCATGAATGGTATGTGAATCTTTCTTAACTTATTCTTTATACCTTTTTATATGTTTGAAACGTTTTTAGTCATTATAAATTTAAAAAGCTACCACAGACAAATAACCCAAAGAAAAAATAATCAAAGACTCTAGATAGACATTTCTCCAAAGGAGACATACGAATGTCCAGTAGCACAGGAAAAGATGCACAACGTCAAATGAAAATCAGAACTACAATGAGATGCTACTTCGCATTGACCAGGACAGCTATAACTAAAAATACAGATAACAAATGTTGACTAAGATGTGAAGAAACCATAACCCTCATGCATCATTTATGGGAATGTAAAATGATACAATCAGGATGGGCAGTGGCTCCTGCCTGTAATCTCAGCACTCTAGGAGGCTGAGGCAGGAGCATCACTTGAACTCAGGAAAAAAGACCAGCCTGAGCAACAACAAGACCTCATCTCTATTAAAAATAGGAAAAATTAGCTGGGCATTGCGGCAGGTGCCTATAGTCCCGATTACTAGGAGGCTTAAGCAGTAGGATCGCTTGAACCTAGGAGTTTGAGGTTACTGTGAGCTAGGCTGATGCCATAGCACTCTCCCTGAGACAAGAGAACAAGAATCTGTCTCAAGAAAGAAAAGGCAGTATCACTTTGAAACGAAACATATATTATAAACAAAATGTATTATGTCGACACAATGGAGTATTATTCAGTGATAAAAGGAAATGAAGTACATGGATTTGTACATGTATTTTCTAACATGTATTTGTTAGACAGATGCATAAACCTTGAAAACATTATTTAAATGAAAGAAGCCAGACACAAGAGGTCACATGTTGTAGGATTTCATTTATATGGTATGTTTAGAATGGATAAATCCAGAGACGGAAAGAAACTTAATGCTTCACAGGGGATGGAGGAAGGAGAGAATGAAGAATAATGGTGACCACCAACTGGAACAGGGTTTCTTTTGGGAGTGGTAAGAATTTTCTGGAATTAGTGATTAGGCTTGCACAACTGTGAATATACTAAACACCACTGAATTACACATGTTAACAGTGTAAATTTTATGGTATGTAAATTGTATGTTTTTTAAACCACACCTCCAAAAAGCCATATACATTAGATAACAGCACATTTGCAAAATTAAGTCCTACAGAGCCAAAGATTCCAAATTATCTCAATTTTTTTAAAAGTTGAAATTATTTTTATTTTTTATAGAACAGAATCTCACTATTTTGCCCAGGCTGGTCTCTAACTCCTGGCCGCAAGGAATCCCCCTAACTCAGCCTCAAAAAGTACTAAGAGTATAGGCATGAGCTACCACATCTGACTGCAATTTACATAATACTGACATATATACAATTGCAGTACCATGAAAGAGTCAGAAGTGACACAGACAAATTTGGCATTTTTTAACTTAGACCATTTACCTGTGTACATGATAGAAGACAGTGGATACCGCAAGCCAAGTGCATCTTCTGTAAATGAATCAACAAAGTCCTCCAGCATCTGAAGCCCAAAATCTTTACCTCGATATTTCTTTCTTAGAAACATTGTATCAAGAACTGGCAGTTGGTAACTTTGGGTAAGAAATGAGGCACATATGCTTCCTATAATAACAAGAACAAAAACCCACCAGTTTTTCACATTCAGATATATATAGATTTAGTGAACACAAGTTAAAATGTTTACTTTTTTCCTACATCAAGAAGAATGTTAAAAGTAAATTCTGTCACATATAATGTATACGTTATGTCTAATAATAGCTTGAAAATGTGTGATAAGGAAAAGACCTATGCATCTTATATTTACCCAGAGTATTATCTAATGAAGGCTAAATAGTTTGCTATTACCTTCTGAAAGTGAAATACTTGACTGTATGTATTACATAAGTACCTGAACATTCATCTTTCTACTTCACTTATTTCCTACTGAGTACCATTTTATTTTTATCTATTTTATGATGGTAGAGAAATGAATTAGTTCTCCAAATTTTTTAGGACTATCTTAGGACTAATTGGAAACATGTGTCTTAGAAATGGCTAAATCAGCAAACTTTTTCCTACAGATATAATTCTAAATATATCTTACATGTTTAAAGTTAAATAAGAAAAATAATTTTTGGTTACCTAGATATGTCTGTCTGTATTACACACAACTATGCCGATTTGTCTTTTAAGAACCCTGCTATATATCTGAGTTCTGATCATCTAAACAAATATATTAGTTCCTTTAATGTATCTTAATAACTTACAAGTTGAGGTTACATATTGGGGTTTCCCCCCATTTTCTATTAATTTTGGAATTTGTAGTTATGAGGCAATATTCTACACTTTTATGTTTCAAATAATAATTTATTATTCTCAGATTATTCCCATGAGTCTGGGTAATTCTAATAACGTAGTTCAAAAAAGAAACAAAAACAAATGTCTCACAAATTGATTTACCACTCATTTAATTTGTTGATTAATATAACAACTTTTTAAATTTCACCAAGTAATTTGAATTATTTATGATTTAACGGGTGAATTTCAATAACTTTTGCAATAGTCTCCAAGACTATCAAGTAATTTAAACTTAAAATAGGCAATACACATTATTATATACTTAGATCTTAATAGCTAACATTAGGCTATTTCCAAGGGTCTAACTTTCTTGCAGGAATCTAACAAGCAGTCTCACCAACAAGCTAATTTGACCATTATTAATTTTTTTTTTTTTTTTTTTTTTGAGACAGAGCCTCAAGCTGTCCCCCTGGGTAGGGTGCCATGGCATTACAGCTCACAGCAACCTCCAACTCCTGGGCTCAAGCGAGTCTCTTGCCTCTGCCTCCCAAGTAGCTGGGACCACAGGCGCCCGCCACAACGCCCGGCTACTTTTTGGTTGCAGCCATCATTGTTGTTTGGCGGGTCCAGGCTGGGGATTCGAACCCACCACCTTAGGTGTACGTGGCTGGCGCCTTAGCCGGTTGAGCTATAGGCGCCGAGCCCCATTATTAATTTTTAATGCCTTAAAGTTAGAGTTTTCTCATTGTAGTAGTGATCATGAAATTAGAAGAGACAGTATAAGCAGCCACAGTTCAAGTAAGAAGCACAAAGCAAAAATGAATGAAAGTACTGCCTAGTTCTAGTTCTCAGCACACAGTCAGAGATCTATGGTTGCATATTATTGTGCCTGCTCTGGGTTCCTTACAAAGGAATACCAATTAATGATACGAAAGAAATTTCCTATAAATTGAATTTTTTTTTCTATTTTCACAGTAACATACATTCTAGTGGCAAAAAGGTAAATGCCAACATCTAAGAGTAGTGTTAAAAGAATCAATTTATGGATGAGCAGTGTTCACAAAGTTTACATTTCTACTATTTACTTGCCATGTGCATGTTCACTTCAAGAAAAAAAAAAAAATCACACTGGTTCTTCCTTTGCCTTCACCTTACACACTCCTACTCTCCAGGGTTTGGCTCATACAAATGCAATTAAATTAAGGTAATAAAAACTTCCAATGTTACTAGAGATTCTTAAGACACATCAGCAGGTGCAGATAGTAGCATGATTACATGGCAAAGCAAAAATCACAACCTGCATCTTTAGGTCAAGTTTTCATGAAATTTATTAATTCAAATTAAATTAAATTTAGGACTGCACATGATAGATCATTTATATTTCTCAAAGTTCCATCTTTGGTCTTTTTCTCTTTCTATACTCTCTCTCTAGATAATCTTAACCATTCCCAAGACTTCTGCCATTTATCCAAATACTGATTACCATTAATGTCTACCTTCAACCTCTGTAATGATGGCACTTACTTCAAAATCAAGAATAGAAAGGGGCATAAATGTAAATAAAACAAAAGCTACATGATCATGCCAATAATCAGAGAAAAAGCATTTGACAAAAGCTAACACCTTTTGTGATCAAAATACTCAACTTCTCTACCTGATAAAGGGCATCCACGAAAAACCCACCGCTAATGTTATGCTCACTGGTGAAAGACTGAAAGATCAGGAACAAGGCAAGGATGTCCACTCTCATCATTTTTATTTGACATTGTACTGGATGCCAACAACTTTTTTCAGTCAACCAAGTAATTTGGGCAATTAGGTAAGAAAAAGAAACAGCATTCAGGTGGGAAGACAAGAAACAAAACTATCTATCAGCAAATGATATGATCTTGCATATAGGAAACGTTAAGGAATCAACCAAAAGACTATCAAAACCAATTAAGAAGTTTGGCAAAGTTGCAGGACACAAGATCAGTATAGAAAAATCAACTGCATTTCTACCTATCACTAATGAACCAAAACAAAACTGAAAAAATAATTTAATTTACAATAGCATCAAAAAATGATAATTTAGAAGAAATAAAAACCTAGTACACTCAAAACAACATTGTTAAAAAATGTTAGAGAACATGAACAGACAGACATCTCATGCTCCCAGATCTTGCTATCGTTAAGACATCAATACTCCCCAAAATGACTTAAGAGATTCTAAATCCTAGTTGATTTTTTGTTATAGAAATTGACAAGCTGATTCTAAAAATATAGGGAAATGAAAAAGACCTCCAAAGCCCAAAATAATTCTGACAAAAAACAAAGTTGAAGAATTCACACTTCTCAATTTCAAAACTTACTACAAAGCTACAGTCATCAAGAACTGTGTTACTGGCATGAGTACAGATGTAGAGATCAATGCAGCAGAATAAATGATTCAGGCTCGGGGCCTGTGGCTCAAGTGGCATACACCTAAGGTGGCGGGTTTGAATCCAGCAAGGGCCTGCCAAACAACAATGACAGCTGCAACCAAAAATTAGCTGGGCATTGTGGCAGGTGCCTGTGGTCCCAGCTACTTGGAAGGCTGAGGCAGGAGACTTGCTTGAGCCCAGGAGTTGAAGGTTGCTGTG
>NW_003852412.1:9203562-9208502 GCF_000181295.1 Otolemur garnettii
AAAAAAAGAATAAGTGATTCAGAAACAAACCCTCATTATTTATGGTCAATTGATTTTTGACATGTGTGCCAAGACAATTCTATAGGGAAAAACTAAGGGAAGATCTGTCTTTTCAAAGAATGGTGCTAGGACAACTGAATATCCATACATCTAAAATAATGATGCTAGGCTCCCTCTCTGCACCATAAACAAATCTTAACTGGATCATACACCTAAATATAAAAGCTAAAATTATAGAACTAGAAGAAAACATTAGGAGTTAACCTTTGTCATCTCGGGTTAGGCAAAGCCTTCTTAGACACAATACCAAAAAAAAAAAAAATGTAGATAAATTAGACCTCATCAAAATTAAAAATGTCCGTTCCTGGCTCAGCACCTGTAGCTCAACGGCTAAGGCACCAGTCGCATACACGGGAGCTGGCAGGTTCAAATCTAGCCCAGGCTTGCCAAAACAACAATGATAACTACAACCAAAAAATAGCCAGACGTTGTGGCGGATTCCTGTAGTCCCAGCTACCTAGGAGGCTGAGGCAAGAGAATCACTTAAACCCAAGAGTTGGAAGTTGCTGTGAGCTGTGATGCCACAGCACCCTACCGAGGGTGACAGCTTAAGACTGTCTCAAAAAACAAAACAAAAAACAAAAAAAAAAAGTCTGTGCTTCAAAGGAGACTATCAAGATAGTGAAAAGACAATTACAAAATGGGAGAAAATATTTCCAAATTATGTATCTGACAAGAGACTTACATCCAAAATACATAAAGAACTCTTACCACTCAAAAAGACAACCCAGACTGAAAAGTAAATTAGTTCTTTCCAGGAATCATGGGGTAAGGGAAATGGCAATGGCTGGGAAGGAGTACAGGGATTCTGAGGTGCTAAAAATGTTATGGAATTAGATAATGGTGATGAATGCACAACTATGAATATACTAAAACCAATGATATGTGAATTATAATAGGATGAACCTCATAATATGCTGAAAGAGCCTAGATCACTTAAAAAGAGTACCTATTGTATGACCACATTTATATGAACTTCTAGGAAAGTAAGCTAAGCTATAGCAATAGACAGCAGAAAGTGTTTTCTTGGGGACAAAGGGAAGGAAAGGATGTTTTCAAGGGGCAAAGAGAAACTTGTGAAGATAACAGACATGTTTGTTATGGGGTACTGCTTTCCCACCTGCATACATATGTCAAAACATGATGAACTATAGAAATTAAGTGCTCGGTGCTTATAGCTCAAGTGGCTATAGTGCCAGCCACATATACCAGAGTTGGTGGGTTCAAATCCAGCCCAGGCCTGCCAAACAACAATGATAACTACAATCAAAAAATAGCTGGGCGTTGTGGCAGGCACCTGTAGTCCCAGCTACTTCGGAGGCTGAGGCAAGAGAATTGCTTAAGCCTAGGAGTTGGAGGTTGCTGTGAGCTCTGATGCCACAGCACTCTAACCAGGCTGTCTCAAAAAAAAGAAATTAAGTATGGGCACTTTTTTATTATGACAGTTACACCACAATAAAGCTGTGAAGAAAGTTTTAAAAACTCAATTAAAGGTTCGGCGCCTGTAGCTCAAGTGGCTAAGGCGCCAGCCACATACACCTAAGGTGGCAGGTTCGAATCCAGCCCCAGCCCACCAAACAACAACGATGGCTACAACCAAAAAAAAAAAAATTAGCCAGGCGTTGTGGCTACTTGGGAGGTGGAGGGAGGAGACTCGCTTGAGCCCAGGAGTTGGAGGTTGCTGTGAGTTGTGATGCTACAGCACTCTACCAAGGGTGACTGCTTGAGGCTCTGTCTCAAAAAAAAAAAAAAAAACTCAATTAAAAACGAAAAATATTTTAATAGTTATTTCTATTCAAAGAAGGTCAAAATGGTCAAAAAAGCAGATGAAAAGATGCTCAACATCTGTAGCCATTCAGAAAATGCAAATCAAAATTACAAAGACATAGCTACTCCACACCTACTAGGTGGGCTAGTATCAATATGATAGATAATTACAAGTGCTGGCCAAGATGCAACTGCAACCCTCATATACTACTAATGAAAATGTAAAATAGTGCTACTGCTTTGGAAAAAAGTTTGGCAGGTGCTCAAAAGGCAAAACCCAGTTACATATTACCCAGAAATTCCACTACTATGTATATATGTATATTTTCCAAAAGAAATGAAGACACGTCCCCATAATAACATGTATACTTTTCACATAAGCATTATTCAAAATAGCCAAAAATAGAAACAACCCAAAAGTCCATCAACTGATGAAGACAAAATTGCTGTATCTATGAAGTGAATATTATTTGGTCGTAAAAAGGAATCAAGTACTAATGCATACTGCAGGATGGATGCATCTTGAAAACATTATGCTGGCTCGGCGCCTATAGCTCAACTGGCTAAGGCGCCAGCCACGTACACCTAGGGTGGCGGGTTCGAATCCCCAGCCCGGACCCGCCAAACAACAATGACGGCTGCAACCAAAAAATGGCCAGGCGTTGTGGCGGGCGCCTGTGGTCCCAGCTACTTGGGAGGCGGAGGCAGGAGACTCGCTTGAGCCCAGGAGTTGGAGGTTGCTGTGAGCTGTGATGCCATAGCACTCTACCCAGGGGGACAGCTTGAGGCTCTGTCTCAAAAAAAAAAAAAAAAAGAAAACATTATGCTAAGCAAAAGAAGCACAAAAAGTCACACACTGCATGATTCATTTATATAAAACATTCAGTAGACCAGGGCTGCCAAGGACCAGGAGCCCAAGATTGGGGAGGAAGTGGGGAGAAACTAATGAGTACAGAGTTTCTTTCTGGGGAAAATGAAAATTACCTAAAATTAGATGAAGCAACAGATGTACAATTCTGTGACTATACAAAAAAATCAGTGAATTAAATAGTTTAAATGACTGGATCATATGGTATGTGAATAATATCTCAATAAAGCTGTTAAAAATATACATAGAACAATTTATACACTTGACTCCAATAAACCATTTATAATCAGATCTTGCACAGACAGCTCTCAAACTACCTCCCCCCAGTTACTAGGTTTTCAGTAAACTTACTACCATTCACCTGTCACTTAGAGTACCCATCCTTGACTCCTTCCCTTTACAGCCCTTATGTAATTCACCAGAGATACTGAAGCCATAACCTTGTCACTTAACTCAAACATGATTACTTCTCACCATCTCTACCCCCTTCTCACTGTTCAAGCCACCAAACTTCTCACCGGGCTTCTACAACTAGTTTAACTCAACCATGCCCTCTCTCTAGTTCCTCTGTACCCAGTTTTCCACATAGGAGTCACAGGCAACTTTTTTTTTTTTTTTGAGACAATCTCAGGCTGTCACCCTTGGGAGAGTGCTGTGGTGTCACAGCTCACAACTACCTCAAACTCTTAGACTCAAGCGATCCTCTTGCCTCAGTTTTTCATTTTTAGTGGAGGCAGGGGTCTCACTCTTGCTCAGGCTGTCTTGAACTCCTTGGATTAAGGGATCCACCTACTTCAGCCTCCCAGGGTGCTAGGATTACAGGCATGAGCTACTGTCCCCAGCCAAGAGGCACCTTTCATTTATTTATTTTTTTAGAGACAGAATCTCACTTTGTCACCCTCGGTAAAGTGCCACGGCCTCACAGCTCACAGCAACCTCCAGGTCTTGGGCTTAGGTGATTATCTTGCCTCAGCCTCCTGAGTAGCTGAAACTACAGGCGCCCACCACAATACCCAGCTGTTTTCTTTGTTGCAGTTTGGCCAGGGCCAGGTTCCAACCCGCCACCCTTGGTATATGGGGCCGGTGCCCTACTCACTGAGCCACAGTCACCGCCCAAGAGGCATCTTTTAACAAGACAAATCAGATGTTACTCTCATCTTAAAAAACTTTCAAAGATTTCCTATCACCTGAAGAATAAAATCTAAACTCTACCTCTCTAAACCTCTATCACTTCTCTCTACTCTAGTCATGCCCTTTCTGAAACATGCCACACTTACTTCTGCCTAAAGGCTTCTGAATTTTCAATTCCTTGCCTAAAAATCTGTTCTATTGAAACTTCATGTATCTCATTATTCTCACTTTCTTGAGAGAGGCTTCTCCTAACCAGTCTATTTAAAATACCACCCCTGCTGGCAGGTACAGTGGTTCAAGACTATAATCCCAGCATGTTCAGAAGCTGAGACGGGAGTGAGACGGGAGGATTGCTTGGGGTCAGGAATTCACCACTAGTCTAAGCAACATAGCAAGACCCCGTCTCTACAAAAAATAGAACAATTATCTGGCTGTGAGGGTGTGTGCCTGCAGTTCCACATACTTGGAAGGCTAAGACAGGAGGGTTCCTGATGCAACAGAGGAAGACTCTGTCTCAAAAAAAAAATAACAAGAAAAAAATGAATATCCACCCATACACACAAACACACTGTTCTTTTAATGTATTCTATTTTTTTTCAAAGCACCTGACAGCGTATCTTCTACTTGTCTATCTCTTTCTTTTTTTTTTTTTGAGACAGAGCCTCAAGCTATTGCCCTAGGTAGAGTGTTGTTGCACCACTGCTCATAGCAACCTCCAGCTCCTGGGCTCAAGCGATTCTCCTGCCTCTACCTCCCTGTCTCCACCTCCCAAGCTCTCTCTTCCTTTAAAATGTTAAGTTGCAGGAGGACAGAGCTTACAAAATTTTTACTACTATCACTTAATTCCTCTCACCTGCTCTTCTCCTACTCCCTGCTCCTTCCCTTTTCCCTCCCCTTCTCTATCTATAGGACACTTAAAAACTTTTAAATAAATAAATGAATAAACTTAAGTGATACCATTCCAGATCCATGAGCAAATTCAAGAACAGATTCTTGGCTCGGCGCCTGTGGCTCAAGCGGCCAAGGCGCCAGCCACATACACCTAAGGTGGCAGGTTCGAATCCCCAGCCCGGGCCCGCCAAACAACAATGATGGCTGCAACCAAAAAATGGCC
>NW_003852412.1:9208654-9210114 GCF_000181295.1 Otolemur garnettii
AGATTCTCTGCCACAACTGAGGGGTTTTCTCTTCTCATGGAATCATCATTCTCCCTTGTCCACCCAGGAATATGCTTTCCCTCCCGCTCCATAAAACCTGGCTTAACACTCAGGAAGCCTTCAGTGTATGACTGTCTCCACGGGAGAGATGCATAAATGAATTCCAAATAAGTAATGTGATGAGACCTTGTCTTATGCTATTAGGGAACATATTCTGATAGGCTTCACACTTTATAGATCAGTTAAGGTAACACCAGCTGTCATAACAAACCAAACCTGTAAAGCTTAACATAATAAAAGTTCCTATTTTGCTCAAATAACAATCTCATGTAGGTGTTCCTGACAAGTGGGTGGTGTTCTACTTCATAAACATACTGAAACTGTTTCAGAGACCTATTCTTGCCTAACAAACTAGCCTCAAATGTACTGGCTTAAAACAAAAATGTAATCATTATTTATCACAACTCCCTTAGGGCACTGGCTGAGGCACTCAATAGTAGCTGCTGACTGAAAGCACTGTTGGGCTTGTCATTACAGCCTTGGTCCTCTGCCACAGTGCTGCTCAGGTCTCCTTACCACGTCCAGGTCTTAAGAGTCGTATTCACAAGGCAACTGGCTTCTAAGAGTACCACACTGGCAACTGCCAATCTTCTTGAGATTTAGCACAGGGCCCTGTGTCTTGCATTCTCCCAGTTAAAGCAAATCGCAGGGCCAGCCTAGATTCAAGCAGCCTAACAGGATGTATATACTGGAAAGCAAGGTTTGTTGAGGCCACAAATGGACTACCACAGAAACCCAGTGGCCTGCTGCCCTGTGGCCTCCCTACCCTCTACATCCTTAAAGTCCTGCATGCAGCAGACAGGTGAGGAAAAAGAATGTATCTTCACCACCTTGACCGAAGTCACAGACATCATTTCTTTCATTACTTTGGGGAAAACTCGTCACACAGCACCATAAAATTGTGACAATGGTTGGAAAATATGATCTCTGACTGGGCAGCTACTGGCAAAAATAAAGGAAGGAAAGCAAAAAAATTTGGTGGGCAGCTAGCAGCCTCAGCTAACTTCATCTTTCTTTTACCTCCCAGCAGATTAACATTTCCTTTTTGGGCTCAGCACCTCAAGCGGCTAAGGCGCCAGCCACATACACCAGAGCTGGGGGGTTCAAATCCAGCCCAGGCCTGCCAAACAACAATGACAACTATAATCAAAAAATAGCCGGGCATCAGGCTGCGCCTGTGGCTCAAGGAAGTGCAGAGTTCAAACCCAGCCCCAGCCAAAAATGGCAAATAAATAAACAAACAAATAAAAATATTTTTTAAAAATATAGCCGGGTGTTGTGGCAGGCGCCTGCAGTCCCAGCTACTTGGGAGGCTGAAGCAAGAGAGTTGCTTAAACCCAGGAGTTGGGAGGTTGCTGTGAGCTGTGATGCCACAGCACTCTACCGAGGGCAACAGCCTG
>NW_003852412.1:9210349-9216930 GCF_000181295.1 Otolemur garnettii
CCACCTTAGGTGTATGTGGCTGGTGCCTTAGCCGCTTGAGCCACAGGCGCCAAGCCAACTTTGTCTTAAAAAAAAAAAAATTTCCTTTTTGATTTTCAGGAAATCAATGGTCACATCTCAAAAGATAATACCTTCTGCCAGCAACTTCCTCCAGTTATGTTTGGTTACCTTAATTACACAGCCCCACACTAATACTCACAAACACACTCACTTTATACAAAAGTTCTGGCTGACCCCACCCACACCATAAATTACCTAGGCTTCCAGGTCCCCACAAATATCCACAGCTCTCCCTGTGCTCCAACATAATTTCTAACTGTATATATCTCTACTTACATGTCCCATACAAATACCGAACTTTCCATGTCAAAACTGAACTAAAGTGCCATCAACTCTACTCTTCCTGTCGTACTCCCGACCTTAGTTAACAGCCTCCTACCAATATCTAAGCACCTAAGCCAAAATCACCCACATTCGCTCCTTCCCTCTCTCCCTACTCAGAGACAAAGGGGTCACCACATGCCCTCTTCCTGAAAATCTCTCTCAAACCTCCTTCCTTCTCCCTTCCTACTACCACTTTCCTAGTTTGGGTCCTTCTTTCACCTGTACTACCAAAACAGCACTTTTAACTGACTTCCCTGACTTTAAAATACAAATTTCCAAGGGCTACAAAAATTATGTCCCTAAAGTATCTAATCCTGTTATCGCTACATAAAATTCTTTGGATAGTTTCCTGCCTAATAAATGGAATTTAAGACTCTTCACAATGGGACCTCCATCTTTAACTCTCCTACTTGTTAGGCATACCACTTCCCCACGGCTGTGGGCCTAAATATTTTCTGAACTGTCATGACTCTGTGCCTTCCTTCGTATATTGATATTCCATTCAGATGTGTACTTAAGAATGTTATTTCCCTTCCCCCTTCTCTGACAATCTACTTACACTTCAAAGCCACTTTTAAATATCACTTTCTCAGTAACACCTTCCCTCAGGCAAAATTAATGGCTCATTCCAAAGACTACAGTTGATGCTTCATATACATTATTTATCAAATTGAATTATCATTAAATGTTTACCAACTCTAGTTTTCTGCCATATCCGTGAGACTCTGGTGCTTTGAGGGCTGAATCCACGGCCAGTCATCTTTGTGTCACCACTGAGTAATCCCTACCTCCCCAATAAACAGAATCCTATGTGATTTTTTTTTAATTACAGTTTTTGGCTGTTTTGTTTGAACCTGCCGCCTATGGCATATGGGGCCCAGCGCCCTACACCTTGAGCCACAAGCGCCACCCGTATATGATTTTTTTAGACAGCTAGAACTCCACCTAAACAAACTAGCCATCTCATTTCCCAATAAGACTTTTCAGGTACCCACAGAGTAGTATGGGATTCTCACATGCCTTTGATCATTTCCCTAAGTTAAATATTACAGACTCATGTCCCTAAAATATAACCTCAATTCTCCAACACAAATTTCAGCTATGTTTTGCCTTTAGCTACACCATGAGTTGTTATCATTTTATATCAATGTTCGTTATTCCTTAAAACAACCTTTAAGGCTCGGCACCTGTGGCTCAAGTGGTTAAGGCGCCAGCCACATACACCTAAGGTGGCAGGTTCGAATCTAGCCTGGGCCCACCAAAACAACAATGATGCCTGCAAACAAAAAAACAGCCGGGCATCGTGGCGGGCACCTGTGGTCCCAGCTACTTGGGAGGCTGAGGCAGAAGACTCGCTTGAGCCCAGGAGTTGGAGGTTGCTGTGAGCTATGATACCATAGCGCTCTACACAGAGGGATAGCTTGAGGCTCTGTCTCAAAGAAAAAAAAAAACAACCTTTGAAAGACCTAGAAATCTAAATTTTAATGAAAAGGAATTAAGTGATCTATCAAAAAATATAAGGAAGATCATGGATAAGGCTTCCAGTAAAAGGTATGAAAGTCATAAGGAAAACTGACCAGCAAACATGGAAAGGAAAAAATGCTTTCATTATAAATTATTTCCAACGCAGATTTAAAAACCTAAAATACTAAGCTGAGAGCAAGGTGGCTCACACCTGTACTCCTAGCACTTTGGAAAGCCAAGGCAGTTGGACTGCTTGAGCTCAGGTGTTAGCGATCAGCCTGAGAAGAGTGAGACTTCTCACTGGCCTATAGTCCCACCTACTCAGGAGGCCGTAGCAAGAGGATCATTTAAGCCCAAGAGTTTGAGGTTGCTGTGAGATAATGGTAATGCCAGAATGAGAAAGTGAGACTCTGTCATAAAAATAAAAACATAAAAATTAAATTAAAATACTTCCCCTAATATTAATCATAAATCTCTTTAGTAAGTTAAAATGATTTATACTACTTGTTAAGTAGATTGTGCTTCCCCCAAAATGAGTCTTCCAATAGAATCAAGGAAATTCATAGTTAACACCAAATGACAATTAGTATTTCCAAAACAGCAGCTGATGACAGTGCCCTCATTTTTGTTTTTTCTCTCAGCTTATCTGTACACTAAAATGTGGTATCTAACAGACCTGCATCTTTACTCTTTTTGGGGGGCAGAGTCAGTCTCACTTTTACCCTCGGTAGAGATGACATCATAGCTCACAGCAACCTCAAACTCCTAGGCTCCAGGGATTCTCTTGCCTCAGCCTCCCAAGTAGCAGGGACTACAAGTACCCGCCACAACATCTGGCTATTTTTAGAGATGAGGTCTTGCTCTGGCTCAGGCTGGTCTCAAACCTGTCAGCTCAGGCAATCTATTTGCCTCAGCTTCCCAGAGTGCTAGGATTACAGGCATGAGCCACTGCACCCAGCTACATCTTTATTTTTTTAGAGACAGAGTCTCACTTTATTGCCCTCAGCAGAGCACCATGGCATCACAGCTCACAGCAACCTCCAGCTCCTGGGCCTAGGTGATTCTCCTGCCTCAGCCTCCCAAGCAGCTGGGAAGACAGACGCCTGCCACAATGTCCGGCCATTTTTTTGTTGCAGTTTGGCCAGGGCTGGGCCTGAACCCACCACCCTCAGTACATGGGGTCGGTGCCCTACCCACTGAGCCACAGGTGCCTCCCTGTATCTTTACTCTTTATCTGTATATTGACATAGGCCAAAAATCTTCCACCGAATTAAACAGTGGCATTGTTGTCTTCCGTTTGAGACTTGTTTCATTAGTTTTTTAGTTAGCACAGCCCTTTTAACATTTAGTTAGCACAGCCCTGATCATTATAGGCCCAGTGACAATTTATAAAGTTCTGCTAATTTTGTAGTAGACATTAATTAGACTCTGGACATGGTTCCACTTTTTAAAATTTTACTTG
The DNA here is from genome assembly GCF_000181295.1 of Otolemur garnettii. Lineage (NCBI taxonomy): Eukaryota > Metazoa > Chordata > Mammalia > Primates > Galagidae > Otolemur > Otolemur garnettii. The sequence continues at coordinate 9,213,660 of NW_003852412.1, forward strand.
ATGACTTTAATCAAAGTTATACGTGTACATTGTTCAGAATATAACAGCCATATGAGACCTGAGGGGGAAAAGGCAGCTCTGTGCCCACCTTCCTTGTGTGAGTCACTCTCACACACACACACACACACCCCCCCACCCACCCACACCCACATATCTGCCAGGCCCCAGAAGCAACTACTTTGAAATCATTTAACTGATCTTTTAGGTACTTACTTCCACAATCCTAAATAACATACTACTTGATTTTTCTAGGCATAATCAAAACTTCCCAATACAGAAGGTAAGAATTTAGCAATTACATACATTTCACACACTCCAATCTCAACTCCGCTACAACCACAGTTTCTACACACACATACAATCACCTCAAAACAGTAATCTGTATTACTTTGGTTAGATCAATTTTCACTTTTACTTTATGACTGTGTAAAGACTTTGACAACTGAGCCAGGTAGTACATACTATGACTGTTTCTTCTTTCTTTCCCACACTGCTTTTTGATATGCCTTAACACTAATTATTTATTATTTATCTCTAATTTACCTCCCCAACTCTCCCGTAACTCTGTAAATCTCATCTTGCAAAATTCAAACACATCAGGTATTCTCTCAATTTCATCTTCTTAAATCAATGTCCCAGAGCTTTCTGATCTGCTCCAATCTAGATGAGCCAATCTCTACAAAAGTGTTATCCAAAGTAACTTTCTGCAATGGAAATGCTGTGTCTACTTTAATGCAGTAGCCATTTAATGCATGGCTAGTAAGTACTTAAAAATGCAGCTAGTATGACTAAGAGAGTGAATTTTTAAATTTTATTTAATTTATATAGCCACATAAAACTAATGGTTACCACAAGACAGAGTAATTCCACAGCTATGACATGTAGCTGTGATTTGTGGATCTCCTTTCTCTCCTCTTAGTTTCCTAATCCAATATTTTTCTTTCCCGATTTACTTTTTTTTTTTTTGGAGACAGTCTGTCGCCCTGAGTAGAGTGCCATGGCATCATCATAGTTCACAGCAACCTCAAACTCTTGGGCTGAAGTGATCCTCTTGCCGCAGCCTATCAAGTAGATGGGACTACAGGCAACTGTCACAATGCCCAGCTAGTTTTTCTATTTTTAGTAGAGACCAGGTCTCACTCTTGCTCAGGCTGGTCTCAAACTCCTAAGCTTAAGCTATCCACCCACCTTGGCTTCTCAGAGCACTAGGATTATAGCTTACCACACCTGGTCCCCTTACTTTCTTTAATTGACAGCAAATTCTACTTGCTTCCTGGAAAAGAAAGGATACCTGAGAAGTAAACTGTATTAAAACTGACAATCTAGAAATTTCCTTTATTCTTATATTTCATTGATAACTTGACTAGGCATACAATACACTGGAAATCATTTTCTCTTAGTGTCTCACAAGCACTGTCCCACTTCTTTTTTTTTTTTTTTGCGATTTTTGGCCAGGGCTGGATTTGAACCCACCACCTCCGGCATATGGGGCGGGTGCCCTACTCCTTGAGCCACAGGTGCCACCCCACTGTCCCACTTCTAACATTCACTGTTGCTGCCTACTATCATTCTGATTCATGATCTATTATCTAAATCATTCCATCATGATTTCACAATCTCTGCAATTTCACCATAATCGTGGCATGAATCTATTTTAATTCATTGTAATGGCTCCTCAACAGTCCCTTTTAATCTAGAAATGCAATGTTCTAATAATTCTGAGAAATGTTCATGAATTATTTCACTTATGATCTCTTTCCCTATTTCTCTGTTCTCTTCTTCTAAAACATCTATCATTTAGACAATTGCTCTAATTTTATCTTCTTCCCATTTTCTTTTTTTTTTTTTTTTTAATTTTATTCTTTTGAGACAGAGCCTCAAGCTGTCCCCCTGGGTAGAATGCCGTGGCATCACAGCTCACAGCAACCTCCAACTCCTGGGCTCAAGTGATTCTCCTGCCTCCACCTCCCAAGTAGCTGGGACCACAAGCGCCCGCCACACGCCTGGCTATTTTTTGGTTGCAGCCGTCATTATTGTTTGGCCGGCCCTTGTTGGATTCAAACCTGCCAGCTCAGGTGTACGTGGCCGGCGCCTTAGCCGCTTGAGCCACAGGCGCCGAGCCTTCTTCCCATTTTCTAACATTAAAGGTTCTTTGCTCTCATTTTTGATCAATTTCCTCAATTTTATCTTCTTTGTATATACTGAATTTTTAATTTCTAAGATTTCTATGAATATTCTTCTAAAGTATATCTTGTTCTTATTTCATAAGTGCAATGACTACTCTAAACTTCCAAAAAATATTAAGGGCCATATTTTTTCCATTGTCTTCTCCCCAAAATCTTTTATGTTATTTTGATCTCCATCTTTTTGTATCAATGGTTTTCCTTAACCATGACTACCTATTCATAGAATGAGACATTAACAAGCCAATTTTAAGCTCTGTGTGCCTAGCATGCATAGGGCTTGCTGCCAATGAATTTCACAGAAGGTCATCTACCTAGTTGGGGCCTTTCCCAGGCAAACATTTATATTGGTATTTTTAGAGTATTTTTCTTCTTAGCCTAAATTCCTCAAGAAAAGTTTATGTGGGTGGCATCTGTGGCTTAAGGAGTAGGGTGCCAGCCCCATATAGAGGAAGTGGTGAGTTCAAACCTGGCCTGGCCAAAAACTACAAAAAAAAAAAAAAACCTAAATAAATAAATAAAAAGAAAGAAAGAAAAGATTTTGCTTGTGTGACTAGTAAAATAAATTTACATGTGTCGTGACTTTCTTTTTTTTTAAACAAGTCTCAGTTTGTCGTCCTTGGTAGAATGCCATAATCATGATCACAGCTCACTGTAACCTCCACTGCAACCACACTACAAGTGTGGTGGTGCACACCTATAGTCCCAGCTACTCCAGAGGCTGTGACAGGAAGATCACGTGAGCCCAGGAACTCAAGGCTTCAAGGTTTCAAGGTTATAGTGAGCTATGATCATGCCACTGCAGTCCAGCAGAATGACCAACAGAACAAACTATCTTTCAAAAAAACAAAAAACACTGGGGAGGCTGAGCCAGGAGAATCACTTGAACAAAGGAGTTTGAGGGTGCTGTGAGCTAGGCTAAAGCTATGGCACTCTAGCCTGGGCAACAGAGCTATCTCCATAAAATAAATGAAAAATAACAAAGTAAAAACAAGTATTAGGGGCTCGGCGCCTGTGGCTCAAGTGGCTAAGGCGCCAGCCACATACACCTAAGGTGGTGGGTTCGAATCCCCAGCCTGGGCCCACCA
>NW_003852412.1:9217099-9221331 GCF_000181295.1 Otolemur garnettii
AAAAAAAAAAAAAAAAAAAATTAGTTCTTTTGCTTTCAAATATTAATTCTATTTGTGAGCCCCACCATAGACTGAAAGTAAAAGAATATATTCCTATGATATATTTACAGTTGATTAATGAAAGACTAAATACTGAAATCCTCATAATAATGAAGAGCTAGCTGAACAATTCTGAACAAAACAGAAATGAAATGAGTAATTTCTCATCTACCAAACCATATTTTTATGTTTGGAACAACGATTCTCATAATAGTCTTAATTGTATGGTAGATATAGTTTCTAAATGTGTTTATGAAAGCAAAGCCAAAGAACTCAAAAATCCACCACAAGCAATTATTATTTCTTATAGTCTAGTTTCCATTTTTATGTATTTCTTTTCCTAAGTTTCTTTCGAATGTTGTAACCAATATTTACAGAAGAAAACATATTTTAACTTCTGAATCCTCAAAGGAAAAATGTTGTCAATAAAGACAGAGAGTTGGCTTGGTGCCTGTGGCTCAAATGGCTAAGGCGCCAGCCACATACACCTGAGCTGGCAGGTTTAAATCCAGCCCGGGCCCGCCAAACAACGATGGCTGCAACCAAAAAATAGCCAGGTGTTGTGGCAGGCACCTGTAGTCCAGCTACTTCTTGGGAGGCAGAGGCAGGAGACTCACTTGAGTCCAGGAGTTGCAGGTTGCTGTGAGCTATGATGCCACCGCACTCTGCCCAGGGCGACAGCTTGAGGCTCTGTCTCAAAAAAAAAAAGACAGAGAACTTTCTAACTTAAGAAATGCCCTCTGTTCTCAGAAACTACTGTCTACTTTCTATTTTTCTTTTTCATTTCACTAGATTTAAGGGGATAGAAGTGAATTTTGCTACATGGATGAACTGAATAGTGGTGAAGTCAGGGCTTTTAATATACCTGTCACCCAAGTAGTATACATTGTACCTGATAGGTACTTCTAAATCCCTCACCCTCCTCCCACCCTCCCCACTTTCAAGTCTCCAAAGTTCTTCCTACCATTCTGAGTGAACATGTATACTCATTGTTCAACTCTCCCTCATAAGCAAGAACATGCAATGTTTGTTTTTCTGTTCCTGAGCTACTTCACTTAGAATCATGGCTTTCAGTTCCATTCAACTTGCTGCGAAAGACATATATAGTAGAAAGTCCATAGTTGAACACCTCCCTACATTGACCACTTCCTCAAGTTCACCTGATTTTCATAGACCAGACAGTATGCTGTTATGTTCAGTACAGTATGCCTAGTTCCTTATCCTGACCACCTCCATAAATTGACCAGTCTGTTGCAGTACCGTGGATGGACAACTTACAGAGACTCTACTATACATATCACATTTTCTTTTTTTTTCTTGAGACAGAGTCTCACCATGTCACCCTCGGTAGAGTGCAATGGACTCACAGCAACCTCAAACTCTTGGGCTTAAGTGATTCTCTTCCCTTAGCCTCTAAAAAGCTGGGACTACAGGCACCCACCATAACACCCAGCTATTTTTTTCATTGCAGTTGTCATTGCTGTTTAGCTGGCTGGGGCCAGGCTCAAACCCACCAACCTGGGTGTATGTGGCTGGCGCTCTACCCACTGAGGTACAGGTGCCGCCCTGTATACATTTCCTCAATCCACTCTTCAGCTGATGGACACTTAGCTGATTCCATAACTTTGGGATAAATTGTACTGCAATAAACCTATCGGTGCATGTCTTTCTGACAGAATGACTTCTTTTGCTCTGGGTAGACACCCAAAGTGGGATTGCTGGATTGAATGATAGATCTACTTTTAGTTCTATGAGGAATCTCAATACCATTTCCATCGCGATTATACTAATTTACATTCTCATCAACAGTGCTGTTTTTACTATATCCACACCAACATCATTGTTTTTTTTCTGAGACACAGTCTCATGCTTGTTGCCCTGGCATCACAGCTTACAGCAACCTCCAACTCTTGGGCTCAAGCAATCCTTCTGCCTCAGTTTTTCTATTTTTAGTAGAGCAGGCTTACGCTAGTCTGGAACTCATGAGCTCAAGCTCTCCACCTGACTCAGCCTCCCAGAGTGCTAGGATTCCAGGCATAAGCCACTTCACCTGGCCTGTTTTTTTGACTTTTTAATAATGACCATTCTGGCTCGGCACCCATAGATCACTAGTTAGGGTACTGGCCACATACACAGAGGCCAGTAGGTTCGAACCCAGCCTGGGCCTGCTAAACAACACTGACAACTACAACAAAAAATAGCCAGGCACTGTGGTAGGCACCTGTAGTCCCAGCTTGTCGGAAGGCTGAGGCAAGAGAATCGTCTAAGCCCAAGAGTTAGAGGTTGCTGTGAGCTGTGATGCCATCACACTCTACCATGGGTGACATAGTAAGACTCTGTCTCAAAAAAAGAAAAAAATAAATAATAATAATAATAATAATGACCATTCTAAGCTGAGCACCTGTGGCTCAAGCAGCTAAGGCACCAGCTACATACACCTGAGCTGGCGGGTTTGAATCCAGCCTGGGCAATAACAGCTGCAACAAAAAATAGCCGGGTGTTGTGGCAGGCTCCTGTAGTCCCAGCTACTTGGGACGCGGAGGCAGGAGAATCGCTTGAGCCCAGGAGTTGGAGGTTGCTATGAGCTGTGATGCCACAGCACTCTGCCCAAGGCAACAGTTTGAGGTTCTGTCTCTGGAAAACAAAAAATTGGGGCAGCACCTGTGGCCCCAAGAAGTAGGGCGCCGGCCCCACATGCTGGAGGTGGTGGGTTCAAACCCAGCCCCGGCCAAAAATTGCAAAAAAAAAATTTGTGCCCTCATGTATACTCATGCTGTCAGGGGTACGGTGATATCTCGTTTTAGTTTTAAATTTGCATTTCCCTCATAATTAGTAATGTTGAGCATTTTCTCATGTTTGTTGGCCATTTGTACATCTTCCTTTAAAAAACAGCTGTTCGGCCAAGCACAGCGGCTCACGCCTGTAGTCCTAACACTGTGGTAGGCTGAAGAGGGAGAATTGTTTGAGCTCAGGAGTTTGAGACGTGCCTGAGTAAGAGTGAGACTCTGACTCATAAAAAAATGAAAAATCCAGCCGGCTGCCATGGCTTGCCTATAATCCCAGCAGCTTCCAGAGGCTGAGGGCAGCGGGATGCCTACAGTCCAAGTCTGAGGTTGCAGCGAGATACAACGTCACTGCACTCTGCTCAAGGCATAGGGTAGAGAGGAAAAAAAAAAAAGAAAAAGAAAAATAGCTGTTCATGTCTTTTGTCCACTTTTAATGAGGTTATTAGGTTTTTTTTCTTACTGATTTGAATTCCTTGTAGATCCTGGATATCAGTCTTTTGTAGAATGTATAGTTTGCAAATATTTTCTCCCATTTTATAGGTTGCCTATTTGCTCTGATTATTATTTATTTTGTTGTATAAAAACCCTTTAATTTAATTAAGTCCCTTTTATTTATCTTTGTTTTTGTTGTGTTTTGGGTCTTCCTCATAAATTCTTTGCCTTGGCCAATGTCCAGTAGAGTTTTTTCTAAGTTTTCTTTTAGAATTTTTATGGTTTCATTTAGGTCTTACATTAAGGTCTTTCCTCCACCTTGAGTTTATTTTTGTGTGCAGTCAGAGATAGGGATCCAGTTTCACTCTGCATGTGGCTCTCCAATTTCCCCTGCACCATTTACTGAATACGGCACTCTCTCCCCAAGGTATGCTTTTGTCTGTTTTGTTGAAGATCAGTTGGTTATAGGTAAATGGTTTTATTTCTAGGTTCTCTATTCTATTCCACTAATCCATTTGTCTACATTTATGCTAATACCATGCTATTTTGGTTACTACCACCTTATACTATATAATTTGAAGTCAAGTAATGTGATTCCTCTGATTTGCTCTTTTTGCTTATGATTGCTTTGGCTAATCAATCTCTTTTTTGATTTCATGTGAAATTTAAGATTTTTTCCTAATTCTATAGAAAATGGCATTAGTATATTTTTTAGTTAATTCTTACCAGTTCTAAATAAGTAAAAATTAAATTCCTGTTTGATCCACAGGCACAACTTTTATTGTGAATAGATGACTTTCAAAAATTTAGAATATTAACTTATAAAACATACTACATAAAGATGTAATCTGGAATTACATTAAGAAGCTGACTAAAGGCTCAGCGCCCATAGCTCAACCGGCTAAGGCGCCAGCCACGTACACCTAAGGTGGTGGGTTCGAATCCCCAGCCCGGACCCGCCAAACAACAATGACG
>NW_003852412.1:9221867-9229462 GCF_000181295.1 Otolemur garnettii
AAAGATGTCATAATGTGAACCATCTAGAAATAATTATACCATTTATTACACTAGCAATATATATGCCCTAAAATATTCTTTTTAGTGGCTAATATCATTTAGTAAATGCCAGTTTTAAGAAAAAAACTCCTACAAGTTAATGTTGAAAAGACCCCTATCAAAATCTATTTTAAGATACAAAGTACAAAGAGGTTGGATTTAACACTGATACTAAAACACTTACCTATTTTTAACTGACTCAAGAAACTGAGTGGTGAGCAGACAGACCATGTGCTCTTTATTAGTTTCAAAATCAGACAAAAAGATAGTAGAGAGGTTGGGAGAAGTGGCTCATGCCTATAATCCCAGCACTCTGGGAGGCTGAGGCGGGTAGATTGCCTGAGCTCACAAGTTTAAGACCAGCCTGAGCAAAAGCAAGAGCAAGACCTTGTCTCTATAAATAGGCAGGCATTGTAGCTGGCACCTGTAGTCGCAACTACTCAGGAGGCTAAGACAAGAGAATCACTTGAGCCCATGAGTTTGAGGTTGCTATGCGCTATGATACCACAGCATTCTACTCAAGTTGACAAATTGATGCTCTGTCTCAATTTAAAAAAGAGTGGAATTCTATGGCACTATAGCTTTTACAACACTGAAACTTTATTCAGGCTCGGCGCCTGTGGCTCAAGTGGCTAAGGCGCCAGCCACATACACCTAAGGTGGCGGGTTTGAATCCAGCTGGGGCCTGCCTAACAACAATGATGGCTGCAACTGAAAAAAAATAGCCAGGCGTTGTGGCGAGTGCCTGTGGTCCCAGCAACTTGGGAGGCGGAGGCAGGAGACTCACTTGTGCCCTGGAGTTGGAGGTTGCTGTGAGCTATGCCACGGCACTCTACCCAGGGGGACAGCTTGAGGCTCTATCTCAAAAAAAGAAACTTTATTCAAATCAGCTGAAAAGGACCAAACACAGAAGAGCCCTGAGTCAACTGATCAATCATTGCTGCAGTAAGACTAAAGCAATCTGCTGCCACAACCAAAGAAACTACATATTAAAATCTGTTGTTGAGGGATCTCACCTAATGTGCACAATCTGAGGATGTTCAGCACTCCCTATAGTTGTAGGCTCAACTACAACTTGAACCCTATCTTAGAACTAAAACAATGTAACCTAAAAATTTGTACCCTCATATTAATTTGAAATTAAAAAATCCATTTGTATGATAACATGTTAAGAAATTTAAAAATCAAGGTAAGATTTATATAATATTAAGTATTTATTAAATAATAAGAATTTCAAAATATGAAAAAAATCTGTTGATATCTGGAAATAGAACTGGTCCCTTTGGAATTATATAGGACATACATTGTCAAGACTTAAGAAATATGGAAAATAGGCCAGACTGCTGGCTCATGCCTATAATCCCAGCACTCTGGGAGGCCGAGGTGGGTGAATTGCCTGGGCTCACAGGTTTGAAACCAGCCTGAGCCAGAGTGAGACCTCATCTCTAAAAATAGCCGGGCGACGTGGCAGGTACCTGTAGTCCCAGATACTCAGGAGACTGAGGCAAGACAATCTCTTAAGCCTATAGTTGTTGTGAACTATGATGCTACAGCACTCAACAGAGGGCAACAAAGCAAGACTATCTCAAAAAGAAAAAAAAAGAAGAAACAAACATGGAAAATAAAACAAAGATCACTCAGTGGTGCAATCCACAAGGCAGTAGCATTGAAGAGTGTTCTACTACCACCAGGAGTAAATATACTCTCAACTTGGTAATCTAATGGGTCATTAGGAAAAAGTTAAGTAGCACATAATCAGAAAACTTAAATAATTCCATTTACCTAAATAAGAATCTCTTTCACAGAGTAACATGAGAGGAGAGAAAAAGAAGCTGAGGGTGACAAGCATGGGTTTAATGTAACTTGACTTTAAGATCACCATAAACTATATATAGGAAAAAGTATAACTCCCCAATGTCTAACATGATGTGCTCAAAAAATATCTTTTATTATGATTCATGATCTGTGGCTAGAATCCTAAAACATTGACAAGTATAATGAATTTAATAAGTATAATGAATTTAACAATCAGAAGTGACTGACAACTATGGACCTTGTGAAGATGTGGTCTACCCTAATAATAGCAACAGCTACAGAAAGAAATACTAACCACATAGACTGTGAGGGAAATATCAATAAGACATGGAAGATTATGAGCAATTAATGAAAACAGCTGTTTGCAGTTCTAGGGAGCTGAGTGAACAAGGAAACAAAGCAAGTATGAAATTCCACTAATCTTCTAAGAGCAGAGGACAGCTGGTTCTTAGTATCAGAAACGCAAACTTTAGATTAATAATTTATAAATATATTAAAATACTTTTTCCTGGTAATTAGCCAGATTGATCTTTTTTTTTTTTAAGAGACCCTTTGTCACCCTCAGCAGAGTGCTATAGCATCACAGCTCACAGCAACCTCCAGCTCTTGGGCTTAGGCAATTCTCTTGCCTCAGCCTCCCAAGTAGCTGGGCCCCCACCACAACGCTTGGCTATTTTTTTTGGTTGCAGTTTGGCCAGGGCAGAGTTTGAACCCACCACCCTCAGTATATGGGGCCGGCGCCCTACTCACTGAGCCACAGGCGCCGCCTGCCAGATTGCTCATTAATATATCAGGCAGAATCAGGCTAATCAGAAACAAACTATATACTATTGGGGCCACAGATGGATTGGAGTTTTAGAGGGAGCCAATAATAGCAATACCAGCAGGAATCAAAGTAAACCACCGCCTTTAAATAAAAGGAAGAAAGTATGAGAAAAGCAGACAGACAAATATGAGGTTAAAATACAACCCCCTTTCCACATATGCAGGGAAATCTTCCTCTGGATCAAATATTTATTTTTATTTCAAAAACTTTCCTAATAATCCCCATATTCGTACGATGGCAGAATTAAGGTACTCCCAAGAAATACTAAGTAGAATAACCTCAATTTGCACCCTGGAGATTAATTTAACAGAGATATTAATACAACTGAAGGTCTAAAATATAGATTTCCATAACATGAGGTTTAAAGAACTTTTAAAGACTCACCTGTAGGCTTAACTGAATAAAACCCAATGGCCTCTCCTTTCTTCCACAGAATCTTAGCATAATCAGTACTGCTATGACATAGGAATGGGATCTCATTTCTCTCCATTTCCTGTTTTCTATAAATAATTCGATTCAGAACATACAGAACCACTCTCTCCCCAAGAGTGCTCACCTACAAAGAGAGTCAAACACCAGGCACAATGGTTATAACAAGCAGTGATTAAAAGATGGTATTTCCCTTGCTCCCTGTCCCCACACCTCATAGCATTCAAAGCATATCAAATACATAACTCGTACACATTTTATTATCACAAAGATGAGACTAATCATTCATACCAATCACAAGCCATTTTCACAGATACATATTATGCTGGAATACTATTTCTCAGCAAAATTACCCAGTATAAATCAATCAAAACAAGTTGCCAATGTACCTACTGCCTCCAGTATCTCTGTCAGCACTCGGTTATCTTCTTTCTGCTTCCAGCTGCTCAGCTCCAGGGTCTCCCCAACCCTAACTGCATCCCACTAAGTATACTGCCAGTGTTATCCCAAAAGACTAAAGAAGAGGGCAGCACCTGTGGCTCAGCAGGTAGGACGACGCCCCCATATACCAAAGGTGACAGGTTTAAACCCAGCCTCAGCCAGCTAAAACAGCAGTGACAACTGAAACAAAAAATAGCCAGGCGTTGTGGTAGGCGCCTGAAGTCCCAGCTACACGGGAGGCTGAGGCATGAGAATCGCTTAAGCCCAGGAGTTGGGGGTTTCTGTGAGATGTGATGCCACAGCACTCTACCAAGAACGACAAAGTGAGACTCTGTCTCAAGAAAAAAAAAAAAAAAAGACTTAAGAAAATTATCTCATTTGATGAAGGAACCCATTAATTATACTCTTCAGATAGGAATCTATTTCATCTTCTCCAGGTAAAATGTTCATTTAGGCTGGGCACAGTGGCTCAGGCCTGTACTCCTAGCACTCTGGAAGGTCGAGGTAGGAGGATCCCTTAAGGCAGGGGTCCTCGAACTTTTTAAACGGGGCCAGTTCACTGTCCCTCAGACCGCTGGAGGACTGGACTGTGGGCCCAGGATGAGTTGGCTACTAAGCAGAACAGGTAGCAGCGGCAAAAACACCCAGGGGCCACATAAATGTCCTAGGCAGGCTGCATGTGGCCCACGGGCCATAGTTTGAGGACGCCTGCCTTAAGGTGTGAAGTTCAAGACCAGCCTGTGCAAGAGGAAGACCTTGCCTCCACTAAAAATAGAAAAATTAGCTAGGCATCATGTGGCAGGTCCCTATAGTCCCAGCTATTCAGGACACTGAGGCAGAAGGATTACTTGAACCCAAGAGTTTGAGGTTGCTGTGAGCTGGGGATACACTCTCTAGCCTGGTGCAACAAAGTGAGACTCTGTCTCAAAATATATATGTATATAAAAAAGATAAAATAAAATAAAATAAAATATTCATTTAATAACCTTATCTCTGCTGTCTTACTATGAGGAGTATCCTAGCTCCACACAACCTCCTCTCCCAGACAAGATGAAATAGGACAGAGAAGTCTAATAAAAACATACATGGCAGAATAAAAGAACAGAAACAGAGCTTCAACTCCTACACACAGGGCTACACAGTCACAAGGACAACCCTTCAACACCCCAACTTACTGACATCAAATAGTAGGTTTTCCTCCATAGACACTTTCCACTGCCAAAAACAAGTTCCATACACAAAATCTATGTACAGTCTTCTCTTCCCCCAAGTCACCTTAAAGGAAAATAAGTTTGCCCTCTAATTCACTGAGTGGAGAAGGAAAGGATTACTATGCATACACACACACTCTCAAAAATATCCCTGGCAAGGGATGTCCCATGCCAAACAACACACAAAGTGGCAAAGCTCACTAGCTCTAGATTCCAAGGCAACCCATTCTTTCCTTGTTCAGCTCTGACCAACACAATTCTTCCTCATATTAAACTGAAATCTACTTCTAAAAGACTATACTTAATATTCTGCAGCCACATAGCCTACAAATAATTTGAAAATACCCATGATATTCCCCTAAATCTCACATCAAAGCTAAACATAGGAACTACTCAGGGAAAAGGCTAATCTAATGCAGGTTTGGGCACTCTTGCTCATCCAATCCTCTCCTCGAAATCGCTCCAGATCTCTAACATTTCTCTAGCATGTGGATGTTACAAACACTGACAGTAGTGATGAGACAATGTGGTTTTCTATACAAACTTAAGGTTTTTATTAGTTTTTTTGCTTGTCTTGATTTTACTTCTAATAAAGCCCAACTATTTCACATGTGCTGCTACTACAGTTTAGTTTTCATGATGCACAAGTTAATATTTTTTGAACTTATAGGTATTACTTTACATTTCTCTACTTTTCATGTTAGATTCTTCTGTTTCTTCTTTTTTTCTTCCTCATTTTTTTTGAGACAGAGTCTCAAGCTGTCACCCTGGATAGAGCGCCATGGCATCTTAGGTCACAGCAACCTCCAACTCTTGGGCTCAAAAGATCCTGTTGCCTCAATTTTTCTATTTTTAGTGGAGTCAGGGTCTCACTTTTTTGCTTGGGCTGGTCTCAAACCCGTGAGCTCAAGCAACCCACCTGCCTCAGCCTCCCAGAGTGCTAGGATTACAGGCATGAGCCACCGCCCCCAGCCTTTCTTTGTTTCTTAATTCTGCCTTTCACAGATTAGTTCCCCCATTTAGCACCAAGACATGCAGAATTGATAAAGCATGCTGTCTACATCTTCTTTAAGTAAATGATAAAATGGTGAGAGTAGGACAGAAAAAAGGACAAAGTTTTGCAGCAAACTTTTGAGGACCTCTCTTCCATATATTGGAGCTCTAGGTTTCAGAGTTACAGTCTTTATCACATTTAATTTTCATCCCAGCTGTATGAGACAGAAGGAATTAAGGTTTAAAAAAAGTGACTTGCGGCTCGGCGCCTATAGCTCAACCGGCTAAGGCGCCAGCCACGTACACCTAAGGTGGCGGGTTCGAATCCCCAGCCCGGACCCGCCAAACAACAATGACGGCAGCAACCAAAAAATAGCTGGGCGTTGTGGCGGGCGCCTGTGGTCCCAGCTACTTGGGAGGCGGAGGCAGGAGACTCGCTTGAGCCCAGGAGTTGGAGGTTGCTGTGAGCTGTAATGCCACGGCACTCTACCCAGGGGGACAGCTTGAGGCTCTGTCTCAAAAAAAAAAAAAAAAAAAAAGTGACTTGCTTAAAGTCATGTGTTTGTTAAGTAGAACTGTTATTCCCACCTGTAACTTTACCAACCAATTTTTCCTTATTGCTCAGGAGTTGACTAGAACAGCAGCCCCCCTTTTCTGATTTTTTTTGGGGGGGGGGAGGTGAGACAGTCTCAAAGCTGTCACCCTGGGTAGAGCACCGTGGGACTACAGGCGCTCACCACAACGCCTGGCTATTTTCTGATTGCAGCTGTCATTGTTGCTTAGGAGACCTGGGCCAGGTTCGAACCCACCACCCTAGGTGTATGTGGCCAGTGCCAATGCCGACTGAACTACAGGCACCACCCCTTTTCTGATTTCTATACTCTGAAGGTCACAAAGATAATTAAAGCTGAAGGAGTCCAAAAAGTTAAAGTGTTATTTCTGGTTTCTACTTCTCCTGCCTTCACTACCTGGAGGCTTCACAGTTTGTTTCTCCACTTGAGTAGGATAAATATACTACACCATACGATTATACTAAGACTTCTCCTTCTCCATTCTCCAACCTTCACATCTACATGTCCCCCCTCATACTGTGCCAAACCTCAGTCATTTTTAAACACATTATGATGTTTATTTTCTTAGGATTATTCCTGAGAATAAGCTATACTCCTTTATTGCAATCTAATACTCCAACTTACAGCCTTTTCCAGGTTTCTAATTCCCTTCTCCCCTTCATTTTTTCTTTAAAGTTCCTTATCATACTGGCAGATAGCCAAGTGCACAAATCCTCTTTGTGAGATGAGACTATTACTCTGAAATCTTAAGGCACATTCAAAAATTAATGCAATATCCAGAATTTAAAATGCTAAGTGTATTATTCTCATATTCTCCTGTCTCTTTCAAAGTTCCAAAGTCAAAGAGAAGATACAAACACACCCCAGTAACCTGCAAGTTTCTCATTTTCCTACCCTGGATTTCACTTTGCTATCTTTGTTTCTTCTGACTGGTTCAACTGCTCACAAAAAAGCATCTTGCAAATTTGACAAGCTTTTACAGATTTGGACCATCCCAGAAACACTGTGAGGAAGAATATTAGGATACATACATATTTCTGTTACTCCAGTTCCCTCAGGTAGGGTCTCTTCCTCTAAGGATTAATTATCAAGGATCCCTATGCCTGTCGATCAACAGGAGTGCTTCTCCAAAAAGTTGCTATTCTCCTTAAGAAAAGTCTAATGTAGGGCGGTGCCTGTGACTCAAAAAGGTAGGATGCCAGCACCATATGCTGTAGGTGGTGGGTTCAAACCCAGCCCCGGCCGAAAACCACAAAAAAAAAAAAAAAA
>NW_003852412.1:9229687-9234902 GCF_000181295.1 Otolemur garnettii
AGCCGTCATTGTTGTTTGGCAGGCTGGGGCTGGATTCAAACCCACCACCTCAGGTGTATGTGGCTGGCACCTTAGCCACATGAGCCACAGGCACCAAGCCTGTCCTTCTACTTTTATGGAAATCACCCACCTATAGCCACCAAAGATGCCATCACTATTTTATTCTGTCCTGCCTCTTCAAACAGTTTACAATGTTGAATGTTCCCTCCATCCTGTCCTACTTATTCTCTAATAACCCAAGTAATAGAGATGTCTCTTAAACCCTCTCACCTCCACCATGAAAATCAGCTTCCCTCCTGTGACACTTCTCAGTCAGCCAGCTTCTACCACAACCCTGTAGAGCAGTGGTTCTCAACCTGTGGGTCGCGACCCAAAGGAATTGTATTTTTCTGTGCCTTTTTTTTTTTTTTGGTAGAGACAGAGTCCTATTTTATTGCCCTTGGTAGAGTGCCATGGCATTACCCAGCTCACAGCAACCTCTAACTCCTGGGCTTAGGCAATTCTCTTGCCTCAGCCTCCCAAGTAGCTGGGATTATGGGCGCCTGCCACAACGGCCGGCTATTTCTTTGTTGCAGTCTGGCAGGGTCAGGCTCAAACCTGCCACCCTCAGCATATGGGGCCGGAACCCCATCCACTGAGCCATAGGCGCCGCCCCCACAGGAACTATATTAAAGAGCCCAGGCATTAGGAAGGTTGAGAACCACTGTTGCAGAGGTTGGAAGCATCTTCTCTCCTGCACTGTTCAGAACACTGTGCAGACCACCAGAGGGGGCCCTACTGAAAAACAAGCTTCCTGGCCAGTCTCTCCCAGAGAAGCAGTTAACCAACCACACTAAGAAAACTAGCTTTTCCTTTATTCAATAAGAAAATCAGAAGCTGAAGTGTATAAATGTAGCCACAGTCAACTAATCCAGATGTATTCATTCCACCTCACCTAATTCTCAGAGATGGTTAGAATCACATAAAATAGAGGAAGCCCAAACTGAGTGTCAGTTTCCTCAAAAGAATAAAACTCGGCTCGGCGCCTATAGCTCAACCGGCTAAGGCGCCAGCCACGTACACCTAACGTGGCGGGTTCGAATCCCCAGCCCGGACCCGCCAAACAACAATGACGGCTGCAACCAAAAAATAGCCGGGCGTTGTGGCGGGCGCCTGTGGTCCCAGCTACTTGGGAGGCGGAGGCAGGAGACTCGCTTGAGCCCAGGAGTTGGAGGTTGCTGTGAGCTGTAATGCCACGGCACTCTACCCAGGGGGACAGCTTGAGGCTCTGTCCAAAAAAAAAAAAAAAAGAATAAAACTCTAGGGGTTTAATTTAACCTGATTATATTAAAATGGGACAGAACCCAGTAACTTCAAAAACTATCACTGTTCATAGGAAACACTTCCAAAATTACAGGATCTTGTTACCTGCTTAAGCCCCTCTCTAGAAGGAGCAGATGTTTTCACAATATCATCAATAGCCCACCACTGATCAGCAAGGTACAGAGCCACAGCTAAAAAAGAATAGATAATCATTAGAATTTACATTTTAAAGTATACAATATTACTATTAATATCTGGTACAGTTTACACAGACACTGTTAAATACTTTATAATACATTGTGGCCTCATCTACACGATTTTTATTTTATTTTATTCCATCCATTAAACACTTAATTATGAGTAATAAATAATTATATTTTTGTAAAATTACAATTTGAAGCAAGTTTTAAAATAACAACTTCCTTCATAAAACTACCTTTTTAATAAAGTTCTACCAGTCTGGAGAAAAAGTCCCCTATTTAATGAATATTAAGCAAAAACAGAGACCTGTCAGTGAATCCTCAGGTGCAAAAAGAGCAAGAATTTTCTGAGTCTGATCGCCACCATAAAGAGGTACAAAGCCTACATTGGATAGGCTAATAGGAATCTGAAATGACAATTAGAGATTAGTGAAAGTCTGTTAAGAAAACACATGACAAAAACACTACTTTTTATCAAGGTATTAAACTTTCCCTACATTAATTTTAGTTGCATAGCGTCATTTCATAGGAGATGATATTTCTAGTCTCTTAAGAAAAAATAGAATAGGCTCAGCGCCTATAGCTCAACCGGCTAAGGCGCCAGCCACGTACACCTAAGGTGGTGGGTTAGAACCCCCAGCCCGGACCCGCCAAACAGCAATGACGGCTGCAACCGAAAAATAGCCGGGCGTTGTGGCGGGCGCCTGTGGTCCCAGCTACTTGGGAGGCGGAGGCAGGGGACTTGCTTGAGCCCAGGAGTTGGAGGTTGCTGTGAGCTGTAATACCACGGCACTCTACCCAGGGGGATAGCTTGAGGCGCTGTCTCAAAAAAAAAAAAAAGAAAAAATAGAATAAATCAGGTATTTTCCTTCTGGAAGAATTTTATTATTTTAGGGGGAAAAATGAAAATTTATATCAATAAATGTTAATAACTATGTTCTAGCCCCACATCTGAATAAAAACAAATCCCAGGATATGACTCAAAGTCATAAAAAAAACACTACAATTGCTGTGTGATGCCACAGCACTCTACCAAGGGCGATAAACTGAGACTCTGTCTCTACAAAAAAAAAAAACAAAAAACTACAATTTGGATTAGAAACAGAAACATCCTTTTGGAAACACAGGGAGTCAGCAAGGGACTTCTGAACTCCATAAGGAGGACAAAAGCAGTGGAAAACTGGACTCATGGAAACCCTAGTCCAGAGGCATGGTAACTTAAAGAGCAAGGGGAAGTGAAAGGAAAATTAGGGTAAGGAAGCAGATAAATCACTTATGAGGAAGAACCAGCAGAAAAATCCTGGCAACTTGAAAAACCAGTCCAGAGCAACCCCCCCAAGGGACTGTGAGGTAGCTACTGCAGAGGATTCCACCTATATAGAAATGTTACAAATGACAGAAAGGGAATTTAGAATACAGATCATGAAAACAATGAAGGAAATGATGGAAACAATGAAGAAAACTACTGATAAAGTGGAAAATAACCAAAAGGAAATCCAAAAACAGAATCAAATAAGAAGAAATGAACAATATGAAGAATACAGAAAGGATACAGCAGAGCTGAAGGAAGGGAAGCAATCAATTAAGGAACTTAAAGATGCAATACAAAGCATCAACAGGGGAGGGAGGAAGATGGGAGAAGGGAGGGTAATTGGTGGGACCACACCTATGGTGCATCTTACAAGGGCACATGTGAAACTTACTAAATGTAGAATATAAATGTCTTAACACAATAACTAAGAGAATGCCGTGAAGGCTGTTAACCAGTTTGATGAAAATATTTCAAATTGTATATACAATCAGCACATTGTACCCCATGACTGCATTAATGTATACAGTGATGATTTAAGAAAAAAAAAAAAAAAACTTCAATGAAGGACCATGAAAAAAAAGAAAGTATCAACAGATTAGACCATGCAGAAGAAAGAATCTCAGAGGTAGAGGACAAAGCTCTTGAGATAACTCAGATAGTTAAAGAGGCAGAAAAGAAGAGAGAGAAAGCAGAACGTTCACTGACAGAATTATGGGACATTATGAAGTGTTTAAACATACGAGTTATAGGTATCCCAGAAGGGAAAGAAGAATGCCCCAGGGGAAAGAAAGCCATACTTCAGAATATTATAAATGAAAATTTCCCAAATATCACCAAAGATTCTGACACACTCCTTTCAGAGGGATATCGGACCCCAGGTTGCCTCAACTCTAACAGAGCTTCTCCAAGACACATTGTGATGAACCTGTCCAAAGTCAAGACAAAAGAAAAGATTCTACAAGCTGCCAGGAGTAAGTGCCAGTTGACCTACAGAGGCAAATCCATCAGGGTGACTGCAGACTTCTCTAATGAAACTTGCCAAGCCAGAAGACAACGGTCATCTACCTTAAATTTACTTAAACAGAACAATCTCCAGCCCAGAATTCTATATCCTGCTAAGCTTTATAATTGACAGAGAAATCAAATCATTTACTGATATACAAACATTGAGGATATTTGCCAGAAGACCAACTCTACAGGAAACACTTCAACCTGTTCTATACACTGACCATCACAATGGATCAACAGCAAAGTAAGAACTCAGAAATTAAAGGACAGAACCTAACTTCCACAATGATGCAAAAAATAAAACTAAGCAATGGACTCTCACAAAATAAGATTAATAGAACACTAGCACACTTATCAATTATCTCAATAAATGTTAATGGCTTGAATTCCCCACTGAAGAAGCATAGATTAGCTGACTAGATTAAAAAACACAAGCCATCCATTTGCTGTCTGCAAGAAACACCCCTAGCCTCAAAAGACAAAATAAAACTCCGAGTTAAGGATTGGAAGACAATTTTTCAGGCAAATGGAATTCACAAGAAGAGAAGAGTGGCAATCTTATTTTCAGATACATGTGGATTCAAAGCAACTACAGTCAAAAAGACAAAGATGGTCACTTTATATTGATCAAGGGAAAAATACAAGAAGACATTTCAATTCTAAATATTTATGCACCCAATTTAAATGCTCCCAGATTCTTGAAACAGACATTACTCAGTCTGAGCAATATGATATCCTATCATACCATAGTAACAGGGGACTTTAATACTCCTCTTACAGAACTGGACAGATCCTCTAAACAGAAATTAAACAAAGATATAAGGGACTTAAATGAGACCCTAGAGCAACTGTGCTTGATTGACGAATATGGAGCACTCCATCCCAAAGATAAAAAATATATATTCTTCTCATCACCCGATGGAACATTCTCCAAAATTGATCATATCCTAGGACACAAAACAAACCTCAACAGAATCAAAAGAACTGAAATTTTATCTTGTATCTTCTCAGACCACAAGGCACTAAAGGTGGAACTCAACTCCAACAAAAATGTTCAACCCCATAAAAAGGTATGGAAATTAAACAACCTTCTGTTGAATGACAGTTGGGTGAAGAAGAAATAAAAGAGGAAATCATTAACTTCCTTAACCATAACAACAATGAAGACACAAGCTACCAAAACCTGTGGGATACTGCAAAAGCAGTTCTGAGAGGAAAAATTATCGCTTTAGATGCCTACATTCGAAAAACAGAAAGAGAGTGCATCAACAAACTCACAAGCCATCTTATGAAATTGGAAAAAGAAGAACAATCTAAGTCTAAACCCAGCAGAAGAAAAGAAATATCCAAAATTAAATCAGAGATCAATGAAATTGAAAACAAAAGAATCATT
>NW_003852412.1:9237336-9239773 GCF_000181295.1 Otolemur garnettii
CTCATCATCCCTAATTATTAAAGAAGTGCAAATCAAAACCACCCTGAGATACCATCTAACCCCAGTGAGAATGGGGTTACGAAATCACGAAATCTCACAGCTGCAGATACTGGTGTGGATGTGGAGAGAAGGGAACACTTTTACACTGCCGGTGGGACTGCAAACTAATACAACCTTTTTGGAAGGAAGTATGGAGAACCTTCAAAGAACCCAAGCTAGACCTCCCATTTGATCCTGCAATCCCATTACTGGGCATCTACCCAGAAGGAAAAAAATCATTTTATAATAAGGATGCTTGCACTAGACTGTTTATTGCAGCTCAATTTACAATTGCCAAATTGTGGAAACAGCCACCAACCCAGGAATGGATTAAACAAGCTGTGGTATATGTATACCATAGAATACTATTCAGCCATTAAAAAAAATGGAGACTTTACAGCCTTTGTATTAACATGGATGGAAGTGGAACACATTATTCTTAGTAAAGCATCACAAGAATGGAGAAACATGAATCCTATGTACTCAATTTTGATATGAGGACAATTAATGACACGGTGGGGGAAGGGGAGAGCAGAGAGAGGAAGGAGGAGGGAGGAGTGGGGAAGGAATAGCAGAGAGAGGGAAAGAGGGAGGGGGGTGGGGTCTTGGTGTGTGCCACTCCTTTTATAAGGAGTACACGATTATAAGAGGGACTTTACCTAACAAATGCAATCTGTGAAACCTGGTTTCTTGTACCCTTAATGAATCCCCAATAACAAATTTTTTTAAATATTAAAAAAAAAATAATTTATCATTGATTATTTAGACTACTTGAGGGGGACATAATCTGTTTCCTAATAAAACAGGTGAGTTTACTTTTTCAGTGAGATATATGCTGTTAACATGCTTAAGCATGTTTTTCTTCATTAATCCAACACTAATTCCCCAGTTAAATACTTATTCAATCCAGACTATAAAATACTAGTGCTGAAAAAGATGTTTAGAAAAAAAAAAAACTCTTAAATAATCTATTACTTCCAGAAGAAAAATCTGAGGCCTAGAAAATTTAAGGAATTTGCCCAGGCCTGTTCATAGTGGAACCCTAATGATTCCAAGTCTAATGGTCTACCACAAAATATCATGGTTACCAACCAGAAAATTTGATTTTACTATTTCACAAAGAGGAAAGGAGACTCATAATACAAAAATGTGTCATTTCATGTTTTGCTGGTATTTTAAGTAAAAAAATTTCTCAATTCACAAATTTCAAATCTAAATTTGATCAGAGTTAGCTCAAATAAACGGTCTTAGCAAAGCAGATGAACTCAATATAATTTTAAAGGCACAAAGACAAATACTAAGCAACAACCTGTGGAGTTTTAAAAACTAATTATGCTGTTCTATGAATCAAGCAATATTTACCCATTTTACTAAATAGATTTCTAATAAATCTTTTGAAAAGATTTTTTTTTTTTTTTTGAGGCAGAGTCTCAAGCTGTTGCCCCGGGTAGAGTGCCGTGGCTTCACAGCTCACTCACAGCAATCTCTAACTCTTGGGCTTAAGCAATTCTCTTGCCTCAGCCTCTCAAGTGGCTGGGACTATAGGCGCTCGCCATAACACCCAGCTATTTTTGTTGTTGTTGTTGTAGTTGTCATTATTGTTTAGCAGGCCCGGGCTGGATTTGAACCCGCCCAGCTCCAGAGTACAGCTGGCTGAGCTACAGGCATTGAGCCATTTGAGATTTTCAAAAGTTATTAGTTAATACTTCAAGATAATAAAGATGACAGGATATTGACTTCTTGTATAAACTGGACCGAAAAGATTGACAACAAAAAGGACTGCACAATACCTTACCGTAATATTGAGAAGAGAAAAACATTCTGGATTTTCAGGGTCCCCACACCTTAAATCTGACATGTAATCTTCAGCAGAGTTTTCCAGTTCTTCATGACTGCAATTGTCCAGCATATCCACAGGGTATGCCATCCTCTTTAACAAACGACACAGAGAAAAATATTTCAGAATATGAAATGCCATCTTCCTTTACTCACAGAAAAAAAACTTTATCATAACCTTGCCTTTTTTTATTGTAACAAAATTTTTCTATTTCAATATAACAAGACAGACTACAACTTGAGCCTGCTGATTTAATCAAGTTTTATGTCAAAATTAAGATTTTCAAACATTGGGGTGGCACTGTGGCTCAAAGGGGTAGGGTGCCAGCCCCATATGCCAGAGGTGGCGGATTCAAACCAAGCCCTGGCCAAAAAAAAAAAAAAAAAAGATTTTCAAACATTACTTATTTGTATTAAAAACAGGCAATAGGGCTCGGCACCTGTGGCTCAAGCAGCTAAGGCGCCAGCCACATACACCTAAGGTGGCAGGTTCGAATCCAGCCCGGGCCCGCCAAACAATAATAATGGCTGCAACCAAAAAATAGCCGGGCATTGTGGCGGG
>NW_003852412.1:9240570-9244615 GCF_000181295.1 Otolemur garnettii
GAGGCTGAGGCAAGAGAATCACCTAAGCCTAAGAGCTGAACGTTGCTGTGAGCTGTGACGCCACTCTACCAAGGGTGACAAAAAAAAAAAAAAAAACAGGCAATAGAGGTCAGGCGTGGTGGCTCATACCTGTAATCCCAGCACTTTGGGAGGCCAAGGCAGGATTGCTTGAGGCCAGGAGTTCAGAGACCAGCCTGGGTAACAGCAAGACAGCACCTCTCATAAAAATACAAAACTTAGCTGGGTGTTGTGGTGGGCACCTGTAGTCCCAGCTACTCAAAAGAGACCTAGCTATGAGAAACACTCAATCCCAGGATTATGAGGTTAAAGTGAGCTGTGATCACAGCACTAGCTAGGCCAACAGAACAAAACCCTTTCCCCTCCAAAATAAGTAAATAGCGAGCAATGTAACTGGAATACATACTTCCTTACATGATATAAATAAATATATCTATACAGGCATAGAAGACATACCCCTATACACATACACAAAAATATGCCGGCTCAGCGCCTGTGGCTCAAGCGGCTAAGGTGCCAGCCACATACACCTAAGGTGGCAGGTTCGAATCCCCAGCCCGGGCCCGCCAAACAACGATGGCTGCAACCAAAAAAAATGGCCAGGTGTCGTGGCGGGCGCCTGTAGTCCCAGCTTCTTGGGAGGCTGAGGCAGGAGACTCGCTTGAGCCCAGGAGTTGGAGGTTGCTGTGAGCATGATGCCATGGCATTCTACCCAGGGGGATAGCTTGAGGCTCCATCTCAAAAAAAAAAAAAAAATGCCCATAAATATATATGAGGATATATAAACATATAAAAATCAGGGTAAAAGAACATAAAGGAACTTTCCGAAATAATGAATATCTTCTGTAACTGGATGATAGTGATGGTTGTACAATTTATAATTTACTAAGAAAAACAAAATCAACCCTACAAATTTACTAAGAAAAAAAAATCACTGAATTATAGAGTTTTAATGGGTGAGTGTCATGTTATATAAATTGTATCTCATACATACCAGTATATACCTGTCTACAAGAAAAAGCTAGTACTTTTAATGGGACGACACTAAAGGCTTTTCCACTAAAGTCAAGAAAAGTAAGGACTCCACTACTGTATCACATTATGTAGGCAACAGTCATGCAATTTGACAAGAGAAAGCATCAGAGGCATAGCAACTCTAATTGGGGGTGCAGGTAGCATGGGAGGGAGGAACCATAGCTATCCACTATTTTCAAATAATATACTTAATTGAAAACCCCAATAGAATCCATGGAAAAATTATCCAAAATAAGAAAATTTAGTAAAATAGGAGCACATAAAATTATACAGAAATCAAGTCTTCATATACAAAATAGGAATAGTAAGAAGAAATGGAATGGAGAAAAAAGACAAGAAGACCTCCTTTACAATAGCAAATATCAAAATAGGCTTAAATTTAACAGAAACAGTACAAAACCTATATGAGAAAAACTATATGTTCCTATAAGAAGTAAACAGTAAGAAAATCAAATCATGTTTTTAAAAAAAAAAGACAAATAATATTCTTAGAAAGGAAACTTCAACATCATAATGCAATCCTAATGAAAATACCTTTAAAGTTTTATTTTTTCCTAAAGCAAAACAAGTTGATTATAAGTTTGAAAAAATAGACTAGCAGGCTCAGCGCCTGTAGCACAGTGGTTACAGCACCAGCCACATACACTGAAGTTGACAGGTTCATACACTTAAGTTGACGGGTTCAAACCCTGCCTGGGCCAGCTAAATCAACAATGACAACTGCAACAAAAAACAAACAAACAAACAAACAAAAATAGCCAGGCATTGTGGCGGGCACCTGTAGTCCCAGCTACAGGGCAGTAAAGTGAGACTGTCTCTACAGTAAATAAATAAATAAATAAATAAAGCCAGTTGTGGTGGTAGGGTGCCCATAGTCCCAGCTACTCAGGAGGCTGAGGCAAGAGAATCACTTAAGCCCAAGAGTTCGAGGTTGCTGTGAGCTATGACGGCTACAGAACTCTACCAAGAGCAACAGAATGAGACTCCGTCTCAAAAAAAAAAAAAAAAAAAAAAAAATAGACTAGCAAAAAAAGCTAAAAAAAACCCCTAAAAATGCAGAACAATAATTAAGGGTAAGTGATATCCCTGTTAAAACATCTTTTAAAACTTCTGGGCTTGGCACCCATAGCTCAGTGCTTATGGCAGCAGCCACATACCCCCAGGGTGGTGGGTTTGAACCTGGCCAGGGCCAGCTAAACAACACAACAACTGCAACCAAAAAATTGCTGGGCGTTGTGGCAGGTGGCTATAGTTCCAGCTACTTGGAAGGCTGAGGCAAGAAATTCGCTGAAGCTCAACCCAAGAGTTTGAGGTTGCTGTTGAGCTGTGACGCCATGGAACTCTACCCAGGGTGACAGCTTGAGACTCTATCTCAAAAAAAAAAAAAAAAAAAAAACTTCTGTAATTAAAACAACACCATACAGATAGACAATTGAACAAGATATAAAAATGCATGCTAATACCTATAGAAATTCAGTATATATGATAAAGAAGATCTCTCAGTCAGTGGGGAAAAGACTTTATGATAGCATTGTTTCACTTATCTATTATGTTTTGTGGCATTTTTTGTTGTTGCTGTTGTTTTGTTTGTTTCTTTGAGACAGAGTTTCTGTCCCTGGGAAGAGTGCTGTGATACCATAGCTCACAGCAACCTCAAACTCCTGGGCTCAAGCAATCCTCTTGCCTCAGCCTTCCAAGTAGCTGAGACTATAGGCACCCTCCATAATACACAGGTTATTTTTCTATTTTTAGTAGAAAATAAGACAATTTTGTTCATTTTTAAATTTTTTTTATCTAGTATCATTGTTTTCTATTGTACTAACTCTTTACACTCAACATTATTTCTGAGAGAAAAATGAATGCTATTGTATCTATCAGTTAATTTTTTTTTTTAAACAGAGTCTCACTGTGTCGCCCTGTGTAGAGTGGTGTAACCATCATAGCTCACATCAACCCCGAACTCTTGGGCTTAAGAGATTCTCTTGCCTCAGCCTCCTGAGTAGCTGGGACTATGGGCACCCCACCACCACAACTGGCTATTTTTACTTATTTATTTATTTATTTATTGTAGAGACAGTCTCACTTTACTGCCCTAGGTAGAGAGTGCCATGGCGTCACACAGCTCACAGCAACCTCCAAGTCCTGGGCTTAGTCAGCCCCCTGAGTAGCTGGGACTACAGGCACCCACCACAATGCCCAGCTATTTTTTTGTTACAGTTTGGCCAGGGCTAGGTTTGAACCCGTCACCCTCAGTGTACGGGACCACTGCCCTACCCACTGAACCACAGGAGCCACCCAACTGGCTATTTTTTTGGTTGCAGTTGTTATTGTTGTTTAGCAGGCCCAGGCCAGGCTTGAACCCACCAGCTTCAGTGTATGTGTCTGGCGCCCTACTCACTGACCTACGGGCACTAAGCCTCCATCAGTTAATTTGTTCCTTTTCATTGCTGCATAGTGTAGGAAAAAATGCAATTTATTTCCCCATTCTATTGCTGATGGACATGTGAGTTGCTTCCAATATTTGGCAATTATGAATAAAGCTGCTAGGCTCATTCCTGCATGGGTCTTTTAGTAGACATAGGCACTTATTTTAGAAAGCCTATAGACCCAATCTTACTAATAGTGAGACAAGAAACTTGAACCTTGCCAGGCACAGTGGCTCAAGCCTGAAATCCTAGCACCTGTGGCTGAGCTCACAGGTTCAAGACCAGATTGAGCAAGTATAAGACCCTGTTTCTTTTATAAAAAATAGCCAGGCAAGGCGTGAGCAGTGGCTCACATCTGTAATCCTAGCATTCTGGGTGCCCAAAGTGGGTAGATTCCTTGAACTCAGGAAATCGAGACCAGCCTGAGCAAAAGCAAGACCCCGTCTCTACTAAAAATAGAAAAACTGAAGCAAGACGATCTCTTGAGCCTGAGCTGGAGGTTGCTGTAAGCTATGACAGCAAATTAAACAAAAACACAACACTCTACCTGACAGCTTGAGACTGTC
>NW_003852412.1:9245225-9247431 GCF_000181295.1 Otolemur garnettii
TCTCAAAAAAAAAAAAAAGTACATTGTGGAAAGTACACCAACTCATTTACACTTTAAAATTTTTCCATGACAAAAAGTTAAATAAAAAATAAACTAGAAGGTGATGCCTGTGGCTCAGTGGTTAGGGTGTCGGCCCCATATACCAAGGGTGGCAGGTTCGAACCCGGCCCCAGGCCAAACTGCAACAACAAAAAAATAGCCGGCGTTGTGGCGGGCGCCTATAGTCCCTCGGGAGGCTGAGACAAGAGAATCACCTAAGCCCAGGAGGTGGAGGTTGCTGTGAGCTGTAACGCCAGAGCTCTCTACAGAGGGAGACAAAGTGAGACTCTATCTCTATAAAAACAAAAATAAATAAATAAACTAGAAAGTAAAATCTCTTATAGAGAGAAAAGACCTACTTCTGCGAGGCTGGTGGGCACTTTTTCTAACTTTTTGTTGGGAGAACCAGGGGAACGTAGCAAACAACCTGTGGAGGTAGGTAGTGGCCAGTGATCTGCCTGGCCTTAGACCTTATAGATACTTAGAATTATGTCTTCCTCCTATGATGAGAATCCAGGCATCTACATGGACTAAAAGAATTACTTTTTCGTTTTCAACCTAGGGCTTATCTCCTGTTTGCTTTTGTTTAATTTGATCTGTACCCTTGTTAGTATAAAAGTATAAGTCAGGGTTTCTACAGCTAGGCTCTGTACCAAAATGGCTTAAGGCAGTTTCCTAAGGACTTTAATTAAAACTAGATGTACATAAGGTTGGAAACCTAATTTTATATAAATATGTACATTTTTAAGTCAAGCTGATTTTTTTTTTTTTTTTGGAGACAATCTGACAGTCTCAGTATGTCACCCTTGGTAGGGTGCCATGGCGTCACAACTCACAGCAACCTCCAACTCTTGGGCTTAAGAGATTCTCTTGCCTCAGCCTCCCAGAGAGTATAGGCGCCCACCACAACGCCCGGCTATTTTTTTGTTATTGTTGTTTAGCAGGCCCAGGCAGGGTTCAAACTCACCAGCCCTGGTACATGTGGCTGACGCCCTTACCACTGAGCTATGGGTGCTGAGCTGTCAAACATTTTTTAAAATTACAACCTGGAAATAGAACACGCAAATTTAGTTCGGCTGTTAGTAAAAGTATAGGTCTAAATAAAAGGAAAGCCAAGAAAAATGCATCAAGTGACATCAGAGCAATGCCACAGAATTTCCAATTTACAAGAAAAAAGAGGGGGAAACCTATGGATTTCAAGAGATCCAACTGGAAGCTTATGTAAGATGTTAATAGTTGGAAAAGGACCACAAAATAAATAGTAGTTCTATTGTGAAGGAAGCTTCTTTGAATTCATGACAGAGATGCAAAGATTTGCTCAATCTGTAAAAGTAAACTAACGCAAAACAACATTATGTTCTACAGTCAGATCTAACAATTTCAGTGAAAATTAAAATTTTAGATGAAACTATAAATACAAAACAAGTGGTTGATGGTGGATGAAAGAAGCATTATTAAGACAGTAGTTAGAACATACTAACTGGTTTTTTATAGAAAAGACCCCACATATCAAATATCCATATCAAAGACACAAATATCCAAGTAAAGCGTTAAATACTTACACTATAGCATTGACTAAATGAAATTCAAGAGGATTAACATCACAGTATTCACTTTAAAGCAATTCGAAAGATTCATGTGAATATTAGCTACCAAAATAAGGTTATGTACAAAACACTTTAAAAGTTTCATTAGCAGGCAGCACCTGTGGCTCAGTGAGTAAGGTTCCGGCCCCATATACCAAGGGTACCAGGTTCGAACTTGGCCCCGGCCAAACTGCAACCAAAAACTAGCCAGGCATTGTGGCAGGCACCTGTACTCAAAAGGCTGAGGCAGGAGAATCACCTAAGCCCAGTAGTTGGAGGTTGCTGTGAGCTGTGATACCACAGCACTCTATCAAGGGCAATAAAATGAGACTCTGTCTCTAAAAAAAAAAAAAATTTTAAGATGGCTGCCAAAAACTATCTATAAAAGCACAGCTGATTACAATGACATAAAAGTACTATGGCAGTCCAGATAAAGAATACAATATGACATGTTAAAACGAGTCAGATAATGCAAGTTTACAGGTGATTTTTTTTTTTTTTTTGAGACAGGAGCCTCAAGCTGTCCCCCTGGGTAGAGTGCCATGGCATCACAGCTCACAGCAACCTCCAACTCCTGGGCT
>NW_003852412.1:9247927-9249321 GCF_000181295.1 Otolemur garnettii
CCCAGGGGGACAGCTTGAGGCTCTGTCTCAAAAAAAAAAAAAAAAAAAAGAGTCTCAGTCTATCACCCTGGGTAGAGTGCCATGGCATCACAGCTTACAGCAATCAACCTCAAACTCTTAGGCTCAAGTGACCCTCTTGCCTCTGCCTCCTAAGTATCTGGGACTACAGGTACCCACAACGCCCAGATAGTTTTTCTATTTTTCAGCAGGGGGAGATGGGGTAGGGCAGTGGTCTCACTCTTGCTTAGGCTGGTCTCACACTCCTAAACTCAAGCAATCCACCCACCTTGGCCTCCCAGACTGTTAGGATTATAGGCGTGAGCCACCACTCCCGCCCAGCCTAGTGATTTTTTTTCTTTTTCATTTGTTACTATGATATTATGGTTCTTAGAAGATTTAAAATGCTAACGTTTATGTTTAAAATTCTAGATAATGCATTTTTTCTGTTTTTTAGTTTTATTATTGAAAAGGAAAAAATTCTATTAAATATGCAAACTAAGTCATCTGAATAACAAACTCAATGGCATAGGCAGAATCAGAGAACTTCAGAGTAGCAAGCAATCTTAGAGGTCTTGGTTTTCTATCTGATATCCTTTAGATAAGAGTATAGGCTCAGCGCCTGTGGCTCAAGTGGCTAAGGCGCCAGCCACATACACCTAAGGTGGCGGGTTCAAATCCAGCCTGGGCCCGCCAAACAACAATGACGGCTGTAACCAAAAAATAGCCGGGCATTGTGGCGGGCGCCTGTGGTCCCAGCTACTTGGGAGGCAGAGGCAGGAGACTCGCGTAAGCCCAGGAGTTGGAGGTTGCTGTGAGCTGTGATGCCATTGCACTCTACCCAGGGGGACAGCTTGAGGCTCTGTCTCAAAAAATAAAAGAGTATAGACAGGAGTGAGACCACAACTCAGGCGAGGTCTCCCTGGCCCATTCATCTCTCCTCTAACCCAGCGTTGCCCAAACATCTATAATTTGCATACCAACATCAATATTTTTCTGTGTATCAAGTGCCTTAATACCATTATTGAACATTTTGCTCACTTTTTAAAAAAATCTACACACACACTCCTCTTGTCCCATACCTGCCCCTTTTTATAATTGCAGTAAAATATAATTAAATTTTCCATTTTAACCATTTTTAAGTCTACAATTCAGTGGCAATAATTACACTCGTAATATTGTACAACCACTACTACTATCTCTTTCTATAACTTTTTCATTACCCTATACAGAAAGTCTGTACCGGCTCGGCGCCTATAGCTCAACCGGCTAAGGCGCCAGCCACGTACACCTAACGTGGCGGGTTCGAATCCCCAGCCCGGACCTGCCAAACAACAATGACGGCTGCAACCAAAAAATAGCCAGGCGTTGTGGCGGGCGCCTGTGGTCCCAGCTAC
>NW_003852412.1:9250487-9257026 GCF_000181295.1 Otolemur garnettii
GAGCCGGTTTTTTGGTGTTTTTTGTTTGTTTTGTTTTCTGAAACAGTCTCACTTTGTCACCCTTGGTAGAGTGCCACAGCGTCATACCTCACAGCAACCTCTAACTCTTAGGCTCAAGTGGATTCTCTTGCCTCAGCCTCCCAAGTAGCTGGTACTACAGGCATCCACCACAATGGTTGGCTATTTTTAGAGGCAGGGTCTCAGTCTGGCTCAGGCTGGCCTTGAACCTGTAAGCTCAGGCAATCCACACCACCTTAGCCTCCCCGAGTGCTGAGATTACAGGCATGAGCCATAGACTAAGGTTTTCATATAGAAAAATAATAACTTCTGAGCTTATTTTTATTATTGTCAAAGAGTATTCTTTTATTTATATACACAATTTTATTTAAGTACAAAAACAACCCTGTTTAACTCAGACCACCTAGCTAACCTCAAATTTGTATACAGAAAAGCCCCTTAGTCAGAAGTCATGATTTCTGAATACAATGTAAAAACAATTATATCCCTCAAATTTTTTATTAGTAATATGAAAAAAAAAACTGGAAAATATTTCCCTAATTCCAAAGTCCTGGAGACACACATACACACACACAGAGAAAACACCTTCTTCTAACATATTCCTGTGTTTTACAGTCTTCAAATCTGTTACTTCTATTACAACTTTCAATGCTAAATTTTCTTAGAATTTAAAGGAAAATGAAAAAACTAGAAATTATTATTAATTGCTAACAACAGAGATAACATTTACTGAGAAGTGTCCATATATCAGGCTTTAAAGAGACCATCACATTTAATAAACAACATCAAACTTTAGCATTTACATTATTTGACCAACGTCATACCACTAGCAGAGCCAGAAGAACATAAATCCAGGCAATCAGACACACCTTCCAATTTAATCAATTGTATCCAATATGGAAATTCAAATATCATAGTTTTTGTCACAGTTATATAAAATTCCCTTATTTGTAAAAATACTATGATTACATTATCAAATATTTCATTCACACATTGTGCCAGAAAAAGCACTGGTAGAATTCTGTGACTTTGTTCTGGGGTCAGCTTTGCCACCAGCTAGTTGTATGTCTACAGGCAAATTACTTACCCTCTTCAGGCTTCTGTATTCTCAATGGTAATGTGATGCAACTGGACAGGATAATCCTAAAGACCTTTTCACCTCTAAATGCTTATATTTGTTTTCATAAATCTTGGTTAATTTAAGACTATGTAAATTACTGGCCTTTTCTGGTTCTGCTACAGTTTAAAGAGGCAGGGGATGAGAGTGGTTAAGGTTCTCTAGAGAAATATAGGTTGCTATGATAAATTCCTTGCTTCTCCCTCTTTTTTGTTGTTTTTAAGCTTCTATTCCATGTTACATAACTGTAAAGCTGTCAGATCAAATTCTGTCAAGTACTTTATGCTCTGCCCATGAGATAAACCAAAAGGCCTAACTAGATTCTACATGAATGAGAAAGCTTAATGTAGCCTTAAGCGAACTAACTCATCAAAAAAACTGACACAGAATGGACAGTGAAGTGTAAAAAGTGTCCAAATTAATTTATAAATTAAGCAAATGGTATGCTCATTAATCCTGGCTAACCTGTATTAAAAGATAATACCAAGACCTCTTACATAAGAGTTCTAAGATGCCGGTAAGCATCTGCTACATTCTATCTTTTAATAATATCATCCCTTTTTCCTGAAAAATTACATAACTATTTGAAAGAATGAATGCTCTTAATAAGAAAAATATGAAAAGAGTTAGAAAACAAATTTCTATTATTGTGCATTTTCCCTATTTATTGTTGACCACTGGATGTCAAAGATACTCTAAAAATTAGTGTGTAAAAGGTAAAGAACTAAAAGTAGACCTGCCTTTTGATCTAGCAATCTCCCTACCAGGTATTTACCCAAAGGGAAAAAAAGACATTTTTTAAAAATACACCTGTAGGCTTGGCGCCTGTGGCTCAAGCGGCTAAGGCGCCAGCCACATACACCTAAGGTGGCGGGTTCGAATCCAGCCCGGGCCCGCCAAACAATAATAGCTGCAACCAAAAAATAGCAGGGCATTGTGGCGGGCACCTGTGGTCCCAGCTACTTGGGAGGCTGAGGCAAGAGACTCACTTGAGCCCAGGAGTTGGAGGTTGCTGTGAGCAGTGAAGCTATAGCACTCTGCCCAGGGGCTCAGCTTGAGGCTCTGTCTCAAAAAATAAAAATAAAATAAAAATACACCTGTACTCAGATGTTTATAGCAGCACAATTCACAATTGCAAAGATGTGGAAACAACCCAAGTGCCCATTAATATATATATACACCACAGAATACACTTATTCAGCCATGAAAAAGATGGTGATCTAGTGTCTTTTGTAACAACCTGGATGGAATTAGAGACCATATTCCTAAATGAAGTATCGCAAGACCGGAGAAACAAACACCCTGTGTACTCAATACCAAACTGGAACACCTATGTGCACATATGTAAGTAAAACTCAAAGGAAATTAAGTAGGGGGAAGCAGAGAGGAGGGGTAAATTCATAACTGGTACAATGAACATATTTTGGGTAAAGGGCACACTTACAACTTTGTGTAACTAAAATGTGCATACCTCTATAGTAGTCCAAAATTTAAAAAAAAAAAAAAAAGATAGCCAGATATGGTGGCTCGGGCCTGTAATCCTAGAGCTCTAGTCAAGACCAGAAGATCACTTGAGCTCAGAAATTGAAGACCAGCCTAAGCAAGAAGCCCCTGTTTCTACCAAAAATAGAAAAAAATAGCTTGGTGTCCAGGTGGGCACCTATTGTCTCAGTTCCTGGAGAGGCTAAAGCAGGACTGCTTGAACCCAGGAGTTGGAAGTTGCTGTGAGCTAGATTAAGCCCACAGCACTCTAGCCTGGGGCAACAGAATGAGATTTTTGTCTAAAAAAAAACAAAGAAAAGAAAAATTATATAAAAGAAGAACATAATCTATGTGTTTAGTTCTTAAATTATTTCATGACTCTTACAGGTTATTGCTATTCAGGGCTTTAGGGGGAGAAGCAGATGCAAAGAGTTAAGGACATTTCAGAGCTGAAAGAATTCTCAGACAAAAACATCATTATCCCAACCAATCTAAGTCATAAACCTACCTCTCATGATTGTTTCTCCAACACAAGAATAGGTTAGGTATCCAGGCAACACAATCAGAAACTCTCAACCTTTTACACAGAAAGCCTCTTTCTGAACCTTATTACAATTCCTCTCTTGATTCCTCCCTTTTCTTTTTTCTCCTTAACTCCATTTCCTTCCCTAACTAACCTAGGTCCTGCACTACATCAGCTCAGCTGATCTCCTCATGGTACGAATCTCTTATTCATCTATCGTAACTGCCCTACACAATGCCCTGGATCCTAGACCCAACCACTCACCTTTTCCATTCTGAGAGCTTATCAAAAAGATACAACAGCTGAACAGACTGCTCCAACTATGAAATATCTCAGATGGGCCTCAACACTGCTTAGCAATCCTTTTCTGTCCTCTAGAAAAGGAAAAATCTTTAAGTACAAAGGGGGAGAGAATTGCCTTTAAGTTTGTAGATAATAGAGCAGTAAGTTAAATGGGATTCACGCCTGCTGCCTCATCTTATTTCAAATAGAAAGCAAAAACATCTTCTGTTTTTTGTTTTTGAGACACAGTCTCACTCTATCACCCTGTGTAGAGTGCCCTGGCTTCATACCTCACAGCAACCTCACACTCTCCAGCTCAAGCGACCCTCTCGCCTCCTGAGTAGCTGGGACTACAATGCCTGCCACAACCCCTGGCTACAAAATTATCTTTTGACGCAATAATCACTAATCCAATAGTGTTGCAGCCCTCAGGCCCCAGGGACCAGTCAGTGGCCTGTTAGGAACCAGGCCGCATGACAAGTGAGCTAGCAAAGCTTCATCTGTACTTACAGCCACTCGCCATTGCTCCCATCACCACCTGAGCTTCACTTCCTATCAGATCCTCCTACTCCCCTCACCCCACTCATGGAAAACTGTCTTCCATGAAACCAGTCCCTGGTACCAAAAAGGTTGGGGACCAGGTGCCCGAAGCTCAGTGGGCAGGGCACCAGCCACATACACCCAGGCTGATGGGTTTGAAGCCAGCCCGGGTCAGCTAAACAACAACACACAAAAAAAAAACTAGCCAGGCATTGTGGGGGGCACCTGTAATCCCAGCTACTTGGAAGGCTGCGGCAAGAGAATTGCCTAAGCCCAGGAGTTTGAGGTTGCTGTGAGCTGTGACATAACAGCGCTCTATCAGGGCAACATAAGACTCTGTCTCAATTTAAAAAAAAAAAAAAGGTTGCAAACCACTGCAATAATGGACCATGTGCAAGGGCCTATTCTAAACACTTCACGTGTGTTCTATGATACACCTTTACTGAAAACCCATGAAGTGAACATTTTAGCTTCACTTGGCGGACTAGGAAACAAAGACTCACAGCAGCAGCTGCCTAACCTGTTCAAGGGTATACTACTAGTAAGTGGCAGAGCCAGAATCTGAACCTAGGCATTCTGACTTTGATGTCTATTTTTAAAAGCACATAGCTATGTCTGAAAACAGCATCTCAGGCAGCCCTAAAACAGTTAAAGATTGCCTACTACGTATCAGGAAAAGTCTTTCAACTAAAGGTTTAATTCCTCCACATGTCCAGGAAAACACTCCTAGAAAAGAAATCACTGAAAAGCAGCACCCACAGTTCAGTGGGTAGGGTGCCAGCCACATACACCCAGGCTGGCAGGTTCAAACCCAGCCCAGGCCAGCTAAACCACTGCAACAAAAAAACTAGCCAGGCGTTGTGGCGGCACCTGTAGTCCCAGCTACTTGGGAAGTTAAGACAAGAGAATGGCTTAAGCCCTGGAGTTTGAGGTTGCTGTGAGCTATGACGCCATGGTACTCTACCCAGGGCAACATAGTGAGACTCTGCCTCAAAAAAAAAAAAAAAAAAAAATCCCTGAAACACGAAGGCACTGGATATTTGGTATGTTTTAGGCCTTCAAAGGCAAAATCCACTTACATGGCACAGCACTGTGTGTGTTAAAGGTGGTATAAAATACAAGCTCAGCGCCTGTAACTCAAGTGGCTAGGGCACCAGTCACAGACGCAGGAGCTGGCAGGTTCAAATCCAGCCTGGGCCTGCCAAACAACAATGACAATTCCAACCAAAAAACAGGTGGCCTGTAGTCCCAGCTACTTGGGAGGCTGAGGCAAGAGAATCGCTTAAGCCCAAGAGTTAGAGGTTGCTGCGAGCTGTGAAACCACAGCACTCTACCGAGGGCGACAAACTAAGACTCTGTCTCTAAAAAGAATAATAATAAAATAAACAAAAGCGTCAGAGGTAAATTATAATCAGTATGACCCATATAACCTCATATAAATAATGCAATGGTATTTTTAAAGCTAAGATGCAGATAAATAAGCAAAGGCATGAACAGACAATTCATATAACAGAAAAGGGCAGCAGCGCCTGTCAGTCAGTGAGTAGGGCGCTGGCCCCATATATCAAGGGTGGTGGGTTCGAACTTGGCCCCAGCCAAACTGCAACAAAATAATGGCCAGGTGTGTGGCAGGCACATGTAGTCCCAGCTACTCAGGAGGCTGAGGCAAGAGAATCACTTAAGCCCAAGAGCAGGTTGCTGTGAGCTGTGACACCACGGCACCTACCGAGAGTGACAAAATGAGCCTCTTTCTCTATTTAAAAAAAAAAAGCCCACTTGCATATAGGTTTTTCAACAGATTAATGTGTTGGTACAGAAAAGTCTGTAAGGATATACATTATATTGTTCATAATAGTTATTCCTGGTAAGGTAAAGGAAGAAGGAGGGTCCAGGGAAGAGTGAGAAAATAAGAGGAAGAAAGTCAATTCCATTCAGAGATTCCATCCTCCCGCAGCTTGCTTTGCTGCTCTCCTGGATGCATATGACAGGCAAAATGTAGGTTATACGCCTGCATCCTACCACCAAGGGAGACAGCATGTGAATTTGGGGGGGGGGTGTCCCTGCCTTATGGATTCAAAGCAGGACTCACAGGCTGAACAATGAAACTCATAAATCAAAGGTATTTCAAAAGTGCTTGACAAAACACAAAATAAATATGAAATTACCACACCTAGCAATAGATGAGAAATCTTTATCTCACTATTGTAAAAGCAGGATATAGAGAATGCTACTTACACTACTCTTTAGATACAGCTTCAAAAGTCTAATAGTAAAACAAGAGAGAAGGAAATAGAAACAGGCTTGTAACTGAAGAAGCTTCCACTTGACCACCACACTACATACTGCACCACAGTAAACAGGACACTTGCCTTAGGACACTCAGCAGCTCTGAGGCCTCATAATCCAGACCACTGAGCACCACTCATAATCTCACAGAAGCAGTTTACAAAGCTCAGGAAAGACAAAATAACTACTTAAGTGAATAATCTATAAATGAATATATTTAAATTATTTAGGCTCGGCACCTATAGCTCAACCGGCTAAGGCACCAGCCACGTACACCTAAGGTGGCGGGTT
>NW_003852412.1:9257766-9264260 GCF_000181295.1 Otolemur garnettii
TCAAAAAAAAAAAAAAAAAAATCCTATCTATGGCTCAGCGCCCATAGCCCACTGGTTACAGCACCAGTCACATACACCAGTGGTGGGAGGTTCGAACCCAGCCCAGGCCAGCTAAACAAATGCAACAACAACAACAAAAAAAATACCTGGATGTGGGTGCCTGTAGTCCCAGCTGGGGGCACCAGCCCTCCTTTGGGAGGCTGAGGCAAGAGAATCACTTAAGCCCAAGAGTTGGAGGTTGCTGTGAGCTGTGACAACACAGCGCTCTACCCTCTACTGAGGGCGACATAGACTCTGTGTGCAAAAAAAAAAAGAAGCTTATCTAACTCACAAGAAAAGCAAAAACAACTTGTTGCTTAATTTTGGCATACGATTTACAAAATATTCTGCTGAGTCACAATCACCACCACTACTGACCCGACTCCCTGATGTCTTCACTACACAACTAAGAAATGTAACCAAGGCCTGCCCGGATCTGCAGAGACATCAGTCTAGAAAAACAACATCCTCCTTCCCAGGCCTCTCCACATCTGCAGATGGAGCCATGGCCTCAGACAATCTATTCTGGCACCTCTCTTGCACACTCAGGTGGGCTTATTCACTCAGATTCAGTAGAATTCTTTTCTTACCTCTCACTGGCAAGAGGCCCATAAGGAAAAGGAATAGAAGACAGCAGTAAGCTTATCTAACTTCATTTTTACTGAATCAATCAATAACTGAATAAAAGTTTGTATAAATAAAGCACACACTGGTGCTAGCAGAAAGAGCTGCCACTGATGAACATTCAAAGATGTGTTGTTACTAAATGAAAAGCAATAGGTGGGGCGGCACCTGTGGCTCAAAGGAGTAGGGTGCCAGCCCCATATACTGGAAGTGGCGAGTTCAAACCTGGCCCTGGCCAAAAACTGCAAAAAAGAAAGCAAAAGGTGGTCTTTCAACAGGCAGAGATACAGGGGTAGGCCCTCAAAAAGGAAGGACATGCTAAATGGAAGACAAAAGCAGATTAAGAATGGCAAATAGTTGGATTTACCAAGAGAGTTAGGGGATGTAAGGACAAATGGTGGTAGAAATACTAGCAAAATAAATCGAGGACAGAATACAGCAGGCCAAGAATCCCAAACTGAAGAATTTGGATTTTATTTGGTATATAACAGGAAAGCCATTAAGGGACCCTGAGCAGGGCTATGCTTTAAGTAAGACAATTTATCTGGCAGCTCTGTGTGGGATGGATTGACAGAAAGAAATGAAGGGAGACAAGTACAGGAATGCTATGTAAACGCATAATTCTTTTAATAAACTTATCACATAACAAAACACGTAATAATGTGGCTCATTTTTCATCCGTCTATCCTACTAGGCCTAGAATTGCAGGGAGGCATAATCCGTTTTTTCCACACATGTAAAAAGTGTGGACGGGTTCAATGACTTCTATTTGGTTTTTTTTTGGAGACAGTCTCAAGCTATCACCCTGGGTACAGTGTCATAGCGTCATAACAACCTCAAACTCTTAGGCTTAAGCAATTTTCTAGCCTCAACCTACCAAGTAGGTAGGACTACAGGCTTCTGTTGTTGTTGTAGTTGTCATTGTTGTTTTAGCTGGCCCAGGCCAAGTTCGAACCCGCCAGCCTCTGTGTATGTGGTTGTCACCCTACCCACTGAGCTATGGACACAGCCACTGAAGGACTTCTGATAGATCTTCTAATTAAAACTTAAAGAATATTAATTGTTTTTTCCCTTCAAAGCACTTACAGGTCAGGCAAGATTCCTCACGCCTATAATCCCCACACTTTGGTGGGTAGAAGTGAGAGAAAGACTTGAGCCCAACCTAGGCAATATAGCAAGAACCTATCGCTACAAAAAATTAAAAATTAGCTGGGCAGGCTCAGCGCCTATAGCTCAAGCGCCTAAGGCACCAGCTACATACACCTAAGCTGATGGGTTCAAAACCAGCCCTGGCCTGCCAAACAACAATGACAACTACAACCAGAAAATAGCCAGGCACTGGTGGCAAGGACCTGTAGTCCCAGCTACTTGGGAGGTTGAGGCAAGGGGCAAGAGGCAAGAGAACTGCTTAAGCCCAGAAGTTGGAGGTTGCTGTGAGCTGTGATGCCACAGCGCTCTACCCAGGGCAACAGCTTGAGGCTCTGTCTCAAAAAAAAAAAAAAAAAAAAAAAAAAATCAGATGGGCATAGTGACATGGGCCTGTAGTTCCAGTTACTCAGGAAGCGAAAGCAAGAGGATCACTTGAGCACAGGAGTTTGCAACTGCTATGAGCTAAAATCATGCCACTACACACCAGCCTGGGTGCCAGAGCAAGATGTTATACTATATCCAAAAAAGGCATTTAGGCTCGGCACCTATAGCTCAACCAGCTAAGGCGCCAGCCACGTACACCTAAGGTGGCGGGTTCGAATCCCCAGCCCGGACCCGCCAAACAACAATGACGGCTGCAACCAAAAAATAGCCGGGCGTTCTGGTGGGCACCTGTAGTCCCAGCTAATTAGGAGGAAAAGCAAGAGAACTGCTTAAGCCCAGAAGTTGGAGGTTGCTGTGAGCTGTGATGCCACAGCGCTCTACCCAGGGCAACAGCTTGAGGCTCTGTCTCAAAAAAAAAAAAAAAAAAAAAAAAAAAAGGCATTTAAAGCTATAGTAGCTTATTTGAAGACAGAAGCTAGGAAGAAAGGTCTTGACTTTAGAAAGGGGTAATAGCCTCAAAATTTCATTTATAAATTATTTTTAAATTCAGAATGTGTTTTCTAATAAGAGAACCACCATTTACTTACTGACTGCTTACCTTGCACCTGGCATTATGCTAAACACTCTACACACACCTCACTTATTCCTCAAAGTGATCCCATGAAGCAGGTATTCCTATACACATTTCCCAAATGAGGAGCCTCAGGTGTGGACAGGTAAAGTAAGCTGCCCAAGTTCACATATCAGAAAGTGGCAAGAGTCCAGCTCTGAACCCAGGCAATCTGTCTCTAGAGAGTGTAACCTGGTGGCCGAAGTGGCTGGGTTCCCAGGTCAAGACAAAAAGCAAATATAATATATGATGTGTTTTAAGTGTAATACGATGTTACAGAATGTAACAACCATATCATTCAGTCACTCCTTAGGAGTTAGATTTTTTTTTAATAAATAAAAGTGAAACAGAAACTGACAAAGGCCTAAGAAATATTTCTTTAACAGATTACTCCAAAATAGAGCTAAGGAAAAAATGAAATTCACTAAGTTGCTTTATACAGGGTGTCCCAAAAGTTGCCATACATAGGGAAAATGGGAAATTGCAGCTAAATGTCCCTTTATTGACAAAATATCCATTATAAAATTTTACAAAGAGGCAGCCAACACACAGAGAATTATAAGATTTTACAAAATATTTACAAAATAAGCAAGAAAACTATCTCTACCTGAAGAATCAATATGCAGATGAAAATGAGGACTTTGCCTATCTCTAAAAAGTAAAATTTAACTTAGATTTTCCAACAATCAATGTCCACAAATGAATGACATGGTATAAAAACACAGATCAGCCAACTAGCTGTCAAATACTGTTACTTACAGCTTGTATGTTTCCAACAAGGGATAAGAGAACCTCTTCTCTGCCCAGGGTGAGGATTCCCCACCAGCATAATAACTGCCACTTGGCTCTATTCAAACCATTATCAGTGAGTTCTGGAAAGGAGGACTGAGTCCATGGACTTCGACTCAGTGGTCAATCGTATATAAAATTATATGAATCATTTTGTAAAGTAAAACTATGCCTTTTCTTGCATTACTAGATTCTACTCAGATACATAAAGTTAATATTCCCCAAAATCTACTCATAATCACTTCAATTTCTTCTGCCATGATTTGAAATTAATTTCAAGTACTTTTAGGTATGTATTATATTCCAAAACCAAATATCAAGACATCTAATATTTGACTTTGCTAAATTTAGCTGTATTTTCCACTCATGAATTTAAATAATTAATAGAAAGCAAGACCAGGGACCAGCATGGTGGCTGATGTCTGTAATCCTGTAGTTTGAAAGCAATCTGGGCAAGCTAGCCTCTATGAAAAATTTGAGAAATGAGATGGGTGTGGTGGTGTGTACCTGTAGTCCCAGCTACTCTGGAGGCTGAGGCAAGAGAAATCACTTGAGCCCAGGAGTTTGAGGTTGCAGTGAGCTATCACGCTGCCACTGCCCTTAAGTCTGAGCAATAGGAGCAGATTCTGTCTCCAAAAAGCAAAAGAGAAAGGGCACCTATTGTCTTGTAATTTTAGATCTGATCCTTTTGTCTCCCCACATTTAATCTAGTACCTTAAAAAAAAAAAAAAAAAAACAAGCAAGGGCCAAACGTGGTGACTCATACCTATAATCTCAGTACTTGAGTAGGAGATTGAAGTGGGAGGATCACTAGAGGCCATGAGTTCAAGACCAGCCTAAGCAACATAGCCAGACCGGGTTTCTACAAAAAAAAATTTTAGGCAGCTCTGTAGCTCAGTAGGTAGGGCGCCAGCCACATACACCTAGGCTGGCAGGTTCAAACCTGGTCTGGGCCTGCTAACCAAGAATAACAACTGCAACAACAACAACAAAAAAAAAATAGCCAGGCATTGTGGTAGGCGCCTGTAGTCCCAGCTACTTGGGAGGCTGAGGTAAGAGAACTGCTCGAGGTTGCCATGAGCTGTGATGCCACATCACTCTACCCAGGGCTACACAGCAAGACTGTGTCTCAAAAAAAAAAAAAGAAAAAAATCAGACAGATGAGGGCGGCACCTGTGGCTCAGTGAGTAGGGCGCTGGCCCAATATATTGAGGGTGGCGGGTTCAAACCTGGGCCCGGCAAAACTGCAACCAAAATATAGCTGGGCATTGTGGCAGGTGCCTGTAGTCCCAGCCACTAGGAGGCTGAGGCAAGAGACTCATCTAAGCCCAGGAATTGGAGGTTGCTGTGAGCTGTGATGCCACAGCACTCTACCAAGGATGATAAAGTGAGAGTCTGTCTCTTTAAAAAAAAAAAAAAATTGTTGGCCTATTTGTAGGAGGCTTAGCTGGGAGGCTGAGGCAGGAGGATGACTTGAGCTAATGGTGCCACTGCACTACAGCCTGAGCAAAAGTGAGAGACCCTACCTCTTAAAAAGAATAAAAAAAGCAATCTAAAAATTAAGTTGTTCGCAATTCATATTTCAAAAATCTCTGTGCATTTAGACTTTAAGGACCCTTTAACATCTTGATCCCTAATACTTCACCTAACTATAACATAAGCCTTGGCTACTCCACATGCTCTTACTCAGGAATCTCATCCTGTCAACAGATGGAGGTAGTCAACATAAAGAACTAGGTTACTGTAGTGATACATACATGTGGTGCATCTGGTCATTGAAAATTAGGTCAATTTATGAAGGTGGCCCATGTAGGGAGGTGGTCAACTATGGAGGTCTTACTATATTTTCTTCATACCAATCTAGCCTTTAAACTGCTACTGGAATGATTTTCCCCTAAAAAAAAATTTAAAAAAGAAGAGAAAGAAGAGAACTCCATTCCATTAACTCTTTCCTTCTAAAATCAATGACTGGGGCAGTGCCTGTGGCTCAAAGGAGTAGGGTG
Organism: Otolemur garnettii; assembly: GCF_000181295.1. Lineage (NCBI taxonomy): Eukaryota > Metazoa > Chordata > Mammalia > Primates > Galagidae > Otolemur > Otolemur garnettii. The sequence continues at coordinate 9,263,365 of NW_003852412.1, forward strand.
CCAGCCCCATATGCTGGAGGTAGAGGGTTCAAACCCAACCCCGGCCAAAAACTGCAAAAAAAATAAAAAATAAAATAAAATCAATGACTGGCTCCCCATCACGATGGAGCAAAATTCATACAAACCCATTCACAATCAGGCGCCAATCCATCATGGGACCTGGCTAGACCAACTCAACTGACCTCACTGTTTTTAGATCAGGACCTGTTATAAGTCTATGCGTTAGCATTTGCTGGGACCATTTCATGTGATGTCCCACGCCACCAAAAACATCTGGTAGATTCTCATTCATCCATTGTTCAAGACCAAGTTCAACTGCCATTGAACATGTAAAGCCCCTCCAGACTCATTTAGACAGAATTAATGCACCCCTCCCTCTGTGTGGTTCTTTCACTTAGTTTACAGGACAGAATTATGTGCTTAAGGTCGGTCTCACCTTCAAGATAGAATTTCTAGATCCATTTGCACATTTATGTTTTTGTCCCCAGTGCCTGGCTCAGGTTATACAAATAAGTACTACTGGAATGAATTTTTCAAATTAAACTTATGTCAACACTATAGAAGTTAAAAATAAAATGTGCTAACATGCAATTTGGCACTTTTTTTTAAATTGCAATTTAGTGGCCAGGCACAGTGGGTCATGCCTGTGATCTAGCACTTTAGGAGGCCGAGGCCATGGCACTCTACCGAGGGCAATAAAGTGAGACACTATCTCAAAAAATGAAAAAAACAATGATGGCTGCAACCAAAAAATAGCTGGGCACTGTGGCGGGCGCCTGTGGTTCCAGCTACTTGGGAGGCTGAGGCAAAAGAATCGCTTAAGCCCAGGAGATGGAGGTTGCTGTGAGCAGTGATGCCACGACACTCTACCCAGGGGGACAGCTTGAAGCTCTGTC
>NW_003852412.1:9264497-9271075 GCF_000181295.1 Otolemur garnettii
GCTGGTGCCTTAGCCACTTGAGCCACAGGAGCCGAGCCACCCAGCTATTTTTTGTTGCAGTTTGGCCAGAGCTGGGTTTGAACCCACCACCCTTGGTATATGAGGCCAGCTCCCTACTCACTGAGACACAGGCGCTGCTCCCCCCAACAAAAAGAAAAAAATTGCAATTCATAAATTGATTTGTTCCCAACATTTATTTTCAAAAATCTTTATACACTTAGGTTTTAAGGTACCTTTAACACTTCAATACACAACCAGTTCACTATAGACTTCAAGAGGGTAGGGCCCGTTTGTGTTCTACAACAGATAATATTTGTTGAATAAATAAACGCAGCCTTTAGTTTAACCTAAAACTAACATCTTACTAGAACAACTACTAACCAATATGATATTCTTTAAAAAATTAAAGTACGTGAAACCTAGGGTAAGTCATAAACTTTAAGCCCAAGGAACAGGTTAGCATACATGAACAGTTCCCTATACAGAGCACATAAAGCTGAAGGTATAATACACCAACTCTAAAACTCCATGAATCTTATTGTTATTATGTCTCTTTATAAATTATCAGCTTTGGTTTGGTGCCTGTGGCTCAAGTGGCTAAGGTGCCAGCCACACACACCTAAGGTGGCAGGTTCGAATCCAGCCCGAGCCCACCAAAACAACAATGACGGCTGCAACCAAAAAAAGCTGGGCATTGTGGTGGGCGCCTGTGGTCCCAGCTATTTGGGACGCTGAGGCAGGAGACTCGCTTGAACCCAGGAGTTAGAGGTTGCTGTGAGCTGTGATGCCACAGCACTCTACCTAGGGGGATAGCTTGAGGCTCTATCTCAAAAAAAATAAAAACAAAAACAAAAAAATTATCAGCTTTTCCCTATTTATCTTTAAATTATCACACCTCTTCCTTAATAAATTCCACCTTGAGTAATTTTGTTATCATCAAAAGAATTGTGAAATACCCCTACTTCCAAAAAAGAATACAAAATTTTAACTTAAATTTCATTTAAATACACAAAGCTTAGTGACATGTGAAGAGAACATCATCATACACACAATAATCATGTAATTCCTTTTTTCCATTTAAAAATCATAAAAAGACCCATAGCACAGTGGTTATGGCACCAGCCACATACACCAAGGGTAGTGGGTTCGAACCCAGCTCAGGCCAATTTGACAACTGTAACAAAAAATAGCCGGGTGTTGTGGCGGGCACCTGTAGTCCCAGCTACTTGGGAGGCTGAGGCAAGACAATCACTTAAGCCCAAGAGTTTGAGGTTGCTGTGAGCTGTGACACCACAGCACTCTACCGAGGTGATAAAGTGAGACTGTCTCCAAAAAAAAAAAAAAAGTAATCTTTTTGCATTTAGGCAGACGACTAAACATAACATGCTTAAGGCTTAAAAAGAGTTACTCAGGTGGGAGCTAATATAGAAAAAAAATATAGATTTTTTTTTCAATTTCTCAACCATTAGTAAAATAATGCTCACAATCTCAAAACTACATTAAAGAGCACACCAAGATCACTTCCAAACTGGAGTCAATGAAATACAGTTGTACCAATTCAGTGAACCTCTCTGACTTGCATATTACACAATCAATGTAAAAGGTGTAAGGGTTGTTTGTGATTCACTGCTGAATTGACAGAAGAGGCAATCTCATTCTCCATGGGCCTAGGACAGGTCCAGACAGGTCACCTGCAATCCCTGATAGGCAATCTTCACTTACTTAAATTCCCTAAACCAAGACTGGCCTCTAAATGTCCAAAGTCCCTTTTACCTCCATAATCCCCTCTATGGTAAAAACATGTCATTAATGGGAAACATGGTATTTCTGCTAGAGACAGTCCATGACAGGAAATCATTTGTTGGCAGACAGAATTAGTAGGTGAGCCTTCAACTAAACAGAAAGGTTTAATGAAGAGAGTAACATGGTAATTTTACTCTCAAAAGCATTTAACTATTACTTTGTTTTCGCCAAATCACAGTTAAGTTCTTTGTTTGGTGTATATTTCATCTCTATTAAAGAAATCATACAAACCATCTGTAATGATTTGAGTACTATTTCAAAGGTCAGACTAATTTGAAACCTTTTTAAAACCTAAACTCCACAGGTCAAAATACCTTAACTTATGATCACTCATGCAAAAGGTTACTGCTGCTACTCATATAAGCTATTTTTAAATTCTCCAAACTGATCCTCATCATAAAGAGTCCCCTATGACAGCTACAAGCTTTCTGTGAGAGATTATTTTACCTTTGTTTATACTCGAAGCCTTATCACAAATGGACGTTTTCCAGGTGCTTCTCACCATCTCATTCCCTGCCTCCTTCCCCCCCCAAAATAAGCAAAAGCAAAAAAATAAAAATTATCATCTGCCCCAAATGAGTCACTTAAAGGCTTTCCTTCATAGTAGAATAACAAAAAATAGTTTGCAAAAATTACCGTACACCCTATGATGTGCAAAAAAACTGAAAATAAAAACACATGGCACACCAAACCCAGATCCACTCTAGAGAATTCCCGCCAGGGCCCGAATGTATGTATTATGCAACAACCACCATTCCAGATTTTAATTCCTGTCTGCGATGCAGTGCTAAGACACAAATGGCATGGGTATAATCTACTCGGTACGTGAGCAGCACATCTGCGAGGAATCAACAAATTAATACGAAATAGCAAATTCTCGGGAACCGTGAAAATGACAAAGTGTAACCGTCCTGAATCACAATTAAAACTTTTCCTTGGAGTAATCTTTTAGCAACCTGTCCCTCCTGTCCCAACCCCCACAAAAATCCTTACGCACATTTTAATTCAGATTCCGAAAAAATTTCCCTCAGGGAGAAGGTGACCTGCATCAGGTGGTTCTTAGAATCAGCTCCTGCTATTCCACCCACGCCAATTGCCTGAAGCTGAAAAGTGACTGCGATGCTTCCTTATTTCTTCCCAAGCATATAAGGAGAGTTAATATAATCTAGACCCCCGAGCCATAAACCACCCCGGGCTCTGGGCTTCATCCTTCCATCTCCTGAGGCATACTTAACACCGACCTCTGGAAAACTGCATAACGCACAGCTGAGGAAGAATTATAACAAAACTGCAGCGACTTGAATCCTAAAAAGAGGGCCAATCCGTACAATACCTATTCCAAAAGTAGTTAAAGGTAAGGAGATGGTCACAGCATCTCCGGAGGCCACCGGCTTAGTTGAACCGAGTCTAAACGCCTAAGTTGTACACCTCACCTGGTCGGCTTGTCACCACGCCAACGCGACCGGCGAAACGCTAGAGCTCCAAGGGGGCAGTGAGAGGGGAGTGGGCTCCGCCAGCAGCAGCTGCGACCCGGAACGCGCCGGCCGGCGAGCCAGGGAAGACCGAGGCATTCCCTCACACAAAATGGTGGCGCGACGCCGGGGCCGGCGCACCTGGGGGCGCCTCGCGCCCCTGCGGGCCCTGCCGGCCGCCGCCAGCTGGCCGCGCGCCCCGGGCCTGCCGGGCCCAGTCCACGCCGGCCGCCCACAGCTGGCGGTTCGCGTCGCCGCCTGGGGGACGCGGAACCGGCGCGGCACCCTGGGCCTCAGCCCGCGGCCCCCGCCCGGAAGGGGCAACACACTCACCTCGGACGAGCCGCCGGAGCCCGGGAAAGGAGGCGGAGCCGCGCGAATGAATGGAGCCGGCGGCTCCTCGCTGGCTACCCCCGGCCGGTCCGGAGCCGCGCCGCTCGCCGCCGCCTGGGCGGGTGCACCCGCCTCCCCCTCAGCCCGCGCGCCCGGCTCCGTGTGGCGGGTCGGCCGCAGCCCACCGTGCCCTCCGCCGACGTGACGCACTCGCGCCGCAGCGCCGCGCAGCGCCCGCGCCCACCGCGAATCCCCCCGCCCGCGCGGCGCGGCCCCTCCTCGGCGCCGGGACGCCGCCCTGCCGCGCTCCCAGCCCGGCTGTCAGGCGCCCCCCCCCCAGCCGCGGACTCCGCCAGCCGGGGGGCTCCGCTTGACCCCCCTCCTCACTACGCGCGCCCCCTCTCTCCGCCTGGGGCCGCAGTCACCCGGCAGCGCGACGTTCCGGCTCAGGCTGTGGCCCCGTATTAAAGAGTGACCTTGGCTTAGGAATAAAAATAGCTGCGGGTAAGCCGCGGGGGCTACCACGCAGAATTTGCGTATCTCTTTAATGTCAGCTTCTGCAGAATCCCATTTGCACAACCAGTGGAGTCCTCCCGCCTGGCTCCAGCCCTCCGGAAATTTACCCAGGGTGGGTGCGGCCATCCCGGCCTCCGGTCAGGGATGCGGAGGGAGCCGGGAAGGACCGCTGGCATCCGCCCCGCCTCCTCCATCCTAAACCCCCGGCCACCTAGGAGCTTGCAAAGAAGAAGAAATCTTGGGGTCTGTTCGCAATCTGGAGAACCCCTACAGCTCACACTTTCATCCTCAGATAACAAGGAACCACTAAATTCCTGCGCTGACCTTTTCTCTTTCAGAATGTAACCTATACAAACTAACCCTGACCCTGGGCAACCCGGCTCCACCCTCTCTTCCTCCCCACCCAACTCATCGGCCTTATGGCCTGGGGCCCCTCTGCTGATTACTCTCCCACTGACAAAATGTAAGCTCTCGAACATTTAAAGTCCGGTAGATTTTCTATAAAGCATTGCATGCTATGGTTTAAATATATTTAATAAATGAACTGGAAAACGGTATGGTATGTAAATTTCAAGACTTTCTTTTATGTATAAACTCTGGGAAATAAACTCATCATCCAAGAACACTAAAGTTATTTCCAGCTCATCAAGTTGGTAATTTTTTTTTCATTCTTGGGAAATATTTTAACTATCGCAATACCAATCTTTCACGAATTTCCTAAGCAAGATCAAACAAAAATACTTTATGAGAACAGAGCGAGAAACCTCAAAGAACATTTATTGATATAGATATATTTGACTTAGATTTTTTTTTTTTTTTTTTTTTTTTTTTTTGGTAGAGACAGAGTCTCACTTTATTGCCCTTGGTAGAATGCTGTGGCGTCACAGCTCACAGCAACTACCAGCTCCTGGCCTTAGGCGATTCTCTTGCCTCAGCCTCCCCAGTAGCTGGGACTAAAGGTGCCCAAGACTACGCCCGGCATGACTCAGATTTTTTGTTTCATTTTGTTTACAGATAGGCTTTTCTGCTTGAGTTGCACTAAGAATTCACATCATATTTGCTGTGTTTCATTTGTAATATCAGTAGAAATCTTGAATGTTACACATCAAACATTTAATATTTTTAGTGGAACTTAACAAGATTTAATTGAGTGGGAATCGTGAATTGTTGGGTTCTATCCACACCTAATCGTGAATGAATAAACTTATATATAACTTTTGAATTTATATTTCTAGAGCATAGGTAAGAAGAGGTCCCCAAAGTTATCCCAAACAATTGACACTTTGGGAAGATAGTCTTTTTTTGGCTACCTGATTATCCTTTACAGGTGTAGAAGCCTCAGGCCTTAGTGCACTTGAAAAGCCTGAACGTGATTGACTATTAGCTATTGTTTCAGAAATTTGTGTGGGTGCTTGTACCTGAAGGGATTTCAAATTTCTGACCATTCGCCCGGCCCCATTAGAAAAGAGGTTCCAAGGGCCACCCTCCAGGCTGCTAAAACCAGCCCTCTCCTTGTAACCAGCATCCAATCTGCTGAGACCCACTCAAGAAGAGCTATCACCTACTTAACATGAATAAGAAAGGACTTCCTGAGGTAGCACCTGTGGCTCAGAGGAGTTGGGCCCTGGCCCCATATGCCAGAGGTGGTGGGTTCAAACTCAGCCCCAGCCAAAAAAAAAAAAAGAAAGAAAAGAAAAGACTTCCTTGAAGAATTTAGCTTGACTCCCTTTACCTGCAACACGACATTGTTCTAAGAGTTTAAAAAAAAAAAAAAATCACCATTTACTTCTCTCCTTGGCTGACAGACATTAAATCTCACTTAGTAGGCAAAGAACAACAACAACAACAACAAAAAAGAGTCTTTTTTTTTGCAGTTTTGGCCAGGGTCAGGTTTGAACCCACCACCCCAGGTATATGGGGCCAGTACCCTACTATTTGAGCCACAGGCACTGCCTGAAAAAAAAAAGAGTCTTTATCAAATTGGTACAAGCTGTAAATTGCTACCAAAATATTTTGGGGGGTTTGTTCTCGTTTTTGATTTTGTGGGTTTATTTGAGACAGAGTCTCACTTTATTACCTCGGTAGAGTGCTGTAGCATCACAGCTCACAGCAACCTCTAACTCTTGGGCTTATGTGATTCTCTTGCCTTAGCCTCCCAAGTAGCTGGGACTACAGGCGCCGGGCCACAACACCTGGCTTTTTTTTTTTTTTTCTCCTGTTGCAGTTTGGCTGGGGTGGGTTAGAACCCGCCATCCTAGGTATATGGGGCCAGTGCCCTACCCACTGAGCCACAGGTGCCACTTGCTACCAAAATATTTTGAAATTCATTTTGTGGCTTTTGTAGAACATTTTTTGAAGAGTAAAAGGATTACTGCTTTGGTTGTTATAGTTTCATATGCTTGCTTTAATCATTATTTTGTTTTGAGTAGGAGAAACATAAGAATTCTCTTTCCT
>NW_003852412.1:9271365-9273466 GCF_000181295.1 Otolemur garnettii
CAGAGCCTCAAGCTATCCCCCTGGGCAGAGTGCCGTGGCATCACAGCTCACAGCAACCTCCAACTCCTGGGCTCAAGCGAGTCTCCTGCCTCCGCCTCCAAAGTAGCTGGGATCACAGACGCCCACCACAACGCCCGGCTATTCTTTGGTTGCAGCTGACATTGTTGTTTTGGCAGGCTGGGGCTGGATTCAAACCCACCACCTTAGGTGTATGTGGCTGGCGCCTTAGCCACTTGAGCCACAGATGGCAAGCCTCTCCTTCCATTTTTTAAAGTAATGGAACCATCCTATATCAAAAGAGCTTTTTACAACATTGGATTTTGAGGTTACTGATACAAGTAAAAAAGAACCCATAAATTACACTGTGGAAGAATTCCTCCTGGCTAAAATAATGGTTTATGTTTCCTACTGCTAACAAATTTCCAGGCACTCTCTTAGCTTCATTATGAAAATTGGTTCATTTACTCCTCGTGCCATCCTTTCAGGTGCTTACCAATGTTATCCCATTTAATCTAAAAGGCCTCTGAGGCACACAGAGAAGCTAAGTTGTCCATGGCCACACAGCTAGTAATCCTGGCGTTGGTTCTAGAGGACACTCACTTAACCAGAATTCTATACTACTTTTATTGTTTTTTTATTTTTTTTTATTTTTTTTTTTTTTGAGACAGTCTCACTTGATCACCCTTGGTAGAGTGCTGTGGCATCACAGCTCACAGGAACCTCCAGCTCTTGGGCTGAAGTTCTCTTGCTTCAGCCTCCCAAGTAGCTGGGACTACAGGCTCCCGCCACAATGCCTAGCTGTTTTTTGTTGCAGTTTGGCTGGGACCAGGTTTGAACCCACCACCCTCAGTATATGCACCCTACTCACTGAGCCACAGGCACCACCCTTTTACTTTTAATGTGCACAAAATCCTATACTTTTAATATTACTTTTAATGTGCACAAAATCCTATACCATATGATTGGATTTTGCACTTAAAGCACTAACACACACCAAATATCCTATACCTTCATGTTTAAATGACTTCTTAGATCCAGAAGTATTTTCCTGGATGTGAAGGGAGAATTAAAGCCTTAGGAAGAAAACTTGTAAGACTCCCTCTAATACGGCAGTTCTCAACCTGTGGGTCAAGACCCACAGGAATTATATTAAAGGGTCATAGCATTAGGAAGGTGACATTAGCAGTGGTTGAGAACCACTGCTCTAATACATAACAAGAAAAATTGTATTATCTGTTCATTTTTGAAAGCATTTCCCCCCCATATCTTTTAAGGGCAACTGCTGTCCAAGTTGTGAATTCATTTTGTTTTGTTTTGTTTTCAGGTCCCAGGACACAATTAGTACTACTTTTATTTATTTAGTGAATGAAAAAAACCACATTTCCTCAGAAAATATTCATCATCATCTTTGACCCCCCCCAAATGAGACTTAAGCACATAGAGTTAGGATCCAAGTTATAGATATAGATAGCTTAGATATAGATTATATAATTCATAACATCATGAGAAATTTTAATGACTGAGGCAGCCCAGTTTTAGATCTAAACTATTAGCCAATCAGTGAACTAGTTACCAAATAATGCCAGCCATGGCAATGAAGAAAGAGGAGGCAATCTTCCCTGTTGGCACTAAGACAAGAAAAGGGACTGCTAAACTAGAATGTTGCTTTTGTCCCCTAGTGGATAAGAAAACATGTCACAGAATGTTTGGGGATTAAAAAGCAGTATGTTGCCTGAGTTTCCCTAGTCAATCTACTAATATCTGCAGTTTTAAAATTCCTGAATTATGCTATGGACTCAGGAATTGAGTAGTTGGTGGGTGGGGGCAGAATCTGAAGAACAAGAGAACAGGTTCGAAAAGCTCAGTTGCATTTGTTTCTTCTGATTTGATTGGTTTGATACGAGATAAAGTTTAAGGATTGAGGCTTGGTGCCTGTGGCTCAAGTGGCTAAGGCGCCAGGCACATACACCTAAGGTGGCGGGTTCAAATCCAGCCTGGTCCACCAAACAACAATGACAGCTGCAACCGAAAAAAAATAGCCAGGCATTGTGGGGGGCACCTGTGGTCCCAGCTACTTGGGAGGCGGAGGCAGGAGACTCGC
>NW_003852412.1:9273829-9275135 GCF_000181295.1 Otolemur garnettii
GCACATTCAAGGTGGCACTGCCTGTGGAGAACCAGATTCGAACCCGCCACCTTAGGTGTACGTGGCTGGCGCCTTAGCCGGTTGAGCTATAGGCGCCGAGCCATATCTTTCCTATTCTAAGGAAAAATTACATACATATTTACATCTATAGTAGGTATTGCAAATTGCTTACACAATATCTATTCTCCCCTTTCTTCTGGACAGACTCCGTTTTCTTCAGGGTGGTAAGGTACCCAACGAAGACTGTTTTCCTCCAACAGACTCTTGTTGTAGCTGGGGTAACCATATGGTCATTTTGACAAATGATATGTAAGCAATTATTAGGTAATCCAAGAAACCGTTTGTTTTCCTGATTAAAAAGGACAGGTTCAATTCACATATACCTTTGCCTTTTGCCAAACATTTGTATTTTTTTCCCTTCTTCCTATTTGGAAGGAAGATTTAAGTTTGGGAGCAGAGGGGTGGTGCCTGTGGCTCAAGGAGTAGGGCACCAGCCTCATATACCAGGGGTGGGTTCAAGCCTGGCCCGGGCCAAAACCGAAAATATATATAAAATAAAATAAGTCTGGGAGCAGAGCAGCCATCTTGGAACCATGAATTGACCATGAGAATGAAATCCATTCATTAATTATTAAGTATGCCTGGAACTGAGAGGTAGGAACCTGGAGCTGCTGTACCAATTCAAGCTGCCTACCTCCAGTCTTCTCTGCAATCCTAATGCTCAGAGTAAAAAACTCTCTTTTATATAGCTAGAAAAAAAGAATACTTGTATAGCATGTACACTATGCCATATATGCACATATCATTCTTTGATTTTGCTATTGTGTGATGTGACTGCGCTTTCCAAAAATCAGTGCACTCTGTGACTTACCTGGTACTGAAGAAGAAAACACATTAATTTTTGACTATGGAAAGAATATCATATACACGCATGTTTACTTGTATAGTACATTTGATTTTATATATTTCACGTCACCTCAATAAGTCTTTAATGATAACTGGCCATAGTAGTCTACAACCAAGTTACTGGTTAAAGTTATCACCACATCAAATACATAAATATACAGAAAAGTGTAATTAAGTTTTTCAGTTGTAATTAAAATGAAATATGGAGAGGGATCCCAAAATTAGAATATGTAGACTGTGTTTTATAGACAGCAACCTGGCAATACATATCAAAAGTAATAAAAATGTGAATGTATTACCCATATTATTGCTCCTAGAAATTTATCCAAAGGAATATTTTGAGAAGAATAAAAAAGTGATATGTATGAAGATGTCATGGAAACATTTCTTTTTTTTTTTT
>NW_003852412.1:9276690-9277673 GCF_000181295.1 Otolemur garnettii
GCTCACAGCAACCTCCAACTCCTGGGCTCAAGCGAGTCTCCTGCCTCCACCTCCCAAGTAGCTGGGACTACAGGTGCCCACCACAACGCCCGGCTATTTTTTGGTTGCATCCATGAGTGTTGTTTGGCAGGCCCAGGCTGGATTCGAACCTGCCATCTCAGGTGTATGTGGCTGGTGCCTTAGCCGTTTGAGCCACAGGCACAAAGGCACCACTGTTATTTTGCTGGATTATATTTAGCAAACATTTCTATGCCCACTATGGACCTAAATATCATCCTTAAGTTATCTTAATTAATCTTTACAATATCTTTTTTTTGCAGTTTTTGGCTGGGGCTGGGTTTCAACCTGCCACCTCCGGCATATGGGGCCGAGCCACAGGCACCTCCCTACAATATCTTTTTTTTTTTTTTTTTTGGAGACAGAGTCTCACTTTATCTCCCTTGGTGAGTGCCATGGCATCATAGTCACAGCAACCTCAAACTCCTGAGCTCAAGCAATTCTCTTGTGTCAGCTTCCCAAGTAGCTGGGATTATAGGTGCCCACCACAACACCGGGCCATTATTATTATTATTATTTTTAGAGACTTTATCCCCCTCCATAGAGTGCCATGGTGTCACACAACTCACAGCAACCTGCACTCCTGAGCTTAGGCGATTCTCTTGCCTCAGCTTCCTGAGTAGCTGGGACTACAGGCGCCCACCACAATGTCTGGCTACTTTTTTGCTGTTGCAGTTTGACCCCGGGGCTGGGTTCAAACCCACCACCCTCCGTATATGGGGTGCGCCCTACCCACTGAGCTACAGGCACCACCCTTGATGTTTGTTCTTAATTACTCTTGATTTACAGGCTATAGACTTAACTATATTGCTTTGCCATCAGTATATGTCAGTATATATCCAGTCTCAAGGAGATAGTTATATTAACACCCTTTCACTGGCTCGGCGCCTATAGCTCAACCGGCTAGGGCGCCAGCCACGTACACC
>NW_003852412.1:9278445-9284387 GCF_000181295.1 Otolemur garnettii
AGTATGGAGCTGACCCCAACAGCGATGGGGAGTTGGAGTTTCAGAGTGACAGGGCTATGTTTGCATGGCAGCAAAGAGATGACAGTCTGCTGTAGAGCTGACAGTCGGGATGCAAAGAAGTCAATGGATTCTTACAACACAAAGGTAGAAAGTAGAGTCAGGACTTGGCAAGATGTATAATGGAATAATAGAAAGATACATAAGATGGTTTCTGGCTTGAGCCACTGGATAAATAGTGGTGTTACTGACTGAAATAGGAATCACTGTAGAATGAGGATTTCGGGGGTGAATCACAGGTTACATTTGTATGTGTTGAGTTTTATGTGTTTGTGAGACATGGAAGTGGAGACACCTGAGATTTTTAGGACTTCAGGGGAAATATCTAGACTGAAGGTATATAGATGGGGAGTTATCAGTGTAGGGATGGTAATTGAAGCCAGGGAATGAGTGAGCTTACTAAGTGAGAACAGAAAAAAATAGCACAAGCCCAGCCAAAATGTAGCAGGGACCACAGATGATCCTGCATGGGAAACAGACATGGTCACAGAGACATGAGCAAGAGGGAAGTCAGCGAAGCCAATAGAGAGAGCTCAGTCATGTGGGGTTAAATGCACCCTTCAGAGTTCATTCAGAGGAACTAATTAAGAACCAGCACAAAGATTTGCCTACAAGGCTCGGTGCCTGTGGCTCAAGTGGCTAAGGCGCCAGCCACACATACCTCAGCTGGCAGGTTCGAATCCAGCCCGGACCCGCCAAACAATGATGGCTACAACCAGAAAATGGCTGGGCATTGTGGTGGGCGCCTGTAATCCCAGCTACTTGGGAGGTGGAGGCAGAAGACTCACTTGAGCCCAGGAGTTGGAAGTTGCTGTGAGCTGTGATGTCACAGCACTCTACCCAGGGTGACAGCTTGAGGCTCTGTCTCAAAAAAAAAAAAAAGATTTGCCCACAAGACTGTTTCAGTATTGTCTGTAATTGAAAAACATTGGTGGTAGGAAAAGAGAGGGAAACATGAAAATAAGATAGCTGTTAATTAATATTGATTGGCTCAGTGCCCTTAGCTCAGTGACTAGGGCACCAGCCACATACACCAGAGCTGGTGGGTTTGAATCCAGCCCAGGGCTGACAAACAACAATGACAACTACAACAAAAAATAGCCAGGCATTGTGGTGAGTGCCTGTATTCCCAGCTACTTGGGAAGCTGAGGCAAGAGAATTGCTTAAACCCAAGAGTTTGAGGTTGCTGTGAGCTGTGACACCACAGCACTCTACAGAGGGCGACATAGTAAGATTCTGTCTCAAAAAAAAGGTGATGCCCATAGTTCATTGGGTACGGTGTTGGCCACATACACTGAGGCTGGAGGGTTCGAACCTGGCCCAGGCCTGCTAAACAATAATGACAACAACAAAAAAATAATAGCCGGGCATTGTGGTGGAAGCCTGTAGTCCCAGCTAATTGTGAGGCTGAGGCAAGAGAATAGCTTAAGCCCAAATTTTAAGTGGAAAGGCATCTGTTTAAAAGTTATGACCTCACTTTTACTTTAAAATGTATATTTCTATACACATATACATTTATAGACTATTTAGACTATAATGATAGACAGTATATCGAAGTCGGAGATGAGATGGACTACAAAGTGGCAAGACAGGGTAGTGGAACTACTGAATGGGTGCTTTGTACTTTGTTTATTATATTTCTCTTATTTTCCATGACAAACATATACGAGGTCTGACAATTAAGTTTGTGAAATCAGGCTAGAAAAAGTTCTACATACCTCATTGCTAAATATCACTGTCATCACCTCCAATAGGAAGCTGTGCACCAAGACCTGTGTCTAGTCCACCTTTGAAAGCAATATTGGGCTCGGCACCTGTGGCTCAAGCGGCTAAGGCGCCAGCCACATACACCTAAGGTGGCAGGTTCGAATTCCCAGCCCGGGCTCGCCAAACAACAATGATGGCTGCAACCAAAAAACAGCCAGGCGTTGTGGCGGGTGCCTGTGGTCCCAGCTACTTGGGAGGTGGAGGCAGGAGACTCGCTTGAGCCCAGGAGTTGGAGGTTGCTGTGAGCTGTAATGCCTTGGCACTCTACCCAGGGGGACAGCTTGAGGCTCTCTCTCAAAAAAAAAAAAAAAAGAAAGAAAGAAAGCAATATTGGAAGTCTTTTTCTGGAATGGCCATCAGAGCTGTCATATTAGTCTTGATGTCCTGAATGTCATCAAAATGTCTTCCTTTCACTATTTTCTTTATCTTTGGGTAAAGAAAAAAAATCAGTGGGGGCCAGATCAGGTGAATTATTTGTTTACTGGCTAAAATCTCCCTTCCAGGCAGTGAGTGCAATGTGAGTTGGTGGATTGTCGTGATGCAAGAGCCATGAGTTGTTGGCCAAGATATTCAGTTAAGATTTTCCTGTTTCTCAGCTTGGCGCCTGTGGCTCAAGTGGCTAAGGTGCGAGCCACATACACCTAAGGTGGCAGGTTCGAATCCAGCCCGGGCCTGCCAAACAACAATAACGGCTGCAACAAAAAAATAGCCAGGTGTTGTAGCGGGCACCCGTGGTCCCAGCTACTTGGGAGGCGGAGGCAGGAGACTCACTTGAGCCCAGGAGTTGGAGGTTGCTGTGAGCAGTGAGGCCATAGCACTCTACCCAGGGGGATAGCTTGAGGCTCTGTCTAAAAATTACTTGGTCCACTGTACTCCTCACAGTCAGCCTATGATTTTGATACACAATACAATGAGTTTTTGCAATATTTTCATCAGTTCTGCTCATTACTGGCCACCTTGACCTCTTTTCCTCAGTGATGCCTCTGTCCCCTCAGAAAAATGTTAATCCACTTGCACACTGCTGTTTTCCTCATGGCATTATCCCCATAAACGTGGACTAGCATGTGCCTGATTTCACCTCCACCCTTGCCAAGTGTAACAAGATATTTACACATGTTTATTGCTCCAATTCAAGCTCCAGCATTCTCACAATGGCACACAAAAACACACAAAAAGAATAATGAATGCCACTCAGCAAGCACTGCCACACATCTGTGTGAACACAACAGTGAGACGCTGTGTATACCAAGGTTATGAAACCTTACTGAGTTGTTTGTATAGTGCTGCCAACGTAAGCACATGATAGCAAGTTGGTAAGAAATTTAAGGCATATAACACACAATATGCAGTGATTAAATATTATACTTCTGGAATCTAGGTAAACAGGCATGCTATCACATTGTTGTTGCATCTTATACTACTTTACCTAGAAAGATGCAAGATAAGATCTTGGTAGAAGGAGAACTGTCAAAGATAAACCTGAACACCAGTTAAAGAAGACAGTGGCAGATTTTATTCAGTAACTGTGGCAGTGGGGGAAAGAGCTGAGCT
This sequence comes from Otolemur garnettii, assembly GCF_000181295.1. NCBI lineage: Eukaryota > Metazoa > Chordata > Mammalia > Primates > Galagidae > Otolemur > Otolemur garnettii. The sequence goes on from NW_003852412.1 coordinate 9,281,821, forward strand.
CAATTCTGATTTGGACAGACATGACTAGGGAAAACAGAGGAGCAGGGAAGAGGAGTGAGTCCCACTCCAGCAAAGTTAGACAAGTGAAAAATTGTGCTAGGCGGGGTGGCTAATCCTAGCAACTCCAGAGGCTGAGGTGGGAGGATCACTTGAGGCCAGGAGTTGGAAAAGTGAAAAATTACAAAAAGTGGGTAAGAGGCAGCACCTGTGGCTCAAAGGAGTAGGGTGCAAAGCACATATACCGGAGGTGGCAGGTTCAAACCCGGCCAAAAACTGCAAAAAAAAAGTGAGTAAGAGAGTTGGTCAGTGTCAGTGTGATAGGCCATTTGTGTCTGCCAGCTGACAGGTGCCCACATCAGGTTTCTGCCCTCCCTCAGAGGCTGGACAGAGTCCCTGTCTTTCCTGACCATCACATTCAAAACAATAGCTTTCAGATCCTTGCCAAAGATACTGCTGGATAATGAAAGATACATACGTATCTCAAAGGGACAGAGAAAGGTTTACAACTGTAAGGGGGTTTTTGTTTGTTTGTTTGTTTGTTTGAGACTGTCTCACTATGTTGCCTTTGGTAGAGTGCTGTGGTGTCACAGTTCATAGCAACCTCAAATATTTGGGGTTAAGTGATTTTCTTGCCTCAGCCTCCCAAATAGCTGGGACTACAGGCACCCGCCACAATGCCTGGCTATTTTTTATTGTTGTTGTTATAGTTGGCATTGTTATTTAGCAGCCCCGGGCCTGGTTCAAACCCCTCAGCCCTGGTGTATGTGGCCAGAGCCCTAACCACTGAGCTGTGGGCGCTGAGCTTTTTTTCTTTCTTTCTTTTATTTTTTTTGCAGTTCTTTTTGGCCAGGGCTAGGTTTGAACCTGTTACCTCCAGCATATGGGACAGGCACCCTTCTCCTTTGAGCCACAGGCGCCACCCCCCCCCTTTTTTTCTTTAATGTTCTAAGAGCTGTCAAGGGCCTGTGGCCAGGTGTTGGCTGGAACAAATAGTAAATTCTTCTGGCAGTCTTGAGATTTTTTTTCAGACTGGAACTCAAGGAGAACCAGGACATGGCCTTAGGCTGCTAGAAGCAGTATCAGAGTTTGGTCAAGTGTCTTAGTGCAGGGGTTTGGATGGAGACATTTGTGCCAAGAGTTTTTGCAATCCTTGGAGACCAGCTAAAGTAGCTGAGATAAAGAAGTGGGGACAAATCCAGGACAGGTCCTTTTCCTGCACAACTGGATAAAGGCCTCTGCCCCTTGGTCACAGAATAAATGAGTCCCTGGACATTCATCTTGTGAATAGAGTCAACTTGTGGATGAAGGGGGATCCTGGGAATAGTCCTTATTCCATGGCATCCACACACTGTGCATCCTTGCACAAGGTCACACACCAGAGTTGGCACAAGAAAAGGCTGAAATCCTGCCCTGACTTTGTGTGCCAAGCCAACCACTCTAACTCTAGGTTTCATCACCCAGAGGGTGATGCCTTTGTCTAATTTGTCTACCCTGTGAGAGTACCTTTTTCTAATCAGAACATAATGTCCTTCTATGCTAAGGTGGCCCTAGGTCTATTAAGTAAGGGATCTTTGACACTGGAAGGCAGATCCAAGATAATTTGGGATCATCTTTAATGGGGTCCTATGACAAGACATAACTCATTATGATTGGAAATTAATTTGAGCACAATATTTTGGATTTTGGTGGTATGGTCCATATTTTTCAAGACATTATTATTCAAATATGCTATTAACTATAATGTTAATAGCACTCCCACCTGAAAGTGTTTACTAACCTTAAAGACGTATTCTAGTCCTACCTCCCTGACCCATTCAGCCTCCTACCCACTCCTCCAACTCTCCCACTCCCCACCACCAGCATCGTTAGTGGATTTAAAAAAACATTGCAAAGCAGAAGGTGGCAGCCTTACTGCTTAATTTTCTTTATGGCAGTTTGATTACCCAAACTAGGGGTTTGATTAACACCTACATTCTATTTTATAGAAAATACTGTAACTAAAAATGCTTTCAAAGTATAAATTTATGGGCAGCCCCTGTGACTCAGTGAATAGGGCCCCAGCCCCATACACCAAGGGTGGGGGGTTCAAACCTGGCCCCAGCCAAACTGCAACAAAAAAATAGCTGGGCATTGTGGAGGGCACCTATAGTCCCAGCAACTCAAAAGGCTGAGGCAAGAGAATCACCTAAGCCCAAGAGCTGAGGGTTGCTATGAGCTGTGAGGCCATAGCACTTTACTGAGGGCGATAAAGTGAAACACTATCTCTGAAAAAAACAACAAAAAACCCAAAAAACAACAAAGTATAAATTTGGGCTCGGCTCCTGTGGCTCAAGTGGCTAAGGTGCCAGCCACATACACCTAAGGTGGTGGGTTTGAATCCAACCTGGGCCTGCCAAACAACACTCATGGATGCAACCAAAAAATAGCTGGGCATTGTGGCAGGCGCCTGTGGTCCCAGCTACTTGGGAGGCTGAGGCAGGAGACTCGCTTGAGCCCAGGAGTTGAAGGTTGCTGTGAGCTGAGATGTCACGGCACTCTACCCAGGGGGACAGCTTGAGGCTCCTGTC
>NW_003852412.1:9284407-9286613 GCF_000181295.1 Otolemur garnettii
AAAAAAAAAAAAAAGCATAAATTTGCACATGGACGTAACCAAGAACAACACAAAGCAAACACTCTTTTACACTTACTCCAACTTCAAAAACAAAAATCAGACAAACAAAAGTCTGAAACTCTGAATACTCCAGCTCAACAAGGATGACTAAGGACAAAAAAAGACCAAGCAAAATATTTGAATTCTTTTATATTGAAAAGAAGCCAAAAGGAGAGATAGGAACAGGGATGATCTTTCAATGCAAACAAAGGCACATCCCACTGGGAAAGGCACGGCCTGCCAAGGCTTAAAGAAGGGATCTTCTTTTGCTTCCCCCACAACAAGGCTGAAACAATACACAATGTCTCTCAATTTTTCAGGCTGGCCTTGGTCTGAAAATGCTACAGTGGAACTGATTAGTGCTGGGCTAGGCATGAGAGGAAAGTAGGCCATCCCTGTGGGACCCACTGCCTCGGGCTCTTCCTATTGCAATGGTACTCAAGCTTCAGTATCAAAAATGCAGAGTCCCTAAAAATTCTAATACAGGAGATGCAAAATAGAACCAACATTTTTAAAATTAGCGCTGCATCTTTATCAAAACTCTTTCATACACAATGAGAAATTAAAACCAAAAACCATGATATTTCTCTAGCAAATTGAACGAATTTAAACACCTGATTTTTTTGTTTATTTGTGTCATCAACATATAAACTTTACAGGGAAGTACATAAGGTCTCCAATTTTTTTTCTTTCTTTCTTTTTTTTTTTTTTTTGCAGTTTTGCCCCGGGCCAGGCTTGACTCCACCGCCTCCGGTATATGCAATATATGGGGCCAGCACCTTACTCCTTGAGCCACAGATACTGCCCTATTTTTATTTTTTTTTTTTTTAGAGACAGAGTCTTACTTTGTTGCCCTCGGTAGAGTGCTGTGGTGTCACAGCTCACAGGAACCTCCAGCTCTTGGGCTTAGGCGATTCTCCTGCCTCAGCCTTCCTAGTAGCTGGGATCAGAGGTGCCCGCCACAACACCTGGCTATTTTTTTGTTGCAGTTTGGCTGGGGCCGGGTTCGAACCTGCCACCTTCAGTATTTGGGGCCAGCATTGTACTCACTGAGCCACAGGCCACAGGCCACAGGCACCGCCCAAGGTCTCCAATATTAAGTGCACAGTTCAAATGAGTTGGTTTTTTTTGTTTTGTTTTTTGGCCAGGGCTGGGTTTGAACCCTCCACCTCTGGCATATAGGACCAGCGCCCTACCCTTTTGAGCCACAGGCACCGCCCGTCAAATGAGTTTTTAATATGTTGACACCTGTTATGGACTGAATGTTTGTATACCCCCCCAAATGCAAATGTTGAAACTTATTTTTTATATAATACCCCTGGTAGTAGGAGGGGTCCTTTGGGAGGTAATAGGATTCGGTCATGAGGGTGGAGCCCTAATGAAAGGGATTAATGCCTTGTGAGAGTCACAAAGGCCAGATGCAGTGATGCTTGCCTATAGTCCCTGCAATCTGGAATGCTGAAGCAGGAAGAAAACTTCAGTCCAGGATTTCAGGACTGTCCTGCATTACAGTCACATCTGTGGATAGCCATTCCATTCCATCCTGGGCAACATATAGCAAGACTCTGTGTCTAAAAGACTCACGAGATAACTGGCTTTCCCTCTCTACTCTCTGCAACTGAGGATACCACAAGTTCACAGTCTGCAGCATGAAAGATGGCCCTCACAGAACCCTATCATGCTGACACCTTGATCTTTTTTTCTTTGAGACAAAGTCTCACACTAGGTAGGGTACGGTGGCATCATAGCTCACAGAAACCTCAAACTCTTGGGCTTAATTGATTCTCTTGCCTCAGCCTCCCTAGGAGCTGGGACTATGGCACCAGCCACAATGGCCGGCTTTTTTTTTGTTGTAGAGGTCATTGTTGTTTGGCAGGCCCTGGCCAGGTTCAAACCCACCAGCTACAGTGTATGTGACTGGAGCCCTAGCCACTGAGCTATAGGCACCAAGCCTGACACCTTGATCTTGAACTTCAGCCTGGAGAACTATGAGAATAGATTTCCATTGTTTGTAAGCTACCCAGGCTACACTGTTTTTTTTTGTTTTTTTTTTTGTTTTTTGTTTTTTTTTGAGACGGAGCCTCAAGCTATCCCCCTGGGTAGAGTGCCATGGCATTACAGCTCACAGCAACCTCCAGCTCCTGGGCTCAAGCGAGTCTCCTGCCTC
>NW_003852412.1:9286714-9287915 GCF_000181295.1 Otolemur garnettii
CATTTTTTTGGTTGCAGCCATCATTGTTGTTTGGCGGGCCCGGGCTGGGGATTCGAACCCGCCACCTTAGGTGTATGTGGCTGGCGCCTTATCCGCTTGAGCCACAGGCGCCGAGCCTACACTGTTTTTTTATGTCAGCCTGAACGGACTAAGACAACTACCCAAATCAGGACATAGAGCATTTCCCATCTACTAGGTTCACTGCCTCATTCCTCCTCCAGGTAATGTCTCTTCCCAGAAATAACCATTTTACGTCACAGATGTGCCTGTTGCATTTTTTATTTGTTTCTTTGTATTTTATTATGGGTTTTTCTTTCCTTTTCCTTTTTTTTTTTTTTTTTGAGACAGAGTCTCACTTTGTTGCCCTTGGTAGAGTGCTGTGGCCTCATTGTAGCTCACAGCAGCCTCAAACTCTTAGGCTCAAGCAATCCCCTTGCCTCAGTCTTGGTGAGTAGCTCAGACTAGTGATGCCAACCACAACACCTGGCTAGTTTTTCTATTTTTAGTAGAGATGGGGGTCTTGCTCTTGCTCAGGCTGGTCTTGAACTCTTGAGCTCAAACAATGCACTCCTCTTGGCTTTCCAGAAAGCTAGGATTAGGAGCATGAGCCCAGCTGATTTGCCTATTTGTTCGTTGGTTTGTTTGCTTTTGATACAAAGTGTCACTTTGTCACACTGGGTACAGCGCCCTGGGGTAACAGCTCACAGCAACCTCAAACTCTCGGGCTTAAGCAATTCTCTTGCCTCAGCCTCCCAGATAAGATGGAATACACCATTTTTATTTATTTATTTATTTGTTTTGAGACAGAGCCTCAGGCTGTCACCCTGGGTAGAGTGCTGTGGCATCACAGCTCACAGCAATGTCCAACTCCTGGGCTTAAGTGATTCTCCTCCCTCTGCCTCCCAAGTAGCTGGGACTACAGATGAGGCTTACAGCCCTCTTGTTGTTTGGTGGGCTCGGGCTGGAGTTGAACCTGCCAGCTCAGGTGTATATGGCTGGTGCCTTAGCTGCTTGAGCCACAGGCACTAAGCCTTATTTTATTTTTTGAGACAAGAGTCCTGCTCTGTTGCCTCAGGCTAAAGTGTTATGGCATCAGAGCTCACAGCAACCTCAAATTCCTGGGCTCAGGTTTGGCACTTGTGGCTCAAGTGGCTAAGGCACCAGCCACATACACCTAAGGCAGCAGGTTCAAATCCAGCCC
>NW_003852412.1:9292498-9294559 GCF_000181295.1 Otolemur garnettii
GGGCTCAAGCGAGTCTCCTACGAGAGCCCACCACAATGCCCGGCTATTTTTTGGTTGCAGCTGTCATTGTTGTTTGGCAGGCCCAGGCTGGATTGGAACCTGCCACCTTGGGTGTACATGGCTGGCGTCTTAGCCACTTGAGCCACAGACGCAGAGCCTCCATTGTTAACTTTCATGTGTTCAATAAACCTTGTATTTGTGGGACAAATCTCAATTGGCCATTGTATATAATGCTTTTTATATAACAATGGATTTGGGTTTGCAGTATTTGTTGAGGTTTTTTGTTTGTTTGTTTTGTTTTGTTTTTGAGACAGAGTCTCAAGCTGTCATCCAGGTAGAGTGCCATGGCATCACAGGTCACAGCAACCTCAAAGTCTTGGGCTTAAGTGATTCTCTTGCCTCAGCCTCCCAAGTAGTTGGGACTACGGGCACCCGCCACAATGCCCAGCCTTTTTTTGGTTGTAGTTTCATTGTTGTTTGGCAGGTCCGGGCTGGATTAGAACCTGCCAGCTTCAGTGTATGTGGCCTGTGCCCTAGCCGCTGAGCTATAGGCGTCAAGGATTTTTGTACCTGTAGTCACAGGGATATTGGTCTGTACTTTCCTTTCTTTGTGATATCTATGGCTTTGTTATTAGAGTAACACTAGCCTATAGAACAATTTAGAAAGTGTTCTCTTTTCTATTTTTTGGCAGAATCTAAGAAGTACTAGTGTTAATTTTTTAAAGGTTTGGCAGAATTCAAAAGGAAGGCCATTTGTACCCAGGCTTTTTTTGCAGGTAGTTTTTAATTTCTTTCTTTTTTTTAACCAGTTATAAATTTCTCCAGATTTTCTTGTTTTCCTGGGTCAAGTTTTTTGTTTGTTTTTGTTTTTGAGACAGAGTCTCACTGTGTCACCCCTGGTAGAGTGCTGTGGTGTCACAGCTCACAACAACCTCAAACTTGGTCTTGAATGATTCTCTTGCATCAGCCTCCAAAGTAACTGGGACTACAGGTGCCTGCCAGAACACCCAGCTATTTTTCTGTTATTATTGTCAATGTTTTAGCAGGCTGAGGCCAGGTTCGAACCCACCAACCCCAGTGCATTTGGCTGGTGCCGTAACCACTGTCTCATGGGTGCTGAGCCTTCTTGAATCAAGTTTGATAGTTTGTATGTGTTTAGGAATTTTTCTATTTCATCTCAGTTATCTAATTTGTTGGCATATAATTGTTCATAGTATTCCCTTATATCCTTTTTATTCCTATCAGATCAATAGTAATGTCTCCTCTTTTATTCCTAATTTTAGTAATTTGAGTTTCTCTCTTTTTGTCTTGGGTAGTCTTTCTAAAGATTAAAGACTTGTCATATTTTGTTAGTCTTTTCAAAGAACAAACTTTTGACTTTACCTTCTCTATCATTTTTATATTATCTATTGTCACTCTGACCTAAAGTGACCAGATTTTAACATTGGTAAAGCAGGACACCATTGACGGGGGTGGGGGTGGGGAATGATGTTCTTTTTTTTTTTTTTGACCATTATTAGTTTATTTACTTAAGCCATCTCTTGCCACAAGTAAAGGGATGGAAGACTGGTTGGTAATCATATGATAAAAGAAGGTCCCATATGCTTTCTCTGGTCCACATGCAGAGTAATGGTCCAAACTGATGCTGTGGTCCCCAATGTCTGGGTAGTGGTCTAGGTTCTCTTTATTCATCTTCATAACCAGTTGGAAGCAGATTCATGGGAAGGTTGTGGAATAGTATGGTTACCATCTCCCCAGGGAAAGGGCTTGGTCCTGATGCGAAGATGGGAGTAAAGGATGAACTCAGGTCTCTCTTGTTCTCTGTGGCAGAATTTCAAGAATACATTCAGCATACTCACTCCCACCCCGGGAAGGGCGATGAAGAAGATGAGGGCCCTCCACATGTGAGCTCAGCCCTCCTCCCTGTGGGCACCACTCGACATGGGCTGCCCCAGCTGTGGCGGGGACCAACCCAACAGCCCAAAGTGAGCAGTGTAATGCCATGGCACTCTACCAAGAGAGATAAAGTGAGGTTCTGTCTCTACAAAAAAAAAAAAAAAA
>NW_003852412.1:9297654-9303321 GCF_000181295.1 Otolemur garnettii
GAGCCTCTTGATGCTTTTCTAATTGTTTCATCTATTAAAGAATGTGAGATATTTAAGTCCAAATAGTATCATTGAATCATCTTTTTCTCAATTCAATTCTGTCAGGTTTTGCTTCATGTATTTTGGGGCTTAATTTTAGGTAAATACAGGTGTACAATTATTGTATCTTTCTTTCTTTTTTTTTTTCCCTGAGACAGAGCCTCAAGCTATCCCCCTGGGTAGAGTGCCGTGGCTTCACAGCTCACAGCAACCTCCAACTCCTGGGCTCAAATGAGTCTCCTGCCTCAGCCTCCCAAGTAACTGGGACCACAGGCGCCCACCACGCCTGGCTATTTTTTTGGTTGCAGCCGTCATTGTTGCTTGGTGGGTCCGGGCTGGATTCGAACCCACCACCCTAGGTGCATGTGGCTGGCGCCCCAGACACTTGAACCACAGGTGCCGAGCCTATTGTATCTTTCAAGATGGATTAAACTTTCTTTTTTTTACAGCTTTTGGCCAGGGTCGAGTTTGAACCCGCTACCTCTGGCATATGGGGCCAGCGCCCTACTCCTTGAGGCACAGGGACCACCCTGGATTAAACTTTTCTATCACTAAAAATGTCTGTGTTTATCTCTAGAAATATATACATATTTTTTCTTTGAGACAGAGTCTTACTTTGTCACCCTAGGATTGAGTGCTAGGTCTCCCAGGATTACAGTGTAAACCACCACGCCCAGGCCACACGTTTTTTTGTATTAAAATATATTCTGGTTTTAGGATAGCTATTGTAGTTCTCTTTTGCTGTTTGTGAGGCAGGGGAGTGAAGCAGGACTAGACTCTGCCCCAGTAATTCTGTGTAGGAATTAGCCAGGCAGTCTGCAATAAGTACTAAGCTCTAATCACAACCCCCACTGCAGCAGATGTTCCTGTTATCTATATGCCCTTCAGAGGATGCATGTTGAACCCATGTAGTAACCTTGTAACTTCCTTGACCATCTGTTGTCTTTGAGGACCAGCAGCCATGTACCAAGTGCATTGTGCTGGCTTGACCTTTCCTGAATCACGAGATTTTTCACATGCACCCAAGCCCTAAAATCGTATAAAAGGAAAGCCAGAAATTAAATTGGGCTCAGGTTTTGGGGACGCTAGTCTGTGAGTCTCCTGGCCCATGAATAAAGTTACTTCCTCTTCTAAATGGTGCCTGAGGGTCTTTTTATCTGATTGGCTCCTGCTACTTTTGCATTGTATCTTTATCGATCCTTTTGCTTTCAATTTATTTATGTTTTTGATGAACACTATCTGTTTATATGCTTATTGCCATTTGAATTATTCTTTTTTGTAAAGTGCCCGTTCCATGTCTTTTCCTATTATTACACTTTTTGGCATTCTACCAAAGGTGACAAAGTGAGACTTTGTCTCTAAATAAATAAATAATGTATTTGTCTCTTATTGATTTTAGGACTTCTTTATATGTTATAGGGGCTAAAAGAAAGCTTCCCTTTTAACCCTCGGCATTTCACTCAAAGATGTCAACTTACAAAAGGCAGACTTGGTGAAGAAAAAGCGCACAAATTTATTTGATATGTACATAGGTGTTGGGGGATGGGATTCTGGTTCCTGGAACCCCGCTGACCTCATTCAGTTTCTCAGTGGGACTAAATTCAACCCAGGCACTGCTGGAATGGAAAGAAAGTGAGGAGAAACCAAAAGCAAAGCTGGAGCAGCACCGGGCAGCCCTGAATAGGAGGCAAAAGTAACTTTGCATAGGCTTTAGTACAACAGAGAGGAAATTTTATTTAAGAACAAAGAGAAAGCTTAGAGCACTTTTAGGGAGAGATAGAAGTGGATCCCGCTCACAAATGAGAAGAGAGAGACCTTTGCAAAGGGAGTGTAAAGGAATAAATGCCCTTTTTCTTTCCCTTTGAAATTGGTTGTGCAACACTTTCATTGGTCTCTCTGCACCTCCGGGCACCTTCCTTCTCTGTTCATTGTAGATTGCCTCTTACTGTTGCATGAAGACGAGGCCCAATGGAGAGAAAGAGCACGAGCACGCAAACCCCATGTTTATAAGAGGAAAGGCTTTATTCACCAGCCGGAAGCCTACAGCATAGAAGAATTCCAAATGGCCGCGCTCCCCGACTGGCTTGGTCTGTCCCTTTTTATTGACAGTCAATAAGTTCCACCTCACAGGTCCCCCTCTCATTGGCCAGTTTGAATCAAGCGGGAGATGCTATTGCGGCCCCTACAGAACTACAGGATTTCACAGAACTTGGAAATTTCCAGGTTACAAATTCCTAAGAGCTGAGTCACCATGGCGAGGACCCCCGCAGGTGTAACCTCACACCTGGTGATCTCCTTGGGAAGACCTGTTCTCCCAGACCTCACCCGTCTCAGGTATTCTCCCACATCACTTCAGACCCACATTCTTTTGTCTTTTTGGTGAGAATTGCTGCGTGCCAATCTAACTGTTGATTTTACCCATATTTGCAGTCTTTGTGATGTGTAGTGTTCATGCTCAAATGTGGAAACTGTATCCTGTGCAGGACACACTTGATCAATTGAGTCACGATGTTCCCAAATATTCCTAGGGCCCCTCCAGACTTCCTTCCTTCCTTCTTTATTTATTTACTGTTATTTTAATTTTTTCTTAGACAGAGTCTTGATCAGTCGCCCTGAGGTTGAGTGCCATTGCATCATAGCTCACAGTAACCTCAAACTCTTGGGCTGAAATGATTCTCTCTTTTTTTTTTGAGACAGAACGTCAAGCTGTCACCCTGGGTGGACTGCTGTGGCGTCACTGCTCATAGCAATCTCCAGCTCCTGGGCTTAAGCAATTCTCTTGCCTCAGCCTTTCAAGTAGCTGGAACTACAGGCGCCCGCCACAACGCCTGGCTGTTTTTTGGTTGTAGTTGTCATTGTTGTTTGGCAGGCCCAGGCTGGATTCAAAGCCACCAGCTCTGGCATATGTGGCTGGCACCTTAGCCGCTTGAGCTATAGGTGCTGAGCCTCAAGATATTCTCTTACCTCAGCCTCCAGAGTAGCTGGGACTACAGGTCCCTCCAATGCTCAGGGTTTCTTTTTTCAGACAGGGTCTCACTCTTGTTCAGACTAATCTCAACTCCAGAGCTCAAGCAATCCACCTGCCTCAGCCTCAGCCTCCCAGATTGCTAGGGTTATAGGGGTGAGCCACAGAACCCAGCCTTCAGACTTCCTTATTTAGCAGGCTGGCCGGGCCTTCCTCCCATCCCCCTTGAAGTCCCTTTTTGTCCTGTTTCCCAGTAACCTTCTGAATGAACACTTGACCCCAAAATGGGGTCCAGAAGCTTATATACAATCTTGGGATTACAGAAAGAATCATAGTTTGGATGCCGGAAGAATAGCTCATGGGAGGGGAGAGCAGAATTCTGTGAGGGCAATAAATGATTGAAGAATTAATGGGTCCTGGAACAGAGATTAACTTGTAAATACTTTTCTTTGGAATTTGAGTGCATCTGAGAGACAGACATTATCTTGTGAAAGGGTCTGTTCAGATGTGGTCACATTCTCCCCCACCCCACCCCCAGACACAGCCTCAAGCCCTCGCCCTGGGTAGAGTGCCATAGCATCACAGTTCACAGCAACCTCCAACTCCTGGGCTGAAGCCAGTTCCTGCCTCCGCTTCCCAAGTAGCTGGGACTACAGATGCCCACCACAACGCCTGGCTATTTTTTGGTTGCAGCCATCATTGTTGTTTGGCAGGCTGGGCTGGATTTGACCCCGCCAGCTCAGGTGTATGTGGCTGGCGCCTTAGCCACTTGAGCCACAGGCGCTGAGCCTACGCAGCATTATTATGGCAATGGCTGACTAATAGAGTAGATACTGCCAATCTGTTCTCTGAACTGGTTGTTCTAACTTAAACTCAAATTGGCAGTATTTTAACATTCTCATTGCTTCATATCCCCACATCCTCCCATTGAGATGGAGCAGGGATCCCTCTCAGGAGCCTGTTGCCCCACCACAACAAAGCATAGAAATAAAGAAAACGTCTTGAGTCCCTTCAGGAGACATTTCAGTCATGTGGATAGCCTGGAAAAGTAAATAAGCAACTCGATAGACAAGAAGTTAGTAATAATTTAAAGCAATAGTCTCCCAAGTATTGGGAGTCACTGGGTGACTTGGGTCTCAATAGAAACTAAAAGATGGCATTTTATTTTAATTTTCTAATTTTTTTTTTTTAAACACTCTACAGTAGAGTACTGTAGTGTGGCAGCTCACAGCAACTTCAAACTCTTGAGCTTAAGTGATTCTCTTGCCTCAGCCTCCCAAGTAGGTGGGACTACAGGCGCCCACCAGCCTCAGTGAATGTGGCTGGTGCCCTTGGAGGTATGGGCACCAAGCCTATTTCTTCTATTTTTATTTTTATTCATTTATTTTTTTGGGGGACAGAGCCTCAAGCTGTCGCCCTGGGCAGAGCTCCGTAGCATCACAGCTCACAGCAACCTTCAACTCCTCTGCTCAAGCGATTCTCCTGCCTCTGCCTCCCAAGTAGCTGGGACTACAGGCGCCTGCCATCACACATGGCTATTTTTTGGTTACAGTTGTCATTGTTGTTTGGCGGGCCTGGGCTGGATTCGAACCTGCCAGCTCAGGTGTATGTGGCTGGCACCTTAGCTGCTTAAGCCACAGGTGCCAAGCCAATTTCTTCTATTTTTAGTAGGACAAGGGCTCACTCTTGATCAGGCTGGTCTCAAACTCCTGAGCTAAAGTGATCCTTCTTTCCTCTCGAAGTGCTAGGATTACAGGCACAAGCCATCATCGCCCTGTCTACCCTCAAACTTTTTACTATCTGAATAAGAGATACAAACAACTAGGGAAAGAACAGAGAAAAAGAAATACCACAATGGAAGAAACAGCATTGCAGGGGACATAACTATAGCAAGGAGGGTGGAAACGTAAAAGGTTTATGGCAGCACTCTGATGTGCTCTGAGAGGGTCTTATGAGTGCCATGAAAATTTATTAATTAAGTCCAAAGCACAGTAAGTCTACATATCAAAAATTGAAACCTCTTTATAGCCCAGCAAGGTGGCTCACGCCTGTAATCCTAGCACTCTGGGAGGCCAAGGCGGGTAGATTGCTTGAGCCCACAAGTTCGAGACCAGCCTGAGCAAGAGTGAGCTCCCATCTCTAGTTAAAATAGAAAAACTGAAGTAGGGCGGTGCCTGTGGCTCAAAGGGGTAGGGTGCAGGCCCCATATGCCAGAGGTGGCAGGTTCAAACCCAGCCCTGGCCAAAAACTGCAAAAAAATTAAAAAAGAAAGAAAGAAAGAAAAAGAAAAACTAAGGCAAGAGGATACTTGAGCCAAAGAATGGGAGGTTGCTGTGAACTATGATGCCACAACACTTTACCGAGGGTGACAAAGTAAGATTCTGTCTCAATAAAAAAAAAAAAAAAGTTCTGCTTTTAGATAATACAATTTCTCAGCATGTTAAAGATTTATCTGAAAATACAGAATTTCAAGAAATATTGCCCCTCAGAGACGTAAACGTGTTTGTAATTTGGTTGTATAAATCTAATGATATCAGCGTAAATCCCAACTTTTAGCATTCAGTAAATTTGTCTATAAAGAAAAAATCACAGGCTCAGCGCCTGTGGCTCAAGCGGCTAAGGCGCCAGCCACATACACCTAAGGTGGCGGGTTCGAATCCCCA
>NW_003852412.1:9309515-9310662 GCF_000181295.1 Otolemur garnettii
GTCTGGGCTGGGGATTTGAACCCGCCACCTTAGGTGTACGTGGCTGGCGCCTTAGCCGGTTGAGCTATAGGTGCCGAGCCTTTGTATGTGATTTTAATGTAATTATTTTTATTTATTTATTTTTTGAGACAGAGTCTCACTATGTTGCCTGCCAGCAACAGCCATATATACCTGTCCCTGGTATATATGGCTGGCGCCCTAGCCTCTGAGCTACAGGAGCTGAGCCATTATTTTAATTTTATATTTCTTTCTAGTTATCTTTCTCTCAATTTTCTTTCCTGTGCTTGCGGGTTTTTTTTAAAGCTGATATTTTACATATATGCCAGAATTATTCTTCTTTCATTTTCATGAAGCTTACTTGCCCTAACAAATACTTAAATGTTTTACCAAAAATCATGCCTGCTCAGTGAACCGAGCTGGTTTGCTGTTCTGTGAAATCAAACCTTCCCCATCACATTAGTTGAGTACTGTGATCATCTTGCAATATCACTCTCAGTGATTAAAATCACTTCCAGACCCCTTGGTGGTGGATTGTTCCCTTCTGATCTATTATAATACTTGTTGGAAAGGTTTCAAGGCTACAAAAGCAGTAACAGGGGAAGTTTTGGCACACACAGAGCAAAACTGTCTAAACGTGTGGCAATCAAGATGGGCCACACGCCCTAGACTCCATGGCACAAGTAGGTAGCGGAAGCAAATGTTGGGAAAATTCCAAAGCTTCTTTCCAGAGAAGAATTCTGCTTTGCCTACACACCCCTGGACTCCCTTCCACAGGGAGCTCTAGGTCTCTGAGCAGCTACGAATGTTGATTTAGCATTTCAGCTCTCTTGATTAGTTGACCACCTTACCACCTTCTTGGGATTTACAAAGAAAAATGCTTGCCCTCTAAACTCTCCTCAGAAAATATGTGTTTATTTTTCCGCCATTCAATTTATATCACAAATCTAGCCTCAAGAAGTGATATTCAGGGAAGATCACCTAAAATAAAAACATTTTGGTCATGAATCATTATTATTGTTTTTTAGAGACAGAGTCTCACTTTATTGCCCTTGGTAGAGGGCCATGGCGTCACAGCTCACAGCAACCTCCAACTCTTGGGCTTAGGCAATTCTCTTGCCTCAGCCTCCCGAGTAGCTGGGACCATAGG
>NW_003852412.1:9311649-9314886 GCF_000181295.1 Otolemur garnettii
GAACCCGCCACCTTAGGTGTATGTGGCTGGCGCCTTAGCCCGTTGAGCTATAGGCGCCGAGCCCAGACTAGTTTTAAACCAGGGAGCTCAAGCAATCCACCCACCTCGGCCTCCCAGAGTGCTAGGATTACAGGTATGAGCTACCGTGTTCCGTCTTCAACATCTTAATTTGGATGTGTACAAGAATCTCAAACTCAAAATGTCTGAAATTGCACTTAATTACCTACCTAAAAAACTTAACCAATAAAACCCAGCTCTTCTTCTTCTGCTTTTTCTAACCCTCAAAATGTTAACACCGTCTATCCAATAGTCCAAGTTGGAAATCTTAGTTATCATTAATTCTTCTCTTTTCCTCACCATCTACATCTGTCAGGATATGCTAGTTTATGCGGCAGTAACAAACAACCCCAACTCTCAGTGGCTTAACACAACAGAAGTTTATTTCTCACTCTGACTATTGGGGGCTCTGCTCCACTTTGTCAAACTGACTCTCGGACCCAGGATGATGGAGCAGGCTCAATTTGCAACATTTTTGGTCACCACAAAGAGGGAGAGAGCGCTAAAGGGTTTCTTCTTGACTTTGGATGGTGGACCCAGAATCCACATGTATCACCTCTGCTGGAGCTGTTAACTTGGCCCCACCACCCAACTGTGGGAGGCCAGGATGGACAATCCTACCATGTGTGCAGAAGAAAAGTCTCTAGGCAGCATCAATGACTATCTTTGTATGGTCCCCAGAAACAGACCCAGAGGTGAAGGTTCATGGGAAAGTGATTTTTGAGAAAGTGTTGTCAGGGGCAGCAACTGTGTCTCAAAAGGGTAGGGCACTAGTCCCATATTCTGGAGGTGGTAGGTTCAAACCCAGCCCTGACCAAAAAAGAAAAAGAGAGTGTCAGGAAAAAACAACCAAGGCGCAGGGAAGCAAAAGGGAAAGGAGAAAGTGAGCAAGTATTCAACATCAAACAAAGTCCCATGGAGGATCATTTAGGCTCAGCTTCACAGATGGATTCTGGAGATAGCCATATCTCAGAGTAGTCTGGACTGGGGCTAGGACCTGGAGTCTTTTCTATTTCTGCACCAGGAGTCTTTCCGTAGGGTTCTCCCCAGGGAGATGTAATTCCCTGGTATTTCTTCTGGCTCACCTTGGAGATGTTAGCTGTTGGAAGTGAAAGCATAGCATGAAAATGGTGAAGGGACCTGAAAGCGTAAAGGTGGAGCATTGATATTATCATCCACTACACAAACCTCCAATCCAACAAATCACAGCAGCCTGCCAGTTACATCTCCAGACATTTCCTACATGGTTCCATTTCTCTCTATTCTCTAGCTCCCCTCTCCCTCAAGGACCCCCCAAGCCTGTTACCTTTGATCTTCTGCACTCCTGCAACTAGAATACTGATCTGTACTCTTGACAGCTCTAATCTAGTCCTCACGCTATAGCCAAATTGTTCTTTCTGATTCAGGTGGCCTTTTCCTGATGATACCTCCAACTCGTCATGCTGGCTTTCTATTGAAAATGCAATCCTGGGGGTGGCACTGTGGCTCAGTGAGCAGGCCGCTGGCCCTATATACCGAGGGTGGCGGGTTCAAACCCAGCCCCAGCCAAACTGCAACAAAAAATAGCCAGGTGTTGTGGCAGGTGCGTGTAGACCCAGTTACTTGGGAGGCTGAGGAAAGAGAATCACCTAAGCCCAAAAGCAGGAGGTTGCTATGAGCTGTAACGTCACAGCACTCTACTGAGGGCAACAAAGTGAGACTCTGACTCTAAAAAAATAAAATAAATAAAAAACAAACAAAAAAAAGAAAATGCAATCCTGGCTCAGCGCCTGCAGCTCAGTGGCTCAGGTGCCCACACATACACTGGGGCTGTTGGGTTCGAACCCGGCCCAGGCCTGCTGAACAACGACAACTGCAACAAAAAAAATAGCTGGGTGTTGTGGCGGATGCCTGTAGTCCCAGCTACTTGGGAGGCTGAAGCAAGAGAATTTCTTAAGCCCAAGACTTTGACGTTGCTGTGAGCTGTGACACCATGGCACTCTGCTGAGGGTGACATAGTGAGACTCTTGTCTCCAAAAAAAGAAAAGAAAAGAAAATGCAGTCTCCATTACGCAGATGAGAAACTGAAGCAGAGAAGTTAAGTAACTTTCCATTAGTCATTTCAGTTACATTTCAGGTAACTGGCAGAGCCAGAATATGAATCTAGTATATATTAACTCCAAAGCCTTTTCCATTATATTTTACTGTTTCTGTATGATGATTAACTTGCCCACATTGTCCTGAGTACCACCTAATTCTATAAGCTTCAAACTCAATTTGTTTAAAGCCAAATTAATCATCTTCCTTCCCTCCCTTAGCAAATGTCCCTGCTGCTGAGATTCCAGTGTCAATAATAACCCTACATCCTTGCTGTCAATCTTGGCTTTCTCTTCTCCTATCTTGTTCCAAGTTATTTCCACAGTTATTATTATAATTTGTTTGTTTGAGAGAGAGTCTCACTCTGTCACCCTGGGTAGAGTGCCACCATATCATCATAGCTCACAAAACCCTTAAACTCTTGGGCTCAAGACATTCTCTTGCCTCAGCCTCCAGAGTAGCTGGGACTACTGGTGCCCACCACAACACCTGGATAGTTTTTCTATCTTTAATAGAGATGATGGTTTCACTCTTGCTCAGGCTAGTCTCCAACTCCTGGAGCTCAAGCTATCCACCTGCCTCAGCCTTCAAGAGTGCTAGGATTCCAGGAGCAAGCCACTGTGCCTGAATTCCAGAGTTATTATACTTCTAATTCCTAAATGCCCACCATTGCAAGTAGGGCTGGCTATATGTGGCCCAAGCTGTGGCATCCAGAGGACTCAACAAGTGTCCCTATGTGGGAGGTCCTGGAGCTAGGCCGAAAGAGGCCTCATTAGTAGTGGGTAGCATTCCAACAATGCTCTGTGCCAAGAAATGAGATCAGAATCCAGGGAATGAAGCCAAAGTTGGCCAGTCGGTTTGCCAAGCTGGAAGTTCTTGGACACGATTATAAGCAACAAAGAAGCCAATAGAGAGGGAGAAATTAACTGATAATGAAAACTAAAGAAGCAGTAATGGATGAAGCAGGGTCCTGGGGGGAGCCCATATGTCCATATGTCCCATTGGCAGAGGGCTGGATCTGACGATTGGGGTCCTAGGGAAAGGGAGATGTGTGCCTGGCAATAGTAGGTGCTCAAAATAGTAGCAAAAGTTCTTTTTTTTTTT
>NW_003852412.1:9315426-9319237 GCF_000181295.1 Otolemur garnettii
GTGGCTGGCGCCTTAGCCGGTTGAGCTATAGGCGCCGAGCCTAATTTATCTTTTTAAAAAACCTGACACTTGGGGCGGCGCCTGTGGCTCAAAGGAGTAGGGCACCGGCCCCATATGCTGGAGGTGGTGGGTTCAAACCCAGCCCTGGCCAAAAACTGCAAAAAACCCAACTAAACAACAACAACAAACCCTGACATTTGGCTGGGTGCAGTGGCTCATGCTCATAATCCTAGCACTCTGGGAGGCTGAGGTGGGTATAGTGCTTGAGTTTAGGAGTTCAGAGACTAGCCTGAGCAGGAGTGAGATGCTGTCTCTACTAAAAATGGAAAAACTAGGGGGGTGGCCCTGTGGCTCAAAGGGGTAGGGCGCTGGCCCCATATGCTGGAGGTGGTGGGTTCAAACCCAGCCCTGGCCAGAAACTGCAAAAAAATAAAAAATAAAAATAAAAATAAATTAAAAAAAAGAAAAACTAGCCAGGCATCTTAGCAGGTGCCTGTAGTTTCAGCTACTTTAGAGGCTGAAGCAGGAGGATTGCTTGGGCCCCAGGAGTTAGAGGTTGCTGTGAGCTATGATGCTGTAGTACTCTACAGAGGGCGATGGAGTGAGAGTGAGACTTTGTCTCAAACCAACAAACAAACAACTCTGGCATTTGTCTTCATATTCCTAAGTAACGTATTTCTATTTCTTGATTTATCGATTTGAAACTGCTAACTTCCTATGAGGTAAATGATGACTTAATGTATTATATTACCACTTCCTACTTCCCCTCTTTTTCTCCTTCAGTAAAAAATAATTCTAGATAGGGCAGTGCCTGCGGCTCAGTGAGTAGGGTGCTGGCCCCATATACTGAGGGTGGCGGGTTCGAACCTGACCCCGGCCAAACTACAACAACAAATCAAAATCAAATCCTGAGTCTCAGCTAAAAGTAACCTCTCTGGTTGACATACAACCTTAGTGTGCCAAGAGGTATAACTAACCCCAATTTGCTTAGTTATAATTGTTTTATGATATCTTTTGACCATAGGAAAATTAGAATTGAATATAAAAAACAAAGTGAATCATATCCATAATGTGTTAAGATTTAAAATATATTAGTTTTCTTTTTTTTTTCAGAGTGAGCCATCTCGGTGGCTAATGGGGCTTGTGACCTGGGTACGTTTATCATCATTACCCCAGGGGACAGGAACCAGTATCTGTATTCTTGTGAAGACATATCTAGAAAAGGCTGCATGGGCCAGTGGAAAGGAGACATGTGTGCGAGAGAAACAGAGAGACCCAGGGACAAAGAGAGACAAAGCTGGGTTTCTTACATTTTCTTTCCTCTTTTAACTTTTTTCTATTTTTACTAAAGAGGGAAAAAATGACATTCGGCTCCCCTGGAAAGGATCAGAGTCACAATAGCTCCTCGGTCTTCCAGGGGCATAGTTTTTCCTTGTGAGGCTGCAAGAAATGGACAGTTCTGAGCGACCATCTTTCAGGCTCTGATTGCCTAATCAGCCTTCTGATTAGGGGAGGCCAGAGGGGAGGGATGGGACCTTGGGTAATGGCATAATGGCAGTATCTCCCACCCCTCACCCTGAGCACGGTGCTAACTATTTTCTGGCCAGGAGTTAGAGGCCAACACTGGGACCCGGGCTCACAGACACCACCACCAAGCATGGAAGCCAGCCCTGGAGTGTGGGTTTGGGGGGCTTGGGGTAGATGGGGGGTGCTCAGCCACAGCAGTCCAAGGTGAAGGCGAGGAGAGAGGCTTCGTTTCCATGAAGAAGTGTGCTCCACTTGTTTCAGTTTGCTAGGGCTGCCCTTACTAAGTGCCCAGTTTTCTATTGGGCTGTGTAACCAATTACCACAGTCACTTAAAACAGCATGCATTTATTATGTCATTTATTATGCTCAGCCACAGCAGTCCAAGGTGAAGGCGAGGAGAGAGGCTTCGTTTCCATGAAGAAGTGTGCTCCACTTGTTTCAGTTTGCTAGGGCTGCCCTTACTAAGTGCCCAGTTTTCTATTGACTGTGTAACCAATTACCACAGTCACTTAAAACAGCATGCATTTATTATGTCACTGGCTGGCGAGGTGGCTCACACCTATAATCCTAGCACTCTAGGCTAGGCTCACACCTATAATCCTAGCCAAGGCGGGTGGACTGCCTGAGCTGATTGTTTCGAGACCAGCCTGAGCCAGAGCAAGACCTTGTCTCTAAAAAAAATAGCCAGGTGTTGTGGTGGGTGCCTATAGTCCCAGCTACTGGGGAGGCTGAGGCAAGAGAATTGCTTGAGCTGAAGAGTTTGAGGTTGCTATGCAGTTGCTGTGAGCTATGACATCACAGCATTCTACCAAGGGTGACAAAGTGAGATTCTCTCAAAAACAAACAAAAAAACCAAATAAACATTTATTATGTCAGTTTCTGAGGATTAGGAGCGTAGGCCGGGTCTTCCACTCAGTCAAGGGTGGGGAACCTGCAGCCTTAAGGCCACCTGTGGCCCTCCAGAACCCCAAGCTTTTATCAAAAGGATTTGTTCTGTACAATTTGGATTCACTCAAAAGGCCCCAGCCAAGGATCCAGAAGGCCCCAACTCCATGGGAGGCTGAGGCAAGAAAATCGCTTGAGCCCAAGTGTTTGAGGTTGCTATAAGTTGTGATGCCACAGCACTCTACTGAGGGTGATATAGTGAGACTCTATCTCAAAAATAAATTGGTAATTGATTTAGATTTGGGATTTTGAGTTAAGAGTTATGAAAGAGGTTCAATAAATTTTGAAATTGTATTAGACCAATCGAAATAACTTAACATCCACCATACTCATTATGCTAATTTATTACAACTATTAGAAATATTGAAGTACTTGAAAGGGTAGCAGCCAGTCTCCAAAGATAGCCCCCATCAATTTATACATTCCCAGTGTGTGAATTCTGCTCCTCCTAGCAAGGAACGTTTACTTCTCCTCCCCTTCAATCAGGGCTACCCTTGTAACTGGCTCTGACCCAGAGAATGCAGCAGACAGAATGTTCTTGTCTGTGAGCCTCGCCCCCCACCAGGACTGGTAGCTTCCACTTTTTGCCTCTTGAAATGATCTTTCTTGGAACCCAGCTGTCACCCGATAAGGAAGTAAATCATGTATTTGATTGCAGAATGTAGAAAGAACTCTTAAAATTGAAAAAGAAGACAAACAATCTAGTTTAAAAATTGGGCAAAATATATATTTTTTGAGACAGAGTCTCACTATGTCACCCTCAGTAGAGTTCTGTGGTATTGTAGCTCACAGCAACCGCAAACTCTTGCGCTTAAGTGATTCTCTTGCCTCAGCTTCCGCAGTAGGTGGGACTACAGGTGCCCGCTACAATGCCCAGCTATTTTTTTTGTTGTCGTTGCAGTTGTCATTGTTGATTTTAGCTGGTCCAGAATGGGTTCAAACCCACCAGCCTGGCGTATGTGGCCGGCGCCCTACCCACTGAGCTACGGGCACCGCCTGGGCAAAAAAATTTTGAGTAGACATTCTACCAAAAAACATTTAGGAATGGCTAATAAGCACACGAAAAGATGCTGGACACCACCAGTCAGG
Organism: Otolemur garnettii; assembly: GCF_000181295.1. Taxonomy (NCBI): domain Eukaryota; kingdom Metazoa; phylum Chordata; class Mammalia; order Primates; family Galagidae; genus Otolemur; species Otolemur garnettii. The sequence goes on from NW_003852412.1 coordinate 9,318,988, forward strand.
GAAATGTAAATTAAAACCACAAGGAGATACCATTTCACACCTACTAGAATGAGTATAATAAAAAAGACAGATGTGGTGGCTCATGCCTGTAATCCTAGCACTCCAGAAGGCTGAGATGGGTGATTATCTAAGCTCAGGAGTTCAAGAGCAGCCTTAGCAAGAGTCAGACCCCATCTCTACTAAAAATAGAAAAACTAGCTGGGCTAGTTAGTTTCAAAGTCAGCTTGAGACTCTGTCTCAAAAAAAAAAA
>NW_003852412.1:9320438-9324515 GCF_000181295.1 Otolemur garnettii
CACAGCTCACAGCAACCTCCAACTCCTGGGCTCAAGCGAGTCTCCTGCCTCAGCCTCCCAAGTAGCTGGGACCACAGGCGCCCACCACAACACCTGGCCACTTTTTGGTTGCAGTCATCATTGTTGTTTGGCGGGCCCAGGCTGGGGATTCGAACCCGCCACCTTAGATGTATGTGGCTGGAGCCTTAGCCGCTTGAGCCACAGGCCCCGATCCTGTTTTTACATTTTAAAGAGACAAGAGTCTCACTGTGTCACCCTCGGTAGAGTGCTCTTATGTCACATCACACAGCAACTTACAGGTCCTGGGCTTAGGCGATTCTCTTGCCTCAGCCTCCTGAGTAGCTGGGACTACAAGCGCCCACCACTATGCCTGGCTATTTTTTGTTGCAGTTTGGCCAGGACTGGGTTTGAACCTGCCATCCTCGATATATGGGGCTGGTGCCCTACTCACTGAGCCACAGGAGCCACCTAGGCCCTGATTCAAATTAACCAGCCCTAAACCTACACACCTTGTCACACCTACCCCTTTGAGTGGACACTTTTTGTTTTTTTTTCAGATTAATATAAGGGTACAGGCTTGGCGCCTGTGACTTAAGCAGCTAAGGAGCCAGCCACATATACCTGAGCTGGTGGGTTCGAATCCAGCCTGGGCCGGCCAAACAATGACAGCTGCAACCAAAAAATAGCTGGCCGTTGTGGCAGGCACCTGTGGTACCAGCTACTTGGGAGGCAGAGGTAGGAGAATCTCTTGAGCCCAGAAGTTGGAGGTTGCTGTGAGCTGTGATGTCACAGCAGTCTACCTAGGACGACAGCTTGAGGCTCTGTCTCCAAAAATAATAATAATAATAATAAAAATAAAAAATAAGGGTACATATGACTGAGTTACGTTGTTTGCATTTGTTAGGTATCCTGTGGAGCTTACTATCCCCTATCCTTCCCCCCTCCCCCCTGCTCCGATTTAATTGCGTTTTCTTTTGAGAAGGCCTGTAGATGTTCATCTCCTAGTTTCAGATTAGGGGGTTTTTCTTTTTTGTTGTTATTTAGACAGAGTTCACTCTGTCACCCTTGGTAGAGTGCCATGGCATCAGAGCTCCTATCAACCTCAAACTGTTCGGCTCAAGAGATCTTGTTTTTCTTGAGACAGAGTCTCATTATGTCACCCTCAGCCTCCCAAGTAGCTGGGACTCCAGGTGCCCATCACAATGGCCAGCTAGTTTTTCTATTTTTAGTAGAAATGGGAATAGGGTTGGGAGGCGTTAAGTCTCACTTTTTCTCAGGCTGGTCTCGAACTCCTGAGCTCAAGCAATCCACTCGCCTTAGCCTCCCAGAGTGCTATGATTTACTGGTGTGAGCCACCTCGCCTGGCCTCAAATTAGTATTAAGTACATGGGGTGCTTGCTCTTCCATTCCTGAGATACTTTACTAAAGAGAATGTTCTCCACCTCCATCCAGGTAAATAGAAAAAATGTACTCTCCATCTTTTTTAGGGCTGAATATATGCCATGGTATACCACAGTTTATTAATTCATCCAAGGGTTGCTGGGCACTTGGGTTGTTTCCACATCTTTGTGATTATGAACCGAGCTGCTATAAACATTTAAGCACAAATGTCCTTGTGATAAAATGATTTTTTTTTCTGCCAGGTAGATACCTAGGAATGGGATTGCAGGATCAAATGGGTTACTTTTAGCTCTTTGGGGATTTTTTCTTTCCAACAAGGCTATACTGGTCTGTGATCCCACCAACAGAGGGTAAGTGTTCCCTTCTCTCTGCACCCTCACCAGCATCTGCAAGGTTGGGATTTGTGATGTGGGCTATTCTCATTGGGGTTAGGAGATATCTCCAGGTGGGTTTGATTTGCCTTTCTCTGAGGACTAGGAGGAGCTTGTAATCACTCTTGGCCTGGCTCCCCCATGTGGCCTCTAGAGGCAGAGCATGCTCCTCCCTGGGGGAAAATACAATAAGCTATCTTTTTGAGGGCGGTCATCTGATCTGTTTGCCTCATCATACCTGAATAAAAATAAAACCAACATTTCAAAACAATATGTTTACTACATGATCCAGCAGTTCCACTCTTGGGTATTCAACCTAGTGAAATGAAAACAATTTCCACACACAGATTTGTCCATGCATGCTCAAAGCAGCATTATTTGTAATAGCCAAAAAGTAGAAACAACCCAAATATCCACCAGATGAAGAATGGATGAACAAAATGTGTTTTGGAATACTTAGAAACGAAAGTATTGAGCTATTAATAGAAGTGGTGCAGCCTTGCCAGGTTCACTGCCTGCTGCTTGGAGTAGAAGCGACACACTGAGACAGGCCGGGGCACAGCAGAGAGAGCAGCATCACAAGCGCCATGCGGGGAGGCTGCAGGACTTCCTCAGATCTCTCTCCGGAACATGGGAGAAAGAGGTTTGTTTGTTTTTGCTTTTCGAGACAGCGTCTGACTCTGTCGCCCTGGATAGAGTGCTGTGGTGCCATCATAGCTCACAGCAACCTCGAACTTATGGGCTTAAAAGATCCTCTTGCCTCAGCTTCTCGAGTAACTGGAATTACAGGTGCCTGCTGCAATGCCTGGCTAGTTTTTCTATTTTAGTAGAGTTGGGGGTCTCACTCTTGCTCAGACTGGTCTTGAGTTCCTGAGCTCAAGTAATCCACCTGCCTCAGCCTCCCAGAGTGCTGGGATTATAGCTGTGAGCCACCTGGCCTGGTCCAAGAAAAGAGTTTTTAAAGATGGATTTGCAGGCAATGAGATCTGATAATGGGTGGCATTTGGGGCAGAACCATGGGGGTCTTTGCTGAGTCAGTTCTTGGATGGTGGTCACAACACCGGTGCTGTCAGTTCCTTGGTTTGGGCCACTGGTCTGGGTGGGTCAGCTGTGCCCCTGAGACCCAAAGCCTAGAAGATAACCTCAAAAATGAGCCTTAGGTTTCACAAGGGTGAGGGGAGCAATGAAGAAAGCTAGGAATCTTTATGACCAGCAGGTCTATGAGTCCTGAGTAGTGGGCAATTATAGGAAAGCAGGAGAATAGCTAGGAGACAATAGCTGGTTATATATAAATAGATTCCCTTATTGCAGTTCCCAACTTGTGATCCTTTATTCATTTCATAAAGGGTGGTTTCAAATGCTAAAACACGTATGAACCTAAAAATAATTATGCTTGGGCGGCGCCTATAGCTCAAAGGAGTAGGGCACCAGCTCCATATACCCGAGGTGGTGGGTTCAAACCTCACCCTGGCCAAAAAAATTATGCTTAGTGAAAGAAACTAGGGGCAAAAGACCACATACTGTCTCTTTTATACAAACGTTCTGAGAAGACAAATCTATAGAGAAAAAAGAATATATTTATGATTGCCTGAGGCTGAGGGGTTGACCGCAGATGGGCATGATGGCTCTCTCTGGGATGATAACCATGTGCTGAAACTGGACTGCATCGATGGTTACACCACTGTAAATTTGCATCATTGAATTGTACATTTAAAATGGGTGAACTTTATGGTGTGTAAATTAAAGCCCAAACAAAGCTGTTTCACAAAATCAGTATAGGCTTGGTGCTCATAGGTCAGTGGTTAGGGCACTGGCCTCATACTGGGGCTGGCGGGTTCAAACCCGGCCTGGACCTGCTAAACAACAATAACAAATACAACACAAAAATAGCCAGGCGTTGTGGCAGGCGCCTGTAGTCCCAGATACTTAGGAGGCTGAGGCAAGAGAATCACTTAAGCCTAAGAGTTTGAGGTTGCTGTGAGCTGTGATGCCACAGCACTCTATCAAGGGCTACATAGTAAGACTATCTCAAAAAATAAAATGAAATGAAATAAAAAAATAAATAAATTGGCTCAGCGCCCATGGCACAGTGGTTATTGCCCTGGTCACATACACTGAGGCTGACGGATTTGAACCCAGCCCAGGCCAGTTAAAAACAACAACGACAACTGCAACAAAAAATAGCTGGGCATTGTGGTGCATGCCTGTAGTCCCAGCTACTTGGAAGGCTGAGGCAAGAGAATCTAAGCCCAAGAGTTTGAGGTTACTGTGAGCTGTGATGCCACAGCACTCTACTGAGGGCAAC
>NW_003852412.1:9326047-9327621 GCF_000181295.1 Otolemur garnettii
GCCGGTTGAGCTATAGGCGCCGAGCCGACAGTTTATTTCTTTTCTTTCTTTCTTTCTTTTTTTTTTAGAGACAGCGTCCTACTTTGTCTCCCTCAGTAGAGTGCTGTGGTATCACAGCTCACAGCAACTTTCAGCTCTTGGGCTTAGGTGATTCTCTTGCCTCAGCCTCCCAGGTAGCTAGGAGTACAGGTGCCCACCACAATACTCGGCTATTTTTTGTTGCAGCTTGGCCAGGGCCAGGTTTGAACCTCCCACCCTCAGTATTTGGGGCTGGCGCCCTACTCACCGAGCCATAGGCGCCTCCCCAACAATTTATTTCTGCCTGGGCACACTACAGGTTATATATAATAGGATGGCAAAGTCTATCCACAGAGAAGCCAGTGGAAATCCTTACAGAGCCAGAGGGATATATGTGTGGGGGGGTGGTGATGCATGAGCGGTGGGCTGTGGAGTAGAGAGTGGAGAGGTGAGGCTGGTGACCTAGTCACTGGAGGACTGGGTAAGGACTTTTGTCTATTTTAAGAGCAAAGGGAAGCCATTACAATATCTGTTTCCTTTCCAAAACACTTTAAATTTGAAAAGATCAGTTTATGGAGGATTGAGACAGTATTTGTTGAACTAGGATTGTGGCAATGAAGTTAGAAAGAAATGGGCTGGGCAGGTGGCTCATGTCTGTAATTCTGCAGCTCTGGGAGGCTGAGATGGGTGGCTTGCCTAAGCTCCAGAGTTTGAGATCAGCCTAAGGAAGAGCAAGACCCCATCTCAACTAAAAATAGAAAAACTAGCTGGGTGTTGTAGGGGGCGCCTATAGTCCCAGTTACTCTGGAGGCTGAGGCAAGAGAATAGCTTGAGCCCAAGAGTTTGAGGTTGCTGTGAGCTGTGATGATGCCACAGCACTCTATTTAGGATGACAGAGTGAAACTCTGTCTCAAAAAAAAAAAAAAAAAAAGGTGGCTCCTGTGGCTCAAAGGAGTAGGGCGCTGGCCCTATATGCTGGAGGTGGCAGGTTCAAACCCAACCCCAGCCAAAAATAAAAAAAAAATTAAAAATTTAAAAAAAAAGGAAAGAAAAGAGGTTGGAAAGAAATGGATGGAAAAGGAGATATGGAGATATTCAGGGAATAGAATAGAAAGGACTGAGTGATGGTTTAATGTGGGAGGAAATACAGGAGAGGGGTTAAGTCCGGGTGAGTCCTATGTTCGCATCCTGTGCCGCCAGGTGTCCTCACTGAGGCAGGGAACACCAGTGGAGGAGACCAGATCCCCTGTCTCCTTTTTAGTCTCAGGAAAGCCTTCTAGCTCAGTGTTTTCCAACTTTTTTTTTTTTAGACCGAGTCTCACTATGTCACCCTCAGTAGTGCCGTGGCGTCTTAGTTCACAGCAAACTCAAACTCCTGGGCTTAAGCGATTCTCTTGCCTCAGCCTCCCAAGTAGCTGGGACTACAGACGCCTGCCATAACACCGGCTAACTTTCCTATTTTTAGTAGAGACAGGGTCTTATTCTTCCTCAGGCTGGCCTTGAACTCCTGAATTCAAGCAATCCACCCAATTCAGCCTCCTAGTGGTTTTTCAACC
>NW_003852412.1:9328247-9337449 GCF_000181295.1 Otolemur garnettii
GGCTAAGGGGCCAGCCACACACACCTGAGCTGGAGGAGGCCGTGCATCTGAGGATTCATCAAAGCACTGGACACCATGGTAGTTACTGTCCTTGATGATAGGCCAACTTCAATACATCCTTCTTGGCTGATTGAATTTTTCCATCTTGTTGTTTTTTATTTTGTTTTTTCTATAAGGACAAAGAGGAGCATGGATGCGGGCTAAGTCAGCGATAGTATCTGCACAGGAGGCCCTCTGAGGTGTGGTCTTCCCTCCCCCCAGGCCCCGTTGCTCCATCCACGCCTGCAGGCTCCGACTTTATGAGGCTGTTACAAACCCACAGGCTCTGGACGCTTTTTCACCCACATTGCTGTTTCTCTTTCCTTTCAAACAGAATCTTGATTTTCCTTCGGATTTCAGCAAGAGGTATAATTTCTTCTCAGAAGTCTTTCTGGGTCTCCTGTTCCCTCCTTCTGTAGTGTCTCCAGTTGACCTCCATGTTCTCACACTGGACACTCACTGATCATTGGTTTCCTGGCCTGTGAGCTCTTCAAGGGTAGAGACCATAGTGCACTCAAGTCTGTTGGCAGCAGTGTGACTCATGAGTAAATGTTTGCTGAACGAGTGAATTCAGTCCTATGTTGAGTTTCATTAATGACTACTACAGTATTTTTTTTTTTTTTGAGATAGGGTCTCACTGTGTTGCCCTGGCTAGAGTACTGTGGCATCACAGCTCACAGCAACCTCCAACTCCTGGGCTTAAGCGATTCTCTTGCCTCAGCCTCCCAAGTAGCTGGGACTATAGGTGCCTGCCACAGTGCCTGGCTCTTTTTTGTTGCAGTTGTCATTGTTGTTTAGCTGGCCCGGGCCAGGTCTGAACCTGCCAGCTTCCATGTACGTGGCTGGTGCCTATGGGTGCTGAGCCACAACTACTACAGTTTGAACCTGGTTCAACAAAAGTTCACACGTTTGAAACATATCTCCAGGCCAACAGTGTTGGGAGAGGAGACTTAATAAGAGGTGACTGGATCAGTGTGACCACCCAGGGGTGGGTTAGTTATCAGGAGTGTGGGTTTGTTACAACGTGAGTCTGGCCCTCTTGCTCTCTTGCCCTTCCTCTTTCCACCTTGGTATAATACAGCACCAAGGCCCTCACCAAATGTAGCCTGTCGAACCTAGACCTCCCAGACTCCAGAACCATGAACCAAGTTAATCTCTACTGTTTATAAGTTATGCAGTGGTTTCCTGTTATACAAGTAGCAGCAACAATGGTCAGTGACCTGTTACTGCACATTGTCTTTCTCGTTCCATCTTCACCCTCTGCAAATTAGACATGATGTTATATAGACAAGCAGGAAGTCTTCTGACTTCTAGTGAAGGCTTAGTGTATTAGTTTGCTGGGGCTACCATAACAAAGTACTGCAGACTTTTTTTTTTTTTAGACGGAACCTCAAGCTATTCCCCTGGGTAGAGTGCCGTGGCATCACAGCTCACAGCAACCTCCAACTCCTGGGCTCAAGCGAGTCTCCTGCCTCAGCCTCCCAAGTAGCTGAGATCACAGGCGCTCACCACAACGCCCGACCATTTTTTTTGTTGCAGCCATCATTTTGTTTGGCAGGCCCGGGCTGGGGATTTGAACCCACCACCTTAGGTGTATGTGGCTGGCGCCTTAGCCACTTGAGCCACAGGCGCCAAGCCTGCATACTTTGAGAGTTCATTTTCTCACAGTTCTGGACACTGAAACAGTTCTCACAGTTCTGATACCAAGATCAAGGTGGCAGCAGGGGTGGCTTCTCCCGAGGCCTTTCTCTTGGCCTGCAGGTGGCTGCCTTGTTGCGTCCTCACATAGCCTTTCCTCTCTGCACCTGCATCCTTGGCATGTCCAAATTTTCTTATAAGGATGCCATTCAGATGAGGATGGAGCTCACCCCTGTCACCTCATTTTAATTTAACCACCTCTTTAATGACCTTCTCTCAAAATATAGTCACATTGAGATACTGTTGGGTAGGGCTTCAACATATGAATGGGGCGGGGGAGGTGCAGTTATGCCCATAACTCTTGGTGTTCTCCATCACACTGCTTCTCACTAAGGACCCAGTGAGGGGTAGGCTTTGTGGGGAAACTCATTTCAAGTCCTGGAGTTGCCCTTAATAGGAGAACTTGGAATTGTTGCTAGTTTCTAGAGTAGATCAATGTAAAGAGGGGCTCATGATATATTTTAACAGTCCCACCCTTGTGGTCAGCCCTGGAGGGAGCCAGGATGCCGGAGCTGGAGACATGGGCAATGCCTCACTGTGGTCTTCCATTATGCATCTTTGGTGGAACTAAGAGCTTCAGCCCCCTATTCCAGAGAATATTTTCAAACAAGGAAAAAAATAAAATTTCCTTGAGTGTCATTTCCACACCTTATCTTGTTTATCCAGCCTTCATGGAAATTCCAAAAAATATCAAAATAAACAAAATACAAAAAGATGGAAATCTAGAGTTTGCACCATGAACTCCTGCAAAAGCGAGAAGAGAGCAAATATTCTGTCTTATTCATTTGTGGGGACATTACAACCTATTATGGACTGAATATTTGGGTCCCCCAAATTTATATATTGAAGCCCTAACCTCTGGTATAACGATGTAATTTAGGTTAAATAAGTTCATATGGGTGGGGCCCTGATCCAACAGGATTAGTGTCCTTATAAGAAGAGACATTAGAGAGCTCTTTCTGTCTTTCTTCATGCACACACACCATGGAAAGGCAATGCGAGGGCACAGAGAGAAGGTGGCTATCTGCAATTCAGGAAGAGACCCTCACCAAAAACCAAACTGCACAGAATGTAGGCTCCAAAATTGTGAGAAAATGTGTAAGCACCCAGCCTATGATATTTTGTTATTGGCAGTCTAACCAGAATAAGACATAGTCCTTGGAATATGTTCTGTACAAGTGAGTAATCAATAAATATTTGTCAGATGTACGTGCATATAATAGTATGTTTGTAAAAAAGAGTTCTGTTAAAAATACCTATTTCTAAGCCATGTGCAGTGGCAGGTGCACGTAGTTCCAGTGCCTCAGGAGGCTGAGGCAGGAGGATCATTTGGAACCAGGAGTTTGAGGTCTCAGTGAGTTGTAATTGTGCCTGTAAAGAGCCACTGCACTCCACTTTGGGCAGCATAGTGAGATTCCATTTCTAAAAAAAATTAAAAAATATATATACAGGTATACACACACACATATAGCTGTCTCCAAATATTGTGATTGGGGGGGGGTTTCCATTTTTATTACATTCCATATGATTTGAACTCTTTACAGTCTATGTTTGTTACACTGTAAAGTTTTTAAAAAAGCAATTTCAAAGGCATGTGTCATACATAGCTAGATGGCTTGGCACTCAGGACATAGAATGATGTAGCCATGAGTCCCAGAGCAACTGGGTCTTAGAGCAGCAGAGACATCCCCTTTGGGCTGTACATGATGTTTCCTACCAAAGTCAAGCCAACTGTTGGGGGTGAATTTCCTGAACGTCTATTTAGAAATGCTAGAACGGATGTCACAAGTGTGAGCTCTGCAAGGCAAGGGACAGCCTGGTTTTGCTCATCATTATATTCTCAGTACCTAGGACCATGGCATGTAGCAGCTAATATGTATTTGTTGAACTAAAATAAAAACCACCATTCTGGCAGCGCCTGTGGCTCAGTGGGTAGGGCTCCGGCCCCATGTACTGAGGGTGGTGGATTCAAACCTGGCCCTGACAAAACCACAACAAAAAATAGCTGGGCATTGTGGTGGGCACCTGTAGTTCCAGCTCCTTGGGAGGCTGAGTCGGGGTAATCACCAAAGCCCAGGAGGGGGAGGTTGCTGTGAGTTGTGATGCCACAGCACTTGACTGAGGGCAATAAAGTGAGACTCTTATCTCTAAAAACAAAAACAAACCAAAAAACCACACCATTCTATGTTAAATATGCAGAGATTAATAAATCTTTGTTGAGCAATCAAATGAATGACAGAATGGCACCCAGACCTTTGCGTGTGTGTGTGTGTGTGTGTGTGTGTGTGTGTGTGGAGGGCGGTGGGGTAGGGGGTGTGTGTGTGTGAGAAAGAGAGACAGACAGACAGAGTCCTGCTCTGTTGCTAGGGCTGGAGTGCAGTGGTGTCATCATGGCAACCTCAAATTCCTGGGCTCAAGAGATGTGCTGGCCTCAGCTTCCCCAGTAACTGGGACTATAGGTGTGCCCCATCATGCCTGGCTAATTTTTCTTTCTTTCTTTCTTTTTATTTTTTGATACAGAGTCTCACTATGTCGCCCTGGGTAGAGTGCTGTGGTGTTACAAACCCTCGGGCTTAAGCGATTCTCTTGCTTCAGCCCCCCAAGTAGCTGGGACTACAGGGGCCCACCACAATGCCTGGCTATTTTTTATTGCAGTTGTCATTGTTGTTTAGCAGGTGCCAGCGGAGTTCAAACCCACCAGCCTGGGTGTATGTGGCTGGAGTCATGGGCACTGAGCTGCCTGGCTAATTTTTTTCTTTTTTCTTTTTCTTTCTTTCTTTTTTTGATTTTGTAGAGAGTGGGTCTTGATCATACTCAGGCTGTCTCAAGGGGTCTTCCCACCTTGGCCTCCCAAAATGCTAAGGTTACAGGCCTGAACCACCAAGCCTGCCCCCAGGACTTAAAGTGATTATATTTGCGTTAAATTTCCGAGGAACTGAATCTGGAAGAATGTGGTTATAGGAGACTTTGGCGTGGAAGTGAAGGGGGGTCAGGTGGCCCTCAGAGGAGCAAACCCCTGTTGGACACCCAGCGTTCTGAATTGCTGAGTACTGTCCCATGTTCTCCTCAGTAATTTCTGTGAATGTCAAGAGCCTGGAAAATTGTCAGGTGTCCCTAAAATCAGGATTAATGAACCTGTCTACTAATGACGTTTTGGGATTAAGTACGATAAAGCGCCAGATTTCGAAATAATTTGTGTGCTACCGCCCTCTTGTGGTCATTCTGTATACTTTCTCTCCCAGCGTCTAGAAACACACACGTATCCACAACTCTAAAGTGAAGCACTTATTATTATTTGGAAAATATATATGGATGTTAAATGTTTAAAATGTAGAAATACAGATGCTCTATAAACATCTAACTTTTTCGATCTCTCTTGTAATTAAAGAAATTTAAATTAAAGAGTGTGTGTGTTGTCTGTGTGTTTAACACAGAATTTTATTATTATTATTATTATTATTTTGCAGTTTTTGGCTGGGGCTGAGTTGGAACCCACCACCTCCAACATGTGGGGCCGGCGCCCTACTCCTTGAGCTACAGGTGCCGCCCATTATTAGTGTGTTTTTTTGAAAGTCTCATGTTGCCCAGTCTCAAGTGCCATGGTATCAACCTAGCTCACAGCAATCTCATACTCCTGGGTTCAAGAGATCTTCCTGCCTCAGCCTGCCAAGTACCTGGGACTACAGGCGCACTCCATGATTGCAGCTAATTTTTCTATTTTTAGTCAAGAGGAGATCTTGCTCTTAACAGGTGGATCTTGAACTCCTGCGCTTAAGGGACCTCCTGCCTGGGCCACCCAAGGTGCTAGGATTACAGGGATGAGCCACGGAGCCCAACCTAACAGAGAATTTTAAAGAGGGTTATCCTCAATGTCAAGATGAAGAAAATTGGTTTCCTATATGTTTAGTGGGTATTTACATTAACACGACTATTAGTATAACCACTTTTGGGGAGGAAAATTAGGGTTTATAGATACTTTAAAAAGGTCACATTTCCTGATCCAGTAATTTTACTTCTCAGAAATATTCTAATAGAAAAAATTGACACTACAGCTAAATTTTGCACATTAGGCTTTTCATCAAGTTATATGGTAGGGTAAAAAAGAAGCAAAATTATAAATGTAGCTAAATAAATAACATGTTCATGTTAAGAAATATTACTGAAAATTGAAATTGTAATTGTAAGTAAGTTTTCCTTTTTTTTTTTATTTTTTAAGAGATTGAGTCTCACTCTGTCATCCAAGCTAAAGTGCAGTGGTGCAATCATAGCTCACTGCAGCCTCAATCTCCTAGGCACAAGCAAACCTTCCACCTCAGCCTCTCCAGTAGCTGGGACCACAGGCACACACACCACCAGGACTGGCTAATTCTTTTTTTTTTTTTTTTAATTTAATCTGAGGTTAATGTGAGGCTACAAACAACCAAGTCAAAATATTTGATTTTGTTAGGTAGAATACCTCTTTTGTTTATATCCCACACTCCACACTGTGCCCGTTCAGTGGGAGCACCCTCCCTCCCCTCTCTCCCTTCCTCTTCACTCTTCCCCCCTACTTGAATTGAAACGAGTTTTTCTCCTATGTGGGCATGCGTCAGATCATCTACTGGCTTCCTATTAGTATTGAGTACATTGGATAATTGCTTTTCCATTCGTGTGATACTTTACTAAGAAGAATGTGTTTCAGTTTCAAAAGATGTGACCTCACCATCTTTTTTATGACTGAATAGTATTCCATGATATGCATATATCACAATTTGCACTGGCTAATTCTTTCTTTTTTTTAAGAGACAGAGTCTCACTTTGTCACCCTTGGTAAAGTAAGGTGGCATCATAGCTCACAGCAACCTCCAGCTCTCGGGCTTAGGTGATTCTCTTGCCTCAGCCTCCCAAGTAGCTGAGACTGCAGGTGCCCCCCATGACGCCCAGCTATTTTTTGGTTGCAGTTTGGCCAGGGTCGGGTTTGAACCTACCACCCTTGGTATATGGGGCTGGTGCCCTACTCACTGAACCACAGGCGCTGCCCTGCACTGGCTAATTCTTATAAATATTTCTTCTTCTTTTTTTTTTTTTTGTAGAGGTGGGGATCTCATTATGTTGTCTAAGCTGGTCTCAAACTCCCAGCCTCAACTGATCCTCCCGGGTTAGTCTGCCAAAGTGCTGGGATTACACATATGCCATTGTACCAGGCCTCAAGCAATGTTTACTAACGTGGAGGAATTCTTATAATGCTGAGAGAGTAAAGCCAAATTAAAACTGGAATTTATATGCACACACACAACAGAAGAAAGAAAGACAGGGAGGAAAGAAGGGAGGGATGAAGGAAAGATAAAAAGAAGGAAAAGAAGCTGGAAAAAATCTACCAAAATACTAACAGATATTAGTTTTGTAGAAAAGTCTTTTTTTTTTTTTTGAGACAGAGTCTCACTCTGTCACCGTGAGTAGAGTACCATGGCGTCATAGCTCATAGCAACCTCAAACTCCTGGGTTCAGGGAATCCTCCTGCCTCAGCCTCTTACAGGTGCCCACCACAATGCCCAGCTAGTTTTTCTGTTTTTAGCAGGGATGGGGTCTCCCTCCTGCTCAGGGTGGTCTTGAACTCTTGAGCTCAAGCAATCCACCTATCTCAGCCTCCCAGAGTGCTAGGATTACAGGCGTGAGCCATCATACCCTGCCTAAGCCTTCTGTTATTATTAGTCATTAATTTTCATGTGTGATTTTTCAGTCAAAATACACGTTAAAAAGAAAAAAGGGCAACCCTCTCTTGGGTCCCCTTCTGTGACTATGCAGAAACGTGCACACACACACACTCTGTCTCTCTGAAATAAATTGGCTCTGCAGCACAAAAAATAAAGGGGGGGACCTAAAACAAAACAATACCCTCAAAACTGGGTGCCTGGATCCATCACAGGCTACAGGCGTATGGGCTTGACCATGGTATAGAAGACAGCTGAGTTCTCATAAAAATCCAGACTTTCACCTTCTTCTAAAAAACATAATAAAACTGAATTCTGGAACTAATGACTAGGGCTGAATATTCTGCTCCCCCCTTACAAAGGGAAGGTTCTCTCCAGTTGCCACAGTCCCCCTGGGCTTCTGGCTTGCTGACCTCCCCAGCAACTCAAGGCTGTGGAATTGAGGCCACTTGGAAAAATCTACATTAACACTATTCCCTGGCACTACTCCTTGATGCCCTTTCACTGAACATCCCTTTCTCTTCTCAGACTTGGGTTATATTTTTCTGTATTTCAACTCCCATTGTTTTCATTTAAATGCATCAGAAATACCTAATAATATCATAGTGATACTTGGCTTTTAGGACACTTTTTTTTTTTTTGCTACAAATATGAAAAGCTTATTAGTAAAAATCTGCCTATCTGTATAACTTCTCCCTATATATCCTAAGATGAAATAATATTACTAAACCAGGAAACATTCCAATCTGTAAAAATCTTTGTAAAAAAGGACCACTGCTATCAGCAATAAAAATTAACATTTTGATAGTATCTATTGTTTTTTCCAAAAAACCTTTCATATGTTTTAATTCACTTTAATGTCCATGGTTTCCAGAAGAGTTAGAATTAGCTAAATGGTAAATTCAAATTATTTGTTACACTACTTAGATTGTGAAGTTACCTTATTCATGGATTTTGCTTTTTATTTATAAAGACATATTTTGACTGCTCTTAGAAACAACTACTAAATTGAAGACACTCGGCCCTCCACTGTGGAAACTTCATACATTTTTGCTTTTTTTATTCCCATATTTTCTTCTTTTTTTTTTCCTGCAGTTTTTGGCTGGGGCTGGGTTTGAACCCACCTCCTCGGCATATGGGCCTGGTGCCCTACTCCTTTGAGCCACAGGCGCCATCCACATTTTTCTCTTTTTTATGTTTCTTCCCTCTCTTAATACTGAGGAAGTGCAAATAGTTCCCCCTGTCTAGAGTGTTTTCCTTACACTCGCATCAGTGTGTATCTCAGTTTAGGGTTCTTGAGTGTCTGACATCTTCCTCTTCCTCTTCCTCTTCCTCTTTCCTCTCCTCCCCTCCCCTCCCCTCCCCTGCCTTACCTGCCCCTTCTCTCCTCTTCTGTCTCTCTTTTTTTTTTTTGACAGTCTCACTATGTCACCCTAGGTAGACTGCCGTAGTATCACAGCTCACAGCAACCTCAAGGCTTAAGTGATTTTCTTGCCTCAGCCTCCCAAGCAGCTGGGACTACAGGCTGCCACAATGCCCGGCTATTTTTGTCGTTGTTGTAGTAGTTGTCATTGTTGTTTGGCAGGCCTAGGCCAGGTTTGAACCCACCAGCCCTGGTGTATGTGGCTGGCGCCCTAACTAGTGAGCTACAGGTTCCAATCCTTCCTCTTCACTTTCAAAATGATATATGTATATGTGTGTGTGTGTGTGTGTGTGTGTGTGTATATATATATATATATAAAATTTATTTATTTATTTGCAGTTTTTTTGGCCAG
>NW_003852412.1:9338477-9348666 GCF_000181295.1 Otolemur garnettii
GCCTCCCAAGTAGCTGGGACCACAGGCGCCCGCCACAACGCCCGGCTATTTTTTGGTTGCAGCCATTATTGTTGTTTGGCGGGGGCCTGGGCTGGATTCAAACCTGCCACCTTAGGTGTATGTGGCTGGTGCCTTAGCCACTTGAGCCACAGGTGCCGAGCCTGTCTTCTTTTTTTAGACAAGGTCTCGCAATGTAACTCAGGCTGGGACTCCTGGCTAAAGTGATCCTCCCACTACTACCTCCCATGTAACTGGGTCTATAGGCATGTGCCACTGTCTTCAGTTAATTAAAAACATTTTTTTTTAATATTTTGTATTTTTAAATTTTTATTATTATTTTTTTTTTTGCAGTTTTTGGCAGGGGCTGGGTTTGAACCCGCCACCTCTAGCATATGGGGTTGGCGCTCTACTATTTGAGCCACAGGCACTGCCCCACATTATTATTTTTTTGCAAGCAACACTCTGTGGCAGATGGTCAAAAGTGTCTGACACAATCTGAGCTTGCTATAGCAAGAAAGTCTAACCTATTCCGATGTTCTCTCTCTGTGGGACAAGCCGTTATATAGACTTTAACAGATGGGATGTTATGCTGCCCAGTCTCAAACTCCTGGTCTCCAGCAATTTACCTGACTTCGCCTCCCAAAGTACTGGGACTTCAGGCAGGAGCCACTGTGCCCCACCTGGCTTGCTTTCTTATGCAAAAACTAGCATTGTATACCCTGGCGGGCTTTTCTTATCACTAGATATGGACTGATTTATTCTATTTTACAGTGGCTTTACATTGCTTATGTATTTATTTGAGACAGAGTCTCACTTTGTCCCCTTGGGTAGAGTGCCATGGTGTCATAGCTCATAGCAACCTCAAACTCCTAGGCTCAAGCCATCCTCTTGTCTCAGCCTCCCAATCAGCTGGGACTATAGGCACCGGCCACAACCCTCAGCTATTATTTCTTTTAGAGATGGGGTCTTACTCTGGCTGAGGCTGGTCTTGAACTCCTGAGCTCAAGCTATCCACCCACCTCGGCTTCCCAGAGTGCTAGGATTACAGGCGTGAGCCACCGTGCCCCAGCCAGCTTTACATTGTTTAATTTTTTTTTTTTTTAAGAGACAGAATTTCACTTTGTAACCCTTGGTAGAGTGCTCTGGCATCACAGCTCACGGCAACCTCCAGGTCTTGGGTTTAGGCGATTCTCTTGCCTCAGCCTCCTAAGTAGCTGGGACTACAGGCACCTGCCACGGCGCCTGGCTGTTTTTTTTTTTGTTTTGTTTTTGTTTTTTGTTTTTTTTTTGTTATTGCAGTTTAGCTGGGGCCAGATTTGAACCCGCCACCCTCAGTTTATGGGGCCAGCGCCCTACTCACTGAGCCACAGGCGCCACCCTACATTGTTTAATTTTTATTTTTCACATTCAGTGCCTGTTTCTAAAATTAAGGCTGTTCATCTTTTTAGAAGTCTGAAGGTTTTACAAGATGTGATAAAAAGCCTGTAGTTTGAGGTTTAATTGACAACCTCAGAGCTGTCTGCCTATTCATACATTATCCAGCTGAACTTAGCTTTGTTCTTCCAAAGTTACTAGGTTGCCTGACTTTTCTCTCTTGGTTTTTGCAGTTAAATGCATTGAGAATACTTGTACATAGCGGTGGATTTTTAGAGGGATGGTATTTTTTTTCTGAGACAGAGTCTCACTCTGTCACCCTGGGTGGAGTGTATGTGGCTGGCTCCTTAGCCACTTGAGCCACAGGCGCCGAGCCAAGGGGCAATATTTTAATTCAGGTGTGTGGCTCTTTATTGAAAGACTTGTTGAGATTGTGGCAAATTGGAAGAATAGGTATTTTTGGAAAGGGGGTGGTTCAAAATGTTCAAGATTTTTCTGATTGCATGTTATGAAAACCTGATTTGAACTTGCTTGGTACAATAATAAATTCATTTAACCATATATATCCAAAGTGGAGACCTGGAGGAAAATGAGCCTCAGAGTCCTCATCTCTGCCTGGTTCTCTGCACCAGCCTCATTCTGTCAAGCCAGCTTCTTCCCTATGCCAGGAAATTTAGCCTCCTGCATCTCCCAGATTCATATCTCCTATTGTTGACACCAGAGAAGGTCTGTCATCCTCTTCTCAGAGCAAATTCAAAAAAAATCTAAGAGCAGGACTACCAATGACCCAGATTTTATTATGCACTTGGCCTAGACCAATTATTCCTGGGTAGAGGGTGGGGCGCTGTGATTGTAATTGGCAGCTTGTAGCAGATGCCGTGGAGCCCACATCCTTTCAGGCTTACCCTGGAAGCTGCTGGCAGATGGTTGCTGTCCTCACCTACACTTTCTCTGTCTCTCTGCCAGAATCGTTCTGTGATTGAGAGGCCGGCTCAGCTACACGTGGAGGAGATCAGAGGAGCAGGGAGTGACGGCACCTGCAGTACCCTTCAACAGATGACAGCTGGGTGCTGGAAACCCCTGCCCCAGTTCCTCAGAACAAGTGGGACTGAGCCCAGTCCCCAACCCACTGGACGATGCACTCTTCCTGGGCTTGCCCCCTCCACTCTCACTTCCCTGCTCCCACTCAGTGTTATCTGAGATCACCTCTCAGATACACTACTTATACCCATACCTTCTTTCAGGGTCTTCTTTTGGGGAGCCACAGCCCCAAGCTAGAACTATCATGGTGGAAGTGGAGGGAAGAACAGTTACTCAAAAAGAAAAAGGTACAGTTCTTAGAAGAGAGGAGGGGTGCTGTGCAGACTGACCAGAGCCATCTAGGCTATTCGAGGCTATTCCACTTAACTATTGAATCAGCGCTGAATGGCACACCTCATGGCCTTAGTTGGGATATGGTTGATTCTCCCAGATACAAGGTAGATTAAATCTTCAAAACTCTAAACTGCCAGGCGCGGTGGCTCACTCCTGTAATCCCAGCACTCTGGAAGGCCGAGGCAGGTGGATTGTTTGAGCTCATGTGTTTGAGACCAGCCTGAGCAAAAGCAGGAGCCCATCTCTACTAAAAAGAGAAAAACTGAGGCAAGAGGATCGATTGAGGCCAAGAGTTGGAGGTTGTTGTGAGTTATGACACCACAGTACTCTACCCAGGGTGACAGCTTGAGGCTCTGTCTCAAAAAAAAAAAAACAATAAAAACCCCCAAAAAGAACCCCTCTAAACTATAGCTTTTTACTGTTAGGAGATAGAATCGCAGTGTTCAGGCTGAATAAAATCCTCAAGCTTTAGTCATTGGGGTACCACCTTAGCAAATTTATCAAATGTATATGTGTACCATACAAACCATTATTTAAATTTTAATTGATTTATCTTATTATATAAATAAAATTATTTATAAAAAAACATTGCTATTGAAGGAATTAAGAAAATTTCACCCCAAAATATGAGTCCCTGGTATAAGGAATATTTTGAATTGAAGGCCATTCAAGGCCCAGGAACACTGGAGGAAGGCTTCCCTCCATCTGCGTAAACTGCACTGGCCTGAGCAGAGGATCTAAGGGGACAATTGACTTTCTTTTCCCCCTCCAGTTGTCTCAAACTATTTTAGGAGAGGACGGGGCATATAGGTGGACCCGGCTCAAATCCTTTGGGTCATAAATGCTGGTTTTACAGGTTAATCTACAAGTCAATCTGTTTTTCCTCCATACATTCGTCCTCTCTAGCATCCCCCCTAGAAACTCCCTAGCAACCTCCCTAGCAACCGCTGATGCCCTATACTCCTCAATACCCACCTCCCCGAAAGACCTGTATAAAGATATCAGAACTCCACTGGAAAACTGTGTTATCACCGTGATTCTCTCTGTGCTCGTGGTAAATAAATCCTTTCTCTTATTAATCTGCCTTAATTGTGAGTTGATCGTTCAGTGAACTTTCAGGGGAAAGGGCAGGTTTCCCTTGCCACTACACTGTTTCAAAATGAAACAATAGCTCAGCACAGGGGCTCACCGGGGTAGTCCCACCTACTCGGGAGGCAGGAGGCTCCCTTGAGCTCAGGCGTTCAAGTCCAACCTGGGAAACATAGGCAGACACTACCTATATAACTTAAAAAAAAAAGGGAAACATTTACTAGGAAACAAAATTCAAGATTGTTGACCATAAATAGAAGATCCCCATACAGATAAATATGAGACTATGAAAATTCAGATATTCTCTAAATATACCACTAATACTGTGTATCTGAGAAGTCCCGTGGGAGTTCACCAGCTTCTACACTGTGATGACCAGACCCCCTTAGCTCCCCCATAAGACCAGTGGGGAACAAGCCCCCTACCCTTGAAAAGGAAACCTCTCCTAAGTCTTTTAGCTTCAGCCCCCACAAGGGTGGAGAAATTAAATTCTGGGAAGAAGCTTAAAGATAAGAAAAGGAGGAAGGGAGGTGTGGATTCCAAATAAAGCCCGGGGTGAAAAGGTACCAAGTTGGCTCCGTGCCTGTGGCTCAAGCGGCTAAGGCGCCAGCCACATACACCTAAGGTGGCAGGTTTGAATCCAGCCCAGGCCCACCAAACAACAATGATGGCTGCAACCAAAAAATAGCCAGGTGTTGTGGCAGGTGCCTGTGGTCCCAGTTACTTGGGAGGCTGAGGCAGGAGACTCATTTGAGCCCAGGAGTTGGAGGTTGCTGTGAGTTGTGAGGCCATGGCACTCTACTCAGGGGGACAGCTTGAGGCTCTGTCTCAAAAAAAACAAAAAAAAAAAGAAAAAGAAAAGGTCCCAAGTTGTTCTTGGAAACTTACCCAACACTTCTCCACTTTGTACCCCTGAACTACGTGACCCCCATCTTATGACCCATGAGGTAATGTACTTGTGATGTATCTTGTGATTTATAAATCAACATGTACTCCCACCCTGTGACCCTGCACTAACCGCTATGATCGGCTTCTGTATTGGCTAGCTTGCTGACCATGCATGACTATGCAGAATAACAGTATATAAACCTTTGGATTTGCCATTCGTGGCTGCTTGTTGGCCCACCACCACAGCCCCCTGTAGGTGCACCTGCAGGTGTATTAAATTCCTAATAACTTAATTAATTACATCTGAAGTGGGATCCATCCTTCTCTCCGCTGCCCGTAGTACAACAACACCTATTGTGAGAAGCCTTCTAGGGGCTACTTGGGAACAGGTATTTTTATGGAGATGAGTTTCCAGATCCTCAATTTGTTCTAAAATGCTTCTGCCTGAGAACGTGCCTGTGAGAGTCAGGCCCCCCTTTCCTCCTCTTTTAATATCTCTCTCCTCCTACTTCATAAAGGAAAGGAACCTACTTGCATATGATATTTGAAAAAAGAAAAGAAAAGAAAGAACTCATTCTAAGTGTCTCACTCGGGGGACAAGAGTGACATTGGGGCAGAAAACAAAAGGAAACTTAGAAATAATTATGTCAGTTTTGAAAAAATGAAAGGAGTCTAATGATGAATCCTTTGTCAGCTAGATGATTCCCAATTCTTTGCTTTTAACAAAATGAGTGGAAAAGTTTTAAATAATTTTTCCATGATAGCTCACTGTAAATTCTGGCATAAAACTCAGGAGTCGACAGAATTGAGTGATAATTTGCTATTTAAAACCCCTCTTGGGGCTCGGAGCCTGTGGCTCAAGCAGCTAAGGTGCCAGCCACATACACCTGAGCTGGCGGGTTCGAATCCAGCCCGGGCCCACCAAACAACAATGACAACTACAACCAAAAAATAGCTGGGCATTGTGGTAGGCGCCTGTAGTCCCAGCTACTTGGGAGGCTGAGGCAGAGGTTGCTGTTAGCTGTGATGCCATGGCACTCAACCCAAGGCAACAGCTTGAGGCTCTGTCTGAAAAAACAAAAAAACAAAAACTCTCTTTCAGGATGGGCATGGTGGGTCACACCTGTAATCCTAGCACTCTGGGAGGCTGAGGTGGGGGGACTGCCTGAGCTCATGGGTTTGAAACCAGCCTGAGCAACATCAAGACCCTGTCTTTAAAAATTGAGCCAGGTGTTTTGGTGGGTGCCTGTACTCCAGCTACTGGGGAGGCCGAGGCAAGAGAATTGCTTAAACTCAAGAGTTTGAGGTTGCTATGAGCTATGATGCCACAGCACTCTACTGAGGGGGACAAAATGAGACTTTATCTCAAAAAAACAAAACAAAAACCAACCCCTCTTTTTTTTTTTTTGAGACAGAGCCTCAAGCTAGTCCCCTGGGTAAACTGCTGTGGCATCACAGCTTACAGCAACCTCCAACTCCTGGGCTCAAGCGAGTCTCCTGCCTCAGCCTCCCAAGTAGCTGGGACCACAGGTACCTGACACAATGCCTGGCTATTTTTTGGTTGCAACCATCATTGTTATTTGGCCGGCCGGGGCTGGATTCGAACCCGCCACTTTAGGTGTATGTGGCTGGTGCCTTAGTCACTTGAGCCACAGGTGCCGAGCCCAACCCCTCTTTTTATAGCCAGGTATGGTGGCTCACGCCTGTAATCCTAGCATTTTGGGAGGCTAAGGTGGCAGGAACACTTGAGGTTAGGAGTTTGAGACTAACTTGGGCAACATGGTGAGACCCCTATCTCTACCACAAATAGAGAAAAAGTATTAGCTGGGTGTGGTGTGTGCCTGTACCCCCAGCTACTTGGGAAGCTGAGGCAGGAGGATCCCTTAAGGCCAGGATTTTGAGGTAGCTGTGAGCTATGATGACATCACTGTCCTCATGTATAAGGAATAGAGGGAGACCCTGTCTCAAAACAAAAACAAAACCCCAAAAACCCCTCTTTCCATCATTTGTGTGAATAAGGTTTCTCAGTGCTTATGTCTATATAAACCAAATGTAGGAACAGCATCAAATTTCTTATTCTAATAATAAGAAATATTTCTCTACAAAGACATGAGTTAGGAAGTAGCAAAAGCAACCACATCTTTTTCTTTAAGACATGGACTTTCAGCTTGGCGCCTGTGGCTCAAGCGGCTAAGGCACCAGCCACATACACCTAAGGTGGTGGGTTCGAATCCCCAGCCCGGACCCGCCAAACAACAATGATGGCTGCAACCAAAAAATAGCCAGGCGTTGTGGCGGGCGCCTGTAGTCCCAGCTACTTGGGAGGCTGAGGCAGGAGACTCGCTTGAGCCCAGGAGTTGGAGGTTGCTGTGAGCAAGATGCCATAGCACTCTACCCAGGGGGATAGCTTGAGGCTCTGTCTCAAAAAAAAAAAAAAAAAAAAGACATGGACTTTCTTACTGGAGTCAGATGATATCTCAAAGTGGTTCTGGCAACTATAGCCCAGGATGAAGGAGGAAGGGGAGGGGAATGGGAAAGGAGGGGGGTGGTTCCATAGAGGGAGGGTTAATGGTGGGAGCACACCTATGGAGCATATTGCAAGGGTACAAGTGAAATCATTTGTGAAATTGAACATAAATGTCTTTTTTTTTTGAGACAGAGCCTCAAGCTGTCCCCCTGGGTAGAGTGCCGTGGCATCACAGCTCACAGCAACCTCCAACTCCTGGGCTCAAGCGAGTCTCCTGCCTCCACCTCCCAAGTAGCTGGGACCACAGGCGCCCGCCACAACGCCCGGCTATTTTTTGGTTGCAGCCATTATTGTTGTTTGGCGGGTCCAGGCTGGGGATTCGAACCCGCCACCTTAGGTGTACATGGCTGGCGCCTTAGCCGGTTGAGCTATAGGCGCCGAGCCAACACAAATGTCTTAACACTGTGATTAAGTAAATGAGGTGAAAGCTATGTTAATTAGTAGGATGTAAGCATTCCAATTTGTACAAATAATCAACACATTGAATCCCACAAAGGCATAAATGTATCTACGTATATATGACTTAAAAAAAAGAGAGATGTACTTTATCATTTTACTTTAATTCTGTCAAAACCTGTCACATATTTGTTTTAGTCAATTGTGAATTAATAATTATAACAAAATCCAGGATACATATATGTAATATATATATAATGTATATATATATTTTAAGACAGAGTCTCATTTTGTCGTCCTTGGTAGAGTACTATGCCATCACAGCTCACAGCAACCTCCAGCTCTTGGGCTTAAGTGATTCTTTTGCCTCAGCCTACCCAGTAGCTGGGACACAGGTGCCTGCCACAATGCCCAGCTATTTTTTTGTTGCAGTTTGGCCAGAGCCAGGGCTGGATTTGAACCCACCACCCTTGGTATATGGGGTTGGCACCCTACTCACTGAGCCATAGGTGCCACCCAAGTTAAATTTCTTTCTTTCTTTTTTTTTTTTAGAGACAGAGTCTCACTTTATCACCCGCGGTAGAGTGCTGTTGGGTCACAGCTCACAGCAACCTCCAACTCCTGAGCTTAGGCGATTCTCCTGCCTCAGCCTCCAGAGTAGCTGGGATTATAGGCACCTGCCACAACTCCTGTCTATTTTTTTGTTGCAGTTTGGCTGGGGCTGGGTTTGAACTGGCCACCCTCTGTATATGGGGTTGGTGCTCTACCCACTGAGCAGGATATATTTTTAAAACTTCTTAGAGCTTTATGGTCACAGAAATTGGTTTTAAAGAGTGTCAACTTGGGTACAAATTTTTATTGCATGGAAATTTGTTACGATGACCATTGGAAGATTGTCAAACACAAAATATTTTAGGGTCAAATTCTGTGGAAATGATACTCGACTTTTGTCAGAACCTCCAGGTTCTTGTCTCAGGAAAGTGAAGAATGAATTCACAGACCAAAATTAACAAGTGAAAGGAGAGAATTTATTCCAGCAGACCAAAAGCTCCCTATAACATGGAGGGGTCCCAAAGTAGGGTTGCCACCTGGAGCTTTGTTTGGGCTCTTTATTATTATTATTATTATTATTATTGTTTTGAGACAGAGTTTCAAGCTGTCACCCTGGGTAGAGTGCTGTGGTGTCATAGCTCACAGTAACCTCCAACTCTTGGGCTCAAGTGATCCTTTTGCCTCAATTTTTTCTATTTTTAGTAGAGATGGGATCTTCCTTTTTGCTCAGGCTGGTCTTAAACTCATGAGCACAAGCAATCCACCTGCTTCGGCCTCCCAGAGTGCTAGGATTTTAGGCGAAAGCTATCGCGCCCAGCCAGTTTGGGCTTTTTTTTTTTTTTTTTTTTTGAGACAGAGCCTCAAGATATCCCCCACAGCAGAGTGCCCTGGCATCACAGCTCACAGCAACCTCCAACTCCTGGGCTCAAGCGAGTCTCCTGCCTCAGCCTCCCAAGTAGCTGGGACCATAGATGCCCGCCACAACGCCTGGCCATTTTTTGGTTGCAGCCATCATTGTTGTTTGGTGGGTCCGGGCTGGGGATTCGAACCCACCACCTTAGGTGTACCTGGCTGGTGCCTTAGCCGGTTGAGCTATAGGCGCTGAGCCCAGTTTGGGCTTTTTATAAGAGTTCTAATCTTATCCATCTTTTTCTTCCTAAGTACAAGAGAGTAAAACGTATGTTCCTTTGCGTCTCAACTTCTGGCACCAGGGGCCTAAGATTTAAAGTTAAAATGTAATCTACTCTATGTCATAAGACTTCTACAAAGAACTAGTTACGAGTCTCCCTGGTTATTTATTACTTTGATGGAATGTTAATTAAGCTCGTTTTTACAAGTTCCAGGAAATAATGCCCAGGCAAGGTCCTGGGCGAGAGATCCTGCATTAGAAGAATAAAGATATGAGTTCAAAATCAAAAGGAAGGATGTAAAGTTTCTGACTGCCGATGAACTTGTTCATGTATAATTTAGGTTGATACGGTGGATATCAACTTCCTATCAACTCAGACTCCATCGGCTACTTTAAAAAGAGTAGGAGAGTTTTATTTTAAAAACTCAATTAATACCATTGGCTGAAAATATCTTTAGTAACTATTAAACTTATGGTGTAAACTTTCATCTGCCAATTTACAATTAGGTTAGGTGAGAGATGTTTTACTAATTCTCTTAGAGACTATACCAGCAAAATAATTTAAAGGCCCTTGTAGATGAAATCTCAAACGTGTAAGGATTTTGAAAATCTGTCATTCATGAATTCTTTTTTTTTTTTTACAGTAGCCTTTTATTTTTGATATCTATTATGCCATGAATTCACAAGGAATAGGTTCCAGCACCTTACGCTCCTGTTCCATTGTTCTTTTGGTTCTCCTGTGTGCAATGCTGTATGCCTGTTATGCCCTGAATTCACAGGGAGCAGGTGCCAGCAGCTCAGGTTCCTTTCACTGGTTCTCCCAGAGTGAGCTTCTCTGGGTGGAGCAGGCTGGCGCCTCA
>NW_003852412.1:9349054-9376614 GCF_000181295.1 Otolemur garnettii
AGCTGGGACCACAGGCGCCCGCCACAACGCCTGGCTATTTTTTGGTTGCAGCCGTCATTGTTGTTTGGCAGCCGGGGCTGGATTCGAACCAGCCACCTTAGGTGTACGTGGCTGGCGCCTTAGCCACTTGAGCCACAGGCGCCGAGCCTTTCCTTCTTTTTCTGATCATTTTCCTTCATATGTTTTAGGAAGCTGTCTCAGCTCTTAGAGTGCTTAATATGCTAAATATGAACATTCATCCTCTTGGCAAGAACCTTGCCCTAAACGTGTTTGTTTACGACCCTGCCCGCAGCATGCTGGCTGACACTGTAGACTCTTGCAGTTTTGCCATGGTGACATTTGTGTAGCAGGCCTTTTTGAACAGTACCCATTCCCTCGATGTCTACAATATCACTTTTCTTATAGATTTGCATATACGTGGCCAAAGAAACAACTCCATGTTTTCTAGAAGGCCTAGAGAACATGCATCGGGTACCTCTCCTCTCTCCCTCTGAGTTTGTCATTTTGGAGGATTACTGGATGTTGGTGTCTTCAGTTGAAAGGCGCATGAATTCTTATTAAACATATTATTCAAATACATATTCCAATCACCGGAACAGTGAGACTCAAAATCAAGAACTTCAGACAGGAAAAGCCAGTGTAAGAAGAAAAAAGTAGAACACTGAAACCGACTCAAATCATAACATTGAGTGCAAATAACTATTAAAATTGGTTTTCAAATTTAAAGATTTTGAGGTATGAACTCCAAATGAATGCAAATATCAAAGCAATTCTTGAAAAGGGTTAGTTGGGAAAAAAAGAATACTAAGGGCCTACAAACCCAGATTAAATAAACAATAGTTGGAAAGTAGGGAAGGTAAATACCTGACAGGTTTTTTTTTGTGTGTGTGTGTGTAGAGTCTCTGTTACCCTGGGTAGAGTGCAGTGGCATCATCTTAGCTCACTGCAACCTCAAACAACTGGGCTCAAGGGCTCCTCCTGCTTCAGCCTCCTGAGTAGCTGGGACTACAGGCACCTGCCACCATGCCAGATTCATTTTTGTATTTTTAGTAGCTATGGGGGGGGGGTTCACTCTTGCTCAGGCTAGTCTCAAACTCCTGAGCTCAAGCAATCCATCTGCCTCGGCATCTTTTTAAAATGCGTTCATTTTCTGACACGTACATGTTGTATCTACTGTTGTAGATTAAACTTAGACTATATCACAGAACAAATTTGTCAGAGATCTCTCCCCTTGCACGATTTAAAATGCTTTGCCTGGAGATGTTTATATGGTTGTGAAGAAAGATTTGTTCCATTTTTTTACTATCCTAATTAGGGACATAGGGATATATCTTTTTTTTTTTTTTTTGAGACAGAGCCTCAAGCTGTCACCCTGGGTAGAGTGCTGTGGGATCATAGATCACAGCAACCTCCAACTCCTGGGCTCAAGTGATATCCTGCCTCCACCTGCCAAGTAGCTGGGACTACAGGCACCTGCCACAACGCCCGGCTATTTTTTGGTTGCAGCCGTCATTGTTGTTTGGTGGGCCTGGGCTGGATACCAAACTGCCAGCTCAGGTGTATGTGGCTGGTGCCTTAGCTGCTTGAGCCACAGGCGCTGAGCCGATATATCGGGTTTTAAGTAGATATGGAATATGCGAACTTGACTTTCAACTTAAGAAATTACATAATTAAAACAGGAACACCTAAAATGCATGCTAAAACAGCCCAACTAATATGAATACATAAATGTTTTAATCTATGAAATAGGGTCTCTGAGTGCCTGGAGAGTTCTCCTCGTTCCTCATCTGTTTAAGGCAGCAGATCTCCTTCCAGCAGACTTTATTTCCTTCTCAATAAAGTTCTAGTTTTCAGACGATGGAGGTATGGGATGAGCACTTAGTTCTACCAATGCTACTGGTATTTGAACAGATACAATATTTTTAAAAATAGTAGCAGCAAATTTCTCACAGCTGGTGGTTTCTTGTCTGGCTTTGCTTTTGCTGTTAATGCACATGGCCTTGTTGACACATTGCTGGTGTCTGCTATCTCCTGTGTTCTCTCTGCTTCCCTGGGGTGGTATTTTCCCTCCAATGGGAGCACAGTAAGTGCTGACTGACCTTGAACACTCTCTCAGAGCAGGTGGCATACCATCATTTTGTCTTCTGGGTGATACAAAGTATCATTTCTAAATGTGAAGTAATGGCCACAGTTTCCACTTTGAGCATGTGTTATGAAATGAGATAGCTCAAAATTTGAAAACTTAACCAAGATGCCCAGCATAAACATTTCCTTAGGAAAGTTATATCTGTGTATCTTTGGTTTGTTTAACAAAAACTAAGGAGAAATTGGTGGGATTTTGATAAGAAGCTGTTCTATAAATTCTAATTTTTAGTTGTTAGTCAATTGAATTAAAATCTTATGAATAGGCTTGGCACCCATAGCTCAGTGCTTAGGGAGCCAGCCACATACAGAGGGGCTGGTGGGTTCAAAAGCCCAGGCCTGCTAAACAACATTGACAACTACAACAAAAAAATAGCCAGATATTGTGGCAGGCTCCTATAGTCCCAGCTACTTAGGAGGCTGAGGCAAGAGAATTTCTTAAGCCCACGAGTTTAAGGTTGCTGTGCACTGTGAGGTCAAGGCACTCACTGAGGGTGACATAGTGAGACTTGTTTCAAAAAAAAAAAAAGTACAAAAGAAACAAGTGCTGGCTCAGCGCCCGTAGCTCAGTGTTGGAGCCTGGCCACATGCACCTGGGCTGGTGGGTTTAAGCCCAACCTGGGCCTACTAAAACAATAATGACAACTACAACAACAACAACAAAAATAGCTAGGCGTTGTGGCAGGTGCCTGTAGTCCCAGCTACTTGGGAGGCTAAGGCAAGAGAATTGCTTAAGCCCAAGAGTTTGAGGTTGCTGTGAACTGTGACGCCACAGCACTCTACTGAGAGCTACACAGTGAGACTCTGTCTTAAAAAAAGAAAAAAGGCTCGGTGCCTGTGGCTCAAGCGGCTAAGGCGCCAGCCACATACACCTAAGGTGGCGGGTTCAAATCCCCAGCCCGGGCCCACCAAATAACAATGATGGCTGCAACCAAAAAATGGCCAGGCGTTGTGGCGGGCGCCTGTAGTCCCAGCTACTTGGGAGGCTGAGGCAGGAGACTTGCTTGAGCCTAGGAGTTGGAGGTTGCTGTGAGCGTGATGCCAGGGCACTCTACCCAGGGGGATAGCTTGAGGCTCCGTTTCAAAAAAAAAAAAAATGCTTATAAATAATGCTCTGGGAACTAGCTCCAAAGATCCTCAACATGCATTCAAATCGTATTGGCCAACCGAGACCATATTATCTTGGTCAGGCATGTCTAACCTGTGTCTGAGGGCCGCATGCAGATTTTATGAAGTCTTATTTTGCTTATCTGTGGTGTCCAATATCATGAAAAGTATGCACAAATCTTTTTTTACGCTTTTGTTAGTGTTGGTGTATTTTCTTTGTGGCCCAAGACAACTTTTTTTTTTAGACAGAGCCTCAAGCCATCCCCCTGGGTAGAGTGCTGTGGTGTCTCAGCTCACAGCAACCTCTAATTCCTGGGCTTAAGTGATTCTCTTGCCTTAGCCTCCCAAGTAGCTGGGACTACAGGCGCCCACCACAGCACTGGCTATTTTTTGGTTGTAGTTGTCACTGTTGTTTGGCAGGCTCAGGCTGGATTTGAACCTTCCAGCTCTGGTGTATGTGGCTGGCGCCATTGCTGCTTGAGCTACAGGTGCTGAGCCCCAAGACAACTCTTATCCCTCCAAGGTGTGGAAGAAAATGAGAAAAGTTTGGACACCCAGGGAGCCTAGGCCATCCCAACTGAGTGAGTTAGTATATGTGAGCCACAAGACCTAACCAAAGGCAATTCTAAGAATGTTAAGTTTACAAAATATCTTGTCTCTGTGGACTGGTTCGTGTGTATATGTGTGTGGTATCTCAAGGTTCCAAAATTTCTAAAATTTCCTATCAGATAGTCATGAATGCCAGCAGATTTGCATTTGTTTATGATTTGAACTGTGAGGTTTGGGACTGATTCTTTCAACAAAGCAAGGCGCTAGTTCTGAAATTATCCTGATTTAAAATATCATTTGCGTTTCTGCAAATGGAAAAAAGATAACAAGTTCTAGCTCTTCCAGTTCTCGTTACTATTTGATCAGCAATGACTCCTCAAAGCCCTAAAAGCAATAGCTGGAGTTGAAATTTCAGTTGCATTTGGGAAAATTTATATTGTGGTCCCTTGGAAACAGGCGAGCATGTTCGATGACAATCCATGAAGAAGCTGGTCTCAGGAATATGCATTCTTTGGAAGCTCCAAGATAAAATGAGGGCTGGTGAAGACAATGATCAAGAATAACCATCCAACACTGAGTGTGGCAGGAATGACACCAGCGTTGGGATGGAATTACGTAAACCGATAAAGGGACGTTCCCAGAGGCTGCGCTTCCCGTGCTCAGGAGTTTGCACACACATGTGAATTTACAGGTCAGTTGACATCCCACTCCCCCATCTCTGGGTTCATTTCTATAGGGTCTCCTCTTGATGAGCCTTTATAAAGCCTCAAAATACATATAGCAGGGGGACAGGAGGTCATTGGAGCACTCCAGTGTCACCAAACATGATTTGTTCATAACATAGTGTGTGTGTGTGTGTGTGTGAGAGAGAGAGAGTGCAAAAAGGGGGAGAGAAAGAGGAGGGAGAAGAGAAGGAAGGGAAGGGAGGGAGACATCTAAAGAGGGAGCATGGGGCCCTCCAGGACGCCAGAACCCTGCACTGCCTCAACAAGTCACGAGGGCCCCAGAGTCAGGGCTCCTGCAGAGGCGTGTGTGTGTGTGTGTGTGCGCACTGCCGGGGTGGGATCAGGAGCAGATTCCTGCCCCTAAAGACATCCCTCCTCCTCCCACATTCTTTCCTCTTGTGGTAACTAATTGATTGATGCTGGAAGTCATCTTTTTTTTTTTTTTTTTTTGAGACAGGAGTCTCAAGCTGTCCCCCTGGGTAGAGTGCCGTGGCATCTCAGCTCACAGCAACTCCCACTCCTGGGCTCAAGTGAGTCTCCTGCCTCAGCCTCCCAAGTAGCTGGGACCACAGGCGCCCGCCACAACGCCCGGCTATTTTTTGGTTGCAGCCGTCATTGTTGTTTGGCGGCCCAGGCCGGATTCGAACCTGCCACCTTGGGTGTATGTGGCTGGCACCTTAGCAACTTGAGCCACAGGTGCTGAGCTGGAAGTCATCTTCTTAATTAAAGGGGTTGTTCTCCCAGCCCGAGCAAGGATGAGACCCTGCCTCTACTAAAACCAGAAAAAAAACTAGCTGGGCTGTTGTGGTGGGCACCTGTAGTCCCAGCTACTCGGGAGGCTGAGGTAAAGGGATTTCTTGAGCCCAGAAGTTTGAGATTGTTGTGAGCTATGACGCCACGGTACTCTACCTAGGGTAGCAGAATGAGACTGTCTCAAAAATAAAATAAAGATAAAAATAAAATAAGAGAATTGTTCTGGGAGGCCTGAAGTCTCCTCAGACTGTGGGCTGATGCAGATCTGAAAGCAGGTGCATCTCGATCTCACGAAGCCCTGAACGTGATCAGAGCTGCTCTGAGCAGCCCCACACTCCAGGCCTGAATAGAAAAATGTCTTCTCTCTCTGAACCAGCAACCCCTAGAAAACGAGCAAGGGTTTTTTTTTTCTCTTTTGTAAAGAGGGGAACTCATCGAGTATTGATATGCACTACTTGATTTGATGCAGGGGAAATACAGAAAGCCATGGCGTGTTCATTTACGCGACTTTATGGGGAACGGAGACAAACGCATTCACATTCGCTGACGTGGCTTTGCACGTCGGAAACTCTAACTCATGGAAATTACCCCGTTGCCTGTCACTCCTCACAGTGGGGCTTGAGGCTTGATAAATGTAACGGCATCTTCTTGAACCACGGTCCCCATGTTGCTTTACTATGCATACAAATTTGGGAAGAATTACATGAAACAGAGTGAAGGTTCTGCTAAAATGTGCTTCTATATAAAGAAACAAAATCTTCTGAGTTTCAAAAAAAAAACAGACTCGTGACATCCAAGACTGGGTGTTATTACTGGTTTTATAGCCATCGTCATCTTTCTTTCATATTAATGTGCAGAAGACGAGAAAAGGCATTTTAAATCATCAGTTGATGTTTTCCAGTCAAATCAAATCACTTTTTTATTTCTTGGCTTGACAGCACTGTTTGGTGTGCTGGTGATGTATAAACTCCATCTGTAGCTATCAAAGAGTTAGTACCTCATCCTCCCCTCAGAGCTAACTGATGACATTCTTACTAAACAACAGCGGTGCTTTGTGGCTGTTTGGCATCGAGAGTTGTTTTCCAAAGATGGTGCTAGGAACATTGTCTGGTAGGTGACATATAGTCAGTTAGGAGCTGTTTTCTTTTTTTTTTTTTTTGAGACAGAGTCTCACTATGTTACCCTCGGTAGAGTGCTGTGGCATCACAGCTCACAGCAACCTCCAACTCTTGGGCTTAAGTGATTCTCTTGCCTCAGCCTTCCAAGTAGCTGGGACTACAGGTGCCCACCACAATGCCCGACTATTTTTTGGTTGCAGCCATCATTGTTGTTTGGCGGGCCTGGGCTGGATTTGAACCTGCCAGCTTCGGTGTATATGGCCGGCGTCCTAGCCAGCTGAGCTACAGGGGCTCTGAGCCAGGAGCTATTTTCTTAACTGCCTTTTTGTTTTCTTTTCCTTTTGTACATTCTGTTTGCCTTTGCCCATTTCTGTGGTTCACAAAATGTCCTTTCGGCTATAATGTTAGGAGCCCTCTGGGGTCGTGATGTCCTGATGTCAGGTTTGTTGTTGTTGGCTGTTTTTTATTTGTTTCAGGGTCTCAACCTTCAATATGATATGGACCTTGTTATCAGTTTTCATGGGGATGATGTGTTCATTGCCCAAGAAACTATCACACAAAAAGCCAAATCACAGCCGGGGCATTGGTGGCTCACGCCTGTAGTCCTTGCACTCTGAGAGGCTGAGGTGGGTGGATTGCTTGAGCTCAGGAGTTAAAAGCCTGAGCAAGAGCAAGACACCCCGTCTCTCCTAAAAATAGAAAAACTCGCTATAGCACTGGCTACTTGGGAGGCTGAGGCAAGAGGATCACTTGAGCCCAACAGTTTGAGATTGCTGTGAGCTGTGACCATGGCACTCCACTGAGACTCTGTCTCAAAAAAAAGAAAAAAAAAACCCTCAAAAACATACCATTTGTCATTTAGCAAATATAGTCAAAACCCCCCAAACAAAGCAATATACTTCTACACAGACACATAAATGACTGGGGAAAGAGAAAATGAAAGAATAGAGAAACCTAAACTCCAGTTGTTAGGATACGATAGAACCAAACTATAGTTTTCTTTTTCTTTCTTTCTTTCTTTTTTTTTTATTTTTGAGACAGAGTTTCAAGCTGCCGTCTTGGGTAGAGTGTTACGGCGTCATAGCTCACAGCAACCTCAAACTTTTGGGCTTAAGCAATTCTCTTGCCTCAGCCTCCCAAGTACTGGGGACTACAGGCGCCTGCCATAATGCCCAGCTATTTTGTTGTTGTTGTTGCAGTTGTCATTGTTGGTTAGCTGGCCCAGGCCAGATTTGAACCCATCAGCTTCAGCATATGTGGCTGGTGCTGTGACCACTGTGCTATGCGGGCTGAGCCCAAACTGTAGTTTTCTATTTTTTTTTTTTTTGAAACAGGTCTCACTGCTGTGGCGTTACAGCTCACAGCAACCTCAAACTCTTGGGCTTAAGCAATTCTCCTGCCTCTGCCTCCCAAGTAGCTGGGACTACAGGCGCCCACCACAACGCCCGGCTAGTTTCTCGTTGCAGTTGTCATTGTTGTTTAGCAGGTCTGGGCCAGGCTTGAACCTGCCAGCTTTGGTGTATGTGGCTGGCACTGTAACCACTGTGCTATGGGCGCCGAGCCCAAATTATAGCTTTCTAACTAAGAATGTGTCCTTGTCTGTAGAACAGAGTCCTGGGTGGAGCAGCAGCGCTCTTCTTAGTAGACAGCTCACTTTTTGCTGCCTCACATGTCAATTGTGTCTTCTTCTCTGTTTTCAGCTGTGCAAGTATCTGATTCGCTGCTCACTAAATGGGGATCCAGTCTCTGTGACAAACCCATCACTCACAATGGGCTCCCGTGTCTGGAGGCGTGGCTGGGGCCGTGCTCTGCTTCCACCGTGGTTCACACATGTGCCTGCCAAGTGAGTGCTGGCTGCCAGCAGGTGTGCTGTTCCTCATCCCCCCCCCCCCCCCACCTCTCCACGCAGCTGCTTGAGAGCTTCTGCCTTGGCAGCTGGCTTCCCCATGGTGACTGAGCCAGCCTTAGGTTTTGGTGCAGGGAAAGGAATTCCTACTAATTTTCCTGTCCTATTTTATCACCTCCCACCCATTCTCGCTCAGGGGGAGGAGAAGGAGTTTCTGATTGGTGAATTTAGTGGAAAGAACTAAGCCTGGTCAGTTAACTTCCTTGGGGCTGTTTTGGAACAAGCATGCCCCCAGGTTGCAGACATCTAAATCTGGTTTTGGCCAAATCAGAGTAAAGTGCCTGCTCTTTGGAGAAATCCTTTGCTTTTCCAGCAAGACTAGTAACTGGGTAAGAAAAAGCTATGATGCCAAGCCCACGTGCTGTAGATCTAAACTCACAATCTCCCAGCAGCATTGCCAGTGGTATTTTTGAGCTCCACCTGGATGTAGTTCTATATTGACTGGTTCTCAGCAGTGAAGGGGAAAATGGGGCTTCTCAGCATTTTCTGGAAGGGATTACAATTAGAATAATTTAGCTAATAATTTTTTTCTTTTTTTATTAAGTCATATACACATAGATCATGAATACATTTGTGCATATGTGGGGTACAATGTGTTGATTTTTTTTTATAAAATCTGACATGCTTACTTCAAACCAATCAACATAGCTTTCGCCTCATTTACTTGATTATTGTGTTAAGACATTTATGTTCTACACTTGATAGATTTGACTTGTACTCTTGCAATATGCTCCGTTAGCTAAAGAACTAAATTGTTTTCCACTGGCTAAATTTTGCCATCTTTAAGGATATTACTGTGTTCAATTCTTTTCTTTACAGCCTAAGACAGTCCTCTCAAGACTTCTCCCCAAGTGGTTTCTGAGTAGAGGGTACAGGGCATGGGAGAGGGAGAGAGTCAGTTTTATTTATCATTCTGGCCCTCAAGTTTTCTCACCTGCTTTAGTCAAATGTCTAAAGGTGTTAACAATGTGAGAAATACATCAGTTAATTTCCTGGCAGATGTGTTGATTCAGTCTCTACTTCCTGTTATTGTGATAACAACTGCTCATACAGCAGTAGCTCTTACTACTTTTAAGCACCTGCTGTAAGCCAACCAACATACTTTGAGCTTGACGTGCATCCTGACCGATCTTTACATCTTTCATTTTACAGATGAGTATAATAAGGCTCAGCCAGACTAAGGAATATGCTCCACGTCACACGGAGAGAGTGGAACCCCACTCTGCCTCCAAAGCTCATGCTCCTTCCAATTGGCTATGTCTCAGCTTTTCAGGGTGGGGAGGGCAGTTAAGGAAGAGGTGTTCTTGTTTTGGAGACTGGCTGACTTTGCTTTAAAGTTTTCCCAATGACCTAGAAACCCAGGAAACATAAAGGCAGAAAATTCTATTTGGAGTCCCTCTTACCCTTCCAACACCCTGGCCGCCCACCCCACCCCCTTCCCAGCCGTGACACTGTTATCATATCCAACTTGGAGTGGGGCCAAGAGGCCATTTGTTCAGCCAGGAGGTGCCATTAGCTTTATGGTCCTTTAAAATGGCCATTGCCCGAGTAACAGAAATCGCATTTGACACCGCCTGGTGAGATGCTGTGTCTCTGAGGGACCGTATCTACATTGCTATTTTGTTTTCCATGGCAAAAGGAATCTGAAACAACTCTTAACAGGGGAAGTCTGCAGTGACCTTAATGGGTATGCTGGGCAGAATAACGCTTTCCCAAAGACACCCATGTCCTCTTCCCTGGATCATGGGGACGCGTTCCTCATACGGCAAAACAGACTTTGCCGAAATGATTGAGTGAAGGAATCTGTGAGGGAGGAGAAAGTTTTGAGTTATTTGGTGGGCCCGGTGTAATCACAGTGGCCCTAAGGAAAGAAAGAAGAAGGCAGGAGGGTCAGATGTGTCACCAGAAACAAGAGGTTGAGTGACAGGCCTGCTGCAAGGAGCCAGGAGCCAAGGGTACGGGACGTCTCCAGAAGCTGGAAAGGCAGGGAAACAGTGCTCCCTGGAGCCCAGAAGCAACGCCGCCCCGCCAACACCTTGACGTTAGCCCAGGGAGACCCACTGCCGACTTCTGACTTCCAGAACTGTAAGGTTATAAATGTACTTTGGCTTTAAGGCAGGAAGTTCGTGGTAATTTGTTATAGTAGCGATAGGAAACTAATACGGTAGGATACTTTCCACCCTTCCTCACAGAATCATTTATACAACTGGCTACTAAACAGGTCTGAACCTTTGTGCTAACCAGTGACCCTGACATTTCAACTTTTCTCACAAAGCAAGAGGCATTGCGGCCCATCGCGGCCCATCGCGTCTCATGCGCCATGTTGTTACTGCCTCTTTTCCTAACAGCCTTTGGAGAAATGAGCTTACACTTTACTTTGTCGTATTACTAAGGGAAGGAACCATGGCAGATTGACATCATGTCAGTGGAGACAGACACCAGAGGCCTCCACCCCGTCTGTTCCTTCCTCTGAAGTGTAATCAGTTCAGATCAGCGGCCACGTCACTACTAGATGGCATATGTCTGTTTGTTCCCGATGCTTCTGGAAAAACAGGCATAATCACCCCAAGGAATCTCCCTGGGTTTCCTGAGTCTGCTACAGGAAACAGGGTGAAAAGAGCCAAAGATCCTTAATCAGGCTCCAAAGGAAGTCACGCAGCTAATGCAAGTTCCTCCTAAGCTGAGCCCTTGTCTGTCGGTGTGAATGGTTAGTGATCATGGGTCACAGCACCATTACAGAGTGGCGTAACACACACCTTAACATGTTTTCAGCTGACCCCTCTAAAACTGCCTTGCTGATCAGAGGCATCTACTGACTAAACCCCAGCCAGCAGGATGATGATTTGATTAACTCTCCTACCAGGGAAAGCTAGGGGAACCCAAAGCAGTCATTTCTCAGTAGAAACCTTTACCACAAAACAAATTCAATTGATTTCTGCCCACTCCTCTCATCCTCTGTGGAAACCTGAAAGAGCAAAATGATTGCAGCTGGTTAAACCAAAGGTTTCTTCAAGAGGGTTTCAGTTTGCTGACTCTTCAGCAAGGTGGTGGGGTCCTATAAATCCCACGTGGCTTTGGTGCAGGGTATCAGGCCACATCTAGAGTCTTACACTTCTCTGTGCCCTGTGCTATCTCCTCTCTGGACTCCCAGGGGAAGGTTCCCCTTCATTGATTAAATGCTGGATTATCTCTTACTGAGCATTTATGCAATGGCCACAGTACTGCTAAATCAGAAACAAGGCATTCCGAACTCAAGCACTGGAAATCATCCTAGTAAATTTGCTAATGCTTGTCAAGATATCAGAATTTAACATCAGTTGAGTCAGTCAAATTACCAGAAGGGGCTAGAGTGAGATTAGGGCTCTTCCATTTTACTGACAGGGTTAGAAATCTATGTCCCTTTCACGGCATTCCCTGAGCTCCTCTGATGTGCAGGCCTATTTAAAGGAAGTGCGTTAACTTGATGCTAACGTATACAATCGGGACTCTAGACCTAAATCTGCGTCGCTTCCCAGATTGTCCACTGTATGGGATTACTACGTTTCTATTATTTTGTCAGTAGGAAGACTGTAAAAGGAACTATCAAAAATTTAACTCTGGGGTGG
Source organism: Otolemur garnettii (assembly GCF_000181295.1). Lineage (NCBI taxonomy): Eukaryota > Metazoa > Chordata > Mammalia > Primates > Galagidae > Otolemur > Otolemur garnettii. The sequence goes on from NW_003852412.1 coordinate 9,360,960, forward strand.
TGCCTGTGGCTCAAAAGAGTAGGGTGCGGGTCCCATATGCCAGAGCTGGCGGGTTCAAACCCAGCCCAGGCCAAAAAAAAAAAATTAACTCTGCAGTAGGCACTCCCGCAGATGTGTCGTTTAACCTGAAGACTAACCTGGTGACCATTTGGTCTTCCTTGCAAATGCTGAGATAGAGCCAGGGTTATTGAAGAATAATCCTAGCATCCTGGGAGGCCTAGGCAGGTGGATTGCCTGAGCTCAGGAATTTAAGACCAGCCTGAGCAAAGTGAAACCCCACATTTACAAAAAATAGAAAAACTAGCCAGGCGTTGTGGTGAGTACCTGCAGTCCCAGCTACTTGAGAGGATAAGGCAAGAGGATCACTTGAGCCCAAGAGGCTGAGGTTGCTGTGAACTATGATGCCATGACACTCTATCCAGGGCAAAAAAGTGAGAAAGTGATACTCTGTTTGAAAAAAAAAAAAAAAAAGGATAAGACCAGTGGAAGATAAGATAAGAATGAATTGGCCTGGAGTACAATGCAGAGCTATTCACCAACCACACAGGGCATAGGGTTGGGGACAGGCAGAAATGGCCAGGCCCAGGAGCCCTGGCTGTGCTGGTCATTGGCTGGGGTTTGCTTCTTTCCAAGTGATGAAGTAGGTCTCAAAGGCACAGGACTTGAAGGTTCGGAGCTGTCTGCATGTCTCGCAGTTGAAGGCAAGTTCCGTGCTCTAGGGAGGTCTAAATGCCTGCAGACTGCCACGACATTATGCTTTATGGAAAACCAATGCATACAGACCTGAGGCGATTGGCTACATCGTATATCTAACAATCTGTTTCTCCATATCCCACTGCCTCTCAACAAGACAAATGGAGCTTTGCTCCCTGAGCTGCTAACAGAGGAGGCAAAGTAGGCAGATAATCCATACCAGGCCCCAATAGTGCATGGGGCTGTGTGCGGAAATGTACTCAATTGTGGCAATCTCAGCACATATATGTGTTTTACTATCTATGGCAATGGAGGTCAAGAAACTCCATTTTAAGGGAACTCCTATTCTAAAAGAATCTTCTCCTGCCATTTAGAATGCTCGAAAGGTCAGCCCTTTCTTTAAAGCACAGTCGCTTATGTTGCAAATACCTAGTAGGGCAACACATCAAGCTTTTCTTAGTTATCGTTAGTTTGGTTTTTCTGTAAGATGATTTTTTTTTATACTTTTGTGTGCAAGATTCATTTATTCATTCAGCAGACGCTGACTGAGTGCCCCTAGGCCAGTGTTTTAGGTTCTTGGAGACAGTAGAGATTCAAATCAACAAAAAAACCCCTTTATGGATCCTGTATCCTATGTGGAAGACAGATACTGAACATAATAGATAAGCAAATGAGGATGACAAGGGCTAAAGAGGGGGAAAGACAAAAAAGGAGATAGTGAAGGTTGTACAGCAGGGTTGGAGGAGGTAAATTGTGTGAAATTTAGCTGAGGTGGCCTAGGAGGGCTCATTGAGTATAGACCTTAAGGGAGTGAAGTAAGTTATTCGAATATTGGGGGGAGGGGGATGAGCAGTGGGAATAGCAAGTGCAAAGGCCCTGTGGTAAGAGCATGACTTGTGTGTTCCAAGAATAAAAAGGCAGCCGGTGTAGCTGGAGTGGGGCAGGGTGGGGATACAGAGTGTGAGAGGGAGACGAGTCCTGAGTGGAAACAGCAACAGGTCATGCCAAGTAGAGGGTTACAGGACATACTCAGGACTTCGGCTCCTATTCCAAGCGAGATGGGAGCCATTGGTGGTTCTGAGAGGGGAGGAGTGACGTGATCTGACTTTAATAGGGTCTCTGGCTGCCAGGTAGGGAGGGAACTGTAGGGGAGCAAGGGCGGAAACAGGAAGACCAATTAACAAATGACTGCAGTATTCGAGGCAAGAAATGATGATGACTTGGGCTATGGCCTGACAGTGAGGTAATTGTATTTAGGATATATATTTTGAGGATAGAATTGATAGTATTTGCTGATAGATCCAGTCTGACATATGAGAGAAGGAAGACATCAGAGTGATGCCAAGGTGGTTGGCCTGAGCAGTTTAGAAGTATGGTGTTGCCACTGGCTAAGAAAGAGAAGGCTGCAGGCACAGCTGGTTCAGGGGGATGTCAGCCCATGCAGCTGCAACAAATCTGCAACATATCTGCAACAAACCAGATATGTAGGCAATAGATGCATAGGCCTGGAGTTCAGTGGCATGGTCTGGACTAGAGATGTAGCTGTAGGAATCATTCTCCTGTGACTGGTGAATTAAATTTAAAGCAATGAGTCTGGCTGAGATCACCTAGGGAGTGAATGAAGACAGATAAGAGAGGACCAAGGTCTGAGTCCTGGGCCCTCCAACCTTTAGGCACCAGGGAGATAAGAACCCAGTAAAAGAAATTGAGAAGAAACATAGGAGGAAAAACGGCTAAATTAGCAAGTATTTCTTTTCTTTTTTTTTAGGTAGGGTCTCACTTTGTTGCCCTTGGTAGAGTGTCATGGCATCATAGCTCACAGCAACCTCAGGGGCTGAAGTGATCCTCTTGCCTCAGCCTCCCAAGAATCTGGGACTATAGGCTTCCGCCACAACATCTGGCTACTTTTTAGAGACGGAATCTCACTTTTGCTCAAGCTGGTCTCAAACTTGTGAGCTCAAGCAATCCACCCACCTCAGCCTCCCAGAGTGCTAGGATTACAGGTGTGCCCAGCCCAAGTATTTAAGTGATCAGCTTAAAAGTGCACCAGGTATTGAAGAAACATAAAGTGAAAAGAATAATGATCATTGCACTTAGAAATGTTTAGGGATTATTAGTGACTTTGGGAAAAGCTGTTCCAGTAAAGTGGTGGGGGTGAAACCTGATTGAAGCGGGTTCTAGAGAAATAGGGATATTTTTAAAGGTGCTTTCTTGTGAGGAGGAGAAAATTAAGGCAATGTTTGGAAGGACACGTGAGTTCAAGAGAGGGTTTTAAAGTATGGTATGGGAGAGGTACAATTAGATGGAGTAAATTCCAGTACTCGGTAATACAGTGGGGAAACTATAGTTATTTCAAAATACCTGGAAGAGGAAAATTGTAACGTTCCTAATTCAGAGAGGTGATGAATACCCCAGTTACCCAGATTTTATCATCATACTTTGTACCAAAGTATACCCAAATATGTACCACTACTATATACCAATAAAAATGTGGGGCCCATGACAGCCTGTTCATATGTTGATGGAAATTATTCAGTAGAGAGGGAAAAGGAAAGAGGAAGAATTGCTGGTGCAGGGTCTTGAGTAAGAGAGGAGAGAAGGGGGCACACGTAGAAAGGCTGAAAATGTGGGAGGATTCAAGATGTGGAGTGATTTGAGGATTTAGGACATAGGCTGAAAGGCACCCTTCAGAATTTGCCAGTCACTGTTACCTTTTCCTTGACTATTTCGGGCACATATGCTTGCCTAATATAACCCAATTTTGGTTTCCAGGCCTGCTCTAACGTCATGGGCTGGTTGTGAGCACGGCCACACAGCATTAGTAATCTGTGCAGAGGGAGGGTGGCTGCGTGGAACCCAAGCCTGCTGCACTCCTCCAGCGCTTCACACACCACACTTCAGGCTGGCAAGTGTGTGTCAACGCAGATTCCAAGTTCTTCTTCGTGTAAACACTGAGAGAAGAGAAACGGGACAGATAAATGTACATCAAATGGGAGCTAGTCCTGAAAGCTTCAGAAGCAGAGAAGAGAGGACAATTAAGTTTGTGAATGCCTCCTAGAAAAAGTGCTACAAAACTCATTGCTGAATATCAGGATGGTCACCTTTGAAGCCCTCCCCTTGGGAAGCTATGCACCAATGCTAGCATCTCATCCATGCTTCAGAGGAATTTTGGAACTCTTTATCTGGAATAGCTCTCAGAACTATTGTCGCATTACCCTTGATGTCCTGAAGGCCATCAAAATGTCTTCCATTCACAATTTCCTTTATTTTCAGGTAAAGAAAAAAGTCTGGGGGCCAGATCAGGTGAGTAGGGAGGGTGTTCCTATACAGTAATTTGTTTACCGGCTAACAACGCTCCCACAGACAGTGCCATGTGAGCTGGTGCACTGCTGTAGCGTAAGAGTCATGAGTGTTGGCCAAGATTTTTAATGAGGGTTTTCCTGTTTCTCTAACAATGTTTCTTCATTTGCTATGCTCCTCACAGTCAGATGATGACTTTGATGCACAATCTGACGTATTTTTGCGAGGTTTTCATCAGTCTGCTTGGTTTTGGCCACCCTGCCCTCCCTTCATCAGTCACGTTTTCTCTCCCCTCATAAAAACATTTAATCCATTGTACACTGCTGTTCTCTTCCTGCCATTATACCCATAAACCTGGACTTCACTTCCACGCTTGCCAAGTGTGACAAGAAATTTATGGATGTTTGTTCATTGCTCTAATTCAAGCTCCAGCATTCCCCCAACGGCACACAAAAACACACAACAGCAACAGTGAATGTCACTCAGCAGGACACTGCCACACGTCGACAGGAACGCCACTGTGAGACACTGTATACCAAGGTAGTGAGTAGTTTGTACAGTGCTGCCAGTGTAAGTGCACGGTGGCAAGTTTGCCAACTGAATTGTCAGCCCCTATGCATGGAGGGGAGGCCCAGGAAACAGCATGATGGCGGCCAAGGGCCCACCCAGCACCAGAGGGAGCTGTGGGGGAAAGGCGCTGGTAGTGGGGAAGTCTGCTCAGTTTAAATCTCTATGGGGGAGATCTCATTCACAGTCTGCTTCCATCACTAAATTTGGTTCAATATTTTAACTGATAAATTCAGAGTATGGCTAAGATGGAAAATGAGATTCTTTTCATTGACCGGGTCTCTGCAGGCTCCACACTCTGCCTTCACAGGTAGGGTGTGAGTGTAGAGAGCTTTAAACGGTTAAAAGGTAATGGTAATGTGCTCAGTGTTATTGGCATGCAGCGTTCACGTCCATGTGTGGCCGCGTCTTGCTGAGTGACGCTCATTGTTGTTGTTGCATGTTTTTGTGTGCAGTTGTGAGAATGTCACGACTTGAATTAGAGCAATGAACAGACATTTGTAAATTTCTTGTTAACCGTGGCAAGAGTGGAAGTGAAATCAGGAACGTGTTAGTCCAAGTTTACAGGGATAATGAAGAAAACAGCAGCGTACCAATGGATTAAATGTTTTTCTGGGGAGAGAGCATGACTGATGAAGGGAGGTCAGGGTGGCCAGTAAGAAGCAGACTGACCAAACATTGCCAAAAGACTTGGCACGCCTTGGAATGTTGCCCCCCTGCACATTTATCTCTTCATCTTTTGCACAGGTCCAAATGCTTACTCCTTAGGCATTCTTCAAAGCAGAGGCAGAAATTATATAAAGTAGGTATATATATTTGAAGGTTGACAGTTTAACTTGATAATAATAGGTCAGAGGTTGTAGTCCATGCCTTTATTTTGGCAGAGGCTCTGTGTGAATGTAATTCCCTCAAATAATAAAGAGATAGAGGCTTGGCGCCTGTGGCTCAAATGGCTAAGGCGCCAGCCACATACATCTAAGGTGGTGGGTTTGAATCCAGCCTGGGCCCACCAAACAATAATGAAGGCTGCAACCAAAAAAAATAGCCAGCCATTGTGGCGGGTGCCTGTGGTCTCAGCTACTTGGGAGACTGAGGCAGGAAACTCGCTTGAGCCCAGGAGTTGGAGGTTTCTGTGAGCTGTAATGCCATGGCACTCTACCCAGGGGGACAGCTTGAGGCTCTGTCTCAAAAAAAAAAAAAAAAAGAAATGAAGATGCAAAGAGCCAGGGAACACTGCATGTTTTCACGTTTAATGCCTGTTAATCCTAGTACTCTGGGAACTGAGGTGGGTGGATTGCTTGAACTCATGAGTTTGAGACCAACCTGAGCAAAAGCGAGACCCTGTCTCTACTAAAAATAGAAAACTGAGGGAAGTGGATCACTTGAGCCGGAGTTGGAGGGTTGCTGTGAGCTATGATGCCATGGCACTCTACCCAGGATGACAGCTTGAGACTCTGTCTCAAAAACAAAACAAAACAGGCTCAGTACCTGTGGTTCAAGTGGCTAAGGTGCCAGCCACGTACACCTGAGCTGGGGAATCCAGCCTGGGCCCGCCAAACAACAGTGACAGCTGCAACCAAAAAATAGCCAGGTGTTGTGGTGGGCACCTATAATCCTACCTACTTGGGAGGTGGAGGCAGGAGACTGGCTTGAGCCCAGGATTTGGAGGTTGCTGTGAGTTGTGATGCCATAGCACTCTACCCAGGGTGATAGCTTGAGGCTCTGTCTCCAAAACAAAACAAAACAAACAAAACAAAAACTTAAATAAATAGCAGTTAAGTGAAACATAAAGTCCACATATTTTTTGTGCCATAAAAAAATATTATTTCTAATGTCCAGCTAAAATCAGTAAATTAGTCCATATTTCACAAAGAATAAACACAAACACAATTTATTATTTTTGAGGCTTGGCAACTTTGCCAAATTGTGAATCTCCAGGGAAGACAGATTGGATTTGTTACCTAAATATCAGAGTTAAGAGCTAGAGTTTTCTTCCATTTGTTGGCCAGCTAATGAATTGATTCTCCATGACCTACACTAGCAAACTGATTATATGTGTGTGTGCGTGTATAAATACACACACACCCCCCTTAGGAGAATTGAAAGACACTCGTGAACACAGAAGAAAGGATAGCAAAGAAAAAAACCCACAAAACAGTGATATCTTTCAAAGGCTGATAATTGGGTTCCATTTGAAAACTTTTTTACTTGTGAACTCATTTTTATACATGGATCCGTATATAGTTCACTCGGTTTGAGAACATTTGATAAGAAAAATGTTTTTAATTAAATTGCACTTAGGTTTTTTTTAGGAAGGGAAATGATACATTTAATTATAAACTTGCAATCATGAGCCATATAAAAAGGTAAGTATCTTTCCCAAAGAATTCGAATGACTTAGGGAAAGAAAGTAAAAAGCCATGAGTCTACGAGAAAGCCTTTCACTGGCATTTTCACAGGCTCTAGCAGCTAAGCTCTGTAGGGATGAAAGGGTAAAAAGCCTTTTCACTGCCCACTACAGGGGTCATAGCAGACATTCCTATAGCAAGAGACAGGTTAGCAAGAGAAGAGCGTAACAAGCTTATTTAACAATGCTTTAGCACCGCAGGAGCCTTCGGGAATGAAGATGTAGGCTGGGAGCCTGCAGCTCAGCGGCCAGGGCGCCGGCCACATACACCAGGGCTGGCGGGTTTGAGCCCAGCCCGGGCCTGCTAAACAATGACAACCAGTGCCTGCAGTCCCAGCTACTTGGGAGGGGCACTCTACCGAGAGCCACATAGTGAGACTCTGTCTCAAAAAAAAAAAAAAAGAAATGAAGATGCAAAGAGCCAGGGAACACTGCATGTTTTCACGTTTAGGTTTGGGGGGAATGGACAGCTGAGCAGAACTGTGTTGAGAAGAATGATCTATGATAACAGATGGAGTGGGGACCAGACGAGGTTTGTGCAGGTTCTTCCTGGCCTCTCTGTGCAGTGTTCCCTCCTCCAGACAGAGGGCAGGATCCCTGTCACGTGAGGGTGTTTAGGGGAGAGGGAGGAAGGTCAGAGAGTGATATTTCAGTTTTATAGCCTGCTCTGGGGAGAGGAGTTCTAGTTTCTATGACCTGCTTGGGGAGAGAAATGGGGGAAAGAAATGGAGGGGAAAGATCAGAGAGAACGTTCTGCTTCTCTAAGGATGGAAAAGTTCCACCTCCCTCTTTTTAGGGTCCCTGTTAGGCCTGAGAATTAAATTGATATAAAATAGATTAAAAGAAGAAAAGCGTACAAATTTACTTAGTACTAGTTTTATGTGATACAAGAGCCCCTATAAAGAAGGAAAGAGAGAAGAAGTTAGGGCCAGGTATTTATATACTGACTCGGACAAAGACTAAGTTGTGAAGGAGCAACTGAATTACACGGCGAGGCGGACACCCAGGAGTTATTCTAACGAGACCTGCATGGCGTTCTCTGTGTCTCCGCTTCTCAACCTTCAAGAGAAGGATATTGCCTGTCCTTCCAACATAGAGAATGCGTCTTTCTCACTGAGAGTTTCATCTGCTCTTAAAAAACAGCACAAAGGTCAATGTGATCTTGTACTTGGTGTTTTTCAAGTGCGTTCAGCTTAAATAGTCAGTATGCCAGAATAGCACATTTTGACACCTTTACTTCTGAGGCCTCTCCAGGGCCCTTCAGTTCAAAATACTTAGTGTGCCACAGCGTCCTTCATTGGGACACCCTGTTTTGAGCCCTACCACCTCTTCATTAAACATGGCAATGGGCATTTTTTTTTTTTTGAGACAGAGTCTCATTATGTCACCCTCGGTAAAGTGCTGTGGTATCACAACTCACAGTAACCTCAAACTCCTGGGCTCAAGCAATTCTCTTGCCTCAGCATCCCAAGTAGCTGTGACTACAGGCGCCCACCACAATGCCTGGCCATTCTTTTTGTTGCAGTTGTCATTGTTGTTTAGCTGGTCCAGACCAGGTTCAAACCCACCACCCTCAGTGTATGTGGCTGGCGCCGTAACCACTGTGCTACTAGGGGCACCGAGCTGTGATGTGCATTTTTAAAAATGCATTATTTTTATACAAATAACAGGTAGGCATTAGAAAATATAGGTTTTTAAAAAATTGCTTGTTGGGTCACTCCTATGGCTCAGCACCAGCCCCATATACTGAAGGTGGCAGGTTCAAACCCGGCCCTGGCCAAACTGCAACAAAAAATAGCTGGATGTTATGGCAGGTGCCTGTAGTCCCAGCTACTAGGGAGGCTGAGATAGAGAATCACTTGAGCCCAGGAGTTTGAGGTTGCTGTGAGCTGTGAGCTGTGAGCTGTAATGCTGCAGCACTCTACTGGGGGTAATAAAGTGAGATTCTGTCTCTAAAAAAAAAAAAAAAAAAAAAAAATTGCTTGTAATCTCACCTCCAGAGAGAAGCTGTTAACATTCCGGTGTATGTCTTTCAGACTGTTTCCTCTATGGTAATAGCTTCTGGGCAGAGAACAGAAATGAAGTGGGAGAGATAAAATCAAATATAGAGGTATTTTGAGGTATCTTTTGAGGAATGTTTAAAGGTAGATATAAATAACTGACAACTCTAAATTATTTTAAAATACTTGACAGATCTAACAATCTGCAGAAAAAAAGCAAGATCTAGAAAATGATGAAAGCATAGCTGGGCATTGTGGCGAGCACCTGTAGTCCAAGCGACTTGGGAGGCCGAGGCAAGAGAATCTTAAGCCCAAGAATTGGAGGTTGCTGGGAGCTGTGACGCTATGGCACTCTACCGAGGGCGACACAGTGAAACTCTGTCTCAAAAAAGAAAAAAGAAAAAATGATGAAAACGTTACAAAGAATGAGTAGGGTAGATAGTCCAGGAGTGCACTTGGCCGGTACTTTGTGATGTAAGTCACAAAATTGAGTGGTTTTGACTGGCATTAAAAAGGAAAAGGAAGAGGAGAAATGGAATGGAATCAGAGCTGTCAGGCAGCAGTTTTGAAACGTGTTTCATGCATGTGTGCTTGAGTGCTGGGTCGTCAGGTCTCCGTGTACCTCATGCTCTGAGCTGAGGTAAAAAATGTATAAATGTCATGACAGTGGGCTGAAGCCCCTGAGGACTGAGCCCCCAAAGGGTGAGAACAAAGGGCAGACAGGGAAAGGTCTGCACCCGCAGTGCTCCCCAGGGCAAAGGGGAGTAAGGAAGGAAGAAAATCGTTGCCGTCAGTCTGAACCCTGTGGCTGGACACTGCCCAGCTAATGGAGGTGGTTTGACCTGTTGGCCTGCCTGATAAACCATTAATATTTTAGAGATGCATCACATGTCCTCCTCAGAAGAGGACGGCACTCCTTCCAGGATGCTTGTGGCACTTCATAGCTGCCAGATTATGGCCTCTTGTGACTGGTTTCCTTGCACCCTTGACCTTAGGCTTGAGGGGTTGGATGGGCCATCCTCCTGGGCCATGGCTAGAGTCAGTGGTTCTCAGTTAATTCAACTGAGACTAAATCTTGCTGGGTAATTAAATCACAGCAAAAACTATATTATTGTGGGGAGAGAAGACAGCCAGTGGTTTGGAACATAACCGGGTCTGCTATTAAAATGCTCACGGGCAAGAATATAAGATGCTGTTCCGGATGACTTGTAGAAGTCCTGCAGTTTAACACCAAAGCAGGTTGGCTAGAAGGCAGAGGTCAGGGTGAGGGTGACCTCAGGCCATTAGCTGAAGTCAAATGTCAGCCCTGCTGGCCATTATTAATTGATGACTGGGACTCTGCTCAGAGTCCTCCTCGGAGCTGTGTCAGCCGCCTGCTACCGGAGAGCACTGTTGGCCGGACATGCTGAGAGGACGGGGCGCCTGGGCCATGTGAGAAGCACAGGATGAGGAGTTCACACACACCACTGTGAAACCCATCACTGCCCTCCAGGCAGCTCGGGTTTGGTCTTTCAGTCTTTCACTGAAAAACAAGAGGCAATTGCAACATTATTGTCTTCAAAATTTTTCCTCTTCATACAAGAGCACAGACAGGGAAATAAGCATCAAAAAGTGCCTACATGTGTTCTGAGCCCTACAGAGAATTGGGGAAAAATAGGATATGCGTCTATCTGGGGAGATCCCACATGATCAAAATATCTAAAGAATAAGTCATGGCAACAGGGGCCTTATCTGCAGGGCTGTTTCCCACCTCTATCTTCTTTCTATTGGTTTGACACGGGGGAGCCCAGGGGAGCCGCCTTGTAAGCCCCAAATCTTGTATCTGTTTCTCCTTAACTTCTCAATGGGTAGAGATACAGGGCCTCAGTGCTCACTGCGCCTCCTGTTCTGGGGAGTAATCTGGAATTACAGAAACATCCAGCTCTTTCTTACCCTTGTATCAAAGATAACTCAGGTGAACCTGAGTCCAGAGAGGGGAGGAGCCCTAAATGTAAGTGATGCCTTCCAAACCCTTCAGAGACTGCCTTCCTTCCCTTCCTCCCCCTCCTGCCCTTACGCATCTGAACTCCTTCCTCAGAAATACCTTGTGAGAAGGCTTCCAGGTGTGCCACAGACTGTTCCAGTTGTGGTTGCATCTGTATTTAATACTTCAGGGGGTTAAAGAATTTGAATGATCAGGAGAAATCCTAAACTGGACAGAAACTAGCTGTCTATAAGACCCTTTCCCTTGGTCTTGGAATGAAAAGGACATTTATTCAATAAATATTGATTTGAGTCCCTGTGGTGCTGCCAAGCTTTAGGGAGCATAAGCTTAGTTTCACCGATGATGTTAGTCATGTGATGATCAAACCCTCACTCACTCTAAGAAAATTTTCTCCTTCTTAATGAAGTGATTTATTCTCATCAAAGGGGTTAATGTGAGTCCCTTATCTAAAGCTGGGCTGACAAGCTTCAAACACACCTTAGTGATAACCCCATCTGCCACTTACCATCTTGATATGAAAACACAGAGCCAGGAAACTCAGGTGCTCCCAGGCCCCACCAAGGTGAAAGTGGGACCACAAGAGAGCAGGGCTGGCAGCTAAATTGCATACACAGCATCTTGCCTACAAGAGCTTCTGAATGCTCTGAAAACACGCAGGTCTTATGATGCCTGTGCTTGGTAAAAGGATCATTACTGAGGTCAAATGACTCCACCATCACTCAGCAACTCAGCATCTACCCCAGAAATAGAATCCTGCAAGACACTGCAAACCCTGGGAGCAGGAGGAAGAAATCCTTGCTCATGATGAAATACAAAACCTCACCTGGCCTTTGAGGTCGCAATGGTTCTTCCAACTTGGGGTGTGTTGTCATTCTCCCCAAAAGCACCGCAACTGTGAAGTGACCTAAGGAAGGCCATGACTGCTAAACAGCAGGCAGAGCCTGCTGGTGCGTCTGCTGTGTTCAAGAGCATTGCTCCTCCAGGGTGATGTCCCTCTGCTTGAGCCAAACTATGAGTGAGGGCTGGGCTCCTGCACTCAGGCTGCAGGAAGGGATGGCAGACGCTGGCCTCACGGTTCTCCCACTTGCTGGATGATTCACAGAGCAGTGGTACTGGCCTCCGAGGGCAGCTGCCCAGTTGTTGGGTGGTAGAGGAGAGGTAAAAGCAGCAGAGTACAGTGGTGGCTACGATGCTCTAGAGGGACTTAGCGTCTGCTGCACTTATTAGCCATTGGACATTGGACAACTTACTTCCCTTCTCTCTGCCTTCATTTCTTTTATGTATGTTTGCATGTATGTATTTATTTTTGGAGGCAGAGTCTCACTCCATCACCTTGGGCCGTTGTGTCAGTCTAGCTCATGGCAACCTCAAACTCCTGGGCTCAAGCCATCCTCCTGCCTCAGCCTCAAGGGTAGCTGGGACTACCGGTGATTACTCAGGCTGGTCTTGAACTTCTGAGCTCAAGCGATCCTCCAGCCTCAGCCTCCCGGAGTGCAAGGATTACAGGTGTGAGCCCTGTGCCTGACTTTCTGCTTCTGTTTCTTCATCTCTAAAATGCAGGTTATAATAGCACCCACCTCACTCACAGTGATCATTGTTAGTATTAAATGAGCTAACGTGAGTAAAGTACTTAGTACCCACATGAGATAAGAATCGTACAACTGTTCATTATCGTGTATCACTCAATGGTCTATCCGGTGACCTTTAAGAATGATGGTTATAAACAGGGATGTATTGGTAAATGTTTAACAACCATCTCTTTGGGAAAAAAGCTCTGATTTATAACGTGTGCTGATTTTCATAATTTACATTCCCACCATGGCTGATTTCACGCTACCAGTGTGCCAGGCCTGAATGCAGACATGGGAAGAAAGGCTTGCTGTCGGCTCTATAGAGCCAGCTCCTCATGGGTTATGAAGCCCATATGGTAAAATGAAGGATGTGAATTAAAAAAAAAAATCTGAAATACAAAATGATGACTACCGATGTAAAAAAATTGTGTGCATAGGAAAGAATCCAAGGAAATTCACCAAATACTGACTTTAGTTGTATTAGAGTGATAGGAATTTAGTTCATTATTTTATATACATATATATCTATTTGTTTTCTTTCTTTTTTGAGGGGGAGAAAATATTTAATTTGTCCTTCAATCCAAAAGGCTACACTGAAATGCCTTTCCTTTCTGTAAGAAGAGTTAGCTTTTCATGGCATTTAGATGGTCCCTTGGGTGGGCACACCTGAAGACAAGCTGCAATCTAAGGAAGTGTATTTCTTTTCTTTAAAGTGCTGAGATTTGTAGTAGAAAAGTGAGCAGAGGGCTTGGCGCCCATAGCACAGTGATTACAGCACCAGCCACATACACCGAGGCTGACAAGTTCAAACCCAGCCCTAGGCCAGCTAAACAACAATGACAACTGCAACAGAAAATAGCTGGGCATTGTGGAGTCTGTAGTCCTGGCTACTTGGGAGGCTGAGGCAAGAGAATCCCTGAAGCCCAAGAGTTTGAGGTTGCTGTGAGCTGTGATGCCATATCACTCTAGTGAGGGCGACATAGTGAGACGTTATGTCAGGGGAAAAAAAGAAAGAAAAAAGAAAAGTGAGCAGGGTTAACTAAACACACACACACTTGTTTATTATAGGACATTTCAATCATACAGAACAATAAGAAAACTTATTCTTTTTTTTTTTTTTTTTTTGCAGTTTTTGGCCAGGGCTGGGCTTGAACCCACCACCTCTGGCATATGGGATCAGTGCCCTACTCCTTTGAGCCACAGGTGCTGCCCAAGAAAACTTATTCTATGTGCTCATTTACCAGCTCCAATAATAAACAGGGTTATTCCAATACGCTTGCATTTTCATTGGATGAATTTTATTTTATTTCATTTCATTTATCCCAGAGATCATGGTGTGTCACCTGAAATATTCCAATACATAAAGTAAACCCCATCATTATCACCCCTCCCCCCTAGATTAATAATAATTCCTCAACAGATCTGACACCTCATCCTCTTTCAGATTTCCTCAGCTGGGAAAGCTATTTTTCATAGTTTATTTCCTTAAATGAGAGTGTGAACATGGCCCTGGCTTGTTACTCCTCTGAATCTTTTTTATTCCATAATAGTTATCCTCTCTTTCTCTTTCATGCCAGCGCTTTATTGCAGAAGCTGATCATTTGTTTTGTGGAATGTTTCACATTCTAGATTTGGCTAATTCCTTCCTGACTTGTTCCTCTAGTCCCCACATTTCCTGCAAATTGCTGGTTAGATCCAAAGAGTGATTCAGGCAAGAGTCCTTCATAGGTGATGGCAGACGCCTCCTCCCACGTCACATTCTGACGCACGTGTCTGGCTGTGCCGCTTTTAGTGATGCTAAGATTGATCCGTAGGTTTAGAAGTGTAAAACGTGTAAAAACAAAATTAAATGGGAGAAAATAGTTGGAACAACAGAAATGCCAGACACAGAATACATGATTTCAGCAAAGCATTAGACAAAGTCTGCCCTGAACTTGGTCAGCCATCCTGAGGGCTTCACTTCCCTATGGGAGTCCCTGAGGCAACAACAGCCTCAGCATGGCCCCTACCTGGACCCCCTCACCTCCCTCCAGCTTATCCTCCACACTGCTGCTCCCAGAGTTCTGAAGCACAGATCTGACCATTACACTGTCCTGCCCGGACTTTGCCAGTAGCTTTCTCTGGTCTATTGGAAAAACTTAAAACTGTTTAGTTTGTCGCCGAAGGACCTCCCTGATCTAGGCCTCCCCTCCCCTCCCTGCCTTCTCATCCATAATTCTTCCCCCTCCTCCCGTACAACATGCCTCCCCCTGAGTGCTCCAGCCACACGCAGCTCCGTGGAGTTGTCACACTGCTGCGCAGATCTGAGTCTTTGGAGTGACCAGGCCGCCTACAGGGCCTTGCTTTCTGTCTGCTGGGCGGTTTCCCAGCCCTCCGTGGAGACGCCTGTGCTAAGCCATCGTGATGCTCTTTCTCTTCCTTCTGAAGTCCTCATGAGTACATCATTTCACCCCGGCGGACTTTCCCGGACTTTTCCCTGGTACATTAAAGGCGCTGGTTGTAGGTATTGAATTAATTTAAAATGAAGCACTGTAGAAAGGATGAAAAACCTGCCAGGTGAATTTGCCGTTGGCTGAACAAGCTCAGATGCTGAGTATGCCGAGTGGCCGCATCCACGCTGCAGCACCCTGGCTTTGCCTTTATTTCTGTGCTGTTCAATATTTTCATCCCTTGCACAGTTGACCTTCAAATCGACTTCATCCTTTTCTAGCACTTGTCAGTTTCATCATTTATAAAACAGAGATGATAAAGTAAATTAAAATGGAGACCAGGCCTGAAGAATCCCTGAGAGACAAGGCCAGTTAGCCCTCATAGATGACCTTAACCTTGTTTGATCTGCCACATAAACAAAGCCTGTCTTGAGCGATTTCTTATAAATGCCCACATTAAAGAAAAACACAATTTAACCTCAACCAGCCAGGAACAGCCAAAAAACTTACAATTACATAACTAGAGACTTTCCAATGGGATAGGCCAAGTAAAACAACTGTATAACTGTAACCAATCAACACTTTTTGCTTTACTCCTCTTTGTCCTATAAAAGGCCTGTTTTCACCCAGTGGTTCTCCTGAATACTTTTGGCTTGGAACTGCCTGATTCATGAATTACTATTTGTTCAAACTCTTTTTTTTTT
>NW_003852412.1:9376792-9395638 GCF_000181295.1 Otolemur garnettii
AGGCCTGGGCTGGATTCGAACCTGCCACCTTAGGTGTGTGTGGCTGGCACCTTATCCACTTGAGCCATAGGCGCCAAGCCTGCTCAAACTCTTTAAAACTTTTTTGTGCCTCAGTTTACTTTTTAACAACAACATCCATCACAGGATTAAATGATATAATATACGTATATAAAGTACTTAGAATAGTGCCTAGAACATAGCAAGTTCTATTTAAATGCTTGTTACTCATATTTCTGCACAGGTCTTACCATCTCTCCATGATGCTTGGCTCTGCAAAGGCATGATTTGTGTTTGATAAACTTTTGGTTACTCTGTAGCATTTGACATAAAGCTTTGGAGAAAACAAAAGTTAGTCAAACATATGGCTTGGCACCTGTAGCTCAGTGGCTAGGGTGCCAGCCACATACACTGGAGCTGGTGGGTTTGAATCCAGCCGGGGCCTGCCAAACAACAATGACAACTGCAACCAAAAAATAGCCAGGCGTTGTGGTGGGTGCCGGTAGCCCAGCTACTTGGAAGGCTGAGGCAAGAGAATCGCTTAAGTCCAAGAATTTGAGGTTGCCTTGAGCTGTGATGCCATGGCACTCTACCAAGGGAGACATAGTGATACTCTGTCACACACACACAAAAAAGTTAATCAAACACAGATCTTGAGTAAATTTTTTTTTTTTTTTGAGACAGAGTCTCAAGCTGTCACCTTGGGTGGAGTGCTGTGGTGTCATAGCTCACAGCAACCTTCAACTCTTGGGCTCAAGTGATCCTCTTGCCTCAATTTTTCTATTTTTAGTAAAGATAAAATCTTGCTCTTGTTCAAGTTAGTTTTGAACCTGTGAGCTTAAGCAGTCTACCTGCCTCAGCTTCCCAGAGTGCTAAGATTACAGGTGTGAGCCACCATGCCTGGCCCTATTATGAGTGAATCTTATAGAAGCAACTGGGAGATTAGGTAGTAGGAAAGAGGATAGACTTTGGAGCTAGGTTTCCTGGGCTCCCTTCCCCTCTGACCAGTGGGGAAGCACAAAGAGGTAAGGCCTCTGTTTTCTACTTCCTCATCTATAAACTGATAGTCATGGGTCTGTTGTGATGGCCATGTATAATCATTCATGGAAAGCTCTTAGCACAGTGTCTGGCACATGGGCTGTTATTAAACATTTCCCTTCCTTAAGGGGAATTTGCATGTTAGCATGCACTAAATAGGGGACCTATTTGGGGGCAAGTCAGCATTTTGGACCTATCCCAATAATCAGTCCTCTTGGTTACTTTTTTTTTAATAGAGTCTTTGACTATCATGCCAATCCTGTTTATACTTATATAAATAAGGTGCTTGGAATCCTACCAATTCATTAGAATAAATGACTTCTAATTCTGTCATTAGCTATATTCACAATTGCCCCTCTTGCTAACTCGAAGTAAAAAACAACAACCAAATCATTCAGGTCCAAGGATAGGACCAAGCCAGTGAACACAGAACAAATGCGGTTCTTTGCAACCCACTTATTAGTGAGGAGGGGGTGATAAGCTGTTGGGTCTTCACAGCCAGGGGCCTCAGGTTAAAAACAAGCCTTGATGGTAAATCAAGTTCAGGGATGGCTCCAACAATGCAGCACCAGGCTTCAGCTGGTCTGACCATCATTCTGGGAAGGTGCCTTCACAGCAGTGAAACCCGCTTAGCAGACAAGATAGATGGATGAGACTGGGTGGATCCTAGCCCTCCTGGGCTGAGGCCCTAAGAAAGTGCAGCATGGAAGGAGCTGAACAAGGGTTATTGCCCAGTGGCTTCTATAGCTCAGATATGCCATGTTTTTTGACTGACAGTTTATCTTGTAGATGTTATAAACATGTCTTCTTTGCTTTGTAGTCTAACTTCAAATTTTTTTCATGACATTACATGTTAAAAAGATTCTTCATTTGTAGATCTCACTCCTCACTAACTCCTACAGAATTACTGACACCAGGCTTCCTTCTGCAACAGGTGCAGCTCATGCTCCCACCAGCTCTCTTTCTGCTGCCATCTTGGTTCCTCCTTCCCTGCACAACATGCTGGTGAAGCCACAGAAACTGTCCTTGCTACAGAGCAGGAGTTGCCACAGCCTCAGGCTGAGAACAGGGGTCCTCAAACTTTTTAAACAGGGGGCCAATTCACTGTCCCTCAGACCATTGGAGGGCTAGACTGTGGGCCCTGGAATGAGTCGGTTGCTAAGCAGAACAGGCAGTGGTGGCAAAAACACCCAGTGGGCTGGATAAATGTCCTAGGCAGGCTGCATGTGGCCTGTGGGCTGTAGTTTGAGGAGACCTGGTCTGGAACAAAATCTGCGATGAGTCATCACCAGAGTTAGAGGAACTAGCTCACCATTAGATCAGCAGTGGGTGGAGGCTTGGGTCTCCATATGACGGGTGGAGGCTCAGGAACTACTGAGGTGTGGTAACCTGAGTGGAGACACCTTCCACCTAGTAGCAGCATTAATAGAGTGATCCTACCAGGGTCAAATTTCAGAGAGACACCTCCCCAATTCTGTGGACTGCCGGAGGGAGCTAGATCTTGCATTGCAGGGATACCAGAGGAGCAGAGCAGCTGGGGCAGAGGCACGATCTCTGAGGGCAAAAAACATTTGCTGTTTTGTTAACCTCTGGTTGGAAAGAGCTCAGGTGGAACACTCCCCAGTTTCCATTGAGCACCAGAGGTAATCAGACTTCAACTCCCCCAGCTGGCCGGTGACTGAGTAGGGTCACTTGGCTGATGAGGCATTGACTTCCCTCTGACTCTGGCAGGCCCAAATCCCTGGCACATTTGCTCATTGGAGGGAAGAGAGCCACAGCCCCATGGGGCTACCAGTGCCTGGGTGTGACATAGGTGCAAGGTGGGGAAAGAGGCACCAGCCCCCCTATACTATTTTGCTGGGTGGGCCTTTCTGACTCCACAGAGACCCGAGTGAGTTACACTTGAATTGCCAGTGAACCCCCACTGCCTAGATGCTGAAGACCTTTTGAATTCTCCCACCTGATTGGTGTTTGTGTTGACCAGGACAATTGGTTTGGAACTCTTGACCTGGGCCGATCACCCAGGGACCCACCAAGGTTGTACCCTGGTTGTGTTGTTGTGGGGAGTGTGGGATTCTCCTCTTCCAGTTGTCACCTATATGTGTGGGTGGGTGTCTTAGTTGCTTATATATCTCCACAGTTGATATTTCAGCCGAAAACCACTGATTCACTAGGATTGGACAGAGACTAGCTGAATACAGGTCAGAGCCATCTAGCCCCACCACACCAAGCAGGCCCCCAGAGTTTCAGGCTGTAGTATTGAATGGGACCTTTGTAAAGCTTTAGGGGAAAAGCCACAATCACCAGTTCTTTGGTAAAGGGCTGGTTAATTACAACTCCAGGAGCCCTCAATTAAATTTCACCTTGCCAGTTTCTCTAGCCAAATGGTGAAAAATAATCATGGGGTGGAATCAGCAGAAAAACTCCAGCAACATGAATAATCAGAGTAGATCAACTCCCCCAAGGAACAACAAAGGAGGCACAACAGAAGATCCCATTCATAAAGAAATGGCTGAGATGTCAGAAATTGAATTCAGAATTTGGATTGCAAATAAGATTAACAGAACAGAGGTAAAGTTGGAATTAAAAATTTAAGGAGCAATTCAAAAGTTGTTTCAAAAATTCAATGAATTCAAAGACAAAATCACCAAAGGTTTTTGACACATTGAGGCAAGTACTTGCAGCCCTCAAAGATTTGAGAAAGACAGTAGAATCCCTCAGTAACAGAATGGAGCAGGCAGAAGAAAGGATCTCTGACATTGAAGACAAAACTTTTGAATGCTCCCAAACACTTGAAGAGGAAGAGAAGTGGAGACCAAAAACAGATCATTCCCTGAGAGAATTGTGGGACTATTCCAAAAGAGCAAACAAGGAGAAGCGGATGGTCTGAAAGGCACAGATACTCTACTCCAAGAGGTAATTGAGGAGAACTTCCTAAGCATGGCAAGAGATACTGAAGTTCAGATAGCAGACAGTTTCAGAACCCCAGCATGACTCAACCCAAATAAAGCATCTTCTAGACACATTGTAATTAACTTCGACAAAGTTAATATGAAGGAGAAAATCCTGAAAGCAGCCAGATGTAAGAAAATCATAACCTACAAGGGGAAGAAATTAGAATGACTATAGATGTCTCTGCTGTAACTTTTCAAGCCAGAAGAGGATGGTCACCTTCAAGCTCCTAAAACAAAACAACTTTCAGTCCAGGATCCTGTATCCAGCTAAATTGAGCTTCATTTATGACAGACAAGTTAAATACTTTAATGACATACTCACATTTAAGAAATTTGCCATAACCAAACCAGCTCTTCAGGATATTCTCAGACCCATCCTCCATAATGACCAGCACAATGATCTACCACCAAAGTAAACTCACTCTGAAATTCTTGACCAAAACCTAATTTCCACAGTGGTAAAAAGATTTAAAATGTGTGCTGGACTTTTGAAAAACTTGACACCCAAAGTCAGGTATCCTCAAACTATGGCCTGCAGGCCACATGCAGCCTGCCTAGGACATTTATCTGGCCTACTGGGTGTTTTTGCCACCACTGCCTGTCCTGCTTAGCAGCCAACTTGTTCTGGAGCCTGCAGTCTGGCCCTCCAATGGTCTGAGGGACAGTGAACTGGCCCTCTGTTTAAAAGTTTGAGGACCCCTGCCCCAAATATTACCAGGCTTATCAATACTCTCAATTAATGTGAATGACTTAAAATTGTCCTCTTAAGAGGACAGCTTGGCTGACTGGATACAAAAACTTAGGCAAGATATCTGCTGCATACAAGAATCTCATCTTACCTTAAAGGATAAATATAGACTTAGGGTGAAGGGATGGACATCTATAATCCAGGCAAATGGAAATCAGAAAAAAGCAGGGGTGGCAATTTTATTTGCAGCTACATTAGGTTTTAAACCAACAAAAGTAAGGAAAGACAAGGATGGTCACTTCATATTTGTTAAGGGAAACACTCAACATGATGAGATGTCAATTATTAACATTTATGTGCCCAATGAGAATGCTCTTCAATTTATAAGGGAGACCCTAACAGACATGAGCAATTTAATACCTTTCAGCACCATAATAGTTGGAGATTTTAACACCTCTTTGGCAGTGTTGGATAGATCCTCCAATAAGAAGCTAAGCAAAGAAATTTTGGACTTAAACTTCATCATACAACACTTGAATTTAACAGACATCTACAGAACATTTCATCCTAATAAAACTGAATACATATTGTTCTTATCAGCCCATGGAACATCCTCCAAAATTGATCACATCTTTGGTCACAAGTCTAACCTCAGCAAATTTAAAAGTATAGAAATTATTCCTTGTATTTTCTCATGTCATCACACAGTAAAAGTTGAACTCTGCACACTCATACAAAGACATGGAAACTAAATAACCTTATGCTGAATGATAGCTGGGTCATAGATGAGATTAAGAAGGAAATTGCCACATTTTTGAAACAAAACAATAAAGAAGACATGAATTATCAGAACCCATGGGATACTGCAAAGGCAGTCATAAAACGGAAATTTATAGAGTTGCAAGCCTTCCTCAAGAGAAAAGAAAGAGAGGAAGTCAATAACTTAATGGGACATCTTAAGCAACTGGAAAAGGAAGAACATTCCAACCTCAAACCCACCAGAAGAAAAGAAATCACTAAAATTAGAGCATAATTAAATGAAATTGAAAACAAAAGAATTATTCAAAAGATCAATGAATCAAAAAGTTGGTTTTTTGAAAAATTCAACAACATTGATAAACCTTTGGCCAACCTAACCAAAAATAGAAAATTAAAGTCCTTAATGTCATCAACCAGAAATGCCAAAGGTGAAATAACAATAGACACCTCAGAATTTCAAGAGTGAATTCCCAGAGTGCTAGGATTATAGGAGTGAGCCCGAGCATGGCCATTTTTTATTCACAAGGCACTTTAATGAATACTACAAAAAACTTTATTCTCAGAAATATGAAAATCTGAAAGAAATTGACCAATACTTGGAAGCACACCAACTTTCTAGACTTAATCAGAAAGAATTGGAAATGCTGAACAGACCTATAACAAGTACTAAAATAGAATCAACTATATGAAATCTCCCAGAAAAGAAGAGTCCAGGACCAGATGGCTTCACATCAGAATTCTACCAAACCTTTAAAGAGGATCTAGTACCTATATTACATAGCAGTTTTTTGGGTTTTTTTTTTTGATGTTGCAATTTGGCCGGGGTCGGGTTTGAATCTGCCACCCTCAGTATATGGGGCCAATGCCTTACCCACTGAGCCATAGGTGCCGCCCAGCATTCCTAATTCTATATGAAATCAGCACATTGTATCCCATAAATGCATTAATGTATACATGATCTATGTGTTTATGATTTAATAATAAAAAAAAGATTATGTTGCAGGAAGATAAGGCCCAATGGAGAGAAAGAACACCCAAACACCATGTTTAAAAGAGGAAAGGCTTTATTCCAACCTGTGGAGCCATGGCAGAGAAAAGTTCAAAAAATGGCTGTGCTCAGGCTCACATCTATAATCCTAGCACTCTGGGAGGCCGAGGTCGGTGGATTGCCTGAGCTCACAGGTTCAAGACCAGCCTGAGCCAGAGTGAGACCCTGCCTCTAAAAATAGCCAGGCATGTGGTAGGTACCTTTAGTCTCAGTTACATGGGAGGCTGAGACAAGATAATCACTTAAGCCTAAGAGTTTGAGGTTGCCCTACTGAGGGCAATGTAGTGAGACTCTGTCTCAAAAAAAAAAAAAAAAAAAGAAAAAAGACCACACTCCCTGACTGGCTCAGTTTTCGCCTTTTTATCCGCAATCAAAAAGTTCCACCTTCCAAGTACCTTTCTCATTGGTCAGTTTGAATCAAGCTGGAGAAGCGGGCTGCGATTTTACAGAACTGTGGGGCTTTTATAGAAGCAGAAGCCAAGTGTTAGTTTCCAGATCCCAGGAAGTTAAATTTTTACAAATTTCTAAGAGCTGAGTCACTCTGGGGAGGACCTTGCAGGTGTATCCTCAGGGTCTCCTTGAAAAGACCTCTGTTCTCTTAGACCTCATTTTTCCAGGCAACTGCACAGCAAGCACAGCTGGTGGCAGCAGCTGAAATAGAGGAAGATGAGTTGTTGGATTAAAAAAAAAAAAAAAGAATTACTGATACAAAAAAACATCAGCAACAAAAAATCCTTATGATAAGCTTTCAGATATTCTAAAACAGGGTGTCCAACCTGTGGCCCATGGGCCGCACATTGATTTTGTGAGGACTTTTTTTTTTTTTGCTTATCTTTGGTGTCAATTATCACAAAAAGTATGCACTAATCTTTGTTTTTGCTGATCAGCTTTCATCAGTGTCTGTGTATTTAATGTGTGGCCCAAGATAACTCTTCTAATGTGTAGCAGAGGAAAAGAGAAAGGTTGGATACCCTGTTTTGAGGTATCTTATTGATTGCAGGTGAAGTTCCATGTACCTATCTGACTTACAGTGATCAAGGAGGAAGAGGTTTTGAGGATTTGGAGTCTTCTTTCCTCATAGTATTAGCTAACATGTATGTTCCTTCATTATCTCATTAATCTCACAGGGCGTAGGTTTGGAGACTGCTGTTACGAGAAAACCGAGAAGGCAGAGTTGAAATAACTTGTCTAAGACTACAGAGTTGGCAAGTGGCAAAACTGCATTTCAGGCCAGGAGGGTCTGACCTGGGGGCAGAGCTTTTAACTTGTGGGCTCCCCTCTTCTTCCTCAGCCCCCTGTTAATACACACACAAGGGTAGCACTGAGTCTAAGAGCAGAGCTAGGAGGGTTGGGAGCTCGTGAGAATCATGCCTTTCTCCAGTTCTGGGAAGAAGCCTGTGGTCTCACCACCCACCCCACTTACATTTCTTGCAATCATTTTTTTAACAAAAATCTATAATTGAGGACCTACAGTGTGCCACACCCTGACCAAGGCCCTGAGGACACAGCGGTGATCAAAACCAGACAGGAGCCCATGGGACACCAGCATGGATGGAGTAATTTACACACACACACACACACACACACACACACACGTAAAATTGCAGCTGGAGGGGAACTATGAGCCAGAGGAGGAGCCAGATGCTGTGGACGGGAAAGGGGAACTGCCCTGGGCCAGGGGGTCAGAGAGAAAAGAGGTGACATCAAAAGAAAGAGGAGAGGGGAAATGGTACCCGGGGATCAGAACAGTGTGGGGGAGGCCCCTGACAAGAAGGGAGTGTGGCATTTCTTTCTTTCTTTTTTTTTTTTTTTTTGTTTCAGTTTTTGGCCAGGGCTGGGTTTGAACCCGCCACCTCCAGCATATGGGGCCGGGGCCCTACTCCTTTGAGCCACAGGCACTGCCCTGAGTGTGACATTTCTTGGGACTGAAAGTCGACCAGGGCTGGGGTTTGCCTGCCCATGCGAAGGATGCGGTGTTCATGTTGAGGGCAGAGGGATGCCTTTCACCCCACCAACTTCGAACTCCATTCTTGAAATGTTGTTCAGAACCAGCAGTGTCCTACAATCACCACCTGTGTCTGTCCTGTACCTGTGGGTACCAAGGAGGCAGGTCTCTCATAGCATCAGCATCCCTTAAGTCATGGTAATGGCCAACCAGAGAACAGAGAGAACTAGGCCCTGGCAGCTTCCTGCTCTGTCTTGAAAACACCCTTCTTTTGGTCTGTTAGGTAACGACAATTCCAAGAAGATAAAGTCACAAGGTGAAGATGGTAATTACAGAATGTGTTCAGGACAAAGATTGCCCATAATTGTTGCAAATGAGTCAATCAATAATAAGGAGTAATTTTCATACACTCAGTTAACAGAATTCTATTGATCGTAGAATTCTACTATCTCTACATCTTCTGCCTTATCTCGCTCTAGGTTCTTTGCGTAAGAAATATGATTATGCATAGTTTTCTGGAACAAAGCTCCCTGCTGACATTCTGCAAACTTAAAATAATAGCGATTAGGGTGACCCATTTATTAGTCCTGTTACTTAAATATTATTCACTAAACTTTACTATAAAATCTCTTCTCTGCCTCACTAGGTATACTTTTCCCTTTGGTTACAAATGCCATTTCTAGTGCTAAGAAAGGTTTGTGTGTGTGTGAGATAGGTTATTTATTTATCCTCTTATTTCTTTTTTTTTTTTTTTTTGAGACAGAGCCTCAAGCTGTGCCCCTGGGTAGAGTGCCATGGCATTACAGCTCACAGCAACCTCCAACTCCTGGACTCAAGCGAGTCTCCTGCCTCCGCCTCCCAAGTAGCTGGGACCACAGGCGCCCGCCACAACGCCCGGCTATTTTTTGGTTGCAGCCGTCATTGTTGTTTGGCGGGTCCGGGCTGGGGATTCGAACCCGCCACCTTAGGTGTACGTGGCTGGCGCCTTAGCCGGTTGAGCTATAGGCGCTGAGCCTATCCTCTTATTTTAATCTATTTTTCTAGTACCCCAAATGAGTGATTGTGATGTGAGCACTCACATTCCCTTTACACAAAGCACCTGAGAGGCTGGAGAGTGGAGCTTCATTGAAATCATTTCCAAGAGGCTGACACTTTTTCTCCCCAGAATCATAAATTCCTAGATTTTGAAGATGGAGGGGTTACCTAGATGTCTTCTAGATAATCCACTTAACTCTGAAAAAGAGAAAATCATCCTTGATTGAGAGGAGTCCACTTACTGACTGAAAGGCTTATTCGGACTTTTCATTTGCACAGGTGGAGGGAATCCTAACTGGTGGCTTGTGTTAAGTGAGGCTAGCCTCATGTGAAATTGGCCATCTTAGCCCAGAACCAGGGATGGGAAATGCCAGTCCGGAAGATCCTTGGGCGAAAGTGAGTGTGCGATGGTAACTTTTATGTGTCAACTTCACTGGGCCACAGGGTGCTCAGATAATAGGTCAGACATTACGCTAAAAGTTTCTGCAGGAGTGTTTTTGGATGAAGTTAACATTTAAATTAGAAGTGCATTAATGTACATAGTTACCATTCAGTAAAAAAAAAACAACATTTAAATCAATAGACTGAGTAAATCAGATTGTCCTCCCTAATGAGAGTGGAACTCATCCAATACGCTGGAGCCTTGACTGGGAATTCCTCTTATCTGACTTCCCCTTGAGCTGAGACATCAGTTTTATTTACTTTTTCCACTTGTCCTTGGACTTGAACCAGCTCTTCATTAGGTGGCAGGCTGAACGTTATCTAATCCAACCTCCTGCCTGAGGTGGAAGGGCTTACTATATATCCTGTTGAATGTGCAGTCCATCCTCTGGCTTCAGCCTGAACACCTCAGAAAGGCATTGCTGTGTGACACTTAAGGACAGGGCTCTAGAATCTGATGTCTTGGGTTTCATCTTGCCTCTACCTCCCATTAGCTGTATGGCCTGGGGCACATCCTAACTTGACTCATTTCTAAAATAGGGATAATGGCCAGGTGCGGTAGTTCACGCCTGTAATCCTAGCACTCTGGGAGCTGAGGCGGGTGGATCACCTGAGCTCAGGAGTTCAAGACCACTCTGAGCAAGAGTGAGACCCCATGTCTACTGAAAAGAGAAAAACTAGCCAGGCATTGTGGTGAGCCTCGGAGGCTGAGGCAGGAGGAACACTTGAGCCCAAGAGTTTGAGGTTGCTGTGAGCTCTGACACTACAGCAGTCTACCCAGGGTGACAGTGAGACTCTGTCTCTAAATAAATAAATAAAATAAAATTGGGATAATAATACTCATACTGTGGATTGCTAGGATGATTCTTTAAGAATATAATCCAGTGACTAGTGTATATTGCAACAAATGCTTGTTATTATTAATGGTCCTGCCTAATTTTATACCAAACTTTATTTGGGGTGTAGCTGTCTAGATTCAGTTGTTCTGTATTTGCTTTTCTTTTAAACTTGGGGGCAGCTGCAGATTTGATAACCGTAACTTTTATGTATTGTAAAGCCTCACTGACAGCCTAGTCCAGCAGCATGGACAGAACCAGAGATTCCAGGGAAAGGCAGAACTCAGGCTCCAGGTAAAGTACAGGCACATTCATGTCTGGCCCAAGGCTCTAACCAAGAGTAAAAAGGAGCACAGAGCTAGTGGTAGATTTCTATTATAATACCTGGGATTCCTCCCAATTTGACCCTGATTAACATTTAATTCCGGCCAACATAATCAAAAACAGAGTTATGGTAGGATTCTGAAGAGTAGAAAGGGCTGGCCTGGGGAAGGCAAGACCCAGAGCAGCAGTCGGAGCTCCTGGCCTCCTCCACGGCCCTGGAGTCAGATCTTCAACCCTGTCTGTCTTCTGTGTAATCCACCCAAGTTTTCTCTGGTTGACCCAATCTAAGCCACTGTCTTCTACTCTTAGGCCAGTTGGTCATAGGCTGGAATGGGCAGCCAGGAAGTTGCTGAGTCAAGAGCCAGCCCAGTTTGTGTCTAGGATAAATACCATGTTTCAGAAAGATGCATGAGCACAGATTTTTTGTTACAAACAGCCTTCAGTTTGTACTTGTCCAGGACTTGACTACAGTGGATTCTAAACAAAGGTAATACAATGTTAGGCATCTTGAACTTGCTTCATAGAAGAAATGGAAAAGGGAGGCTGACTCAGAAAGGACTACATTATTTCTGGAAGAGACACCGTTTTACCTGATTGAAAACAACTTCTGGCACATTGGGGTGTGTGCTTAGTAGAGGTTTCATCTGGAAAGTTTAATAATATATAGAAGATCCTTTGGGGTGGGGGTTAGTTTCTTTTAAAAACACTATCTCTGGGTGGCGCCTGTAGCTCAGTGGGTAGGGTGCTGGCCACATACATTGAGGCTGGCAGGTTAGAACCCAGCCCAGGCCTGCCAAACAACGACAACTGCAACCAAAAAATAGTCAGGCATTGTGGCAGGCACCTGTCGTCCCAGCTACTTGGGAGGCTGAAGCAAAAGAATTGCTTAAACCCAAGAGTTTGAGGTTGCTGTGAGCTGTGATGCCACGGCACTCTACTGAGAGCAGCATAGTAAGACTCTGTCTCAAAAAAAAAGAAAAGAAAAAGAAACAACTCACTATCTCCAGAGGAATAGCTGCTGAATCTGGATAATAAAGGCTGAGTTTCCCAGAGGGCTATTTCTGGGAAGTGATTTTAGAATTTGGACTGTGGTCATCTGAAAGAAAACATAAAAATTATCTCTACACCTGTATCAGACCCATTGTCTGAGAAGAATATGCATATTGATAATCTCTGAGAAAAATATGCATGTTGATAAACTCCCAACCTAGAACTCAGGTCAGGAAAAAGCCGCATTTTTGGCTATAAGTCAACTAGCACATTAATAGAAATTTTGATCTCATAGCTACATCTTTGAATATAATAACCACACTGTTCTCTGGAGCGTGTTTGGGTGTGGGTGCTACATTTTAAGAAGGAAACTGAAAGCTGGAGGGATTACAGATAAAGAAGGAAAGTTCTGGAAATGAGGTTATAAGACAGAAACAGGAACTAGGTAATCCAGAAACAAGGTGGCCCTGTGGAAGAGGCATAGACGTGTCCTCTTTGGCTCCTGAGGGCCAGACTAAGGCCATTCAGAGGAAATTATGGACAGTGGGATTTTGAATGAAGAGAAACTTTATTTCTTTATCTCTGACACTGCATTTTTCACACAGAGAAAATTGTTTATCCTTGGGGAAAATGGTTTAATTCTAATTTGTGCTGAAGAGATTGCTGGAGCAGAAATGTGAGACTTTATAGGATCAAAGGAAGTGAGGAAAACCCCTCAAAGAGGCCAGGTCAGGAGTTTATTGTGCTCCTGAGAAGAGAGAGAGAGAAGCCAGCAAGAAGCTAGGAGAAGGGTCATGGAGGCAGGTTGGGGGCGGATGGAAAGGATTTGGGGAGACAGAAACATCTCTTCATTCATTCATTCATCAGTCTCCATGTCTGAGTACTCCAGCCTCTGGGCTGTGTGCTGTCATAGCCACTGGGGACAGAGCAGAGAGTAAGGTAGACTAAAAGTCTCCCCTCCTGGGGCCACATCCTAGCATGGAGACACCGATCCTAGCAAATGAACACACGGATATATATATGACATGCCACCTCACAGTGAGCACTGCAAGGACACACAGCTGAGAAGCGACCAAGCGGAAGGCTCACGGACTTCCTGAGAACATGGCCTCTGAGCAGGAAGCTGATTGAGGTGATGGGTTGAGCTTCAGGAAGCAGCTGGGGGAAAGCAAATTTTAGGAAAAATTGTTTAGTCTTGTGATTGGGCAGAATTTTAACATTTTAACTGTTAGGATCTGAGACAATCTTACCTAGATCTTGCCAGGGCAAGGAAATCCCACCTCCATCTGATCAATGAAACACAGAAGCTTCTCTCAAGGGTTCCCACGGGTGTACTGAACAATTGTTGCTGAAAAGATTCCCTTCAAGGCTTCTAGATGAGTGTTACTGTGTTGGTGGGAGTTTGAATCAAATGGTTCTTATGCCTGACTCGGTACCAAAATCACCTGGAGATTATTTGAAAAGTTTAGATTTCTAGGCTTCGCTCCAGAAATTCTGAACTATACTCTCTAGAAAATGAGGACCAGGACTCTGCACTTTAAAAGTTTCCCTGGTAAAAAATAAAAAATAAAAATAAAGTTTCCCTGGTGCTTCTGATGCAACTAGGATATAAACCAGCATTTGGAAACCACCAAATTAGATGACTTTTAAGGCTCCCTCCAGCTCAGAGAGTTTTTGATGGCATGAAATGCCAGCTCCTCCACGAAGTCAATTCTGCTCTTCCGAGTGGAGTTTTTTTTGTTGTTGTTTTTTTGAGACAGAGCCTCAAGCTGTCACCCTGGGTAGAGTGCTTTGGCATCACAGCTCACAGCAACCTCCAACTCCTGGGCTCAAGTGATTCTCCTGCCTCCGCTTCCCAAGTAGCTGAGATTACAGGCACCCGCCACAATGCCTGGCTATTTTTTGGTTGCAGCCATCATTGTTTGGTGGGCTGGGCTGGAGTCTGACCCACCAGCTCAGGTGTATGTGGCTGGCACCTTAGCTTCTTGAGCCACAGGCGATGAGCCCTGAGTGGAGTTTTAAAAACATCTTTTTATGATTATAAAAGGAATACAAGCTTGTTGTAGAAAAATTCAAATTGCATAGAAATAGGTTGTACAGTTTTAGAAATAATCATTATTACACGATTGTAAGAGGGACTTTACCTAACAAATGCAATCAGTGTAACCTGGTTTCTTGTACCCTCAATAAATCCCCAACAATAAATAAATAAATAATCATTATTAATGTTTGGTGTATATTATTCTAGATTTTGCCATATTTGTAGACATATGTATATACTTTTTAATTCTTTGGTTTACAAAAATGTGATGATTTACTGCAATTTGTTTTATACACTTGATAATACCTCTTACAGGTCTTTCTAAGTCAGTCCAAACAGAGCCTCCTCATTTTTTGTAACAACTACCTAGTGTTTCATTTTAAGGCTTTATCATAATATGTTGCATAGGCTCGGTGCTTATAGCTTAGCGGCTAAGGCACCAGCCACATACACTGGGACTAGTGGGTTCGAACCCGGCCAGGGCCTGCCAAACAACAATGGCAGCTACAACAAAAAAATAGGCATTGTGGTGGTCACCTGTAGTCCCAGCTACTTGGGAGGCTGAGGCAAGAGAATCGCTTAAACCCAAGAGTTTGAGGTTGCTGTGAGCTGTGACACGACATCACTCAACCAAGGGTGACATAGTGAGACTCTGTCTCAAAAAAAAAAAAAAAAACCACACTGTGTAGTATTTTTATAATAATATAAGCATAATACACTTTAAGTCCTATAACTTCTGATGAGTGCATCGTCCTGGCAGACAGACCTCTTGCACAGTTCTTTCAAGACGATCAAGTTCTGTGAGTCCACTCTGGCCCATGGGAAGCAGGCATCTCTGCCTGACACATCCCCACTTGACACTGGTGGGCGCAGGGTGATGTCCTCACTGCACCACACCCCCTCCTCCTGCATCCAGGGCAGCTCCTTTATACTCCTAGATACAGTCCAGCTTCCAGGCCTGGTGACCTTCCTCTCTAGGGACCCACTTCTTGCTCTTCTAGTCCCCAGGCCTGCTGAGAAGGAGACACTGAGGCTAGCCCCACTTGAGGTCTAACCCAGGGAGCTGGGGGGCAGGAGGGTAGAATAGAGGCTGGAGGGATGAGGGGCCCATCTCTCCAGGCTGGACATGGGGTCTGATCCCACCCTGCTTTCTTCCTGACAGGCCTCAGTCTGTCCTGCTCACTGGGCTGTGTGACCCCAACCCTTCTGCCCCCAGCCTCTAGGAGGAGTCTAGGCCAGCTGCCCTATGTATTCCAACAGAATTTTATAAACAACTGGTGTCCATGTAGACTTTATCACAGTATTCAGGAGCTTTATAGAGGGGAATACCTGAATTAGCAAGAGAATTCTCCTCAAACCTTTTAGACTCAAAAGTTTCTACAGTGCATTATTTTACTAGGTGAATATTCACTTTAAAAATATTAGAAAGTCTATACCTTGCCTTAACATACATGTAATTCTAATAAAATTAATGATGTAACTCATGCTTAAGGGAAATATTTCTATATTCTGAAAAATTTCTTTAGGACATATTGATTTATTTTCCACGTCTAATCCTAGGACTGGCTACATTTTTAGAGCCAGGACCAACATGTTAAAACATAGTACCTTGAAGACAGAAGTACCTTGGCTGTCCAATTCTGAGATTCTATCAGTTGAAGATATAGCATTGGTTTCTTGGCCAGGCTTAGTAGCTCACACCTGTAATCCCAGCACTCTGAAAGGCTGAGTGGGTGCATTGCTTGAGATTAGGAGTTTCAGACCAGCCTGAGCAAGAGTGAGACCCTGTCTTTACTAAAAATAGAAAAATTAGCCAGGCATTGTGGCAGGCACCTGTAGTCCCAGACACTCAGGAGTCTGAGACAGAAGGATCACTTGAGCCCAAGAGTTTGAGGTTGCTGTGAGCTATGATGATGCCATGGCACTCTACCCAGGGTAGAAAGTGACATTCTGTCCCCAAACAAAAACAAAAACAAAAACAAAAAAACAAGTACATTATTAGTTCTTAGCAACTTTTTGAGAAGAAATAAAACTGCATTAAATGAATGTTTTTTCCTTAATAAATGTTAGTTATATATATAGTATATGTGTGCATACACACACATACACATACACTCACCATATCAAAGTTTGTGTTTAAATCTTTTTCACATTCAGTCTAAAGACTGAAAGTCTGCACACTGAATTTCTGATTTATTTAACCAGTTCTTGTGCTTTTAGGGTCTTTTGCATAATTGTTACCAGTAATACGAATGACTAAGGCTTTATACTCCTTTATACATAATTGTATTCAAGTGAATTTCTTCTCATCCCTGGCCCTGGTTTTGGGCACAATAGAATTTTTTGGAAAAAATACTGGGAGATGAGGGATATATGTAGTCATTAAGAGTTGTAATGGACATTGAAAAGTAAGAAAGGGGAAGGACAGAAGAAGAGCGTGAGATAAAAAAACTACCTACTGGGCAAAACATACGCTAGTTTGGTGACGGGTTTGCTGAAAGCCCTGACTTCAGCAAGATTCAACTCATCCATAAAGACATAAAAACATAAAACTGGGCTCTACAGGCCTGGTTCTAACTTTGAAGACTAATGAAATTCCAGAAAATGTCTTTAAAAATTCAAGCCCTTATAAGGAGGCTCAGAAAAAGATGAAGCTGTCTGTCCCAGCTCCAGCTCCAGTGGGAGAGGATGATCTATCATAGATCAGTTAACAGACTCATGTTGGTAATGGATTTGAACGCAAATCCTCACAAGAACCTTTATCTTGTTTTCCTGTGCAGCATAGGAACTTGGATGAAGATGTATAATTGTAACTGATCTGTCCCTGGAGGTATGATTTGAATAAAAGAATCTAGACCTAAAGACTTCAGAAATGTTTACATGTCCTGGTAAAAATAATCTCCAAATGAAACCTGCAATTCTGACCGGTTGCTACCATGATCTGAATGTTTGTGTCCTTCCAACACATTTACGTATAGGAACCTCACCACCGAAAATGTGGTATTAAGAGAGGAGCCTTTGAGAGGTAATTAGGTCAGGAGGTCTCCCTGTCACAAATGGGATCAGTCCCTTTATAAAATGGTGTGAGAGGCTTGGCGCCTGTAGCTCAGCGGCTAGGGCGTCAGCCATATACACCAGAGTTGGCAGGTTCAAATCCAGCCCAGGCCTGCCAAACAACAATGACAACTACAACCAAAAAACAGCCAGGTGTTGTGGCAGGTGCCTGTAGTCCCAGCTACTCAGGAGGTTGAGGCAAGAGAATCGCTTAAGCCCAGGAGTTTGAGGTTGCTGTGAACTATGACACCATGGCACTCTGCTCAGGGTGATAGCTTGAGGCTCTGTCTCAAAAAAAAAAAAGAAAATGAGTGGATTAATAAAATGTAGTAGATGTATAACATGGAGTACTACTCAGTCATTAGAAAACGGTAAACTTATGCCTTTTGTAACAACCTGGATGGAACTGGGGACCATTCTTCTAAGTAAAGTATCACAACAATGGGAAAACATGACTCAGTGCCCATAGCACAGTGGTTATGGTGCCAGCCACATACATCAAGGCTGGCAGGTTCCAACCCAGCCCAAGCCAGCTAGACAACAGTGACAACTGCAACAAAAAATAGCTGGGCATTGTGGCAGGCGCCTGTAGTCCCAGCTACTTAGGAGGCTGAGGCAAGAGAATCACGTAAACCCAAGAGTTTGAGGTTGCTGTGAGCTGTGATGCCACGGCACTCTACTGAGGGAGACAAAGTGAGACTCTGTCTAAAAAAAAAAAAGAATGGAAAAACAAACACTACACATACCCACTATTAAATTGGAACTAATTGTTCAATACTGATAGCACATGTGGAAACAAAGCAGGTGAGAGGGTAGAGCAGGGACAGGTAAATTCACACCTAACGGGCACACTATCTGAGTGATGGGCACACTTATAAACTTGATTCAAAGTGTGCAAAACCAATTCGTGGGACCCAAATGTTTGTACCCCTGTAATACTCTGAAAAGCTTTTTAAAAAGATTCTCAATCTCGTTGTGAAAGTGAGTCATAGGCATTTGTTATTTCTTTCATGTATGTGACAGAAATGTGTTAATTATCCTTTTGTGATCTGACAACACTCTTGCAGATATTTATGCTGGTAAGGATAGAGAGATGTTGATACAATATTAGTACCAAGGTAGCAAATGATTAAATGAGACACTGTCTCAGTCCACTCCTACTGCTATAAAAAAAACCTTAGACTGTTTATAAACAATATAAATTTATTTCTTACAGTTCTGAGGCTGGGAAATTCAAGATGGAGGTGCCAGCTAATTTAGCCTCTGGTGAGGGCTGCTCTTTGCTTCAAAGATGACACCTTGTTGCTGTGTTAATGTGGAAGAGTAAAGGGGAAAGCAGCCTCTCTCAAGCCATTTTTTTTTTTTTTTTTTTGAGACAGAGTCTCACTATGTCACCCTTGGTAGAGTGCTGTGGTATCACAGCTCACAGCAACCTCAAACTCCTGAGCTTGAGTGGTTCTCTTGCCTCAGCCTCCTGAGTAGCTGGGACTACAGGCGCCCGCCACAACACCCAGCTATTTTTTTGTTGTAGTTGTCATTGTTTGGCAGGCTCAGGCTGGATTCGTACCCACCAGCTCCAGTGTACACGGCTGACGCCTTAGCTGCCTGAGCTACAGGTGCCACCAATCCTCTCATGTTTTGACAGACATTGGGTTGACCCCACATCTTTGCAATTACAATTTTTTTTTTTTTTTTT
>NW_003852412.1:9395730-9403584 GCF_000181295.1 Otolemur garnettii
CTCCCGCCTCAGCCTCCCAAGTAGCTGGGACTACAGGCGCCCGCCGCAACGCCTGGCCATTTTTTGGTTGCAGCCATCATTGTTGTTTGGCAGGCCTGGGCTGGGGATTCGAACCCGCCACCTTAGGTGTATGTGGCTGGCGCCTTAGCCGATTGAGCCACAGGCACCGAACCGACAATTTTTTTTTTTGAAATGGAGTCTCACTCAGTTGCCCTGGG
This sequence comes from Otolemur garnettii, assembly GCF_000181295.1. Classification (NCBI taxonomy): domain Eukaryota; kingdom Metazoa; phylum Chordata; class Mammalia; order Primates; family Galagidae; genus Otolemur; species Otolemur garnettii. The sequence goes on from NW_003852412.1 coordinate 9,395,949, forward strand.
GTTGAGTGCCATGCTGGGTGTTGTGGTGGGTGCCTGTAGTCCCAGCTACTTGGAAGGCTGGGGCAAGAGAATCACTTAAGCCCTTGAGTTTGAGGTTGCTGTGAGCTGTGACACAACTACATTCTACCAAGGGCGACATAGTGAGATTCTGTCTAAAAAATAACAAAAACGGGCAGTGCCTGTGGCTCAAGGAGTGGGGCGCCAGCCCCATATACCAGAGGTGGTGGGTTCAAACCCAGCCCTGGCCAAAAAAAAGCTGTAAAAAAATAAATAAAATAAAAATAAAAAATAAAATAATAAAAATCTTAAAAAACAATTGTAAGTCTACTTTCAGTTCTTTGAGGCATTTGCATCTACTTTCCATAGAAGATGTACTAGTTTGCAGTCCAGTGTTTCTTCCATGCCAGCATCTCTTGTTTTGGGACTTTTTGATAACTGCCATTCTCACCAGTTAGGTAACATCTTACTGTGGTCTTGATTTACATTTCTCTGATGATTAGAGATATGGAGCATTTTTCACATGCTTTTTGGACATTAGTCTGTTTTCTTTTGAAAAGCTTCTGTTCATATCTTTTGTTTGCTTTTTTAATGGGATTGAGTTCTTTACAGATTCTCATTATCAGCCCTTTATTGGATGCATAATATGAAAATATTTTTCCCTATTCTGTATGTTGTCTATTCACTCTATTGATTACTCCTTAGCTGTGCAGAAGCTCCTTAATCAAGTCCCATTTGTTAATTTTTGTTGTTGCCATTGTTGTACCCCCTATGACCTAATAAGATAGATTAATCTTAGATTAATTAATTGATAATTTATGTTACCAGTCGGTCAGCAGCCCAAGTAGGGGGGTGAGTTGCTTTTCATAGGCTTTGTACAAGCATATTACAGAAGTGAAACGTGGCTGGTTAAGGGGGTTACAACTCAGGTAGTCATGGATACAGCAATGGTTACTATAATTAATACAGCTTCAGTTGACAATGGATACATCTCACATCACAATGGTTATGGTTATTCAGCAGTAATTAATCAAGTCTCAGTGAGTTTTCCACCTTTGTTCATCTACTGAGATCTTGGGGGTTTTGTGAAACTAGGGACTTTTCGTCCTTGTACCTGAAGCTTGTTCTTGGCAACCCTAAGGGGAAGGAGCGGGCCTGGGAACGTGGCTGGGAAGCACGTTCTCAGCCACCCTAGTGGGAGGAGGTACTTGCCTTCTTCCTGGTCAACTCTGGGGGAAGCTGGTCACAACACCGTGATGGCCTTTGGAGTTTTCTTCATAAATTCTTTGTCTAGACCAATGTCTATGAGGATTTTTCCAACATTTTCTTCTAGAATTCTTTACTTTCATGACTTAAGTTTGAGTCATGGATAACAATCCATGGTGAATTATTGTGAGTGGTGCAAGGTGTGGATCCTGTTTCAGTCTTCAACGTGTGGTTATCCCATTTCCTCAGCACTATTTATTGAATAGAGATTCTTTCCCCCAGTGTATGTTTTTGTTTTCTTTGTCAAAGATCAGATGGAAATATGAGGATGGTTTTATATCTGGGTTCTCTGTTCTTTTCTATAGGTCAAACCAATCTCAAACTCAGCAGAAGAAAAGAAATAACCAAGGCATGGTGGTTCATGCCTGTAATCCCAACACTCTGGGAGGCTGAGGCAGGTGGATTTTTGAGGTCAGGAGTTAATTCAAGACCAGCCTGAGCAAGACCGAGACCCCATCTCTAATAAAAATAGAAAAAAACTAGCCAGGTGTTGTGGTGGGTGCCTGTAGTCTCAGCTACTTGGGAGGCTGAGGCAAGAGGATTGCTTGAGCCCAAGAGTTTGAGGTTGTTGTGAGCTATGATGATACCACAGCACTCTATCCAGGATGACAGAGTGAGACTGCCACAAAAAGAAATACAACCCCCCCCCAAAAAAAAACCAAGAGCAGAGCAGAATTAAATGAAATTGATCAAGAAAGAATTCTACAGAAGAGTAAAGAAACAAAAAGTCTTTGAAAAAATAAACAAAAATTACCAGTTAATTTCTTGCTAAATTAACCAGAAACACAAAAGAAAGGATTTTAACAACAAGCTCAATCAGAAATGAAAAAGGAAAAATCACAACTGGTGCCATGGAAATACAAAATGTCATATCTGAATACTATAAAAATCTCTATGCATATGAAGTTGAAAATGTGGAGGAAATACACAAATTCCTGGAAACACACAACCTCACTAGGCTCAATCAGGAAGAAATAGAACTCCTGAACAGATTAACATCAAACATCAAAATTGAAGCCGAAATAAAACTCTCCCAACAAAAGAAAGTCCTGGACCAGCTGGTTTCAAGCCCGAATTTTACCAGACCTACAAAGAAAAACTGGTACCTATAACTGCAGAAATTATTCCACGACATCAAGAAGGAAGGGACACCCCCCCTCCACCCGCTGCCAACTCATTCTATGAAGCCAATATCACCTTGATACCAAAGTCAGGAAAGGACACAACAAAAAAAGAAAACCATAGACCAGTATCCCTTAAGAATATAAATGCAGGCTCGGCGCCTGTAGCTCAAGCGGCTAAGGTGCCAGCCACATACACCAGACCTTGCAGGTTTGAATCCAGCCCAGGTCTGCTAAACAATAATAATAACTACAACCAAAAAATAGCCAGGCATTGTGGCAGGTGCCTGTAGTCCCAGCTACTTAGGAGGCTGAGGCAAGAGAATTGCTTAAGCCTAGGAGTTGGAGGTTGCTGTGAGCTGTGATGTCATGGTAGTCTACCAGGGCGACAGCTTGAGGCTCTGTCTCAAAAAAAAAAAAAAAAAAAGAAAAGAAAGAAAAAAGAAGATAAATGCAAAAATTTAAAAGAACAGCAAACCAAATTAAGCTGCACATCAAAAAAATAATTCACCATGACTAAGTGGGCTTCATCCCAGAGATACAGGGATGGTTCAACACATATAAGTCTATAAATGTAATTCACCACATAAATAGAAGCAAAAAAAAGACCATGTGATCCTGTCAATAGATGCAGAAAAAGCATTTGACAAAATTCAGCACCCTTTTATGATAAGATCACTTAACAGATGGGACATATATCAAAATTATGAAAGACATATGTGACAAACCCACAGGGAAAATCATCACAAGCATTCCCACTTAGAAATGAAACCAGACAAGGTTGCCCACTATCACCACTTCTATTCAACATAGTGTAGGAAGTCCTCGCCAGAGCAATGAGACAAGAGGTGGAAATCAAGAGTATCCAAATGGAGAAAGAAGAGGTCAAACTATGGTTTTTTGCTGATGGTATGATCTTACATCTAGAAAACACTGAAGATTCTGCCAAGAGACTTGTGGAATTGATAATCAGCAATGTCTCAGGTTACAAAAATCACAAATTCATACACAAATCAGTAACATATATGCCAACAACTGTCAAGCTGAGAATCAAATCAAAGACTCAATAGCTTTTACAACAGCAACATAGAAAATAAAATACCTAGGAAGGTACGTAACCAAGGAGGTGAAAGACCTCTGCAGAGAGAACCCTGAAACAGCGAAGAAGGAAACTGCAGAGGATGCGAACAGATGGAAAAACATATTGTGTTCATGGATCAGAGATTCTTATCTCAATCAATTTACATTATAACTTCAAGCCACATTTTTAAAGAACAGGTTTCTATATATTCTAGTAGGATTATTATTATTATTATTGTTTTAGAAACAGAGTCTCACTTTGTTGCCCTTGGTAGAGTACCTTGGCATCACAGCTCACAGCACCCTCCAGCTCTTGGGCTTAGCCAATTCTCTTGCCTCAGCCTCCCAAGTAGCTGGGACTACAGGTGCCTGCCACAATGCCTGGCTATTTTTTGTTGCAGTTTGGCTGGAACTGGTTTTGAACCCACCATCCTCAGTATTTGGGGCCCACGCCCTACCCACTGAGCCACAGGCGCCGCCTCTAGTAGGATTATTTTTCTTTTTAACATCAGTTGTGAGACAACAATCTGATTTCAGAAAAGCAGCCATCTTAAGAAGTGTGGATTTTAAAATAGAACTTAAAATTAAGAAAACCTGGCGTTTAAAAAAATATAATTCTTGTTGTATTATTTCTGTATTCATGGATATTAAATTGTCAGAGTTATGGTCCTATAATTTTAAGACTATTCTTAATAGGGCATAATAGTTAAGAGAGTCTCCTCCTCCCTGTTCCTTAATATTTTGTTCTGGGGAAATCTATGTAAAATAATTATTAAGGACAACTTAAAAGGTAAAAGAAAGCGCAGTGCCTGAACAGTGTGTGTTAGGTTCTGGGAAGCCTCCATGCTTACTGGCAGCCAGTCAAGTGTCCAAGGAGGTAAGGGCTAATCTGTGTTAACTTTGAATGGACACCTTGCATCTTTCAGAACTGCTGTCCCCACCCTCAGGCTGTGGACTGGTGCTGGTCTATTAGGAACTGGGCTGCCAGTATCACCATCTGAGCTGCCCTTCTAGTCCTGGGTCCTCCCCTTCCTGCCTCCCATCCATAATTCTGGCTTGGGTCCTTTTAGAAGCTGGGCTTCACAGAGGGAGGTGAGAGGTGAATAAAGCTTCATTTGTATTTATAGCCACTCCCTGCTCACATCACCATTTGAGCTCTGCCTTCTGTCCCTCATCTTCCGCCTTCAAGGAAAAATTGGGATCTGGTGTCAAAATGGTGGGAACCACTGTTTTAGAACAAAACAGGACAGTACTATCTTTGCACTTTTCTCTAGCTTGCTACCTTTTCAAATATTTGCAAGGTACTAGGTCCCCATCTGATCTCTCAAGCAATTCAGGATCCAAACAGATTATTCTATTTTGCTTTACCTGAAGGCAGGGTTTCAATCTTGATAGTTCCAGGTATATCTGTATTATTTACTCAGTAGTTTTATAAGGGCTTACTTTGTTTGCTTAAATATATTTACTGAAAAAGGAAACTTTATATGATGATCTTAGTTGGAAAAACTAATATCAAAATACAAAACCTCAACAGATTTATTTATAGGTCTATTTCATATTTGTGATTCACAGACTGGACAGCCTATGTTCTACAAAAGAGAATGAGCTTCCTCTGGGCAGTGTCAGGACAGCGAATTTGATAAGGTGGAGAACAAGAAGAAAAGCTGATTGGCTAATATCAGGTTACTCCAGATTGCTTTTGAGGGGGGAGTGAAGATCAAAGCAGAGGGGATGTCCTTATTATGCTGACTCAGGTAGAGTGGGGTCCCCTGTGTTTTCAGAAAAAACTTGTCTGTTTGGAGATCTATTTGTTCCTTGAAGTTTCGGTTTGATTATGTAGCACTTAGTATACGTAATTTCATTCTGGTTTGATATGGTCTGATGGGGCCTAGTGCAGGAGCTCAGTCCAAAACAATGACATCTCATAATTTTTGATTGATGTCATTATCACACTATACATGCAAAGCAATTGTAGGCCAAAGATGGGCCCATATCAGAAAACCCCAGAATTCATTCATGTGTACCTGCTTAAAACCCCAGCGTCTTCTGAAAACCTTTCCTGGCTGATAAAGTTCTGCATGATCCGGTTTCTGCCAAACACCCTCTCCGCTCCCTGCCCCACAGTTCAGGGACAGTAACCATCCCTCAGCCTAGCCACCACCTGCTCTGCACCCCACTTGCCACACTCACTCTTCCTCTGCACTTGGCACAACTAGCTTTTTCTTGTCATTCCAACCTCAGCTTAAATGTCACCTCTTGCTGTGGTCACTGTTGGTGTCCTTCCCAGAAACTCTCAGGTGCCTTTACGGGCTCTGTCCCACCACTCTGTGGTCCTCACACCTTCCATGCCTCCAGCAGCACACTTTACATACAGCATTCTGTTTAAAAAGTTAATTGAACACGGGAAGGAAGCATAGATAAATGGCTGGCTGGATCAGTACATCTGAAGAATTAGAAATCACTTGAATAATTAATGAGAAGGCAGAAAGTTGTTAATTACCATCTGTTTGCCAGAATAGTTTTCAGAACAACAGAGAATCGGCTGGGGGAATAAAACCAACACAGGATCTTTTAAAGAGGAATTATCGAGACTGGGTATCACATCTAGAGAAGGCTGTTAGCAGAAAAAGGGAAGGAAGCTTTGCTTATCTGGGGACCAACGTACACAGCAATGAAGACAAATCTATTTGCTACTGATTTCCATTAAGCAGATTTCTAAAACATCCTAGATTGGTGTGCAAGGCAGACTGAGTCTCACAAAGACACAAAGCACAATGCCAGCTTCTGGCTACCGTTTATGGCTGCCAGGCCCTCTGAAGGGCCAGTGTGGCTGTGTCAGCTGGTGGCACTCTCATTGTTCCTGGGCCTTGTGTGATGTAATTTCCAGACTGATCAGAGCCTCCCCAGTGTGGGAGGCTGACTGCACGCCTTCCTGTCTGCCTTCCTCCCCGCTCATTGATCGGGCTGAGTGCTCAGCAGTCATATTCCAACCGAGAAAGCCGCATGCACACTTACTCTTCCCTCCTGTGCTTTCCAACACAACGCACAGTCTCACTCCTAATAGGAGATGAGCTCCGGTCTCATTTATTGATTTTGTTTTTCCGGTTGTCTTTTCTGGGAAGACGCATTATGTGATGCAAGGTGTGAGAGTGACTGATGTTTATAGGAAACAGAGGTTGGAAGGAGATACCTGGGCAGACTGAGGTACCACATTGTGGATAGCCAGTGTTTCACCAGTGCCTGCCACTTCCCAGGCCTCCCTGCCGCTGGGAACCTGTTGGCGGCCTGCCCATTTGGGGTTTTGGCTGGAACCAGATGTGCGTGTGCTCACTGTATCACACTCACAGCACTTATAAAGGCGCACTGGCACTATCAGGGCCAAGGCAGAGGAGAGGAGAGAAGTTGGATTGGAAGATTTTGCTCCTCTGCCAGCATCTCCCACAGCTTCCTGAAATAAACATTCAATCTACATAAATGCTTACTTCTTGCTATATAAATGTAGCTTTGAATTAAGTCTTAGCACCTCTTTAAATCATAAGATTGCCCCTGAGCCCTGCTGGGGTAACAATTTGCACAAAAGATGCCTTCCTGGCCAAAGAAAATGCCTCCCTGGCCTGGAAGTTAGACCTGGGAGATCAGACAATGAAGAACAATGATATAAAAGAAGCTGGGGGAAAGAATAGGTGAGCCCTGTGATTGCTTTAGATCACTGCTCTGAAGGAATCTCAGGCTGTGGGGAGAAGGGAGATCCAGCAGAGCCCAGTGGATTTCCTGAGCTGAGGTGATGAAGCTAAGCATCTGAGAAGGACCAGAGAAGAGATTACCATCCACAACAAGGAGTCCAGACAGTTTCAGCTAAGTACTGATCGTACACATGTGTGAGGAAATAGCCAAGGACGGGAAAAGGACAACCCAAATGGATGACAGGCTGTTTTCTGACCATGATGAAATTAAAATAGAAATGAATAGCAGAAAGATCCCTGGAAGATCCCCAAATATTTGGGAACTAAATAAACAAGAAATCAAAAGGAAAATGAGAAAACAGTTTGAACTAAACAAAAAGAAAAAAAAAAACAGAGGAAAAGAAAAACGAGGCTCGGCGCCTGTGGCTCAAGCGGCTAAGGCGCCAGCCACATACACCTAAGGTGGCAGGTTCGAATCCAGCCCGGGCC
>NW_003852412.1:9403709-9417964 GCF_000181295.1 Otolemur garnettii
ACTCTACCCAGGGGGATAGCTTGAGGCTCCGTCTCAAAAAAAAAAAAAAAAGAAAGAAAGAAAGAAAGAAAAGAAAAACGAAAGAAAGCAACATAATTAATTTTATGGAATGCCACTTACACAGCATGCAAGGGGAAAATTACAGTACTAAACATCTATGTCAGCAAAGAAGAAAGGTCTTTTTTTTTTTATTCATGAATTTTCTTTAAAATTTCTTAATTAGTTCACTCATTCAAGTCAGGGAACATTCTGATGAACTCTTCCATAATTTCTATGGGAACTTCATTGGAATCAGCACTGGGAGATAGAAGGAAGCTCTTTTATAAAAGGGTCTCAACACACCAGTCTTAGCTTCCATCATTAAAAACACATACACACACAGAAATATGAACATTGAACCCCAATGAACCCCAAAGTAAGCAAAAGAGAAGAAATAATAAAGATCAGAAGGTAAAGGAAAATAAAATATTTCACCTCAAAATATACTTATTTGATGTATTTTGAAATGGCTATTCCAAGGACCTACAAAAGGAAATAGCCCGATAGAGCTATTTTTTTTGGCTACATCTGTTGGCCACCACAACTTGTGTTTTCTGAGTTCCTATTCTTTCTGTACCCTCAAGATGCTACCCGATACAGGGGCTGTTTCTTTGAGGTCTTTTGTAGGACTCCTGTGCCTCTCTCCTATTAATTTGCTTTTGTCAGTTGATTTCCAGCAAAACTTCAGAGGGCAAAGGGGTGGTTGTCCCTTGGCCCTCCAGCAGAAATTAGTGAAGCAGAAAGCAGAAAAACAATTAAAGTCTATGAAACCAAAAGCTAGTTCTTTGGGATGATCAACATAATTGATAAGTCTTTATCAGGAAAAAAAAAGAATGGTGATCCAAGTTGCCAGTGTCAGAAAATGATAGCAGTAGTATCATTACAGATTCTGTAAATATTAAGAGGATCATAATAGAGTATTATGAATATTTTTATACCCCCAAATTTGAAAGTTTAGGTGAAATGAAACAATTCCTTGAAGGACACAAATTGCCAAAACTCATTCAGAAAGACATAGACAAACTGAACAGCCTTGTGTGTATTAAAGAAATGGAATATGTAGTTAAATGTGTTCTCATAAATAAAACTCAAAATCCAGATAGCTTCACTCATAAATTCTATCAAACACTTAAGGAAGAAATAATACACAATCTCCACCTAAAAAATTAAAGATGAGGAAAATACTTTCAAGAAACTTTTTTTTTTTTTTGAGACAGAGTCTCAAGTTGTCGCCCTAGGTAGAGTGCCATGGCGTCACAGCTCACGGCAACCTCAAACTCTTTTTTTTTAAATTATTTTTTATTCAATCATAACTTTGTACATTGATGCATTTATGGGGTTCAGGGTACTGCTTCGATAAACAATGTGAAATGCTTACATTGAACTAAGTAACACATCCACATCCATCACAATTATACTCATTTCTTAATAGTTTTGAAATGTACCATTACATCATGAACATTAAGCAACCTCAAACTCTTGGGCTTAAGTGATTCACCTGCCTCAGCCTCCCATGTAGCTGGGACCACAGGTGCCCAGCCATTTTGTTGTTGTGGTTGTTTAGCTGGCCTCGGCCAGGTTTGAACCCACCACTCTTGGTGTATGTGGCTGGTGCCGTAACCACTGTGCTATGGGCACCAAGCCATTTTGAAGAAATTTTGAGGCCACTATTATTCAGACTAAAACTGGATAAAGATATAAGAAAACAGCTCGGCGCCTGTGGCTCAAGTGGCTAAGGCGCCAGCCACATACAGCTAAGGTGGCAGGTTCGAATCCAGCCCGGTCTGCCAAAAACAAGGCTGCAACCAAAAAAATAGCCAGGTGTTGTGGCAGGCGCCTGTGGTCCCAGCTACTTGGGAGGCTGAGGCAGGAGACTCGCTTGAGCCCAGGAGTTGGAGGTTGCTGTGAGCTGTGAGGCCATGGCACTCTACCCAGGGGGATAACTTGAGGCTCTGTCTCAAAAAAAAAAAAAAAAAAAGATATAAGAAAACTATAGCTTAATGTCCCACATGAAAATAGATGCAAAAATTCTAAACAGACAATAGATATATAATTTTGGCTTAATACTGAAGAATCAATCAATGTATTTCTACATGTAAACAAACCAAAAGCAAAACAAAACTCTACGTGATCATCTGAGTAGATGCAGAGACTCATTTAACAAAATGCAGCATCGTTCCTGATACAAATTCTCAGTAAACTAAGAATAGAGTAAATCTTCTGATAAAAGGAATTTACAAAAATACACAGTTAACAAACCTGTATACTTTCATCCTCAGATCAAGAAATCAGAGAAGGATGATTATTCTCAACTTTTCTGTTTAGTATTGTCCTTGAGGTTCTGGGCAATGTAATTAGTTATAAAAAAGAAATTAAGAAGCATCCATATTGGCAAGAAAGAAAAACCTCTGTCTGTTCATAGACACCATAATTTGTAGAAAATCCAGTGGAATCTACAAAAAAGTTACTACAATGAATAAGTGAGATAAAAAATATTGTAGGATATATGCACAATGTATAACAATTAATGGTATTTCTATACACTAGTAAAAAACAATCAGATATTGACTTTAAAAAATGCCAATCACAATAGTATAAAATATATGAAATTCTTAGAGGTAATTCTAATAAAAATTTTGAATGTCTGGATATTACTAATATTGTTGAAAAAAATTTAAAACATAAATAGAAGAGCTGTGTTGGTAGATCTGAAGAAAATATTATTACAATGCCATTCTTCTCTAATCTATAGCTCTGACGCAATCTTAACTCAAATTCTATGAGGTCTTTTTGTAGAAATTGACAAACTGAGTCTAAAATTCATATTGTCATGCAAAGGACCAAGAATAGCTAGCCGTCTTTGGGGAAAAAAATTGTAGGATTTACATTACCTGGGTTCAAGACTATTATAAAACTAGAATAATAAAGACAGAGTGATGGTGACAAAGCCAGACAAAGAGGTCCCTCGGTGGAACAGAATAGAGGCGGGAAGTAAACCCACATATAGGAACAACTGAGGTTACTATAAGGATAGTGAAAAAGGATAGCTTTTAAAACAAATAATCCTGGAACAATTGAACAATTAATTTGCCCATATCCACGTGGGCAAAAAAGAAGTCTGATCCATAACTCACACTATCTACAAAGTTTAATTCAAAATGGATCATAGACATAAATATAAAATCTAAAATTATAAAATTTCTAGAAGATGTAGGAAACCTTTGTAACTTTGAGTTACAAAGATATCTTAGCTACAACACTAAAACCTTGATGCATAAAAGAAATGATTGAAAGAGATGGATAGAATCTTCTCTAAAGATAATAGACGAATGGCTACTAAGCATATGAAAAAATGCTCATCATCTCTAATTATTAGAGAAAGGCAAATTAAAACCATCCTGAGATATCATCTAACCCCTGCGAGAACGGCTTATATCACAAAATCTCAAATCTGCAGATGCTGGCACGGATGTGGAGAGGAAGGAACGCTTTTGCACTGCTGGTGGGACTACAAACTAATACAACCTTTTTGGAAGTATGGAGAAACCTTAAAGAACTCAACCTAGACCTCCCATTTGATCCTGCAATCCCATTACTGGGCATCTACCCAGAAGGAAATAAAACCTTTTATTATAAAGACACTTGTCCTAGGCTGTTTATTGCATCCCAATTTACAATCACTAAAATGTGGAAACAGCCTAAATGTTCTTCAACCTGGGAATGAATTGGTAAGCTGAGGTATATGTATACCATCGAATAGTACTCAGCCATCAAAAACAATGGAGATTTCACAGCATTTGTACCAACCTGGATGGAGGTGGAACACATTATTCTTAGTGAAGCATCACAGGAATGGAGAAGTACGAATCCTATGTATTCAACTTTGATATGAAGACAATTAATGATAATTAATGACACGGTGGGGCACAGGGGAAGGGGAGACCAGACAGAGAAGGAGGGAGGGGGTGTGGGCAAGGAAAAAAAAAGAAAGAAAATAGTGACTAATTCTCATATAAATTGTGTTTAATTTTGACTAAAGTACATTACTTAAACATGAATTTTTAATTCAACATGTTAATATGTTGTTTATCATACTACACCCTCATTTATAAGTGAAATAAGTTTGGAATTTCCCCTTTACAATAATGTGTTTTCTCCAATTTTAATATCAGGTGTACCTAGATTAAGTAGAATGATTTTGAAGTATTTCTTTTTCTATTGTCTGTAAGATTTGGCATGATCTGTTTTTTTCAAATTATCTTTTACTTTCATTTATAAATATCAGTTGTCTATTTTTTTGAGACTTTCGAAAAAACAAAATAATAAGAAGAAGTTAACTGACCAAATTATTCTGTAATAGACATACTCCTATCTGACAATGTGAATGTTACTTTCTTTGCATTATTACTATTATTATTACTTAATATTTTGTTGCAGCAATCGTCTGATTTCTTTTCTAAATGTATTTATCTTCATTCGTTCTTTATGAGGTTTTTGTTCTCAGTCCTTATGTTAAACATTGTTATTGTCATTAAATTTAGCCTTTTTAATTCTGTGAAGGCAAAAGTGGAAACCTAATATACACATGTATAAGAAAAATAAATTAGGCTCGGCACCTGTGGCTCAAGCTGCTAAGGTGCCAGCCATGTACACCCAAGGTGGTGGGTTCAAATCCAGCCCGGGCCTGCCAAACAACAGTAACAGCCAGGCATTGTGGCAAGCGCCTCTGCTCCCAGCTACACAGGAGGCTGAGGCAGGAGACTCACTTGAGCCCCGGAGTTGGAGGTTGCTGTGAGCTGTGATGCCACAGCACTCTACCCAGGGGGACAGCTTGAGACTCCTGTCTCCAAAAAAAAAATTAATTAATTAATTTAAAAGAAGGAATGATTGATACATTGATCTTTTTCAAAATGAAAAACTGCTTTTTGAAAAAAACATTCAAAAGAATAAATAGATATAAAATACAAGAAAAAAGGAAACAAACAAGAATGAATAGATAGCCAGACATGGTGGCACATGTCTGTAGTCCCAGCTACAGGGAGGCTGAGACAGGAGGATTGCTTAAGTCCAGGAGTTCTGAGCCAATAGGGTGTCTGCACTAAGTTCAGCATCAATATGGTGAACTCCAGGGAGCAAGGGGCCACCGGGTTGCCTAAGGAGGGGTGAACCAGCCCAGGTTGGAAATGGAGTAGGTCGAAACTCCCGTGTTGATCAGTAGTGAATTGCACCTGTGAATAGCCACTGCACTCCAGTCTGGGTAACATAGTGGGACACCATTTCAGAAAAAGAATAAATAAAAAGAATAAATAGATAAGCTATATACTAGGAGACAATATTTGCAATCAAATATCTGATAAAAAGAATGCATAACTCTGAAAACTTAATAATAGGAAAACAAACAGTTCAATAAAGAAATGAGCAGGACGGCGCCAGTAGCGCTGGGGGCAGGGTACCAGCCACATACACCCAGGCTGGAGGTTCAAACCCGGCCCGGGCCAGCTAAAACAATAATGACAACTGCAACAAAAAAATAGCCGGGCGTTGTGGGGGGTGCCTGTAGTCCCAGCTGCTTGGGAGGCTGAGGCTAAGAGAATTGCTTATGCCCAAGAGTTTGAGATTGCTGTGAGCTGTGATGTCACAGCTCTCTACCAAGGGCAACAGGTGAGACTCTGTCTCAAAAAAAAAGGAAAAAAAATGAACAAAATTTTGGATACGCATGTCACTAAGAAACTGTATTGAAATAAGCCCATAAAGATATGCTCAACATCATTAGGGAAGTGCAAATTAAAACCAGAATAAGATGTACTGTACACCTGCTAGAATAGCTAACATAAAAACAAAATAAAAGAAAACAAAAAACAAGAACCCTGCCAAGGATTGGCAAGGATGTAGAAGAATTGGAACTCTTTCATATGCTTACTGAGTAATACTATTTAGTAATTAAAAGTAACCAACTACTGGTACGCGTTGCAACATGAAGATCAGTCCTCTTGGGAGAAATACAAGGAAAGACAGCAGGGAGAGGTTATAAAGGGGGACAGGGAAACATTTGGGGGCAATGGATATGTTCATTGTCTGGATTGCTGTGTTGGTTTCACAGATATATACAAATGACAAAATGTATCAAATTATGTACACTATTTATGTGGAGTTTATTCTATATCAATTGTACCTGTTATTTATTTATTTATTTTTGAGACTCACTTTGTCACCCCTGGTAGAGTGCTGTGGAGTCACAGCTCATAGTAACTTGAGCCCTCAAATCATGGGCTCAAGTGATTCCCTTGCCTCAGCCTCCCAAGTAGCTGGGACTACAGGTGCCTGCCACAACACCTGGCTATTTTTGGAGATGGGGTCTTCACTCTGGCTCAGGCTGGTCTCGAACTCATGAGCTCAGGTGATCTACTTACCTAGGCCTCCCAGAGTGCTGGGATTACAGCACGAGCCACTGCACCCAGCAAATTATACCTGTTTAAGCTATTTTTTTTTTTTGTGAGACAAAGTCTCAATCTATCACCCTGGGTAGAGTGCCGTGGCATTATTGCTCACAGCAACCTCCAACTCTTGGGCTCAAGCGATCCTCCTGCCTCAGTTTTTCTACTTTTAGTAGAGAGAGGTCTTGCTTTTGCTCCGGCTGATCTCAAACCTGTGAGCTCAAGCAATCCACCTGCCTTGGCCTCCCAAGTGCTAGGATTATAGGAGTGAGCCACCGCACTTAGCCCTGTTTAAGCTATTTTTAAAAAGGGGGGGAAAAGATGCTATCCTTGACATCGTTGAACCACTTATCAAATAGACTAATTGTCCACCTCCAAATCTTTGGATTATGAAAAAAAATACAATAAGTCACTTTTTCTGTTCTTTGCATTTGGTAGCATAATTTACTGTGATATCTAGCCAACATCTTGGCTTACATAATAACAATTACAGAATATTTGAGCTTGAAGGGACCTTCGGGATCAGCCATTCAAACAAAGCCTCTCCTGTCTCCCTCGCTTCCTTTGTTGTACAGATGTGGAACCAGAACCTACAGAAGTGGGCAGATTTGGCCAGATGTATGCAGCAGGTCTGTTAGGAGATGCAGGATGAGAACCGCAGGGTCCTGACTCCCAAAGCTGGGCTTTTTCCAGCTGTACTGTAGCCTGCCTTTTTAATTTTTAATTTTTATTTCCTTAAAACAGTAAGGAGAAAAAAATTCAGAGTGGAATTTAATGCTTGCAAGTGGAATTACCTAGAGGAACTGTTGTATGTTTTATAAATGAGGTAACTGAGCCTTGGGGTACAGAAGAGAACAAGATATTTTTTCTCTTAGAGTCCCAAAGCCAAAACTAAACACTGGTTTCTTGAGGCAAGTGAAGGAAAATGACACTATTTGCCCCAAACGATTCCCACAGAGATGACTTACTTTCAGTAGGCAACATCTGCCTTTGTTAAATAAGTTCTCCTCTGGGAGTGCATGCCTGGAATAGCAATCCTGAAGTTTCTAAGAGTATCCACATTTTAAAAGTGAAGTGCAAAAATTCAGTCATCTTGTGTTAGTTGACATTTTTTAAATGGCGTGTCTTTTTTTAATATCTAGAAACTAAATTTGTCTTAGGTTAGGGCTTACTCAGAAAGAGCTGAATGGCTGTCTTATTCCTAAACTGTTCCCATCTTTGAGCAAAGGCCAAACAATGAAAATTCCAGCTGAGACAGAATAAGAAAGTTAATGTCACCAAGTCATGGGTAACTGAAACCTTCTTGGTTCCACATGCTGCTGATATCCTATGTGTCAAACAAAAGTTAGGCACTGCTAAAGAAAAACTTATTCAATGATTCTTTTAAAAGCACACTGAGGAAGATTTTATCCAGGACCATCACTGTACGTACAGGGACCATTGCAACTGGGTCTTGGAGTGAGGGAGAAGGATTGGGCTCAACTCGGAGTGCAGCATGAGCAAGGAGGAAGCTAGTTATATCCTTCCAGTGGATGGAAATGACTAAGAGAGGTAAGGAAGATTCTTGCTGAAGACAGGTTAGTGTAGTGTGGTCAGCCGTCAGCTGCAGGAAGGTGAAGAATAGGGAACCTGATCAGATATCAAGGGTAATCAGATATCGCAGCATGGGGGGGGGGGTTCTTGATAAACCGACTTATTAGCAAAGTTCTTTGGTAAAACTGGATTTTACAAGGAAATGCACAGATGGACCCAGAAGAAAGCTCAGAAGCCTGATTAAGTTTGGCTAAGTAAAGGATCTTTATCAGAATCTAGTGTCAATCTAAGGAAAGACACTGAGGCAAATTAATAGAGTTTATTTGGGCTAAGATTCAAGATTACAGACTAGAAACACTTCTAAGTCACCTTGGGGAGTGTTCTGGAGAACAAAGGGAGAGGCTTGAGTTTACAAAGAAAAAGGACAAGTCAGAAGAGGGGCAATTACAAACGTTTTGCTGTAATTATCATGGGCTTACAGTGTTAAAAGAAAACATTTAGGCAAATTAAATTTGACAGAGTTGAGTTGGGCAGCTCCCCCAACCAGAATAGGTCCAGAGAGACTCCTTACTGCCCTGCAGTCGGAAAGGATTTATGGATAGAACAAGGAAAGTGATATACTGAAAATGGAAGTGAGGTACAGGAACAGCTGGATTGGCTGCAGCTCGGCCTTTTTCCTTATTTAAACCAGATGGACACTTTTGATTGGTCAAAACTCAGTGACTGGTACAAGAGTAGGTTACACTCTGTTTATACATATGTTACAGTTCACTGTTTACTCACCTTAAGGGTGAATTTAAAATATGTAAGGAAGCAGCATTAGGCGAAAATTAATTTCACAATTCCCTCCTCTTGTCAGGCATTGATATCACACTGTCGCCATCATAAATGTACTTATTTGGTCTCAAATCCCACTGAGAAATAGCAGAAAGTGGTTTCTGTGAGGTGGTAATAAAGGTTTACAGGTTACTTTTTGCAAGGGTTAGAGTAGAGGGGACATCCTAGTGCTGGATTCTCCTATTTTCTGTGAGGCTAAAAAAAAAAAAAAAAACCTGGCTGGGTATATGCTTCCTTAAATTTTCAGTTTGATTATTGCATATTTAGCATGAGTTACTCCATTTCGGTTTGGTCTGGTCTGTTGGGGCCTCGTGCCTAAGCTCACTCCAAAACAACTGCCTGCCATAATTTTGTTTAGGAATTCCCTCCTTGGGGTTAAGTTCTCACCTGGTGAAGAAGTGACCAAAACTTAAGGATTGAGAGTTCTGGTTCATTATTGCTGACTAGCGACAACGGATACCCATTTGCTCTATAAAAAGAACCAAAATTATAAATAATCGTAACCCAAGAGAGAACACTAGAGTCCAATGGAGAACTCACTGGAAACACTTACGGCACAGAATGAGAAGGAAGTAAGAGGCCAGCTGGGCTGAGATTGGCCAGGACCCCTTGAGGGGCCTGGTATTGTGGGGAGAAGGTAAGAGGGAGAACTTGTGTGGTCAGCTCCCTGCGGCAGACAAAGGCAGTCTGAAGCACGGGAGAACTCCTCTGCCCTCACAAACCCTGACACTATTCTATATGGGCAGTGTTTTGAGACCCCTAAAGAGCATTTCACCAGACTGGGAACTCAAGCTGAATCACTCACCCCTCTCCCAAGACCCAAGCTGCTGTGGTAGGGCACCACTGTGGGAGCGTGGCCATCATGGGACTGCATCCTGCTCTGGGAACAACAACCCCCATATCTCCACACACAGGGAGGACCCACTTAAGTTCCCCCTGCAGGGAGCCCAGAACTCTTGCCCACAGGCAGTGCTACTCCCTGGGGAAAGGATGGGACAGTACATCAAGAGTGTGGTCCTCTGGACAGAGAAAACTGGAGTGTGTGTTTTCCAGGGTTCAACTGCTTCCTGTCTGAGGCTATGACAAGTGGCTCTGTGCCTGGCTTTCTAAGTGAAGAGTGAAAGCTCCCCCCTCCAGCCAGGCAGCTTCTAGGCTTTGGGCTCCTGCACATGAATGAGACCACTTCTCCCTCTCTGCACACACTGCAGACACAGCTGCTGCAGGAGGCTGGGGTGGGTGAGCCAGAGGGCTGCCTGTCAGGTCTTTGAGTGGTAACTGCAACCCCACTAGTGTGGAGAGCAGGCAGTGGGTGGCAGGGCCTCCACCGCCTGGGAGACATTCAGGGCACACCCTCCAACTGCTTCCCTCCTGCTGAGTCAACATGTTTTTCCTCTTCTTAAAACAACATGTTTTTTCTCTTTCTAGATGTTTTGCTAGAAGTCCTGTATTTCTTTCTTTACCTAGTTAATCCTTAGAAACTATGCAAAAGACCCTTCCTTTTGTTTCTTATCATTAACATAGGTTAACAAGGTTATGCAGTAGGAACCATCTACAGAATGAATTGTTCTTGATAAAGTCATTTACAGTTTCCAATCATATTGTAAGACCAAAAATATGTTCTTTGGCTATGCTACTTCCTTGTAAACAACCCTGCTGAGATACTATAAAATAAAGCTGATTATGTATTTTGGTGCTGGCTGCAGCCTCAGCTGCTTCAGCCCTCCTGATCCCATCCTATCTTGTCTCTTTTCTCTCATTCCCAAACATTCCCACTTCGTGCTGGTTCGTGAAACACTAGTGGTGTGGCCTCAGGGTTGGGCTTGCACAAAGGGCAGCGTCCTTTCCTGGCTCTGAATCACGAAGCAGCAGCAATGCTGTACAGAGCAGGAGAGCCTGAGAGCCATGTGTCTGGGGCTGTGGTGGCTGCTCAGGAGGCTTAATATCGAGCCACCAGGTTGGCATGTCCAATGGCCTGGGGCTACATTGAAGACTAGAAGAAATTTGCAGTGGCTGAGTATCCTGAGTGCTGCCCCAGTCAGGATGAGGGACTGGAGCATAAGAGGAAAGCAGGTCCTGTTCCTGCCTGTTAAGACTGTGGCACTGTCCCCACCCCTCAGGCTGTGATCTCAAAACAGCAGTAATCCCAGACCACCCCGGAATTTAGCCAGGGGCCTGAGGACTCTGTGCCACCCCTTCAGGGCTACACAGGAAGCTAAGGGACCATGGGCCTACAACTTCTGAGAAGACATGATTTTCACGTTGAAGTTCACATCTGAACAAATTATCAACCAAATGTGAGGGAGTAATGAAGACAATTTCAAACACATAAGATAACACAAATTTTACCTCCTGTTCGTTTTTCCTCACAAAGCAACAGGAGCATGTACCCCATCAATCAGGATGAAAAAAACAGAGGAAGACCCTTGATCCAGAAAATAGGAACTTTCTAGCAGGAGATCATGAGAAGACCCAAAATAATGCTGAGGGGAAGCTCTAGGCCTACAGCGGTGCAGCAAGCCTGGAAACAGTCCATGCAGGATGACTCCATGGGGACAGTTCCACAAAAAGAAACTATTCACTCGACATGACTGTTTTGCAAAGAGCTTTATTTGGCATGTTATTTATAATTATAACAGCAAATATGAAAAAAAAGTGAAAAGGGTTGAAAACAATTGTTTCTTGATTTATAAGAATTGAAGATGAGGAGGGCCTTGTGAGGGCATTATATTTTGTTTTAGTCCCATATTTCTTTGTGAATTTTAAAACTTTATTTATATATTACTCTAAGTAAAAAATTTTAAATATTGCCTTTTGCCTCATTAGACTCCTGAAAGCAAGATGGGTCACCAGCAGCTCTACTGGAGCCACCTTAAAAATTCGGCTAAGGTTCTCACTCCTGCAGCACCTGCTCAAACTGGCCCGGTCTGATCTGGAAGTATGGCCTCAATATGTGCTGCTAATGTTTTCATCAGTAAATGAAGGACATCGGGTTCATTAAGTTGGACTAAATAATCTTCCTTGAATTGATTATCCGGGGGGCTGATGCAGTGAAAGAAATCATGCTAACTCTTTGTATATAAAATAAAGTTAAAAATTTTTTTAAATATTAAAGAGTAAGAGGCCTAGACATATAAGTTCACAAATGCTAAAGATGTTTCTGGCACAAATACTTTCCTGATCCCCAATGGGATGCAATAATAACTGTTATGTGAGGTTAGCCCTTACAGGGACTTGACTTTGTTGGGACAGCAGAGATCTAGAGCACAGTCTTTTAGCACTACAGATATGCACAACTGAGAGCCGAATATCAAGGGATGCTTGAACTCTTGAAAACTTATAAATTTATGAGACTTTTATGAAAGGGCAATTTAGTCATTTACAGTGACCAAATAACTGGCAAGCATGATTGGAAATTCTTGTTAGCAAGAATGCACATTCTCTTAATAGGGAAAGATACTTGAGAAATCTAATTATGTTCAGAGGGTTGCTTAATAAAAATGGAGGAAATCAAAGCAAAGAAGAGCATTATATAGCTCCCAGATCATTTCATAGCTCCCAAAGATCAGCAAACATTCCCCAAAAAGATTACTTAATACTTTTGGCTTTGTGAACACCTCTTTCAGACTGAAGGTCTTGCAAGATGAATGTGGTTGTGGTGAATTGTCTCAGTTCTTGTTTTTCTAGGAAAAACTTTACCTCTCCTTCATATTGGAAGGACAATTTTTCTAGATAAAATAGTCTTGGATGGCAGTATTTTTTTTCTTTAAGTACTTTGAAAATGTTCTGCTCTCTCCTGGTTTGCAAGGTTTTTGTTAAAAAATCTGTAGCCAGAAAAATTGGTGCTCCTTTCCATGTTATTTACTTTTCTCCTGTTGCCTTTGGGATCCCTTGTCTTTGACATTTAAGTGTTTGATTATTAAATGCTTTGGGGTAGTCTTATTTGGGTTGAATCTGTTTGACATTCCAAAGGCCTTCTTGTACCTGAATATCTTTTTCAAGTTTTGAAAAATTTTCTGTTATTTCTCTGAAAAAGCTTTCCATTCTTTGTTCTTGCCCAGCTCCCTTTTGAACACAAACAGTTCTTAGATTTGGTCTTTTGAGATACTTTTCTATATCTTGTAGGCAGCGTTCATTTCTATTCATTCTTTTTTCTCCTGTGCGTCTTTTCAAGTAACCAGTCTTTGAGTTCACTGATTCTTTTTTCTACTCGATTCATTCTGCCTTTCAGAGCCTCTAACGAGATTTTCACTTCAACAAATGATTTCTCAGTTCCAAGATTTGTCTGAATTTTAAAAATTATTTCAGTCTTTTTTAAACTGATGTTTATTTTCCACCAACTTTATTTCCATCTTGTTTAAGAAGAACAAGCTGCAGAAGAATAGCTTAAGGCCATTCAGTGGTTGTTCCTACCCATTGACCTGAGCAGTGGGAGCTGCAGATCAGTCTTTAGCAGCAGGCTGAGCACTCCAATCGTCAGTGGGGAACTGCTGAATAGGCACAGAGGACAGTTTCAACCTTTAGACCAGTCTGCCACCTTGGGCTGAGTAGCAGTAAACTCAGGTCTGGAATAGTTCATTCACCCTGAAATTCCTCCTCGGTCATAGCTTTCTCAGTGGCAGTGTGCTCTTCCTTTTCAATCTCTTCAGGCATGACCTCCCACAGGTGTTCATGGGAGATGGTACATGTGAGGAACTTCCCGAGCCGGCACCCACTACATCAGACACTGAGTGAGCTCCCTTGCTTTTGCATTGGGGTGGCAATGTCCACATAATGCAGTGGAACGTCTGTGTCATACAGAACAATGGTAGGCAGGTTAACATGAGACACCTCTGTGAGAGGCTGGTGATCAGCCCTGGGATCTGTAACCACCAGAAGATGTAGCTCCTGGAATGCTGCCTGACCTGATTAGTGAAGGTTCTGGGAGTGAAGCAGTTAGCACTAGGTGTGGCCCAGTAGCAGCAGCAAACTTCAGCACAGCCCACTGGCCACTATTCTTGGAGGATGTGACACTGACATCAATAGGAGTTTCAATGGCAACAGTGGCACAAGCAGTCAACAAAAGCTTCTCTAGGGACTTCTTCAGTTTTAGGAAGTAGATGCCATCATTTTTCCTGTTGTAGATGTCCTATTCCATTTGGAAGTCAAGTTTAGTGCAACCTGAGTGGGTTCCTGCTGCAAGGAATTTGAGGACATCCTCCTCCTCTATTTGTGGGACATCAAGGGGTCCAGACATTGTGAAAGTTTCCCTTTAAGTTACAATGGGAATCCAGAACAATACCGTACAGATTGTCCCTGAGCAGCGCAGAAAGGCTATTTCAATCTCTTTGTTCAAATTCTCTGACAAAGTTCTGAATTGCTTTTCTGTGTTATCCTAGAGATCACCAAGTTTCCTTAAAACTGCTATTTTGAATT
>NW_003852412.1:9418234-9425568 GCF_000181295.1 Otolemur garnettii
GCCGGTTGAGCTATAGGCGCCGAGCCTATTTTGAATTCTTGACCAGAAAGCCCACAAATCGGTGTCTCTTTAGGGCAGTGGGTCTTAACCTTCCTATTGTCACAGCCCTTTAATACAGTTGCGACCCACAGGTTAAGAACCGCTGCTTTAGAGTCAGACACTGGGCTTTTGCTTTGTCTTTGTGGGGAAGTCATAGGTCCCTGTTTGCTGTTGTTTCTTGTGGGTTTATGACTATGACTTTGCATTGAAGGATTAGTTATTCGTTTCAGTTTTCTCTATCTGGCTTATACTGGTTTTATTAAATATACAGTTCAACATCCATAGCTGACCACCTCTCTCCATTGACCACCTCCTTATGTTGACCTAAATTTCATAAACCTGACAGGCACCACATGTACACATCAGTACAGTAAGCCTAGTTCCTTATGCTGACCACCTCCAGATTTTGGCTAGTTTGTTACCCTCCTTGGGTGCTCACCTTACAGAAATTCTTGCCTGGTGAATCTTTGCCGCTAGGTTGCTGCCTCCTTTTCAGCTCTAGGTGATACCCTAAGCTGAGGCTTAGCCTGGCTCTAGTAAGTGGTTGGACTTACTAGAAAGTGCTGAACTGAAAAGATTCCAAAGGGATTGTCCTTGCAGTGCGTCTAGGGGTTCATGCCCATAGTACTTGGGGAACATAACTCATACAATGTGCTGCTGCTGAACAGCCACTCTGATTTGGTATCTCCTATGGAGGAGTTACAGAGCAGAATATTCAGGGCTGGGGATGGTAGCTCCACCTTCCCACTTTGTCTCTGCCTGTCCTCAGGGATAGTTCTCCCTTTAGGCTGTCACGATGTTTCCTATAGGTTAAGACAATGTCAGGTCTGCCAGGGAACCCAAGTGGCTGGAGAAGATGACCAACCATCTCAATTTTGCTTTTTTCAGTATAGAAACTGGACTTCAGAGGAGTTTCATGTGGTTGGTTTGGGGCAGAATTGGGGGGATAGGCATTGCAGATGCAGAAGTTGTATTCTACTGTCTGCTCAGAGTTTTTCTACCTATGTGTAGCCGTGGGAACTGTCTCATCCTCACACTTGAGCTTCAGGTTGCTGCTGTTGAAAATCTATGTGTTGTATATTTGTTTTTGGTTTTTCTATGGGAGGAGAGAAGCCAGCTTTCCTCTATGCTGCCACTTTGGAACTGGAAGGGGATAAGTTTTGCTGTTGTTGTTTTAGAGACAAGTCTCACATGCTGATGAGTTGTAGAGTGCAGTGGCTATTCACAGGCACAATCCCTGTGCACTATGTCCTTGAATTTCTGTTCTCAAGTGATCCTCCTGCCTCAGCCTCCTGAGTTGCTGAGACTATAGCTATGTGCCATGGTGTCCGGCTGCAGACTATAGGTATGTGCCATGGCGTTTGGCTGCAGCCCATCTCGGTTGCAACTACTGAACTCTGCTGTTACCCAGCAGGCAAAGATGAGATGTAAATGAATGGGGATAGATGTGTCCCAAATGAACTCCATCTGAATACCATGCAGACTACGGCTGAGTGTAGGCAGCCAGATTCTCTCCCTTAGACAATTCTAAAGACGGACAAATTCTTATTCTCAAACTCTCTTTTTTTCATTTCAATAATCTTTTATAATGCCTTTAAATGATTAGACAAGAGAAAAATTTATCTGATTTTAGTTCTATTCTTTTTTTTTTTTTTGAGACAGAGTCTCACTATGTCATCCAGGGTAGAGTGCTGTGGCATCATAGATCATAGCAACCTCAAACTCTTGGGTTTAAGCAATTATCTTGCCTCAGCCTGCCAAGTAGCTGGGACTACAGCACTCACCACAACACCCAGCTATTTTTTATTGCAGTTTTCATTGTTGTTTAGCTGGCCCAGGCTGGGTTGGAACCTGCCAACCTGGGTGTATGTGGTTGACGCCATAACCACTGTGCTACAGGCGCCGAGCCCTGATTTTAGTTCTATATGATAGCATCTGGCTTAAGTAAAAGAAAACACCTTAAAATTGGTAGTTAATCAGTTTTCAGATCTCCCTGTCTGGAATGTTATGGGGGATTTGTCATGGAGGCAGTGGTCATATGAATGGTAAATATAAATTCTTGTGTTGTTTCTGAGACTAGAAATTCTTCTTTCCTTCCTCCTTCTCTACTTTTTCTTCCTTCCTTTCTTGACACCATCTTAAGCCTCTCTATTTTTGGTTACCATTGTTATGCTTTACTTGTCTTTGCCATACGTGGTATGCAGATCTTTTTGAGAAGCATCATTGCAAACATCTGGCGATATCCAGCTTTCTTTTGCAATGTTGCAGTGTTTGGGATCACTGGGCGGAAAAGGCTGCCAGTATCAAGTGTGTACCTGTGTAGAGCCGGAGATACAGCTGGTGTACTGAGCTAGCGGAGATGAATAATGTAGGCGCTGACTGCAGGGAAAGCACCCTACACACTGAAGTGTGCCGTGCCAACATGTGATAAAATGCTTCCCAGATTCTGCTACCACCCCGTACAGGGCATGATATTGTTTGTACACAAAAAGTTAAAGTACTTTCCTTACCTATTCAGTGTCATAGAGCCCAAAACCCAATAAATGCAAATTTTCAGAGAAATGGCATATGGCCAGATAATTCAGGAAGGGTAATAGCTCATATTCCCTACTTCCCAGGAGTACCCAGTATTGATTCTACAAAGCTGCTTGCCTGGGATTTTATGTGTGTTTTTGAACTATTTCCTCCTTTTAAGAAATTTATGTCACACTGATCCTGAGGATTGGCTTCTCACAGATCTCTGTCCCAGTGAGGGTTACAAATTTGAAGGGGATTTAGACCACTCACATGTTATTAATTGGGCCAGTGCTCTGGACAAGTGAAGTTTATTTATTAAGAATATATATTTTATAGCTAATACTATGTGACAGGCATCGTTGTTTGAGAAAGGAATCCTTGTGCTTAACAAAACAAAACTCCAGGCCTTAGTTTAAGGAAGCTTAGGTTACATGGGGTGGGGAGTGAGGACTCATACAAAATAAATATCCCAGGCAGCGCCTGTGGCTCAAAGGGGTAGGGCACCAGCTCCATATGCTGGAGGTGGCGGGTTCAAACCCAGCCCCAGCCAAAAAAAATAAACAAATAAAAATAAATAAATATCCCATAAGTGAGGCAATAAGAGCTAGGAAGAAAAATAAAGCAGCAGAAGGGAGGTAGAGATGGTTAGAGGTGGCAGGGGTTTCTAGACAGACAGGATGCTCAGAAAGGCTTCCCTCAGTCAGAGATAATTGAGAGAGGCTTAAATGTAGGGAGAGGGGAAGCTTGTGGATACAGGGGTGGCTACAGGGGAAAGCCTATCCTGGGCAGAGGAAACAGGGACCACAAAGACCCTAAGGGCTAATTCTTCTCAACTGTGCCCTCAGTGTTTTAATTTATAGTAACCAAGTGACAACCCCCCCCCCGCCCCCACAGGCTGATGCCATTGAAAGAACACATTACTTTCAGTTCCTAAGAGGAGAGGGCACTCCAGGCCACACGGGCCACGTGGGGAACCACTAGATCTGTCCAAGAGGCAGAAGTGGGAGGGAGCCAGGGAAGAGAACGGCCCAGAGCCTCTGTGAGTGTTTCTTCAAGAAAGGCAGGAGAAAGGGCTCAGGACTCGCTAATTTCAATAATGCCCGCAGACTTGGGGTCTGTCTCTCGTTGTCTGGTATCTGGCCCTGGGTACCTTAGGGCAGGAGAAGTATTGGCTCTGTCTGCGTGAGTTAGGTAAGAAGATGATTCAAAGTATGGGATCTGGATCACAGAGGAAATGGAAATAACTTTGGCCATTAGTTTGGCTCTATAATTAATGGATACCAGCTAGGTGACCTCAGAATCTAAGAAAACACAGAACATGATCATCCAAGGTCTGGCAGATTATGTTAAAATTTATACTGGGTGTGAGCTCTATACACCTGGGAAGGGAGGGACCCTCTGCTCACCACTGACCAGGCCACCAACCACAGTGACTAATGTGACAGCCATACAGGTTAGCGCTAACCACTTGTACTCAGTTTTTGTTAAGATTCCTACCAACTTTGGGTGGTGCCTGTGGCTCAAGGAGTAGGGCACCAGCCCCATATACTGGGGGTGGTGGGTTTGAACCTGGCCCTGGCCAAAAACTGCAAAAAAAAAAAAAAGAGATTCCTACCTACTTTGTGAGTTCTTTTATGCTCTATCCCTGTGGTGACTTGTACAAATAATTACAAGTTTTATTTGACTTATTTTGGTGTCATTTAATATGTTTGTCCTTTTTAAATTTAGATCCTATACGTGTGACTGTTCCAAGAAAAATAGAAAGAGGACTTGTACCAAGGGACTTTCTCAGAAAAAGGAGTGTGCTGGCCAAGACGGTGGGAAGAACCCATTCATTTGCATTGTCATTAAACACACTTCGGGAAAGGATGTGTCATGAGCATGCTGCTTACTCAGGTACCAGGACAATTTAAGGTTCATTCTGTGAACATACAGATGCTTCTTAAAAAATTGAAGAGGCTATCTCAAAGCCCAGTTGGCTTGTCTTTGTGTTTGCCTTTTTTTTTTTTTTTAATCACAATAGAAAACCACAGTAATTACTCAAATGCAACAAACTGAGACAGCGAGAGCTACATTTTGCTTCCCTTGCTGCGTTCTCTCTTATTTGATCTGGCAAGAGCTGCCTCAGTTCAGACATCAAGGAAGTATTAGTTGTAGATTCAGTCACAGAAAGCTCAGAATTCCATCTGTCCACTAACTATTTATTTATTGGAAATTGACTGTGTAGCTGGCATGCACAGGACACAGTGCTGAATGAAACGAACTTGGTTCCTGTCCTCAGGAAACTTGAGGCTGAGTGGGGGCAACTTACCTTTAAAACAACAAAACACCTAACTGCATATATTATCACCAATTGTGATATGTGCTATAAAGGAAAAGTAAAGAGAGGGAAATATAATTTAGACCATGGAGGAGGTATCTAAGGATGGCTCTTTGAAGACACATTGTATGATCTGGATGTAAAAGATGAACAGGAATTTCCAGTTATCTATTGTTGCATAATAAATCATCCAAATTTAAGTGGCATAAAATAATATCATTTTACTATGCTAAGAAATTTTATAGGTCACCACTTCATTTTATTTTTATTTATTTATTTTTTGAGATAGAGTGTCATTATGTCTCCCTGGGTAGACTGCCTTGGCGTCACAGCTCACAGCAACCTCAAACTCTTGGGCTTAAGCGATTCTTTTGCCTCAGCCTCCCAAGTAGCTGGGACTACAAGTGCTTGCCACAACATCTGGCTATTTTTTGGTTGCAGTTGTCATTGTCATTGTTGTTTCGCTGGCCTGGGCTGGGTGTGAACCCACCAGCACATACACTGGGTGTATGTGGCCAGAGCCATAACCACTGTACTATGGGTGCCAAGCCTAGGCCACCAACTTCAAATGGGGCATGATTGGATTATCTCTGAGAATTCTTGGTGTCTCAGAGAAGTCTTCTTGTCACCAGGAAGACTGGTGGCTCAAATAACAGAGGGCTGAATCATCTCCAGGGTTCCTCATTCATATTTCTGGTGCTATGGGAGCCTAAATAGTGACTCCAAAATAACATATCCCACCTCTCACCCCTAGTACCTATGAATATGAAGTTCTTTTTTTTTTTTTGGAGACAGAGCCTCAAGCTGTCCCCCCGGGCAGAGTGCTGTGGCATTACAGCTCACAGCAACCTCCAACTCCTGGGCTCAAGCGAGTCTCCTGCCTCCGCCTCCCAAGTAGCTGGGACCACAGGCGCCCGCCACAACGCCCGGCTATTTTTTGGTTGCAGCCGTCATAGTTGTTTGGCGGGTCCGGGCTGGGGATTCGAACCCGCCACCTTAGGTGTACATGGCTGGCGCCTTAGCCGGTTGAGCTATAGGTGCCGAGCCGAATATGAAGTTCTTATTTGGAAAAGGTCTTTGCAGATGACTCTTAATTAAAAAAAATGTCAAAAGAATGATGTCTCCGGTCCTCATATTATTTAATATACACGTATTAGTGTTTTATCCATATGTATAATCACACAGTGCCAGGCATTGTGCTCTTTGCTTCCCCTGTTTTCTGAATCTACCCTTATTAAGTGGTTGGCAGTTATCATGCTTATTTTGTAGATGAGAAAGGGCCCCAAGCAGATTAGCTGATATGCCAAAGGTCAGCAGCTAGTAAGTGGCAGAGCCGAGACTGGGACTCATGGCTTGTGGCTTCAAAGTCCACACTCTTAGCCACTATGCTCTACATGCACTTTATGCCCTGGTCCTGGTGAGCAATAATGTCCCAGAGAAATTTCTATTAATATTTCTTTTCACTAATCTCTGTCAGTTCAGGGTGCCATAACCATTAGACCATAGGCCAGAAGGCTTAAACATTTATTTCTCACAGTTCTGGTGAGAGCAACATGTAGTGAGAATAAGATGGAGTCAGTCAGGCCAGGGCTGAGACAACACAGCTGTTCTGGAGGTATTAGGTCTTACGCGACCTTTACTTCCTGTCTCTCATTCTATTATAAATTTAGTTTTAACCTGAAGGTGTATATGTGAGTTGTTTAGGGCAATTGATTTATGAGATTAATTTTTTTTTGAGACAGAGTCTCACATTGTCACCCTAGATAGAGTGTTGTGGCATCATAGTGCACAACAACTTGAAACTCTTGGGTTCAAGTGATCCTTCTGCCTCAGCCTCCCAAGCAGTTGGAACTACAGGCACCTACCACAATGTATGACTAGTTTTTCTATTTTTAGTAGAGATGGAGTCTCACTTTTGCTCAGTCTGGTGTTGAGCTCCTGAGCTCAAGCAATCCACCTTCCTCAGCTTCCCAGAGTGCTGGGATTATAGGCATGAGCCATTTCACCTGGCTAAGAGATTAACTTTTGAATTAAAATGTTGTTGCATGGATCATGGGTTGTGTCAATTATTTTTTATTATGGGTTATCAGTTATTGCGATGCTGCTGTTTCAGATAAGTGTTAATTACTGTAAAGGTAAGGGTTAGTATGGGTCTTGCTTTTAATTTTTATGTATAAAACTGTGGCTTTGGAAATGGGAGACCAGAACAGTCTTAGAGTGGCTTCTCTCACTGATCAGGTCGGTTTGGTTTATGCAGATTGAGGGAAAGCCCTTTCCATTTTTTTCTGATTCTCAATAGCCTTTAATTCAAAATATTCTTTATCTTAAGTAGTCATATTTTGGGGTAAAATTTTCTTAGCTCCTATTCCCAGACAACCAAAAATCACATTACAACAAAGATATTTGTATCAGAATGTTTATTGCAGCCCAATTCATAATTGCCAGGTCATGGAAGAAG
>NW_003852412.1:9426041-9432363 GCF_000181295.1 Otolemur garnettii
AAAAAAAAAAAAAATTTCTTAGCTCCTTCAATACAGAAATATCAGATTTCTTGAAAACAAAACCAGAACCAACAAGAACTAAAGTTTTCAGTGTGTAACCAGAATAAAGCAAGTGGACTGTAGTAATCACCATGGTGGGTGCCTGAGAGCAGAGCCCAAAGATTCCCAGTGAAATCATCCAGCAGCGCTGCACCCTGGGGCCCACTTATCTGCTAGAGGTGACTACTAGACTTCCCAAGCACAGCACTTACTGGAACAGTCTAGAGTTTCTTTGGTGGTCACCAGAAATGTTACCAGACAAAGAGGGTCTGGCCACTTGTCACTGTCAGCCAATATGTAGAGATGGGGATAGGTCCACCAAACTTTGTCAGATGGCCAGCGATTCTGGAAAACAGGGAGAGTAACCTCTCCAAGACTGTTCTCTTCTTTCATTTCCAGAATCACAGTTTTATACATAAAGGTTTAAAGCAAAGACTATTTACCTTTTATTTTAAATAATAATCAGCACAACTCAGTGACCTAATACAACATTTCCAATTCAAACATTAATTTCCTGAATCAATCTTCCTAAACTATTTAAGATGTGCCCAAACACCATGTTTATAATAGGAAGGACTTTATTTACCAGCCAGGAGCTTATGGCATAGAAGAATTCCAAATGGTCACGCTCCCCATTGGCTTGTTATTTCCCTTTTTATCGATAGTCAAAAAGTTCCAACCCATAGGTACCTTTCTCATTGGCCACTTTGAATCAAGCAGGAGATGCTATTCCAGACCCTACAGAACTGTAGGATTTCACAAAACTCGGGGTTCCAGGAAGTGAGGTTTACAAATTCCCAAGAGCTGAGTTACCATGGAGAGGACCCAATGGGTGTATCCATGTAGTCTCCTTGAGAAGACCTGTTCTCCTAGACCTCACCCTTCTCTGGTATCCTCTCTCATTATGAAATATAGATATGTCTTAGTATATGTTATCAGCATAATTTTTTATTCATCTCAAAAAGTATTTTTTATAACTAGCTAAGTCCAAAGTTTATCCTTCAGTGAAAGTATAGAAAACTTGACAGGTTCTTTTAAATACAAATTTTTGGTAACTTTAAAGATTGCATACCACTGAACAAAAAGCAAACTTTCAGACCTTTAATTAGAAAGCTAACATGTCTATAAGCATTGTTAATCTAAACTCAAACAGAATAGAAATTAGTTACACAGGACTGAGTTAATTCTTTATGACTTTTCTTTGAAATGTTGCTGATTCTTTGTGTTCTGTTTTCTAGAAATCAAGACAATCCATTTTTATCTTTTGAGCTATTTATAGCTTTCAGCAATGTATGTACTTATAAAAAAAATTTGAAACATTTATTTTTCTCTCTCCTGGATTTCTCCAGAATTTTGAAACCATTTGTAAGTATTCTTAATTTCTGACAATACAGTTATTTGCATAAGTTCAATAAGAATCTGTCTTCTTGGCTCGGCGCCTATAGCTCAACCAGCTAAGGCGCCAGCCACGTACACCTAAGGTGGCGGGTTGGAATCCCCAGCCAGGACCCGCCAAACAACAGTGACAGCTGCAACCAAAAAATAGCCGGGCGTTGTGGCGGGCACCTGTGGTCCCAGCTACTTGGGAGGCAGAGGCAGGAGACTCGCTTGAGCCCAGGAGTTGGAGGTTGCTGTGAGCTGTAATGCCATGGCACTCTACCCAGGCGGACAGCTTGAGGCTCTGTCTCAAAAAAAAAAAAAAAAAAAGAATCTGTCTTCTTCTATAGGACATTAGTTATTTTACCAAGGCTTTGACTGAAATGACCTGGTTTCAGAGGTGTTCAGACTGCATTAAGGAATAAAGGTTGACTTTATAAGGCCAATAAAAAGCCTGTTGAATAACTGGCCAGATACCTCATTAGTAATATTTTCTGATCTGCAATGAATAAAAAATGTCACTTTCTGATAAATCCAGGAACTCCAAGTCACTTTGGGACCTTGAGAGAAAAGGAATTGACCCAATGAATATAGGTATCTAATGACACAGATGAATCCTTGGCTTGACTTGAGAGTCTTTCAAGTCTAACCTGAGATTCCTTATAAAAGGTTCCAGCAAAGCCAATTTTTTAAAAAAGAAAAGTCTAGATGGCTAATAACTATTCTTACTGCACTTTATGCAAATAATCAGACCCAGTACTTTATTTTGGCAAGTAAATTGATTCTACCATGATTTATCTATCTTTAAATAAAATAGAAAATTAGAGACAAAAAAAGGAAACTATAGCCCACCCATATTAGATTCCAGCCTTGTCGGCAATACCAGCTTATGAAATAATAATAGCTGTTTACACTGATCTAGTAATAGGAGTAAGAGACTAAGCGAAGGATATAAAATTATATACAGTAGTCAGATTTACTCCAATTTGTTTTTTCTTTCTGCTTCTTGGTCCTAAGATAACTTATGGGTTTTAATATGTAAAATCTTTTAATTTCAAATGGTCACTAAAAACAAAAAATTAAAAATATTTACCCCAAAATACATACTTTTGAGATATTTTGAAGTGGCTACCCAAAAAGTAAAATTACAAAAGCATGCTAAAATGTTTATCCCATCTATAGGATATATGCCAAAAGTAAAAAATAAAAATAAAAAATATATGTATGTATATATATATGTGTGTGTGTATACATAATACATAATTGGAGATTTGTCTCTGACTGTAAGACTGACAGAGAAGATCTGCAAAAGCCCTAAGGCTCAACAAAGATCACTCAAGTCACTACCCTAGGATTCTGCTAAATAGTTTCACAATCCTGACTTTGTGTCAGCTTAAAGGAGCCAGATTGGACCTGTATTTACTTCTTTACCCTAAAATAGTTTTTAAGACATCTTCCAGGTCCTGTATTCCACCCACCTAGACCAAGGGGAACTTACTCAACAGGCCTTGGACTCTTCACCCAAGATGGCTGTCCCAACTTTTACAAGGCCTCCAACAGAAGACCTTTGATCTCTGTCATGGCATGCCCAGACACCTCCTGAGCTACCACTATGCTATACTCTGAATTACTTAATTAGGGGCCCCATGCCCTGCTTCATGAAACCTGTGTATATTTCAGCCAGTGACCAGGTTATCCTCAGGACTTGGAGGGAAAGACTGACAAACAACTCAAAAGAAAGTAAACTTACTCCTGAGATGTCCTGCTTGTGACCCCTACAGTGGTCAAGTTGTCTAGAGTACATCATTGACACATCAAGCCTTATCTCATTGAGAAAACTCAAGCCTGATCAGTGGACTGCAGAACAGTGTGGAGATGAGGGTTAAAATCTTCAGGTTAGAATGGTAAATAAATTATTCTCAAACTTCTTTGTTTATTATTATATTTAGTGTGCCCCTTGTTGTCTTTTGTTAACTATGTTGCATATAATTTCCATTTTAACTTTAAACCTATCACTTGCTTGAATAGGTTTGATCCTTGGACAAATGCAGTAAATCATAATTATTTCCATTGAAATCTAATTCATAAGTGGGTGTTGTGGTGGGCACCTGTGGTCCCAACTACTTGGGAGGCTGAGGCAAGAGGATTGCTTGGGCCCAGGAATTTGAGGTTGCTGTGAGCTGTGATGCCATGGCACTCTACCAAGTGTGACAAAGTAAGACTGTCTCAAAAATATAAATAAATAAATTTGATAACCATCACTAAAAAATCTATTTCATAGATATAAAACATAATAATAAATGTAGGAAATGAGAACACATGTAGTGAAAACGAAATGGAGTCAGTCAGGCTATGGCAGACATGACACAGCTGGTCCAGTCATTTTAGGTCCTATGTGACCTTCACCTACTTTCTCCCATTCTTATTTCTTATTGTTTTGTAAATTTAGCTCCGACCCTAAAGATGCCCAGCTTGAGTAGTTTACGAGGAATGATTTAGGAAATTAACTTTTGAGTTGGAAATGTTGTAATAAGTCACTGAGTTGTGCTGATTATTATTTAAATTAAGAGTAGTGGTCTTTGCTTTGAACCTTTATGTACAAAACTGTGGTTTTGGAAATACAAAGAACAGATCAGTCTTGGGGAGGCTACTCTCACTGTTCTCCAGAACTGCTGGACTTGTGACAAATAAAATTTGGTGGACCTATCCCCATCTCTGCATATTGGTTGACAGTGACAGGCAGTTCTGTGTCTGGTAACATGCACATTAAATCTTAGGAAGCATAGAGGAGTTAGTCCTCCTGAAGCAGACAGCTCCCTGGGAAGTGCTACAAAGCCATCATCCTGCTGACCACATGATGTAAGTAGAGATGGGGGGGGGCAGCTCAGACAGTGCTATTGCGTCTCCTGTGAGTTGTCATGGGAAATATATCTTCAGTAGAGAGAACTGAATTTTCTGACAGAGGAAGGGGATTGAGCCTGCATGGAGTAGGGGAAACCTACCCTTTCCCCCAAAGTGCACTGAAAGATCAACTCATAATTAAGAGAGATTAATAAAAGAAAGGATTTATTTACTGTGTGCACTGGGATAAACCACAGATATCTTTATACAGGGCTTTCAGAGGGGAGGAGGGCAATTGAGGAGCATAGGGTAATAAACAGTGGCTAGGGAGGAGAAATGGGTGGGGACAAATAGATTGACTTACAGATTAACCTGGGAGACAGGTATTTATGGCCCCAAGGATTTGGGTCTGGTCCCCCTACATTCCTGACCTTCATTCCTGAAATAGTTTGAGATAACAGGAAGAGGGAAGGGGAGTCAATTGTCCCCTCTGACCCTCTGATCAAGCCAGTCCAGTTTATGCAGATGGAGAGAAGTCCTCCTGTAATGTTTCTTGACCTTGAATGGCTTTGAATTCAAAATATTCTTTACACCAGGGAGTTATATTTTGGGGTGAAATTTCCTTAGCTCTCTCAAGCCCTTTATTCTAATATACCAACATTGGGTTTATTAGTCTGGACAGACCAGAATAAAAAATGCTATAGTTGAACAACTGCCTAGATCTAGAGTTAGCTTGCAGGCTGGGGTTTGGAGCAGGTAAAAAAAAAAAAAAGGTTTGAGTGGAAAATCACATAAAGCCTAAGGCAAAGAGGAATGAACTTTTGGAGTAAGGAAGTGAGGGGAGGAAGATCAGAGGTCAAGCCAGGTGGGGGAGGAGCACCACAGTGACTTCTGGGTATGCTGAGGTGGAGGTGGGGAGAATAACCAGAGAAGCAGTGCAGTGGGGGCGTCCTACATACCAACTTCCCTTGAATCAAAAGGATTCAGTTCCTGGTTTCCTCCATACCTGCAAGATCTCAGTACTTTGTTTCTATGCATAAATGTTTGGGTTTGCCCTCAAATTCAAATGTGAAATCTTAATCCCCAGTGTGATAGTAATAGGAGATAGAGCTTTTTAGAGGTAATTAGGTCCTAAATGTAGAGACCCCTTGAATGGGATTAGTGCCCTTACAAGAAGAGACATAAGGCTCGGCGCCTGTGGCTCAATCGGCTAAGGCGCCAGCCACGTACACCTAAGGTGGCGGGTTCGAATCCCCAGCCCAGGCCCGCCAAACAACAATGACGGCTGCAACCAAAAAATGGCCGGCGCTGTGGCGGGCGCCTGTAGTCCCAGATACTTGGGAGGCTGAGGCAGGGGACTTGCTTGAGCCCAGGAGTTGGAGGTTGCTGTGAGGCCATGGCACTCTACCCAGGGGGATAGCTTGAGGCTCCGTCTCAAAAAAAAAATAAAAGAAGAGACATAAGAACTTGTCCTCAATTTCTTCTCTCGGACATGTGAGGATGCAATGAGATGTCACAACCCTTCAGGCCCCTGTGGCCCTGGTCTCCATCACAGCAGGAAGGAACAAGGTATGACACGGATTAGAAGTACAAGCTGGTAGGAGGTGGGCTAGCCCTTCTTAGCAGGGTAGCCCCGAGCACTCTCCGCACTAGCCTTTTATTGAGACAGTACAACACAGGTGAGAGGAGTAATTAATAAATGACTATATGCTGAAGGCTCAGGCTCTTTCTCCACAAGGAACACATGTGAATGAATGGCCCGAGGTCACCCCTCAGCTGCAGATCGTCTTGCTCAGAGGTTGTCTGACTCTTGGCATCCCCTACATCTTCCCCCTCTAGTGTATTAAAGACATTTCTGGATAGGCAAGGGAGAAAATCTGTTGTTGGTTATTTCAGCCATTCTCCTCACTGAGGAGCTTTCCTTCCTGCTAAGTAAAAGAAACAAAAGGGTATATAGTGGGAATGTAAACTAATACGTTCCTTTTGGAAAGACATCTGGAGAACACTTAGAGAACTAAAAATAGACCTGCCATTTGACCCTGCAATTCCTTTATTAGGTATATTC
>NW_003852412.1:9432872-9438306 GCF_000181295.1 Otolemur garnettii
CCAGTTTGATGGAAGTATTTCAGATTGCATGTGAAAACCCCACACTGTACCCCAGAAATGCATTAATGTACATAGTTACCATTCAATAAAAAAAAAGGGGGGGTATATAAGTATAACAAAAATACACCAACGGAGCTAATCCAGTGATAAAGGAAACTAATTTAGCCAAACTAGGCATAGGGGAAAACATGTCCCCTTTGTGCTAATCACCACCCAACTATATGCTACAGGCTGACCCAAAGGGTTCATGACGCCTTCATGGGAAGTATTAACCACCACCCAAAGTTATGTTAGGTGAGAAAAGGGCTGTACCAAACTCAGACCCTTTCCAAAGAGCAGTATAACTTTAAGTAAAAATCAGTTGAAACAGATATAAATCCAACAAGTGAAATTCTCTTACCTTGGCTGATACCAGAATAACCTTTACCTTAAAGCCTGCTGTTTGAGGTCTTTGTTGTCATAACCTTCCAAGGTTTAGAAGATGCATCCTAAGCCTCCCTGGGGCTTAATATTCAGCCCAAAATAATGAAATCCTGTATCAATCTTCCCATTCTGCATAGAAGTTCCAAATGCCTCTAAGGGCAAAAGGGCACTGATCACTCTTAACTGCTTCCTGCTGATAATAGACAGTGATATGGGAGAGGCAGCTAGAGTTCCCACAGAGGAGACTGACCCAAGGTTTCTCTATTACGAAATTACCTAGGCTAAGGTCCTGTGAATAAAAGAAAAGTTAGTGAAAACAAATTTGTTAAAGTGCTGGCAAGGTTTCCTGCTTGTGTTGAGGCTTAATCCAGCGGGCTGGTGACCACTGCTTCTCTTGATATTCTCTAATAATATGGGCAAAACCTCAACCTCATTGTAGTACATAACCAGGCTTCCACTCTGACATGTATTCAGAAAACTGAGAGTGAAAAGAACTCTAGTGAGCATATACTGAGGACTATTAAGCTATACGAGCTGCTACATTTCCCCTCCTTTTTATATACAAACAAAATAACTTTTAATGTGGTAAAGGCAGTTTTTCCTGTTATCTAGCCCTTTTCTTGCTAGGCAAAATATGGTAATTGTCAAAGTTCAGAATTCCAAGTATGGGCTCTTTAAATGAGGAAGCCCAATATAGATGTAAACTATTAGCCCCTGTTAGGGAAAAATGATGATTGTAATGCTAATTCCCTTAAAGGTCTTTTTAAACTGAGAAAACAGAGAAAATCTTAACTGAGAGAATTTACCATTTCTTTAACTGTAGGAACTTTCCTTTGATATTTACTTAACGGAAGAACAAAAGATTAAGCTTTCCTTGCAATCTTTGCAAGCAAGGATTTTTCTCTCGCTGTTCCAAAGATTTTGCTACTCATGGTCCTAAATCCACCCTTCACAGATCTCAAAAGACTGTTACTGGTGGTGGACTAATGGTTCCAACCTTTGCAGTTTCTCTTAGAGGCTCTGTTACTTGTGGTCCTCAGTGGTCCCACACTTCACAATTCCTCCATAGCAGAGTTTTTCCTGCTTTCAAGCTGCTTTTCCAGGAAATTTTGCTAATTGATTCCAGACTCTTTTTTTCAAATGGAGCTTGCTAGCACAAAGGTGGTTTAACTTTTAGTTACTCTTCCCTCCCTTTGTTCTCACCTCTCATAATCTTCCAAAGGCTTCACTTGCTTCAGAGTGTCCCTTTCCCCTTTGGGCCATGTCCAGGCTCTTTAGCTGGACCCGGTTATAGTACACAGACGCTGATGAGAGGTGGGTTACCCCTTCACCACACAGGATAACCAAATATTCCACAAATATATTTAATCTAATTATTCTCCATCATCATCCATTGGTCTGGTTTAATTTCCCAGTTTTACGCTGAGGCACCACAGGTCTAACCAAGCTGTCAGAGTGCTCCCATGGCATAGAATTGAATTACACTGTTTTTCTGAGACTAGTTTGAAACAAAAATATTAAAGACACTGTTTTAACTTCTTTCATTTACTAGTGGGTCCTGATTCTGGCCCAACTGATAATTTCCCTGCAGTAAAAGTGTTACATTTTTATTAAGGTGAGCAGACATCCCGCTTTTGGCGGGACAGTCCTGATTTTTAACAATTTGTCCCACATCTCACAGTGTTTTAAAAAAGTCCCAATTTTTGGAAAGAATGCACGACAAGCTAGGGAATGGCGGGACAACAGGAAGGGAATATATGGTTTTCAGCTGCTGAAAGGTTAATGTAACTCCATTTGGGAATGAAGAGATTACTGTAACTTCATTTGGAAATGAAAAGGCTAATGTAAACTCCCTACTCCCCTCCTGGGCAAAGTTGCCCAGGTGGACCAGCATCCTACTCCTTTGAGCCACAGGTGCTGCCCCGTACATAATTTTTTAAAATGTATTATATTTGTAAATTGTACTTATGTTGAAATTTAAAAAATATATATTACAATACTATTTTTGCATTCTATGAAAATTTTTGCTGCTCCACATAGACCAAATTTTTAATTAAGAACACTCCCCCCCACCCCCATCAATGGTGTCCTGCTTTACTAATGTTAAAATCTGGTCACCTTAATTTTTATCAAATCAAGAACAGCATTTATTTCCCAGTGAAAGCCTTTTTACACTTAGGACATACACCTGGAGGTTTACATGCTCTTTGTTCCTTTTCTTTAGCATTCAGCATTTGTTTCCCTTTTAAACACTCTTCTCTTATGGCCTAGCTTCCCACATTTATGGTGTTTGATGTTAACTGGGGGATTTACACTCTGATCTTCCAGCTGCCCAATTTGAGTTGTCATGTCAATATAGCATTTACCTGCTTCAACTATAAGATTATTCATCTGATCTCTCAACTGTTTTATATCAGCTGCCATGATCTTAATTTCATCTTTAAGCTATTCCATCTGATACTTCAACTGCTGTATCTCATTTTCTGTGATTTTTCTCTACTGGCTTTCTTTCAGCCTTCTACTTTTGATAATCTTTCCTTTTCAATTCTTAAAACCTTTGGCTGCCTTAAAGGGACAGGAACTCTTTAGCTGTTTTTTACTCTGGAGTCTTAGCTGTTTTATAAAACTTTACTTCCTCGATTTCTTCACCAGCCTCCTTAATCTACCTCACCTCTTTTCTTTTTACTACTTCCTGCTGGCAATGTGTGAAGATATAGGGTAAGGCAGTTAGAAGTTCTCTTCCCTAACTTAATGAACTCTTTTTTTTTTTTTTTTTTTTTTGAGACAGAGCCTCAAGCTGTCCCCCTGGGTAGAGTGCCATGGCATTACAGCTCACAGCAACCTCCAACTCCTGGGCTCAAGCGAGTCTCCTGCCTCCGCCTCCCAAGTAGCTGGGACCACAGGCGCCCGCCACAACGCCCGGCTATTTTTTGGTTGCAGCCATCATTGTTGTTTTGGCGGGTCCGGGCTGGGGATTCGAACCTGCCACCTTAGGTGTACGTGGCTGGCGCCTTAGCCGGTTGAGCTATAGGCGCCGAGCCAACTTAATGAACTCTTGCAACCTATTCCCAAAACTTTTCTCTTTGCTGTGTTACCGAAGGCTTTTCTCACCCCTCAGGCTAACGGCTTGTTTTCTAAAGGTTCTTATCTCCTAGTTCTATCTTTCCCCTTTCCCTCTTGTCTAAAGGCCTTTTTATGCTTTTCTCCAGGCACTTCTAGAAGAGGCTAAAGGCTTTTACCAACTTTTTTTCCCATAGAAGAAGTAGTTAAAATTGGGAAAGAGAAAATGTAGGAAAGAAGAGGAAAAGCCAAATGAGAAAGACCTGTTGTTGGCTGTCTTTCTTAGATATTTCTTTTCCCTCTAAACATTTCTATTTCTCTTTTTTTTTCTTATTTGCTAAAGCTTATTTCCCTCTCGGTCTGCATTCACTGAATCCTGCTCACAGCACCATTTGTCACATCCTACTCCTAACCACTGCTTGTCAGGTTCCAGGACTGGCCAGGTCTTGGGCCCAACTTAACTAGGTTCCCTAGCTTCTAGATTGGCCAAAGGTCCCACTTGCCCTGAGCAGAGTTTCCCTTTGGATTTCCTCCTACTGTCTACCAAAGGCACCTGACACTTTACCTCCGAGTGTCACTTTCTGCTTTAGTCCACATTCCTGGTGTCCTGTTGTGTCCTGCCATATCCTACTGTGTCCTGCTGACTACACCAAAATGTTGCAACCCCTTGGGGCCCTGTGGCCCTGGTCTCGATCACAGCAGGAAGGAACCAGGTGTGACCCGGATTAGAAGTATAAGCTAGTAGGAGGCGGGCTAGCCCTTCCTAGCAGGGCAGCCCCAAGCAACCTCTGCACCAGCCTTTTATTGAGACCATACAACACAGGTGAGGGGAGTAATTAACAAATGACTACATGCTGAAGGCTCAGACTCTTTCTCCACAAGGAGCACATGTGGATGAATGGTGAGGGTCCACCCCTCAGCTGCACATCATCTTGCTCTGAGGTCGTTTGACTCTTGGCATCCCCTACAATGAGAAGACTGCTGTCTGCAAATCAGGGTCTGCTGACAGCTTGATCACAGACTTCCCAACTTCTGGTGTTACCTGATGAAAAGGGTCTGGCCTCCTGTCACTGTCAGCCAATATGCAGAGATGGGGATAGGTCCACCAAACTTTGTGAGAAGGCCAGTGATTCCGGAGAACAGTGAGAGTAACCTCTCTAAGACTGTTCTGTTCTCTCATCTCCAAAACCACAGTTTTACACATAAAAGTTAAATGCAAGAACTGTACTAACCTTTGTCTTAAACAATAATAGTTAACCCTTATCTTAAACAACAGTAATCACCATAACCCATAAACCATAATAAACAATAATTGACATAACTCATGACTCATATTACAACATTCCAATCCAAAAGATAGTCTCTTAAAGCAATTGCCCTAAACTACTCAAATATACACCTCAGGTTAAAGCTGAATTTATAAAACAAGAATGGAAGACATAAGGTAAAGGTCACATAGGGCCTAAACTGACCAGACCAGCTATGTCACTGGGCACTAGCCTATCTGATTCCATCCTATTCTCACTATGTGTGCACTCATTACCACAACAGGAATGTCGAGCACAATGCTGGTGATGAGGGAAGGCATTTGTGGAATATAATACCTTGAGGACATGGCCTGGAATAGCAAAGAGAGGGAGAGAGGAAAAGAAAGAGAGAGGAGGGAAAGAGGGAGAAGAGGTAAAATAAAAACTTTATTTCAGGATTTAATTAATTTTTCCACCCTTTTATTTTAATCTAAGAAATGATTCAATACTTCAGGTCTCAGTTGCCCCCAGTCTTTTGTTAGTTTTTTTTTTCCTTTTTGTTTTTATCTTAGTATGTTTCATCGCCAATCATTCTTCTTATTTTCTCTTAAGATGCCATCATGTTGGCTTGGTGCCTGTGGCTCAAGTGGCTAAGGCACCAGCCACATACACCTAAGGTGGCGGGTTCAAATCCAGCCTGGGCC
>NW_003852412.1:9438914-9441812 GCF_000181295.1 Otolemur garnettii
TCAGCCAGCGGAGAGATGGCACAGAATTCAAAATGGCCACATTCCCCCACTGGCTTGGTCTTCTCCTTTTTATCCCCAAACAGTTCCAGCCCTTTCTCATTGGTCAGTTTGAATCAGGCTGGAGAAGCTGGCTCCAGCTTTTACAGAACCACAGGCTTTTACAGAAGCAGAAGCAAGCATTAGTTTCCAGGTCCCAGGAAGTTAAGTTTCTATGAATTCCTAATTCCTAAGTCACCATGGGGAGGACAGGTGTATCCTTGGTGTCTCCTTAAGAAGACCTCTCTTCTCTTAGACCTTACTTTTTCTGGGTATTTTCTCTCATTTTCCCCTTTTGAGACTCCATATATATATTTTAATTTGGGAGTCTCATTATCAGCTTGCTCCTGCAGGAGCCGGTAATGTTTCATATAGAACAGCGTGACATAGTTTTGTTTTGTTTTGTTTTTTGATATCTG
The DNA here is from genome assembly GCF_000181295.1 of Otolemur garnettii. Lineage (NCBI taxonomy): Eukaryota > Metazoa > Chordata > Mammalia > Primates > Galagidae > Otolemur > Otolemur garnettii. The sequence goes on from NW_003852412.1 coordinate 9,439,370, forward strand.
TCCCAGTTATCCAGCACATAGCCTTGACTACTACTGGGAGGAGCTAGGGGATAATTAAATTAAATCTGATGATAACTAGTACTGCTTCTAGTAAGGTTTTAAATTCTTTAAGGGTTGAAAACCAGTCCCTCTGTAGCTGCAGTTCTCCCAAGTGGAGATCTTCTTTGCTACTGTTCTTAGGGCTTCTAACTGCCTATTCAATTCAGTCTCTCCCAGTTCTTTTTTTGTTGTTGTTGAGACAGAGTCTCACCATGTGGCCCTTGGTAGAGTACTGTGGCATCACAGCTCACAGCAACCTCAAATTCTTGGGCTTAAGCGATTCTCTTGCCTCAGCCTCCCAAGCAACTGGGACCATAGGTGACCACCACAATGCCTGGCTGTTTTTTGTTGCAGTTGTCATTGTTGTTTTTAGCTGGCCCTGGGCCAGTTTGAACCCGCCACCCTTGGTGTATGTGGCTGGCGCTATAACCACCATGCTATGGTCACTGAGCCTCTCTCCCACTTCTTTTCGGAGTCCCTGCTAAATTTCAGAGGATTGGTGGAGGTCTATTATGTATTATTTCATAAGGGAAGTACCCTGACTTCTTAGAATAGGTACATTTAATATTGAACAAGACCAGGAACAAGGCCTGTACCCAATTAAGCTTTGTTTCCTGGCAGAGTTTACCAATTCCTGCTTTTATGGTTCTGTTCATGTGCTTTACCCTGCCTGAGCTTTGAGGTCTATATGCCACATGTAGTTTCCAGGTGATATTCAAGGCTTTGGGTGTCATTTGCATTATTTCTCTTACAAAGGCCTGTCTGTTATCTGATCCAATCCAGAGTGGCAATCTAAACCATGGGATGATTTCTCTGGGCAACATGAGCCCTCTTTATCCTGGTGGGGAAGGTATTCACCTATTCCAAGTATATGCAAACCAGAACTAGTAAATACCAGTTTTCTCCATATCTGGACAACTCAGTATAGTCCATTTGCACATCTTCAAAAGGGACTTCCCTGTAGGACAGAATTTCAGGTGGCAGGGATGGTCCCTGTTTAGCATTGTGTTGGTTGCATGTCACACAATGCTGGCTTTTTTGCAAGGGTGGCTAACAAGGGAATGTAGAAATATCTCCCCAGAAGCTTCTTAATTTTCTTTTTTTCTTCTATCCTAACTGCATGGCTTCATGCATACAACCTCTATAACCAACTTTGGATTTTTACACAGTAAGCTTTGATATTTGGTAAGGCATGAATTGTTCAACCAATGGTGCCCCCCAAAATAAGCCCTAGTAGGATTTCTATGCATTTGTTAAATATAAGCCCTACTCCAATAATAAGACCTAGTGGTGGGCGTGGCTATGCAGCATATTTGCATAGCCACGCCAGGCATTTTGGTGCCGAGAGGAAGACATCCCCTGAAAATAAGCCCTAGTGTGTCTTCTTGAGAAAAAATAAATATAAGACAGTGTCTTATTTTTAGGGAAACATGGTAGCATTTAATACTTCCCAAATTTTTCCAGTGTAGCCAATAAGCAACCTTTGTTGAGCCTTAACACTTCAGAGTCTATATAATTACTGTATATAATTTTATATTCTTTGGCCAGTCTCTTAGTTCCATTTAACGGATAAGTTTAGTTAAACAGCTATGTCTCATTTTATGAGTTGGCATTGCCGACAAAGCTGGAATGTAATACAGGTAGGCCACAGTATTTTCACTTTTGAGCCATTTTCCTCTCTCTAGTTTCTCACTTTACTAAAAACAAATTATAGCAGATCTAACCAAAATAAACTGTACTTTCAGTATACTGGGTCTGATTATTTGCCTAAAGTGCAGCAAGAATATTAGCCACCTAGGCTTTTCTTCAAAGCCTTGGTAAAATAACCAGTGCCTTTCATCATGTTCTATAGAACAAAACAGATTCTTATGGAACTTATGCAGATAACAACATTGTCAGAAATTAAGAATACTTACAAATGATTTTCAAATTCCAGAGAACTCAAGGAAAGAGAAAAAAATGTTTTAAATTTGCTCATAAGTACACACATTGCTGAAAGCTACAAATTCAAAAGATAGAAAATGTTTTTCTTGACTTCTGGAAAACAGAACGTAGAAAGAATCAATATTTCAAACAAAAAGTCATAACAAATCAGCTCGGTTCCATGTAACTGATTTCTGTTCTGTTTGATGTTAGGTTAGCAATATTCATGGACAGGTAAGCTTTTTAATTAAAATTCTGGAAGGTTACTTCTAGGTGAATGCTAGTTAATCTCCAAAGTCGTCAGAAATTTGAATTCAAGAGAACTTGCCAGCCTTTTCTTTATTTTTTTCTTTTTTTTTGAGATGGAGTCTCAAGCTATCCCCCTGGGTAGAGTGCCATGGCATCACGCTCACAGCAACCTCCAACTCCTGGACTCAAGCGAGTCTCCTGCCTCTGCCTCCCAAGTAGCTGGGACTACAGG
>NW_003852412.1:9441923-9470291 GCF_000181295.1 Otolemur garnettii
TTTTTTTTTTTTTTTTGGCCTTTTCTACTACTTTCTTTGAAGGACAAACTTTGGACTTAGACCATTACAAAAACATTTTCTGAGATTAATTAAAATTATTATTATTATTTGCAGTTTTGGCTGGGGCTGGGTTTGAACCTGCCACCTCAGCATATGGGGCTGGCACCCTACTCCTTTGAGCCACAGGCACTATACCTAATTAAAATTGTTATTGTTTTTTAAAATGATTTTTTATTAAATCATAACTTTGTACATTGATGCATTTATGGTGTTCAGGGTACTGCTTTGATATACAATGTGAAATGCTTACATTGAACTAACACATCCATCACAATTATACTATTAATTAAAATTATTACTGACAATATATACTAAGACAGACTAATATTTTATAATATTATAACATATATATAAATATAATCACAGAAAATTAACTACCATTTTATATTTGACAATATTTTCTATACATTTTTAACATACCAAATAAGCCTAATATATCTTTGTCAGACTTTCAGTGGTCTTAATATTTCAAAAAGACCAAATTTAGAGTTTTGATTTTGGAAAGTTTGTCAAATATCAAAGGTTTAAAACATTTGTTCAAAAAGGATTGCAAGCTAAAAGATTCTAAAGGCAATATATAGTCAACTAGATCACATGCAAATTCCTTCACAACTTTCCCTTTATGAGCTTTATTAAACCTGCACAGATAATTTACACACATTCTAAACCTTCTGGTTTGCCCTGCCTTTCATTTTCTTAAATAACCACTCTGTTTCCGGGCAAAATTTACCACAAAAGATCTTTTATTACACAATTCCATTTTCCTTTCTGTCTAATTTCTCTTACTCTCAAAAAACCACTTTCACAAAACAGGATCACAGTTTACTATCAAGTTAATTATTCACTTGGCTAAACTGAGAATTAGAAGGTTTAAAAGGCAATAATCTTATTCTTTGACAAAGACTCAGTTTCCCAAACAACCTAAACAACCAAATTATTACATTTTACAAATGAGAGATATTTCATGGAATTTAATATGACTTTAAGATTTTAAGTTACCATAAAATTTTCTGAAACCACAATATAGGCAGCATTTCTGATGTCTTTTCATTGTCTCCCTAAGTCTCACATGGCCACATGGAATCAAACATGGCCGCAAAAGACAAGACCTGTGTCCTCAACTCATTTACTCAGAGTTCAAGATAGAAAGCAGGAAACCAGAACACCAGTTTCTCTCAGAATAGCCAGGGAGTTTGAGCAGGGAAGAAGGAGCCATATGGGCTAGACTGCCTTGTAGCTGCTGGCCTAAGTATGAAGAGCCTGTCCCTTGGGCCTCACTATAGCTACCTCTCTAGACTTCAGAATTCAGAGGTTTAAAATCCAGAACATAAGCTCACAGTCAAATATAGCAAATTTAGAAATATTATAGAGGTAGCAGTTTTATAATCTTTGAACATTTGAACTTTAGTAACAGGTTTAAAACTAATTTTATCTCAAAACATACCACAATCACCTGAACAAGGCATTTGAGTCATTCCTGTTTACACAAAGTTCTCAATCTCCCAGAGACATAGTGACTGCATAGTTTCCTATAAACCTTTTCTTAAAACACTTCAGCATAGTTCCTAATGGGGTGGGCTTCCCCTATGTGTTTCCCATTTCCTTCCCTCAGACAAACCACAAACACATGACAGATAGGGTAAAAATGGGACCACAGATGGGGTAAAATTGGGGATATGAACAGGGCAGTCACACAATCATTTCACCCTGTGGGGGGGTGGGTGGGTCAGAGCCCCGCCTACTGTTACTCATCTCAGTCAGTCTCCAAGCACTCACAGAAAATTCCAACCCATTTATTAACCTGGGAAGCCTCAGTTTCCCACTCAGACTTCCACTTAGCCATATGAGACTTTCTCCAGTACCATAGAGAAATGATAGAAACACTCCCCTCCGCCCTGTGAGGGGAAATCAGGACTCCACCCTCAGTGTCTCTCTGTCACACCACACCCACACTCTTTCTTACACCTCCAACCAGCTCTGCGGGGGATCTAATGCCCAAGGGTTGATCAGACCCCTCTTCTGCTCAAATACAGTGACCCTCATGGGTCCTACCTTGCTTCAGATGTCTCCCAGTGTTGGTGCCATTTTCTGTGTGCCAGTTCCTCCTGGTGTTTAACTCCTTGAAGACTTGCTGAGGGGGGTCCTTTCTCCACCCAATCAAGGCCTCCACATAGGGATGTGAAAACACCATCCCTGGAGTGCTCAGTGGTTCACTTTGCCTAGGCCGTTCAGGGCCCTCATGGGTACCCAGAGGGTTGGTGGCAACTACCAGGTGTGACTGAGCCTGTTCTCTCTTTGGGTGGTCTTGCTTCTCAGTCAGGGAACCAGACATGTTGCAGGAAGACCAGGCCTAATGGAGGGAATGAACACACAAACATTGTGATTAAAAGAGGAAGGGCTTTATTTTAGAACAGACCCAGAGTCCCAAAATGGCTGCACTCCCCAACTGCCTCAGTCTTCTCCTTTTTATTCCCAGACGAAAAGTTCCAGCCCACAGATACCTTTCTCATTGGTCAGTTTGAATCAAGCTGGAGAAGCTGGTTCCACCTAAAACCACCAGAACAGCTGTTTTGTCTCAGCCCTGGCCTGACTGACTCCATCTTATTCTCACTACATGTTGCTCTCACCAGAACTATGAGAAATAAATGTTTAAACCTTCTGGCCTATGGTCTAATGGTTATGGCACCCTGAACTGACAGACATTTGTGGAAAGAAATATTAATAATGGGCAGCACCTGTGGCTCAGTGGGTAGGGGCCCAGCCCCATATACGGAGGGTGGTGGGTTCAAACCCGGCCCCAGCTGAACTGCAACAAAAAAATTAGCTGGGCATTGTGGTGGGCACCTGTAGTCCCAGCTACTTGGGAGGCTGAGGCAAGAGAATTGCCTAAGCGCAGGAGTTGAAGGTTGCTGTGAGCAGTGACACTACGGAACTCTACTGAGGGTGATAAAGTGAGACTCTGTCTCTACAAAAAAAAAAAAAAAAAAAAGAAATATTAATAGGAATTTCTCTGGGATGTTATTGCTCACCAGAACCAGAGCATAAAGTGCATGTAGAGCATAGTGGCTAAGAGTGTGGACTTTGGAGCCACAAGCCATGAGTCCCAGTCTCGGCTCTGCCACTTACTAGCTGCTGACCTGTGGCATATCAGCTAATCTCCTTGGGGCCCTTTCTCATCTACAAAATAAGCATGATAACTGCCAACCACTGATTGGCATATCAGCTAATCTCCCTGGCACCCTTTCTTATCTACAAAATAAGCATGATAACTGCCAACCACTTAATAAGGGTAAATTCAGAAAACAGGGGAAGCAAAGAGCACAATGCCTGGCACTGTGTGATTATACATATGGATAAAACACCAATACGTGTATATTAAATAATATGAGGACTGGAGACCTGATTCTCCTGACATTTTTTAATTAAGGATTGCCCACCTCCATGTTAACTGAGTTCTGTCTAAGTGACAGTGCCACATGAGAACACTTAAAAGTCTCATCTAATGAATGTGTGGACCCTGTTTGGATTTCAATTGCTTTTAAACATGGAATACAACATATTTGATACAATTGGGAAATTTTGAAAATGGACTCAGAGTTAGATATTAAAGAATTATTATTAATTTTGTTGGGTGTAATAATGGCTTGGTGGTTATGTTAAAAAGAGCTTTTGACATTTAAGAGATTCATATTGAAGTGTTAGTTTAGGCCATATAATATTTGCCAGTACCTGACCATTTGACCTTTTAAAAACAACAATTTCGTCTCGGCACCCGTGGCTCAAGTGGCTGGGGTGCCAGCCACATACACCTAGGGTGGCGGGCGGGTTCGAATCCAGCCCAGGCCTGCCAAACAACAATGATGGCTGCAATCAAAAAATAGCCGGGCGTTGTGGCGGGTGCCTGTGGTCCCAGCTGCTTGGGAGGCTGAGGCAGGAGACTTGCTTGAGCCCAGGAGTTGGAGGTTGCTGTGAACAGTGAAGCCATAGCACTCTACCCAGGGGCTCAGCTTGAGGCTCTGTCTCAAAAAAAAACAAAAAAACAAAAAAACAACCCAGCAATTTCATGTGGTTCAATCTATTTTAACAAGTGAAATAACATGTCTAGAATTCTTTTAAAACATTTTTGGTGGTAAAGGGGGTGGAGGGGTAGACAGATGAAATATTGATCATGGTGAGGCTGAGTGATGAGAATGTGGGGGTTCTCCATACCATTCTCTCTACTTGTGTGTTTGCTTGAAACTAAGTTTTGTGTGGCATTCATTGTATTATGACTACAAGTTAGTTTTTATGACAAGTAAAAGGAAACCCAAGGCGGCTCCCATAGCTCAGTGGGTAGGGTGCTGGTGGTATATGTCGAGGCTGACAGGTTTGAAACCAGCCCAGGCCTGCTAAACAACACTGACAACTGCAAAAAAAAATAGCCAGGCATTGTGGCAGGCGCCTGTTGTCCCAGCTACTTGGGAGGCTGAGGCAAGAGAATTGTTTAAGCCAAAGAGTTTGAGGTTTCTGGGAGCTGTGACGCCACAGCACTCTACCAAGTATGACAGCTTGAGACTCTTGTCTCCAAAAATAAATAAGTAAATAAAAACAAAGAAACCCAATTCAATCTTACTTAAACACTCAACAAAGAGAGATTTGATTGGTCTGTGAAATGAGCCAGAGGACAGCAGAGGTGGTGTCAGCAATGACTGATTACTGCCTTCAATACCTTGAGTATCCCCTCTGTCATTCTCTATTCCTTCTGGAACATTAATTCGCTGATACAGACTTGCCGAGGTGATAGGGTCTGGACACAGAGAGGTAGATGGCTGGTAAAACCCATGTCCTTATGTTTTGTAATCAGAGAGAAAGGAGAGATTTTTATCCTCCTGACAAGAATGGAAAAGTCCCAGGAACTCTAATGGACCCCACTTAAGTCAGGAGCCCACTCCATAGACCAATCACTGTGGCAGTGGTTGAGAGGGACTGTACTTGGCTCACCCTGGGTCCCCTGATCACCTCTGTAGCCAGGGATATTCTCCGTCACCTGAAGAGTCCGCAGAGGAAGAAGGGCTGAGCAGACAGAAACAGTAGCCACCCTTATAAAGTTTCTGGTTATTTGCACTAGCTATTCGGTTACAAGCAGTCTTTGAGCACAGATCACGTCTTTTTCCTTTACCACTTAATTATTTGTTTCTTTTTCCCCCCAGGTTTTTATTGTAAAGAATGTGATGCAAAAAAAGAATCAGCAGTTCTTATTTCTTTCTTCTTTCCCATTCTCAGAGGCAGCTACAGTAGTTTCTACTCTCTGAACTGCCTCTTTTGGTTTCACTTCCACAGATCTGAGGTTATCTTTCTATTGTTCTGCTTGGTTTTCAGTAGCGGGTGTCATGTAATGAGTCCCACCACTGAGAGGGTGTTAATGTCCGCGCTCTCCATCCGACATATTTATTCTTTCTATCCCCTCAAGTTCCCAGTAAGTGAAAGCAATATCATATTGATTAGATTGATATTTAACATCATCATAATATTGACATGATTCTGGCGATGTAAACAGTGCCTCTGGCTGAGCGACAGCTGCACAACCTTTTGTTCTCCTTCGATTTCATAATCTTTTCCCATGGAAATTTTTTTCCCAGCTGGGTAGAAGCTGTCGCACCAGCACACATCCTTGTTTTACAGATTTACTCGCAGGTCTGAACTTGAGACTTTACCCCTATCATTTTAGGTTAATCATGCTCCCCTAAATTCATTTTTTATTAATTTCATAAGATAGTGCCAAATAAGCCAATAATGTGGATTAAATAATTTTAGAAGGATTTACAGTTAAGGAAATGTATCAACTTTGGTCATGATTCACAAACTGTGTTAAAGATAGCCACCTCTTCAACTATGTACAGACAGCATAGAAGACAGACCATATACAATATTTCTGTATTTCTGATCACAGTGTCTCGGGGTCTAGAGACATGTAAGTTTATTGCAAAACTTGGTGTTTTCTAAGTACTAACTTGGCCTAATGTTTACAATGTTGAGATATTTTTCAGGGAAGATATTCTAACAGTGGTTCTGGAAGCATGGTCCAAAATAGCATCAACCTCACCTGGTAACTTGTCAGAAAAGCAAACCCCCCCCCAAACAAAAACAAAACAAACAACAAAAAAAGCAAATTCCTCTCATCCCTATGAGAAATTAAATCTGTGTTTCAACAGGCACTCTAGGTGATTTTAATGCAGACTAGAGTTTGAAAACTACTGTCAGACTGGGCTGGCTGGCTCACACCATAATCGTAGCAATCTGGGAGGCCGAGGCAAGTGGATTGCTTGAGCTCAGGAGTTCAAGTCCAGCCGGAGCAAGAGCAAGACGCAGTCTCTAAAAATACCTGGGTGTTGTGGTAGGTGCCTGTAGTCCCAGCTACTCAGGAGGCTGAGGCAAGAGGATTGTGTGACCCAAGAGTCTGAGGTTGCTATGAGCTGTGACGCCTCAGCACTCTACCGAGGGTGACAAAGTAAGACTGTCTAAAAAAAAAAAAACCCCAGAACCCCCCCCCCCCCAACCAAAAACCACTGTCCTAGACAAACACTATATAAATCAAGGACCATGTCTGCTATTAGGATTTACTAATAGAGACCTGAGATGACATATCAAGTTTTTTCTTCCATAAAAGAAGGCTGGAGGTAGACAGTCTTAGATGGGTCAAAGGCCATATTTTACCCTATCCCTGTCACATAACTTCCATCCTCATGGTTTTAAAAGGGCTGTTGAACTTCCAGCTGTTACAAACATTCCAGGCAGCAAGAAAAGGTAAAGGAGGTGGAGCAAAGGGAAGCTGGGTAAGCCGCTTCTGAACCTATTCTCATAAGCAACCTCTGCCCCTTGACTTTTGCCGACAACTCATTGGCTATCCCTAGTTGAAAGGGGCAGGGGGGCTAAGAATTAAGAGTTGGTCACGTTGTTGCCAAGAATAAAAACAGGAAGCCAGGAAAAATGGATACTGGAGGGAAGTAACAGCTTCTAGGTTCTGCAGTCAAAAATTTGAGAATGTTATTCTGAAATAGCTCTTTACTAACCATGCATTAAAACACCATTTTTGGTCTGTTGGAGGACAAGCTATATACTCTTGCTTTAGGCAAAAGTCTGTGCTTACCTTAAGAATCAGAATAGTCATTTATTAAAATAAATAAATACAATTTATTTCACGTAAGTAGGGGCTATGGTTGATAAACAACAACAACGTGTCCTTTACAATTCCTGGGCAGAGTGATCTGTAACAAACATATACATAAAAAGCAATAGATAAAAAAATCCATTCTCTCTAGGACTGTAATGCCTCCCTTGGAAATGCATCACAAGGAAGTGATTGAAGGAAAGGTGAAACTATACGTGCAAACCTGTTCACAGCACTGTAATTTATGACAGCAAAAAACCCCAAACCAACTTTAACTTATGATCCAAATGGCTTACAATAAAGGAAGGGCTGAGTGAATTATGGCACGTTATGCTATGTTACACAGCCATAAAGACCATGTAGCAACATGGCAAAGTGACTGTAAACATATCGGTAGGGGGAGGGGACAGACTTCAAAATATGTGTATGTGGACAAGAGGATCCAGAAAATTGTAATGGTTTTGCCAAGATGTTAGAATTAGAAACGTAAATAGTTTCTCCTTCTTTCTTTTTATTTATTTATTATTATTTTCTCTATACATGTACATGTGTTTATTTGGTTTCCACTTTTCGCCTTCACAAAATTAAAGAGGCTTAAAATTTAATAACAATAACAATGTTTACGATAAGGACAAGAAACAAAAACCTCCTTCTTTCTTTTTTTTTTTTTTTTTAGACAGAGTCTCACTCTGTTACCCTGGGTTGGAGTACCATGGCATCAGCCAAGCCCATAGCAACCTTAAACGCCCCAGGCATAAGTGATCCTCTTGCCTCGGCCTCCCAAGGGCCTCCAGAGTACCAACTACAAGCACTCACCACAACACCTGGCTAATTTTTCTATTTTTAGTAGAGACCAGGTCTTGCTCTGGGCTCAGGTTGCTCGCAATCTCCTGAGCTCAACTGATCCTCCCATCTTGGCCTCCCAGAGCGCTAGGATTACAGGCATGAGCCACTGTGTCCAGCTGGTTTCTGTTTAATTTCCTTTATTGTTCTATTGGAAATAATAACAAGAACAAAAAAAAATACATAAATTGGGGCAGTGCCTGTAGCTCAGTGAGTAAGGCACCAGCTTCACATACTGAGGGTGGCAGGTTCAAACCTGGCCCCGGCCAAACTGCAACAAAAACCAGCTGGGTGTTGTGGCGGGCGCCTTGTAGTCCCAGCTACTCAGGAGGCTGAGGCAAGAGAATCGCCTAAGCCTAAGAGCTGGAGGTTGCTGTGAGCTGAGACACCATGGCACTCTACTGAGGGCAATAAAGTCAGACTCTGTCTTTACAGAAAAACAAACAAACAAACAACAACAACAACAAAAAAAAAACCCCATAAATTTACCCAAGTTACTGACCATAATTTTTCCCCAGATTCTTTTCTGGCTACATGTCTTCTACATGATTCAAAGGTGCTCCTGGACATTGCTGCTGCGTGTGAAGCCCGTCTTCAAGGTGAGAATGGTCTTCCTGCAGCTTTCACAAGCCAACATGAGTTGACTGATCATCTGTCCCTGAAGTAAAGCCAAGCCACTACCCATCATCATAGGGATATTTTTTCCAGTACTGGGAACAAACTTAACAATCAGCTATTCATTCTTTCTTGCCACAGTTTCCTCATAAGTAGTTTCATGAAACTAGAAGCCATTGTCTCAGTTGGCTGTAGATTTGTAGACACCAAAGAGAACAAAACATTATGGAACTTGCTATGTAGGAATTGAGCCCATCAGTCTTTAATAACGATGGTAGGTAGAGCCTGCCTGCCACCGCCACCGCCACCAATACAAATGTCTTTTTCTGAAATTACTGTGGATTTGCATGGTTATCCAGGTTGGCAAGAACTAGAATTAACCATATGTTAAGTATATGTTAATTTGTATTATGTTGAGGATTCCCCAAATGGCATTGCTCCTTGAGATGACTGAGATTTGTAGTGTGACCAATGTGCAGACTCTTTGCGTATCTGCATTCTCGGTAGGCTGCCAATTGATAAGGATTGAGAAAGGGTGAAAAAACATGGTTGTGGGATTCTCAGAGGGAGTCAGTGATGCCAAATACTCAGCCTGGGAGCGTAGAGCTGAAAAGGTGTTATCCTTGACAGGAATTATCCACCAGCACAGCCAGAGGACGGTGGTGGATCCAGACCTGATCTGTCCACGGCTTGTAACTAAAGCAGGAGCCCCTCAAAGAAAGAGAAGGGTCTTGATTTTCCAGGGATTGAGAGAACTGAGTTAAAGAGTTCAGCCTACCCTCCTGAGAACTGACTTTCCATAAAGTAATCAAGCAAACAAGAATATTTACTTAATCTTAGAGTAGCAGCCAACCTGAAGGAGGCTGAAGACAGAGAAATCCTGGAAGAATCTTTGAGACTTTGTCAAACTAAACAACTTAATTTGCGTGCGCCTATGTTGTGTGTATATGTGTAATATACACGCTGAATTTCTTTTATACTGCAGTGAAATGAACTCTGCTCTTCAAATATTATGGTGCCAGAAATGGGAAGAATCTCTGTGAGGCACCAGAGCAACCAGGGAAAGGAAAGCTCATCAGTTCAGTTTTTTTGAGCACATTTTATTTTACAATACCAGAGAATTAACATCTAGTAGCAGCAAAAATATAAAATGAAACACCAATCTATTTAAAACTCATATAATAGGAAGTGTATTTCAAAAATGGTAAGAAAACAAAGTAGGGGAATTAGAGACCAATTGATATAAATTATGAAAAAAATGAAAACTTTTACTTCACCAACAAAAAAAAACACAATGGCAACATATGTAAGGGGACATTCACTTTACCTTTCCAAAGTAGATTGTCATTTTTGTTTTCCATGAAATATGTCTATATATGTACGTATATCTTCACATTGTGGATGGCAAGAGAAACCTTCAAATTTAAATATATACATTTCATTTAAAATAACCAAAACATTAAAAATAGCAGCAACACTGGTCTTTTAAATATGTATAATGTTACAGTAGGTTGTTCACATAATGTAGATATATTTGGTAGCTCTTTAGTAATTCATATTATCTAATATCCATATAACAATTGCCAAACTCCAAGGTTCTGGTCTCATGTCTAAATAACTTAGAGTCTAGATTCAATAAATACTATACAAGAATAATTATAAAAGCCAGACTACAAAACATTCTCCACCCCAGGAAGGGAATCATAGCAAAAGGTTTTTTGGCTTTGAAGGCATATGGGAAATGTGTGGAATTTCTAAGAGTGTGATGTGACAAGCTCCCTGAAGTGTTAGGAACTGAGTCCAGAGAAATGCTATCAACGGGGGAAAGAAGGCACTGACCCCCTTTCATCCTTCCATGCCGTCTTTGAATATGGCATTAAAGTGATGAAAAAGTTGAGAAATGTCTCAATAAACTGGGGATAGAATAATTTCTCCCCAGACAGGAGACTGGACCAGGGCATTGATAATTAATTTTCAGCATTTACATTTATTCTGATGACCAAAGGCATAAAAACTGAGATTTCAGTAGGACCTTGTGTATTTAATCCTGCATGGTAGTATTTCTGCCACCATTCCCAATATAGGTCACTGAAACAACCTGCTAATCCTCTTGGTTTAAAAAGAAATCCCAAATGTGGTGACAGAAGTTTCCTTCTACCCGGATTTGGTTAAAGAATTTGCTCCTGAGATTACGGCCCCTTTTTATACTTCAGAGTTTTTTCAGAAAAGGTAAATGTTTAAGTCTTTCAGTGGGGTTGGACCTTTGCATTATACATACACGACGACAGGTCCGTCTCAATAGTATGTCCCTATTTTCAAACAACTTCATATCCTATTTCAACTGATTCTCACAAAAAAGCTTGTGAGGAAGCCAGGATAGGCATCTAAGTGCTCATTTCAAAGACCAGGAAAATGGAAGGTTATAAAGACCAGAATGACTTAGCTTATCCTTGGTCACAAACCTAAATGAATCTACAGATCTTTTGCAGAACTTAGCTCTATGCATGGTTACTCTTTTTTTTTTTTTTTTTTTTAATAAGAATGAAGCATGGTAATAGTTGTTTTCTGAAAGACAAAGTCTAATAATTTGAATAGGGTGAAAGAAAGAGAGCAAAATGAGCTCAAGAGAAGAAAAGAGAGACAAGGGGTGCCACTTGGCAGTCAGTATCACAAACTTCAAAACAAGCAAAGTGCATTTCACATGCAAAATACAGAAATGTTCTTACAAAAGTTATTTAAATACTTCAGTCTTCCAAATAGCTTCATTTTGGTCTTGATTACTATTATACATCTTTAGGTAGTTACTGAGGCTGTCATTGAAATATAAGATCATTAATAGAGTTTTACATGAGTTCTACAGTTTCCCAAGAGGCTGATAAAAATGTTATATCCCGTTCTCAGGGCCCTACCCCTGCCCCCTTTCCTTCCAACACAAACCTTACATTAGAATATACTGGGTATAGATTTGACTCACTGGGAAATTTTCTCAGGTGTGGGTTCTATAAAATATCATTCATGATTATTCTTACTGTGTCCTTAGGAAAATTCGCTTTTTCTCTTTGGAACTAAGCCGAGAAGACGGCTGTGATAAACTTAGAGCTTTTATCATTTTAAACTTGGATTCCACTTGGACAGTTGCTGGAGAAGAAAATCTTTGAAATGACCATAATAATTAATTTAGAAAACCTTTTCAAGAGAATTTAGTGACTCTTAGCTTGATAGTTTTATAAAATACATTTTACGAACTCCATAGGAAGCATTCTACCGTTAAGGAACTCACTTATAATGATAAAGCATAAACCAGGAGAATTTAAGGTTCTGGGGTGAAACACTCTGAACTATTAATCAGCTTTTAAATTTAACTAGTCTGTTTATTTATTTATTTATTTATTTATTTTTGAGACAGGGTCTCACTCTGTCACTTGGGGCTGGAGTGCAGTGGCATTATCACAGCTCACTATAACATTAAACTCCTAGGCGCAAGCAATCCTCTGCCTCAGGCTCCTGAGTAGCTGGGACCCAGCTAATTTTACTATTTTTTGGTAGGGATTGGGGGTCTTGTTTGGCTGGTCTCAAACTCTTGGCTTCAAGCTGTCCTCTCAGCTCAGCCTCCCATGGTGCTAGGATTACAAGCATGAGCCAGGGCACCAGGTGAGTAAATGTGTTTTGAAGAAACAATTGAATTTTTTTTAAAAGTCCATTCTTGACACCATTTTGTAACATGATAGAAATGCTGAATAAACCCCTTTGTTTCTCTCACCTGTGCACCCCAACCATGAACTCCACCAACTTCCCTAACTTTCATATGCCATATATGCCCCACTGACAGAGTTTCCACAGTCCTGAAGTCAACATATAATGCACCAAAAGGCAAATTATGCTTTGGCAAACAAGAAACTGGACAATTCTCTGAGCTTTACTGAGGTAGTGGAGTCTCTCCTCCTAAAATTCTAATGGTTAGGAAATGTCCAGGAAGCTGAATTAAGAGCCAAGTGGAGTGCTGGTCACGTCAGTTACACATTACTCTGAAATGGGTTGTTTATATGATTATATGATTACCACATACTCCAAAACTTTCTGCAGTAGAATAAATTCTGATTGTTACAAGGAAAACTTAAAGGTGTTAAGTTTAAAGGTGTTAAGGTTGCCGTGTGATGTGTGATGAGGGTCAGCCACCATCTTTTAAAAAGTGCCTGTCATTCGGCTAGGTACTCAATCAATCTTTCTGAGATTACAAGCAAAAACAGACATTAAAAAAACCAACCAACTGAAAGCTAGTATTATCAAGACTAGATCACTTTCCCTTGTGCAAGGAATTTCAGACACCTTTTAAACTACGAGAGGATTACATTCAAATGGTATGAGGCATGGAATAGCATACAATTCCATATGACTCCATTTATCAGATGGCCTCTCATTTCCATTATAATTTTACTACAATGACGTGATTGTGAGATTTCTGTCCATAAATAACTTTTCTGAAGACAAGGTAATCCACTCTCTCTGTTGTTCTTCAAGCTTTTCTGCCAAGCATTTAATCAAGACAGGGTCCACCTTAGAATCAAATTTATTAGCAAACCAATGTCCATCTCTAATAAGCCACCTTAGTTCTGCAGCTCCATAAATACACACACTTCGAAGGTGAGAGCCCGTACAACTGGGATAGAAAAAGCCTTCATAGTAATTCCATTTGACGAGGCGAGTCTTACTCTGTAGATCTGACACATCCTCGGCTGATCTGGAGATCTCCCCAGGTATTCCTGGGACTCGAATTAAGGTAGCCCAAAAGTGCTCATCAGGAGAGTATGTATCCTCCGACCAGGCAAAAAAGTCTTTGATAAGCGAGTTGTTGAAAATATATTTGACAAATGCTTGACTTAAAACAAAATAAGCACTGCCAACAAATATCTCGATGTTATGAGGGGGCGCCTCCTTGGAGATGTTGGTCCTGATCGGGAGCTTCACGTACTCATAAGGCACCTGTCGGAGTTCGTGGTGATAAGTGAATCTTTCCATTTTACTGTTAGGGGGTTTCACAGTCTCTAACATATTTGCTCCATTGAGTTTCTTCAACTCTGACACTAATTCAAAATTTGACTTTAGGGGGAAATCTTGCCCACACAGATTGATAACATATTTCCACTGAACTGAAGACTTAAGAAGGTCTGATAAACAATTTAAATCAGCTTGGAGTCTGGAAATGTGGGCGTATTCCACAGCCTCTAATTTGGAAGCAATGAAAATATTGGAGAAGCACTTAGCTAAATTGTTCATGGCAACTTTGAAGGGGTCAGGTGACTTACGGTCATAATGGATGCAGTAAATATTATGCTGGTTGTATATAGCATGGATCAGCCTTTCCACCATAATTGCGTCTTTGTGGACGACCAAAGAATAGGCTATTGGGAAGCTTTTCTCCTCCCTTGAAACAAGCTTTTGAGTGTACCTTCTTAGAGTCTGATAAATCTCACAATCACTGGTCATTGCCACAACATCATCATCCTCCAAGTCAATGATGTCTCTTCTTCTTATTTCCAGACTCTTGCCAATCTCCAAAGGCTCCTGTTCATAGATACCGGAACAGTTAACTTCATACCTGACTTCATCCTTAACACGAGTGTACCTGTTTCTTACAAAAGGTGAGGTACTTAAGGAGTACTCAACCAGGTAAATGTCTCTTGGAGGGAAGAGGAGTCTTCTCACGTTTAGAAGCTTCAACAAGGAGAATAGCCATAGGGTTAAAAACAGGATGAAAACTTTCTGCTGCAGGGGATATTTAAAACAACATTTGAATATCTTCATTCTGCAAGAGGAGAAAGAAATAATTCAATTGAAAAGTTAAGAAAAAACCAGTTTATCCAAAGTTTATTTGGTTCCTACCATATGCCAGGTAGAATGCTGGGCCCAAAGATGAATGAATGAAGGCTTTTGCCTTTAAGAGAATCCAGAAATAAGGTAATAGGATATGTAGAATGGTGGTATTTTGTGACATTCTGTGTTAACCATACCTAATTTTTGAGAGAGATTGATTACCAAATAGAATGGAAGGCAATGCAAACTCCTAAAATGTCAATATAGGTGTCTTGTATTGTCTGCATTTCTGCTTAGCATTATTTGAGAAGGGATTTTTCTGGTTTGGGCAGAGGTCTGGACAGTGGATGTCATCAAGAGGTCCTTAGAGATGCAAAAGACTCAACCGAGGCCAAAAGAGAACAACTTTCTTCATTCTATCTTCAGATCTTGAATTAGACTCTGGTCTTAAGTCAGGAAAAGAAAGCCCAGGGAGCCCCACCTTCAGAAATAAAGGCAGTGGGTAGACACTCAAAGGAGCTGTGGTAGGTATTAGAGGTTGTGAAATGTTACATGGATTACAAGAGTAGCACCAAATGAACATTCCCCTTAGTTTTCATATCTTTAGTCCCCATTTCCTCACAGGAATTAGCAGTCTAGCCCTTAAAGTAAAAAGAGCATCTCACTGACTGTAGTAGATGGTGATGTAAGAGCTACCTTGGGGTGGCAATTTGGCAATATCTGTCGATTTGAAATGTCCTCACACCAAGGATATCCTAGGTAAGGCCAGGCAAGGTACCTCATGCCTGTAAAGCCAGCACTCTGGGAGGCTGAGGTGGGTGGATTGTCTGAGCTCAGGAGTTCAAGACCAGCCTGAGGAAGAGTGAGACCCCATCTCTACTAGAAACAGAAAAACTAGCCAGGCATAGTAGTGCATGCCTGTCGTTCCAGCTACTTGGGAGGTTGAGGTGAGAAGTTCACTTGAACCCAGGAATTTGAGGATGCTGTGAGCTATGACACCATGGCATTTTACTCAGGGTTACAGAGTAAGACTCTGTCTCAAAAATAAAATAAAATAAAATAAAGATGTCATAGGAAAGCAAAGATGTGCACAAGGAGGTTCCTTGCAGTGTTTTGTATTCATGCTAAAGACAGAAAATGTCTCAAATACCCTTCAACAGGGTATTGTTAAAATTACATCCATACTACATGAAGAAAACCCTGAGACTAATCTGCATGTGCCAGTGGGGAACAATCTCTAAGCTATACTATTAAGTAGAAATAAACAAAATGCAGAACCGTGTGTAGCAGGCTTCCATGTGTCTATACTTGCAAAGAGCACATGTCATTCAATTTTTTCATAAAGGAACAAGTAGTAAAGATCTATAGCTCTGCAGGCCATATTGTCTCTTTCACAGCTACTCACCTGTGCCATTGTAATGGGAAAACAGCCACAGATAACATGCAAAGGAGTGGGTGCAGAGGTGTTCCAATAAAACTTTATTTACAAAAACAGCTGACTGGATTTGGCCCACAGCTATAGTATTTCCAAGGGGGATGGTATGCACATAGCACTGGAAAAGACTTGCTTTGCAGGGTGTGGTGAGAGAGAACTGAGGACTGGGGCCCGGGTGAGTAGGAAAATTTACTTATCACTGAAAATCCTTCAGCATCATTTACATTTTAAAAACATAATTGTATCACTTTTCAGATATAAACAGGTCAAACAGGGGGAGTGCATAGATGCTCTTAGCCCAGGAAGTTCTAGCTCAAGGTTGAAACATGGCAGCACTGGGGCTACTTCAGGAGGTTCAAATTCTGAGAGCTGGTGCAGTCTGAGCAGCCCATGTGCAATTTCCTATCACATCTCAATAAATCTTAAATGAAGATATAGTGATTGTATCCAATTTTATTCAAAGGAATTACCAAGAAATTGGAGCCCGATTTAATTCTGCAGATTTCCTCTATACATACCAATTAGCAAAGCTCTCTCCTGGGAATGACCTTCAACTTTCCTCATTCACGTCCACTTAAATTGCTCTCGGTTAAAGAACGGCATGTTGGCAGCCACTACCTGTCCTGCAGAGTCCTGCCCTCGCAGGACACAGCTTGTCTCTCTCCGTGGGCTGCCCCAGGGTCCTGTCCTCAGCCCTGCTCTTCTCACACACACTCACCTCATTCTCTGGATTCCGTCTTCCACGCTGACACCTTTCTGTATTCCTACACCTTTCTCCCCAGCCTTCACCCCTCACCCAAGCTTTAGAACTGAACCACCTGGCACTTGATAGACATCCTCACCTGGATATCCTGCAGGTGCTCAACCACCACGAGTCCAAACCTGAATTCGACATCTCTGCCTCACCTGAGTGTCTGTCTCAGTACATGGTGACATCATCCACTTAAGAGCCACAGTTGAAAGTTGGGAGTTACCCAAATCTTTCACTTCCTGCACACCCACATTAACAGACTGCCTCATAAATATTCTCTGAACCCATTCCCTTTCTCCATCCCCCCTGCCAGGTCCAGACAGCATCTCTGTGGAATCAGCATCCAGGGGAAGGGACTCCCAGTCAGCCCTTGGTCCCTTGTCAGGTCTCAGCTTTCTGCTCCTCCCAAGAACACTGAATAGGAACCCATCCACCCAAGGGCAAGGCCAAGGTTCCTTCCTGGTTTTATTAAGCTGTGGAAAACTGCCCCTGATGCACAGGGTGACACACTGTGTATGTGTAGAATTAGGTTTCTGATAAAATAAGACACAGAAGACTAATCAATCTCAAATAGACTTTTACATATACATGTGTGTATGTAGTCCTAATTCGTGGCAATTAGCTGTAAATAGGAAGAAGCTTACATAAATGGCCAGAATTAGAATGGATCTTACCCACAGTAAAGTTTTGCTTTTTCTTTTCTCACTGTATTAGTCCATAGAATCTCTCATTAGGTAACAGTTCTTCCTGATAACTCCAGTGGCAAAATGAAAAGACCTCACGTTCTAGGGGTGTATGAATGTCCCAGAGTTGTCATGTCATTTACAACGTTATTATGTTATTATCGTTATAACGTTATTAACTATTATCTTCACAATTCTCATAAAGACAAAGGTCAACTCCCTATCCTGTCACCCATTTCCGGGGCTGCTTTGTGCCCACGGGTCCCCGCCCTTCCTAATCCAGCCTGAAACCTGGAGAGTCTGAGCTGGGCAGGAGGCCATGGCTGCCTGCCCAGAGAGCAAAGGTTGCAGGGCACCCGGGGAACCCGGGAAAGAGGGAGGCAGGAGGCATGCTGTGAGTCATCTAGGAATTGGCCTGGGTCCCCATGTCTGAGCTTCGCCAGCCTGGAAGGGATGAGAGAGAATTTCAAAGGGATGAGGGAAGGGCAATGGTACCCAGGCACCTCTTTTCTGACCTGCCTTCTACCTGAGGCATCTTTAAGGAGTGAGTTTGTGCATTTTGGGGTCAGACCTTCATATCCTTTCTTAAAAAATTATATTTTATTAAATCATAACTTTGTACATTGATGCATTTATGGGGTTCAGGGTACTGCTTCAATATACAATGTGAAATGCT
Source organism: Otolemur garnettii (assembly GCF_000181295.1). NCBI lineage: Eukaryota > Metazoa > Chordata > Mammalia > Primates > Galagidae > Otolemur > Otolemur garnettii. The sequence goes on from NW_003852412.1 coordinate 9,459,945, forward strand.
TACATTGAACTAAGTAACACATCCATCACAATTATACTCATTTCTTAATAGTTTTGAAATGTACCATTGCATCATGCACATTAGGTGGGGTCCCCCCAAAAGCCCTCCCTCCTCCCATATCCCCCCTCCCCTCCCCTTTCTCTCCTCTTCTACTTTTTGGACTACAGTTATGTTTTGCCATTCATACAAGTGCGTAGGTGGTTATATATTGGTTTCATAATAGTACTGAGTACATTGGATACTTTTTTTCCATTCTTGAGATACTTTACTAAGAAGAATATGTTCCAGCTCCATCCAGGTAAACATAAAAGATGTGAAGTCTCCAGACCTTCATATCCTTTGAAAGGAGCAGCCCTCTAAAACCACCCTGACAAAGTCACAATAGAACTCCTTCCCCTGTTTACCATGGCCAGAAATTCTTTAAATGAAAAGCATTTCTTTCCCCAAATTAGAAGGAAAAAGTGGTAAGGTGCAGAGCCATTTGGTGTGAGTTTCTGTCAAACCTGAAAAGGGGCTATTGATCTCTTCTCTGCCGTGGTGGGCACAAGTTGAGAGGGCAGAGCTGGCAGGAGGCTAGAGAAGACCACAGACACTCCCCCGACCTAGGCTGGCATTGACTTTCCTCCAGAAAGAGCCTCTGCACCACACCCTCGACCTCTCCCAGCACTGTAGGGAACACCCTGGGGAGCAGTGCAGCCCCAGGGGCTGAGACTGCAGCCGGTGGAGGTGGGGAGGGCAAGCACCCTTGCTGTAGTACCGGCCTCCATTTCCTGCCACCTGCACCGGCCTACAGAATCCCCAGAGGCCCTGGGCTTGGAGGGGTGGGGACCAGTTCTGACCAGAGTTAGCAGGGCTAAGGTCAACCATCACTCTGGCCATGCGGTTCCTAGGAGACTAGGCTAGCACTGCCACATTCTGCAAATACCCCATCCAGCACTTTCCCTCTGAAAGGCCTACGGGCAGGAAACAGACAGGAGTTTTGTTGCCAGGAAGTAGGCTTACAATTACATTACCCATAGTTGCCCATCTGTGAGCAAATGGGTGTTTCCCCTCCCACCTGCTCAGGCAGACAAGGAGGTCTGACCTGTTGGGGAGTTCATTGCCACCTAGATACAAGTTCCCAGTGGTGATGACCTTAGAACTGAAAAAGAAAGTGATGTCAGGTGGCTACAACTCAGGTGAAAAAAGGGCCATGGTAATTCAGTGAAAGCCTCCTCACTAAACAGGGATGCTGAGGAAAGTGGTTTTTCCCCAAACCACGTTCTTTCCCCACGGCTGCCCTGCCAGGCATTGTTAGAGCCTTTAAGGGAACAGCAGGAGCACCAACAGGCACCCCAGCTAAGTGAGCAGTCGCAGTCAGGGCTAAAAGGCTGGGCCATTAGCAGCTCTTCAACTAACTCTTCTTACCTCACAAAGCCCAGGACTGTCGGAAGCAGCACAGTAGCACAGTACGTTCCCAGGGAAGGAAGGGGAATGAGAGATCAAGATTGAGAGGCAGGCGACTGGGAGGGGAGCATGAGTATGGTGTAGGTTATGGACCAAGAATTGCATGCCTGCCACTTTTCCTGGTAACGCACACAGGCTGTGGGGCTCTGAGGGGAGAGGAGAGAAAGTGGCTGCGTTTCAGATGCCGCAGAGCAGAACTGGGCTGCAGTCCCTGGAGAAACTCTCCCAGGGTGTCCAGCCTTTTTTCTTCTCGGTCACACTCTGGAAGAATGAGTTGTCTTGGGGCACACACGAAATACACAAACGCTAACCAAAGCTGATAAACAACAACAACAACTGCAAAAGGTCCGTGCATAATCTTCTGTGATATGTGCCACCACGGATCCGCAAGAGTCCTCATATAATCTGCATGAGGCCTGCGGGCTGGACACCCCGGAAGGCCAGTTTTCTTGTCTAAAAATGAGGAAAGCTCTTCCCCAGCTTCTGGGAGAACTGAGGTGCTCAGCACACCCCTTACATACTTTTTCTTTCCCTGTACCCAGCTTGCCTGACTCTAATTGGGGGGCTGATTTTTTTGGGGGGGGTGCTGTTCTTAGGAATCCACGAGACCCCTGCAGTGTTAAGGAAATGGCTACCCTCCCTCGCTGGCCAGTGTAGGAGATGGCAACGTCACAGAGCTGCTGCGAGCTGAGACCTGGCTTGGGGGCTGACAGGAAATGAGGAAACCACACAGTCTTCAGGGATGGCTTATCACCTGGACCCAGACAGGGCCCTCAGTGTCTCCCCCTCTCTGTGTCCCAGTAGGCAAACCAGGCAAACGACTTGCGGTCAATGATAGAAACTGCCTGGGGGCGGGTTAAATGAGGTGACACCTGGCTAGGCTGCGGCTTCAACTTCATCTTTACTTTCCTCTCCCTCACCCCACTCTCAAGCCACCCTACTGCTACGACTCAACGGAAAGCACCTCTTTAAAAGTTCTGCCCAGATCTGTGACTTATTGTCCTACTTTTCAACCTACCTCCTATTTCTCCCAAAAGTTTCAACCTACTTCCTACTTCTCCCAGAATTAGTATCTGGCCGGGCAAAGTGGCTCATGCCTGTAATCCCAGCACTCTGGGAGGCCAAGGTGGGTAGAACGCTTGAGCTCAGGAGTTCAAGACCAGCCTGAGCAAGAGCGAGACCCCATCTCTACTAAAAATAGAAAAACTATCCAGGTGTTGTGGCAGATGCCTGTAGTCTCAGCCACCTGAGAGGCTGAGGCAGGAGGACCACTTGAGCCCAGAAGTTTAAGGTTGCTGTGAGCTAGGCTGATACCACCACACTCCCAGCAACAGAGTGAATCTGTTCCAAAAAAAAAAAAAGAATTAGTGCTGAAATGCCTCCACCCAACATTCTTTACTAATTTAATGTCATTATTAATAAAGAATCACTCAATAAAGAGCTGTCTTTCAGGGCACTGTTCTAAGTACTCCTGTAATAACTCAGTCCACTCAGCAGATCAATGAAATAGGTACTACTGTTATCCTTTTATGAGAGAAGAATCTGAGACACCATACAGCAATTAAGAAATTGCCTAAGATTATAGACCTAGAAAAGTGTTCTAATTGAACTTGAACCCAGAGAATCTTGCTCCACACTTGCACTCCTAACCCTGCATGTAACACTGTCTCTTGGAATATGAAAAACAAGTTCTCCATATTTCTCCATTTTCCCGTTTTTTTTTTTTTTTCTTTTGAGACAGTCTCACTCTGTAACCCTGGGTAGAGTGCCTTGGTGTCACAGCTCACAGCAACCTCAAACTCTTCGGCTTAAGCAATTCTCCTGTCTCAGCCTCATGAGTAGCTAGGACTACAGGGACCTGCCACAATGTGTGGCTAGTTTTTCTATTTTTTAGTAGAGACGAGGTCTTGCTCTTGCTCAAGCTGGTCTCAAACTATTGAGCTCAAGAATCCCCTCTTAAGAGGGCTAGGATTACAGGCATGAGCCACTGTGCCCAGCAACAGCTTTAGTTCTTATTTCCTCATCACTAAGGTCTTATCTAACTGGCTAAAGCAGAAACAGAAATGAACTTCATAAGAGATTATTTGCATTGAGAATAATAAGCCTGGAGGCATGGCTGGGTGATGGATGACCTGCTGCTCCTATAGTCATAGGCTGGGGCAATCAGTGAGCTGATGAGAGGATCAGACAATCTTCAGCTAACAGAAGAGATTAAAGGAAAAGAAAGGAAGCTCATCCTAAGGGACTCTGCCATCAGCTACTCTTGTCTTACATCCTCCCACTGATGACTCACTGATTCATTTGTTCTTATAGTTATCCAAGACACAATTTGGGCTCTCTGAGAATTACTAATTATGTGTGAAAACTTTCTGGGTGAAATCTGTCTTCACATGGAGAGAACATTTCCTCTTTGGGCCACTGAAGTTCTTAAACTTTGCATTATTATGTATCAGTTTGTAAATGGGATGTGAAGAATTTACTAATTTAGGAATGCCAGGATTTTGTTTCTTTCTGAAGTCTTATGAAGAAGAATCATTACTTATGAACACTAAAATAAAGATGAACTCACTAAAAACATAACCCTGATCAAGCTGAAGAAGCTCAGATTCTTCCACTGCAGCTCCTTCTTTCAATGAAGTCATTGATTCTCCCTGATGACTTGTTCATTGCCAAACCCACAGAGTATTTTGGAGTCAGACCATTAGGTGGGAGGATGACTCAGCCAGACGTATTTCACTGACATCCCCACAGCACCCCAAGAGTCATGTAAAGAAGCAGAAAGGCAAGTTTCTTGCCAGACAATCTTACAATTTCATTGTTCTAGGAGGAAGATTGCAAAAGCAAGTAAATAATTTCTGCCTTGATTGTGTAAACATAGTAATTACTCACAACACAAGAAGGGTGTGACTGGGTCACCAATATAGTACAGATTGAGGACAAATAATCCTCAAATAATAAGAAGGTAGAGTTTCTGGAAAAAAAGGGAAGAGATTTTCTATTCTGTTTATAAAAGTAACCATCTCTATTTAAAAAAAAAATCAAAAAGTCAGAAAAGTCTTAAGATGAAAATAAAGTTCACCCATGACCCATCATCTGGCAATAATATTCTGTGGGCAGTATGTCCTTCCAGACCATTTTTAGCAGACACACGTTCTGGGTTTGCTTTTTTTTTTTTTTTGCAATTTTTGGCCAGGGCTGGGCCTGAACTCACCACTTCTGGCATATGGGGCCAGCGCCCTACCCTTTTGAGCCACAGGCGCCGCCCCGGGTTTGCTTTTTAACAGCCTCACTATACATGCACTGTCTTAGCTGTGTCTTTCATTCACAATGCACTATCCTGTCCTAAACTGGTTTTATAAATTATTAGAAAGTAAACAATCCTTAACAGAGATGAACATACTTTTCTAAAGGAAGAAAGCATTCAGTAGAATTTACTTTTCTAGGTCTTCTCCACCAATACTTAACTAATAAATAAACCCATAATTCCTAAAGAAGCCTAAAAACAAAATCCTACAATGCAAAAGGACTTTAAAGGTGATTGGGCCCCAAATCCTTCTTTTCTAACCATCATTTAATCCCATGTGACTCTTGGGTTGCTGGGAACACATTCTCCTCCTTGCATATGTGTCTTAGCTCATTCCCAGTTCTATAAAAAATACCCAAGACTGAGTAATTTGTAAATAACAGAAATTTATTTCTCACAGTTCTACAGGCTGGGAAGTCCAAGATCAAGGTACAGACTTGGAGTCTGGTAAAGGCTGGCTCTGTGCTTCCAAGATGGCATGCTGTTGCTGTGTCTTCACATGGTGAAAGGCTGGGAGAGGTGAGCTCCCTCAAACCTCTCTTACAAGGTCACTAAGCTCATTTGTGAGGGTTCCACACTCTTGACTCAATTACCTCCGAAAGGCCCCACTTCTTAATACTAATACCCTGGTAAAATTTTACCACATGAATTTTGGTGGGACACTTTCAGACCATAGCAATATGCATTCAGTCCACTGCTCCCTGTCAAGGAAGTGGACAGAAAAAGGATGCCCACCCATCTCCCCCTGCCCAGGCCCCTCACAGTGGCATCAGTCCAGCCTGGCTCCACTACTCCTTTCCACTGAGACTGCTATGGCCAAAGTCAACAAAAATCTTCATGTTGCCAGAGCTACATCCCTGTCCCTTCCTAATGACCTATGCTGAGTGTTATTTATCTTATTCATTTTGTTCAATAAATTTGAGGTAGGTACTATCATTAGCTCTGTTTTTCAGATTGAGAAACTGAATCACAGAGGATAAGTAGCTTACCTTCTTCACATAGCCAGTATATTGGAGGAGCCAGATTTTCAATGCTCCAATTTCAGAGGCTACACTATGAACCACAACTCAACACTGTCTCTCTATCTCTTGGAAGTAGTGGAACCTTGTTGGTTCTACATCCAAAATGTATTTCAGAGCCACCCAACTCTATGGGAACCACTCTAATCCAAACCATTATCAACTTTTGCCTAAATATGCAAGAACCTAACTGGATTCCCTTGCTTTCCTCTAATCCATTCTCTGTACTGAAGCCAAAATGATTTTTAAACATATAAATCACCTCACTCCCCCTCCCTATACTTAAAACCCTTCACTGGGATTTCACTTGATGTAGGCTAAAATAAGAACCCTTTCCATGGCCATAAAGGCCCAGATGGTTTCCATGTCTGCCTTACTCTATAGCAGTGGTTTTCAACCTTCCTAATGTCACCATGTATTTTCATTGTTATAAGGGTCACGACCCACAGGTTGAGAACCACTGCTCTACAGGTTTCTCTTATTTATCCCTTTTCTCTCTCATTATGCTCTAAGCAATACTAACCTTCTAGAAGTTCTTAGAACATCACAGCCTCTTCCTTGCCTCAGACCTTGGTGCTTGCTGTTGTCTAGACCCTGGCCTGACTGGCCCCTCAAATTTTAGGACAAATACTCTTTCCTCAGGTGCTCTCTGATAACAGCTCCCAAATCTCCCTTCTATCACACTCCTTCAAAACACTGCTTGCTTTCTTCTGAGCCCTTGACACAATAGTAGCTACTTTACTTGTTTATTTTCTGTCTTTAGAGAGAAAGGCAAGGTCATTGAAAGCCTGTTCACTGCTCTACCCCTAGCATCCAGGACATCTGTACCTGGGACAGGGTGTTCCTCAGTGGGACAAAGTTAGAAGACCCAAGTTATAGTCTGGGCTCTGCCATCAAAAATGCAAGTGACCCTAGCAAGTCACTCTCTCTTAGGAAGGTCTTTACTTCCCATGTGTTAACTGGATAATGGGTTTTCTATCCCAAGGGCAACTGTGAAGGTCTTAGGGTATAGCGCATGAGAAAGGGCTGCAGGGGGAAAGACCACTTTGCTATGGAATACCAGGTACTAGGACCTCCACAGGGGGAATGATTTATTGGGAAAACTGGGAAAGAGTCAATGTTAGTATTATTTTTCTAAAACAGTACATTCATTATTCCTTTCATTGTGACATTCTAAAAATTTGTTTTTCACTTTTTGGCAACATTCGTTTTTGTTAATGGGTGAAGTGTGAATTGTTCCTGAAGTTTCAGAATTATGTAGACGTACGCTTGTTGTGGATTTTGACAGACAGGAAGATAGTTACTCTAGTTAATTTTTAGAGTTGTTTTATTAGCAGTATGCTTAATATTTTTTGAACGATTTACAGCCAAATCCAGCCTGACCAAGAGCAAGACTGTCTCAGGAGGCTGAGGCAGGAGGATCGCTTGAGCCCAGGAGTTTGAGGTTGCTGTAAGCTATGATGACACCTCTGTACTCTAGCCCAGGTGACAGAGTGAGAGCCAAAGGGGGGGGAAACAGAAAACCAAAGAATTTCTTTAAAAGGCATCCAAGAGCACACGTGACCAGTTCTATACAGAGTTACCATCAGCTAAACAATGTCTATAACTCTATGCTTTGCAAAAGCTATAAACGTTTCCCCTAAGCTCAATATCTTTTAGGGGCAATTCTTCTCTAGGTATTGAAAACTGTAATGACTCATTCCTGCATCTCTATTTTGCAAAGTCATCTCTAAGGACCATGTAACCAAAAACAGCACTGAGGATCCTGCAGCAATGTGAATACACAAAACACACCCCAACAGCGCTTTTGCCGTGCTCTTGTTGCTCAGATCAGGAAAATGTGTCTTGGCTCAGTGACCCGGGATGTCCCTCATCCGAAGGGGCTCTACTTGAGGCCCCTAGAGGACATACCACAGCTGAAAGCTTTCTCTGGAGGCAGTTCACTCCAGCTTACAAGTGCACGTGTCACCACCTTCCTTAAATAAAGGACTACATTACTTGCAAGATTTTGAGACTAGAGACCTAAATGAAAACACTGAGCATAAAAATCACTCCCTCAACCAACTCTTTGGATTATAATTCTTTCAGCTAGTAACTACACCAGAGCCTCTCACATTTAGGGAGAAACAGAAACCTGTAAGTTTACGTGGAAAATGAGCAACCCACATCAGGATGTATTTATAAAGTAGTCACTGGAAATCTGGGCTATAGCAATGTAGCAGAAAAAAGTACAGAATTCAGCCAGTTTTTACGGTCACACCAATTAGGAGATAGTGACTTCATTCTGGGTTTTTAACTGATCTGATCCATTGGGCAAACATCATGTATGTATGTAGCTGTGTACAGCTAAGGAGTTTTTAGCAGGAAGTCTAAAGGACCAGAAAGGATAAAAATGAATGAAAAGTTTTTGTTTTGTAACAGTTTTAGACCCCTACCATGGAGGAAAACATGAAGAGATTCATAAAATCTCTTCTCATTCATAAAATTAAAAAAAAAATTAGAAGGGTGAATTTCAAAAATATGCCTTCAAATTTTAGTCTAATGAAAACAGCTTACATGAACTGCTTACCCCTTTCTAGATACAAAGATTGCAAAAAGGGGTTAATGTGTTATAGCTTTGCCTCTCAAGCTTAATTAAACAAAGAGTTTTCATCCCGTCTTGGATTCCCCTTTTCTTTTCTGCCCTTCTCACTTAGCTGGATACAACATAAAACTAAAATATATTTTATGTTTCCTGTTCTAAATTTAAAATGTGCATTGAGAATACATGGTGTCCCAAAGGTCACCCCTAAAGTTGACATAAAGAGGGAAAATGAGAATTTATCTTTATTTACAAAAAAAATCATTACAAAATTTTATAAAGAGGTGACCAACCCATAGAGAATATTTTGTAAAATTTTATAATGAATATTTATAAATGAAGGTATATTTAGCTATAATTTCCCATTTTCCCTAGGTTTAGTGACTCTTAGGAGTGACTTTTGGGATATCCTACATTTTGGCTTCTTTTCCTATAAAGTAGAAAAATTAAGCTGAAAAATATTTATGTCTATTTTTGAAAATATGTTTATAACAATAGAAAGAAAACAACTTTCCCTATCCCAGGTCTATCTGGTATGATTACTCCCTAACTCTCGGAATTTTCTGGAAGCATTTATCTTGATATTGTATGGCTAACTCCGTATCTTATCCTGGCCAAAATCAGTTCTTCAGAGGTTTTGTAGATGGTTAAAGAGGTATGGATAACTGATTTCTATGTTTGTATTTAAAGTATTCTCTCTAATGCCCATAAATAACCATATCACAGAGGCAGTCTGGGAGTAAACAGGTATGAATCAAAGGTACTGAAGTCAGAAATGGCTCAAGGCCAGGTCATACTCTTCATGAATGGATTAGACACCCTTAGTTATAAGTCATCAGAAGAGCTTGCTTGTTTGTTTTCTGGATTCTGTCAGCTGGTGGGGAGCTGAGCCAGAGACTTTGATGTCTTCTATGCTTCCACTGAAGAACTCCAGCCTGGCAACTCTTGCATGACTTCACCATTTAATTAAACATCTGTGTTTCTTGGTTTAAAATGTACATATTGTCTTCAGATGTTGTATGCATATAGACACTATAAAATGAAGACCCAGAGAATTCTCAAAGATCTAAAAGTGGAACTTCCATTTGATCTTGCAATCCTATTACTAGGTATCTACCCAGAACAAAAAACATTTTACCACAAAGACATTTGCACCAGAATGTTTATTGTGGGTCAATTCATAATCGCCAAGTTTATAAGCAACAATTGTTGCTTATTGTGGAAGCAACCTAAGTGTCCATCAATCCACGAATGGATGAACAAACTGCAGTATATATATACCATGGAATATTATTCAGCCATTAAAAAGATGAAGACTTTACATCTTTTACATTTACCTGGATGGAGCTGAAATACATTCTTTAGTAAAGTATTGCAAGAATGGAAAAATAAATATCCAATGTACTCCATACTAATATGAAATCAATGCATAAACAATTACATGCTCATAAGAACAATAAAACACTAAAATAGTCTAGTTCAGGGGTAAAGGGAAGGGAGGACATTTGGCAGAAGTAGGGAGGGCATGAGGTGGGATCTCACCTAACGTGCACATGGTGAGGGTGTTTAACATGCTCCCTGGGTGAGGGGCTCTTCTACAAATGGAACTTTGCCCTGGAAGTGAGAACAATGTAACCTAAAAATTGTATCCTCATATTAATTTGAAAGAATAAAAAAAACTCAAAAAAAAAAAAAAAAAGAAGATGACAACGACTCAGGAGTTCAAAATTAAGTTAAAGAGGTAGAAGAAAGAGAAGTCTGTAGTGCTTGGGGAAAATCCTGCCATCCTACTAAAAGTCAGATCTAGAAATGCCTCCAGGAATCTCCCTGGCTGGGAGCTCCTGCAAGGATGCACCACTCTAGTAATGGTTATACTTGATAACAGGTCCCCACATGTAGGTTTTATTTATGGTTAATAAAAACGTACAAGGGTTGTTGGCTCGGCGCCTATAGCTCAACCGGCTAAGGCGCCAGCCACGTACACCTAAGGTGGCGGG